>NC_140989.1:307887377-308487377 GCF_052327205.1 Somniosus microcephalus
ATTTGGGTTGGTCTTATCGTCATCCGTTTCAGAATCTGAGCTGATTGTCTGCACCGAGTCCTCACTCGTTATGGCTTTTAGATAGTGCCATTCCATGTCTATTTTCTTGATCCACTCCCGTCCCAGAAGTGGTGGTCCTCCCTCAGGTAGTACGTATAAGTTCATTCTTGGGTGTTCTTTACCCCCATCTCTCACCTTGACTCTTATCTTCCCCATGGGGTATACTTTATGCCCCGTGTATGTCTGCAATACGAACTTGGTATCTCTTAAGGGTATATGTGAGAATAGCCGGTGGTAATCCCTTCGATTTATGACTGATAGAGCTGATCCAGTGTCCAACTCCATTTTCACTTGGACTCCAGCTATTTTTAGCATGACCCAGATAGTTTGTAGGTCAGCTTCCTTACTCACATTGTGAATTCTCAGACTGCCCAGCTCCTGGCCGTTTGGGTCTGAGTCCGAATTCTGTTCGTCTGAACTCTTCTCAGCCACCTTGTGTACCTTGTTGTACTTTTCCTGTGATGGCTTCCTTTGGTTGTTGGTCTTCTTCCCTGACCGGCATACCTTAGCTATGTGACCCAGTTTGCCACATTTCCTACATTCCTGGTTCTTAAACCAGCATTGGTTCTGGTCGTGTGTTGTCTTCCCACAACGATAGCATTTTGTTGTACTCGAGGTAATTTGATCCACACTGAGTGCCGCTGCCTTTAGCTGCATTTCCGCAGTTCCCTTCGCTGCGGCTTCGTGCGATGCTGCAATAAGGACAGCCCTGTCAAGTGTAAGGTCCTTCTCTTCGAGTAGTCGCTTTTGCGTTCCTTCCTTTGACAACCCGCACACGAACTTGTCTCGCAATGCCTCTGTCAGATTCCCTCCAAACTGGCAGTGTTTCGCTAGTCTACGCAGTTCGACCAAGTATTCTGCGTTGCTTTCGTCTTTCCTTTGCGTTCTCGCATAGAATTTGAATCGTTCCGCCAACATCAACGGTGTGGGGTTCAAGTGACCCTTCAGAACAGTCACAATATCATCGAAAGTCTGATCCGCCGGTTTAGCTGGTGCTAGTAGATGCTTCAAGAGCCCGTATGTCTTCGCGCCCATCGAGTTTAGCAAGGTTATAGCTTTGTCATCTTCTTCTATTTTATTGGCCTCACAATAGATCTCAATGCGTTCCACATACGTGGCCCAGTCTTCTACCTCGGAATTAAAATCGTTGATGTTACCACGCTTAGGCATCTTCCTCTCTTCCTGATAACACCACGAATTATTTCTTTAAATTTTCTTTTATTTTTTTTTTCCAAGATGGCGGTTCCCGTGAAAATGGCGGTTTCCCGCGCTTATCTTCTCTCCCCACCCACTTCAATGGCGGTTTCCCGCTTCTGTCTTCTTCCCCGCCTAATGGCGGCTTCCCGCGTTTCTTCCCTAGCGGGAGGGGTACACTTTCCCCACGGGCGACGGCCGCTGGCTTTCAGGTTCACAGCCTGCGCGTCGGCTTCAGGGCATTCCCTTTTCTCGGCAGGGCAACCGGCGCTGGGTACACCCCGTTGACGGCGAACAGTTTCAGCCGCTGGGCTGGCTCTCGCTCGGTTCCCCTTGCTCAGGCTCTGTCTCTCTCCCGCTCGCTCGGCTCTACCGGCGCTGGGTACATCCCGTTGACGGAGAACAGTTTCAGCCGCTGGACTGGCTCTCGCTCAGTTCCCCCTTGGTCGGCTCTGCCTCTCCCGCTCACTCAGCTCCCAATCGCGCCTCCCAGCCCTCTCGCAGTCCGGTGCTTCCCTCCCCGGCTGCGGCTGAGTTTATCTCTTCCCGCGCCTACGCTCCCGGTCGCAGCGCTTCGTGGCTTCGGTCGCTGCCCGGCCTTTTTCGCCGGTCGCGGTCTAGCTGTCTCACGATGCCGTTGCGTCCCCCAGCCTGTCTGTACCGCGGCTTCCTTGCTCCACGCTGCCCCAGTCTCAGCGCCTCTGGACCCGACTTCTGTCCGGCTCCTTTCCCCCTCGACCGTGGTCGAGTGCACCGCCCTTATCCTCCGGTTGTTCTTTTTACTTTCCCTTACTCACAGTCACCGTGGCCGCCTTGCTTCTCGTGCTGATCGGCTCACTCCTCACCGTGGCAGAAGGGACAGTCAGTGCCTGTTGCTGATGGAGGTCTTTGTCTCTAACTTCTTCTTCCTTTCTAGTTCTGCAGCCTCGAGTTTTCTCCCAGCAGAACGACGAGGGCGGTTGCCTCTTCTCGACGCTCGTTAACTGCTTCGGAAGTATTGTTGCCTCAGGGTACGATCAGACTCGTCGCCACTGTAAAGTCTGTGAGTTGTTTAGTTAATTAATACACAGACTACCAGAGTAACTTAAAACAGGACTTTACTATTCGAAGGTCAGGGCGAATCTGCCAAATAAATCCTGACACAGCACTTATATACCGGTGTGGTCACCGTCGGTATTACAGTATACAGAAGCCAACAAAGTAGTGCCACACCTAAAATAGTTCTCTTAAAGGTGAACGGTTACATACAATGGTTTTCTTAAAGGTAGACGGATACATACACTACAATTTAAATATAGGAAAATTGTTCTATTTAAATAAGGCCCTTTCATGTGTGCACAAAGAGTTGGGTGAATCTGCTAAACGGAGAGGCTTGCAAAACAGAGGGAACTGGGTGAGCATGTGAATTCAATGCAGAGGGGGAAGGAGGTGCTAAGTATTTTAAACCAAGAGGCAACAATAAATATATAACTAATCAGAGTAATTAATTAGACCTAAGGGGCTAAAATTAAAATTAACTAAGTAGAGGATACTAATATTAAAGGGATCCAAATTGCATTAAAAAAATCTAGTATATAGAAATAATTGAGTAATAAATAGAAGTAAGGGGATACTAAACTAAAAACATATATATAACATAAGTAAATAGACATTTAAGCAAAATGATGGGACAGCTGAGACTCGTTGCCTTCAATTTCTGTGCCATGTGGGAACTCCAGGATGGTTCATGTGCCCTGGATAACTATGTGTGCAGGAAGAGCCTCCACTTTCTCGAACATGAGCTCAGGGTTTCTGAGTTTGAGGACTGGCTGGGCATGTGGGAGGAACTGGGGGCACTGCAAAGTGTAGAAATGCTGTCATCATAGGGGATTCGATAGTCAGTGGGATAGACAGGTGTTTCTGCAACCGCGAGCATATGACAGGTTAACATGTGACTGGAGAAATGGTGCAGGAGGGAGGGCGTCAGATTCCTGGACCAGTTCTGGGGAAGGAAGAATCATAGAAACTTACAGCACAGAAGGCGACCTTTCAGCCCATTGTGTTTGTGTCGGCCGAAAAAGAGCTATCCAGCCTAATCCCACTTTCCAGCTCTTGGTTCGTCGCCCTGTAGGTTATGTCACTTCAACTGCATATCCGAGTACTTTGTAAATGCAATGAGGGTTTCTGCATCTACCACCCTTTCAGGCAGTGAGTTCCAGACCCTCACCACCCTCTGGAAGAAAAAAAGTTCTCCTCAACTCCCCTCTAATCATTCTACCAATTACTTTAAATCTCTCTCCCCTGGTTATTGACCTCTCTGCTAAGGGACCTATTCAAGGTGGACGGGTTGTACCTCAAAACAGCTGGGACCAATGTCCTTGCGGGAAGGTTAACTAATGCCATTGGGCAGGGTTTAAACTAATATGGCAGGGCATTGGGCACCAGGATGAAACATCAGAGAGGTGAAACAAGGTGCACAGAGGACTGGGACTAGGGGTTGCACCTCGGAGAAGCACGCTTAAGAGAAAGATGACACACAAGTAGATGCACAAGGGTAAGCATATGGGTGTTTAAAGAACTGCTTTTGTTAAGGCTCTGTTACTCTTACACCACATGTTAAACTATTTATTTTCACCACTTTCCAGTCATGCCCAATTTTGTCTGCTACTTTGTGATGCGCTATCAATTACCCAAAAGACTGAGGTTAAGCGAGTAACTAACAGGCTTTTATTAACAAGAGAATGAAGGTGTGCCTCGAGTGGTCGACCAGTCCAGAATACAGAGAGACTGTGGAGCAGTCACCTTTATACCTGGACTTGTGGGAGGAGTCAGCCGAGGCATGTACAGACATGTACACAGTGGAATACAAATACCCATACAGGCAGGTATAACAGTGGTTTACCACATTCACCCCTTGTTTAAAAATGAGTCCGGCGGGGTGAAGTGTATTAAAAGTTTGTGTATTGGAGTCTCTCCGGAGGTCTTGTCTGCCGCTGTGATCGACGTGGCGACGGCAGGGGTAGTGAAGCTTCCGGCGTTGAGTCCTGCGTAGGCTGGGGCACTGGTGTGTAGTCCTCGTGGGTGTCGAGCCGTCTGCTGGGGTTGGATATTGGATCGTGGGGGGGGTGGTAGTGGGTAGTGGGTTACTGGGGCCCCCGAGGGTGCGAGGTCTCGTATGGAGACTGTGTCCTCCCGCCCGTCCGGGTACGCAATGTAAGCATACTGGGGGTTGGCGTGGAGGAGGTCGACCCTCTCGACCAGGGGGTCTGTTTTATGGGTCCTCACGTGTCTTCTCAGTAGGACCGGCCCTGGGGACGTCAGCCATGGCGGTAGCGATGTCCCCAATGTGGACTTCCTTGGGAAGACAAACATTTTCTCATGAGGGATGGCGTTAGTGGCAGTGCAGAGCAGTGACCGAATAGAGTGGAGCGCATCGGGGAGCACATCCTGCCAGCGGGAGGTCGGAAGGCCCCTAGACTTTAAGGCTAGCAGGGCGGTCTTCCAAACTGTCGCATTCTCTCTTTCCAACTGTCCGTTCCCCCGGGGGTTGTAACTGGTGGTCCTGCTTGTGGCAATACCCCTAGCGAGCAGGTACTGGCGGAGTTCGTCGCTCATAAACGATGAGCCCCGGTCGCTATGGATATAGCTGGGGAAACCGAACAGGGTGAAGAGGTCGTTCAGACATTTAATGACTGTGGCACTGGTCATGTCCGGGCAGGGGATGGCGAACGGGAAATGGGAGTACTCATCAATAATGTTGAGGAAGTACACATTGCGGTCGGAGGAGGGGAGAGGCCCTTTAAAATCAATGCTCAGGCGCTCGAAGGGGCGAGTGGCTTTTATCAGGTGAGCCCTGTCTGGTCTATAAAAGTGCGGTTTGCACTCAGCGCAGACTTGGCAGTTCCTGGTCATGGTCCTGACCTCCTCAATGGAGTAAGGCAGGTTGCGGGCCTTGATGAAGTGGAAGAACCTGGTGACCCCCGGGTGGCAGAGGTCATTGTGGAGGGCCCGCAGTCTATCGATCTGCATGCTGGCGCAGGTGCCACGCGATAGAGCATCCGGGGGTTCATTGAGCTTCCCGGGCCGGTACAAGATCTCGTAATTGTAGGTGGAAAGTTCGATTCTCCACCTCAAGATCTTGTCGTTTTTGATTTTGCCCCTCTGCTTGTTGTTATACATAAAAGCAACTGAACGCTGGTCAGTGAGCAGGGTAAATCGTTTTCCGGCCAGGTAGTGCCTCCAATGACGCACAGCCTCCACAATAGCCTGGGCCTCCTTCTCAACAGCGGAGTGTCTGGTCTCCGGGCCCTGGAGGGTTCGTGAAAAGAAGGCCACGGGTCTCCCCGCCTGATTAAGGGTAGCGGCCAGGGCAAAGTCGGACGCGTCGCTTTCCACCTGGAAGGGGATGGATTCGTCCACTGCGTGCATGGTGGCTTTGGCAATGTCTTCCTTGATACGGTGGAAGGCTAAGCGGGCCTCTGCCGTCAAGGGAAAAGAGGTGGACTTGATCAGCGGACGGGCCTTGTCCGCATAGTAGGGGACCCACTGGGCGTAATAGGAGAAAAACCCTAGGCACCTCTTCAGGGCCTTGAGGCAGTGGGGCAGTGGGAGTTCCATAAGGGGACGCATCCGGTCGGGGTCGGGACCGATGACTCCGTGTTCCACAACACAGCCAAGGATGGCGAGGCGGGTTGTGCGGAATATGCACTTCTCCTTGTTATACGTCAGGTTCAGGAGTTGGGCGGTGCAGAGGAATTTTTCGAGGTTTGCGTCATGGTCCTGCAAGTCATGGCCGCAGATGGTCACATTGTCCAGATATGGGAAAGTGGCCTGCAACGCATTTTGATCGACCATCCGGTCCATCTCCCTTTGGAAGATGGAGACCCCGTTGGTGACGCCAAAGGGAACCCTAAGGAAGTGATAGAGGCGGCCGTTTGCCTCAAAGGCAGTATACTGGCGGTCCTCAGGGCGGATAGGGAGCTGGTGGTACACTGATTTCAGGTCAATGGTTGAGAAGACGCGGTACTGCGCGATCTGGTTGACCATATCAGCTATGCAGGGGAGTGGGTAAGCGTCCAGCAGGGTGTAGCGATTTATTGTCTGGCTGTAGTCGATGACCAGGCGCTGCTTCTCGCCGGTCTTAACGACCACAACCTGGGCTCGCCAGGGGCTGGTGCTGCCCTCAATAATCCCCTCCTTCAGGAGCCACTCCACTTCGGTTTTAATGAAAACCCTGTCCCCGGCACTGTATCGCCTGCTCTTTGTGGCGATGGGCTTACAGTCGAGGGTGAGGTTAGCAAACAGTGGGGGGGGGGGTGACTCTGAGTGTGGAGAGGTTGCACCTGGTGCGCGGCGGGCAGTTTGGAAGCTGCTGCCTGCAGGCTGTGAGTGGGGGGAGGGGTCCACCGTACGCCATCGTAACACTTTTAAGGTGGCACTGAAAATCTAACCCCAGTAGAACGGCAGCGCAGAGGTGGGGCAGGACCAGAAGTTTAAAATTATCGTACACAGTCCCATCTACTAAGAGTGTCACCACGCAGTAGCCGCCAATGTCCGCCGACTGGGACTCGGAGGCCATAGAAATCCGCTGGTGCGCAGGCAGGACTGGGAGAGAGCAACGCCGCACTGTGTCGGGGTGGATGAAGCTCTCCATGCTCCCAGAGTCAAAAAGGCAGGTTGTTTCGTGACCATTTACCTTAATGTCCATTGTGGACCGGGCCAGTTGGTGCGGTCTCGCTTGGTCCAGCGTAACGGAGGCCAGTGTAGGGGTCGGTGTGTCGCTGCGGGTATCAGATGAGGCGGTGTTGGGGGCCTGCTGGCGTTCAAGATGGCGGCGTCCATGATCCCCATGTGGCTGGAGGCGTCCAAAATGGCTGCTGTTCCGGTGGTTCGCACATGGCTGGGGAGGCCCAAGATGGCAGCCCGCACGGCCCACACATGGCGCTGCTGGGGTTCGGGGTGGCTTTGGCCCTGCAGACGCTGGCGTAGTGTCCCTTCTTCCCGCAGCCCGAGCAGATCGCATTTTTCGCTGGGCAGCGCGCCCTGGGGTGTTTGACCTGGCCACAGAAGTAGCATTTCTGGCCTTGGGACACTGCTGCGATAGTTGGGCCGTTGCTGGGATGCGGCTGGGGTGGCACGGCGCTATGAGACGGTCCTACCGTGTCCCAGGCTGTCGTTCCCCGCGGTGTCCACGGTGCAGAGGAGTAGGCATCCATGCCCCGGTAGGCTGCGTCCAATGATAGTGCGAGTTCAGAGGCCTTGTTGAGGTCGAGGTCACTCTGCTCCAACAGTCGCTGTCGGGTGTAATTGGACCTGTGGCCCGTTACAAAAGCGTCCCGGATAAGTTCCTCTGTGTACACGGCGGCCTTTACATCCTTACAACCACAGGCCCGGCCAAGCACAGACAGTGCCTGAAGGTATTCCTTGGTCGATTCCCCAGGTTGTTGTTTACGACTCCCCAGGAGGTGCCTGGCGTACACCTCGTTCACTGGGCGCGTGTACTGGTCCTTGAGTAGCTTGAGAGCAGCCTTGTACGAGGTCGCATCCTGGATGACCGAGTACGCTCGGTGGTTCACTTTGGAGGTCAGGACATCCAGTTTGTCCTCATCCGATTTGACCGTTGCAGCGGAGGCGATCAGGAATTTTTCAAAGCACCTAAGCCAGTGAGCAAACTTGGTGGATGCGTCCGCCTCCTGATGGTCTAAGTCCAGGCATGCTGGTGTGAGGATCTTCTCCATTATAAAAAATCTTGTTAATAAAATTGATGCGCTAGCAATTACCCAAAAGACTGAGGTTAAGCGAGTAACTAACAGGCTTTTATTAACAAGAGAATGAAGGTGTGCCTCGAGTGGTCGACCAGTCCAGAATACAGAGGGACTGTGGAGCAGTCACCTTTATACCTGGACTTGTGGGAGGAGTCAGCCGAGGCATGTAAAGACATGTACACAGTGGAATACAAACACCCATACAGGCAGGTATAACAGTGGTTTACCACACTTTGGAAGTGGCTTTGTGAGCTGGAGTGAATGGTGAAACATAATGTTACCTCCAGCAATGGGGATCAGTGTGAAAGGAATGGCTTGGTCACTGTAGGGATGCCTTATGGTGTTGTTGTGGTGGGGTTGGGTGGGGGTTGAGACCTGACGCAGCATGTGGCAGCCATATGGGTGTAATGCATGAAGTTAAGTAAACCTGGCCATGATGAGGCTATCCCTGGCCTCCCAGGCAGCAATATGCTCGGGTGCTGCTGACATCTGGACCTCAGGTTCCTCCTGCTCCTCAACTTCCAGCTGATGCTCCTCCTCCTCCTCATCCTCTGAAGAGGCTGTGCGCTCAGAGCCTTGTTCCTCATGCAGCGCTAATCCTTGCTGCTGTGCTATGTTGTGCAGCGTGCAGCAGACAATGATGATTCTGGAGACCCCAGCCGGTGCGTACTGAAGGGCTCTTCCAGATCTGTCAAGGCATCTCAAGCACATTTTCAGCATGCCCATTGTTTGCTCTATGACACATTTGGTGGACATGTGGCTTTCAGAATTTCTTTCCTCTGTCTCAGTACTTGGCCTCTTCAAGGGTGTCATGAGCCATGTCTTCAGTGGATAGCCCTTGTCTCCAAGCAGTCAGCCTGAAAGTTTGTTTGAAGGTGTGAAGAGCTGAAGGAAGGTGGACTAGCACATGACAAAAGAGTCCTGCCAGGGAATTTGGCGCACACATGTATGATGATCTTCCTATGGTTGCAGGAAGTGGAAGTGGAAGCCCTTGTGGTTCACAAACACTCCTGGGTGATGATGGAGTGCCCTGATGGCTACATTTGTGCAGTCGATGATGCCCTGCACCCATCAGGTCGTTGAGGAGAATGTTGGTGGTGCTGTTGTTGCTGCTGCTGGTGTGCCTGCTGCTGGTGTTGGGGCTCATCATGGTCCAATTCTGAGGACCAAGGTGAGGTAGTATAAACGGCACACATACTAATGTAGTAGATGTCAGGTCAAGTATAGATCAGAGAAGCGATCTGTCAATGGTGTGATAGGTACAGGTAGACTATCCCTTATCCGAAAACCTTGGGACCAGCTGTGTTTTGGAATTCAGAATTTTTCGGATTTCAGAATGTATTATGAGACTGGGAAACTCTGAACATTAAATTAATTTGGTAATTAGTATTTGTATTTAATATAAATTTTAAAAGTTCAGGCTACCTCTTGCGACTGTTCCATGTCTCATTCCCCTTCCTGCTTCTCTGTGCTGCCGCTCCCAGTCTGTTTACAGCTCCCCCTGCTCTGTATCTGAATTCCTTGACTTAGCGGGGGTCTGGGGCTCGACTGCCGCCGCCAGTTATGGGAAAGCCGGATATCGGCTGACTCCTACGCTAAGCTGGCCCGCAAATCAGGTCAGTCAAAAGGCAGCGTCATGTTTGGCGCCACTCGGGTCATGTTGTGCGCACGACTTATGCTCCACGAAAAAACGTCATGTCGTGCGCACGACTTACGCGCCACGAAAAAACTTTCAGTTTTCAGAGGTTTTCGGTTTTCAGAAGTGCGGATAAAGGATAGTCTACCTGTAGTAGCAATAAGGTGACAGTTATTTCTGAATTTGCAGAAAAGACTGGCAAACTCTAGACACCTAAATCTGTACTGAAAATGCACTCAGCAACAGCATTTCCCTTAGGAAAGTAAGCAGGTGTCAGGTGGCAGTATTTGTCGTGCTTTCCATATTCTGCAGTAATGACTTCGATCAATGGCCTCAGTTTGACAGACGTGATTCCTGAGCTGCGTGATTCCCGTGGTCATGCAGTGAAATTCAAAAGGTATGGTTAAAAAGACAGTTAAGGGTCTGAGAACACGTGGCTAATGATCTAAATTAGGTTGCCCGCCTCTGCCGTTTAGATTGCGGCCGCGCTGGCAAACGCGCCCGAATTAAAGGCGCGAGGCGGCGGGAAGTCGGCAGGTTCCCGGTCTGCCCTGATTTATTTCCACTTTTATTACCGACCCGCCTCCAATCCCGCAAGCATGGCAGCATGAAAATTCCGGCCAATGTCTCAGGTCAAGATGTTTGAACATAAGAGCATAAGAAATAGGAGCAGGAGTAGGCCATTCGGCCCCTCGAACCAGCTCCGCCATTCAATGAGATCATGGCTGATCTTTTACCTCATCTCCACTTTCCTGAACTAGCCCCATTTCCCTTGAATCCCTTAATATTCAAAAATCTATCAATTTCTGTCCTGAATATACTCAACAACTGAGCCTCCACAGCCCTCTGGGGTAGAGGATTCCAAAGATTCACCACACTCTCAGGGAAGAAATTTCTCCTCATCTCAGTCCTAAATGGTCGACCCCTTATTCTGAGACTGTGACCCCTGGTTCTAGTCTCCCCAGCCAGGGGAAACATCCTCCCTGCATCTACCCTGTCAAGCCCTGTAAGAATTTTGTATGTTTCATTGAGATCACCTCTCATTCTTCTAAACTCTAGAGAATATAGGTCTAGTCTACTCAATCTGTTCTTATAGGACAATCCCCCCATTCCAGGAACCAGTCTGGTGAACCTTCGTTGCACTCCCTCTACACAAGTATATCCTTCCTCAGGCAAGGAGACCAAAACTATACACAATACTCCAGGTGTGGTCTCACCAGGGCCCTATATAATTGCAGTAAGACGTCTTTACTCTTATACTCAAATTCTCTTGTAATAAAGGCCATTTGCTTTCCTAATTGCTTGCTGTATCTGCATATTAACTTTCAGTGATTCATGTACAAGGACACCCAGGTCCTTCTGAACACCAACTTGGCTTTATTAACAGAGGCATGAGTACAAAAGCAAAGAAGTTATGCTAAACTTTTATAAAACACTGGTTAGGCCTCAGCTGGAGTATTGTGTTCAATTCTGGGCCTTAGAGAAGGTGCAGAAGAGATTTACTAGAATGGTACCAGGGATAAGGGGTTATATGGAGTTATGTGGAGAGACAGGAGAAGCTGGTTGTAAGGGGTTCTTCTCCTTAGAGCAGAGAAGGTCAAGAGGAGATTTAATAGAGGCGTTTAAAATCATGAATGATTTTGATAGAGTAAATAAGGAGAAACTGTTTCCAGTGGAAGAAGGGTCGGCAACCAAAGGGCACAGATTTAAGGTGATTGGCAAAAGAACCAGAGGTGACATGAGGAAACATTTTTTACACAGCGAGTTGCTGTGATCTGGAATGCACTGCCTGAAATGGTGGTAGAAGCAGACGCAATAATAACTTTCAAAAGGGAATTGGATAAGTACTTGAAGGGAAAAATTTACAGGGCTATGGAGAAAGCGCAAGGGAGTGAGATTAATTGAATAGCACTACCAAATAGCCAGCACAGGCATGATGGCCAAATGGCCTCCTTTTGTGCTGTATCATTCTATGATTCTATGTCCTAAGGATGATGGGATAGCTCATGCTAATAACATTCCTTTGCTTTCTTTTAGTAGGGCAGCAAGAACTGGAAACGGTACTGTACATACCAATCTTGAAATCTAGCAAAAGCTTACTGGCAACGTCATAAAAGCCTCAAAAAAAACTGACAGACCAAAATCAGCCCTAAATCTAAGCCTTATGACATAGAAAGACAGGGCATAGAAATTGGTTTACTCCCGAAAACAGGCGCAGGGATCACGATGCATAATCAACCCACGCCCATTCGGAGGAATACAGGCAGCACGCGAACTTTGTGCTGCCTGCTCATTTCCACGATTGTGGTGTTCAGCCCAGTGCTGAATGCGCTGCTGACTGACTGAACGCTCAGCAAGGGGCCCAAGTTCATGCGAGGCTAGAATCACTTAAGGCTAGTCTGCACTACTTAAAGGCAGTCTGCACCTCTTAAAGTTGTGGTCCATTCTGCCTGCAGCAGGTCATTGAACTGGCTGGGGAAGACAGTGAAGAACAAGTAATGATGGCACAACAGGGGAGAGAGCATGCACCAAGGTTCTCAGATGCAGCACTGGAGACCTTGGTACAGGAAATGGATAGGAAGAGAGAGGTGCTGTTTCCACAGGGGTCAGGATGCCCTCCAGGCAACTGTGTAAAGTGCAGAGGGAGCAGATAGCCGCTGTGGTGAATGCCAGTGGTGTACCCTGGAGGACGCAGTGCAGGAAGAAGTTTAATGACCTCACAATAGAATCATAGAAATTTACAGCACAGAAGGAGGCCATTTGGCCCATCATGTCTGTGCCAGATGAAAAAGATCTATCCAGCCTAATCTCATTTTCCAGCTCTTGGTCCATAGCCTTGTAGGTTATGGCACTTCAAGTGCATATCCAAGTACTTTTTAAATGTGATGAGGGTTTCTGCCTCTACCACCCTTTCGGGCAGTGAGTTCCAGACCCCCACCACCCTCTGGGTGAAAAAAGTTCTCCTCAACTCCCCTCTAATGCTTCTACCAATTACTTTAAATCTATGCCCCCTGGTTATTAACCTCTCTGCTAAGGGAACTAGATCCTTCCTATCCACTCTATCTAGGCCCCTCATAATCTAATACACCTCAATTAAGTCTCCTCTCAGCCTCCTCTGTTTCCTCATAGCTAAAATTCTCTAGTCCTGGCAATATCTTCGTAAATCTCCTCTGTACCCTCTCTAGTGCAATCACATCTTTCCTGTAATGTGGTGACCAGAACTGTACGCAGTACTCTAGCTATGGACTAACTAGTGTTTTATACAGTTCTAGCATAATCTCCCTGCTCTTATATTCAATGCCTCGGCCAATAAAGGAATGTATCCTACCATTTATTGTGTATTCCCTTGCCTTGTTAGCACTCCCCAAATGCATTACCTCACACTTCTGTGGATTGAATTCCATTTGCCACTTTTCTGCCCACCTGAGCAGTCCATTGATATCTTCCTGCAGTCTACAGCTTTCTTCCTCACTATCAACCACACAGCCAATTTTTGTATCATCTGCAAACTTCTTAATCATGCCCCATACATTGAAATCTAAATCACTGATATATACCACAAAAAGCAAGGGACCTAGTACTGAGCTCTGCAGAACCCCACTGGAAACAGCCTTCCAGTCACAAAAACAGCCATCAACGATTATCCTTTGCTTCCTGCCACTGAGACAATTTTGGATACAGCTGCCACTTTCCCTTGGATCCCATAGGCTTTTACTTTTCTGACCATTGTGCCATGTGGGACCTTGTCAATAGCCTTGCTAAAATCCATGTAGACTACATTAAACGCGCTACCCTCTTCGACTCTCCTTGTTACCTCCTCAAAAAATTCAATCAATTCAGACAGAGATGACCTTCCCTTAACAAATCCATATTGACAGTCCTTGATTAATCCCTGCCTTTCTAAATGATGATTAATACAGTCCTTCAAAAATGGCCCAGAAATTCGGGCCGGGGGATTCCCGTGGGTGCAAGCCTCCGACCTGCACTTACCTACCGCGCCGGCCGTTGAGCTGTGGGCCCGCGTGGGATTCCGATCCTGGGCCGCCTCCAACTGCCGGCGCGGAGTGCTTGCGTATCCCAGGGGCGCAGTTAGTTCGATGCGTCCCCTGGGATCACGTGGGCCATGGGGAGCCAATGGTAGCAGGGAAATGCCCATTCATAAGTTTGACAGGAAGAGCTGTCAAACCTATAAATACTATAAGCCCCAAAACATCACTAAAACTTCAAATAATTTTTTTTTTTAAATCACATTTTTAAAATAACTATAAATTACATGAAATAACTATTTTAAACAATAATTTAAATTTTTGAAAAAATTAATTACATTTTCTAACGGGGCTAAAAATAAACTTACCTTTCTTTAAAGTATTTAAAAATAATAAACCTGTGGAAAAATGTTTTAATTTTAATTAATTCACCACTTACCTTGTTAAAAGCAGGCCTTGCGCCTGCTTTTTAAAAGTGTAACTGCTGGAGACTTACCCTCAAGGAGAAACCTGCAAAAAAAATGTAAGTTCAATGCGCACGTGCTGCCTCTCCAGCGCACGCATTCCACCTGTCAACCCCTTCTTTCAGGGGAACAGAAGTGCCGGTTTCCTGCGCATGCGCAGTGCATGCACAAAACCAGCACTTTCGTTGGGCCTACACGGGAGTACCCCATGCGTACTCATGCGTTGGGACCCGAATTTCTGGGCCAATGTTTCCAAAATTTTCCCACCACCGAGGTTAGGCTAACTGGCCTATAATTATTCGGTCTATCCCTTTCCCCCTTTTAAAACAACGGTACAATGTTAGCAGTCCTCCAGTCCTCTGGCACCACACCTGTAGCCAGAGAGGGTTGGAAAATTATGGTCAGAGCCTCCACTATTTCCTCCCTTGCTTCGCTTAACAGCCTGGGATACATTTCATCCAGGCCTGGTGATTTATCCACTTTTTAAGCTACTAAACCCCTTAATATTTCCTCTGTCACTATGTTTATCTATCTAATATTTCACACTCCTGTTCCTAAACTACAATGTCTGCTTCATCCCTCTCTTTTGTGAAGACAGATGCAAAGTATTCATTAAGAACCATACCCACGTCTTTTGCCTCCACACACAGGTTGCCTTTTTGGTCTCTAATAGGCCCTACTCTTTCTTTAGTTATCCTCTTGCTCTTTATGTATTTATAAAACATCTTTGGGTTTTCCTTGATGTTACTTGCCAATATTTTTTCATGTTCTCGCTTTGCTTTCCTAATTTCCTTTCTAATTTCATCCCTGCACTTTCTATATTCCTCTAGGCTTTCTGCAGTAATTAGCTCTCAGTATCTGAAATAAGCTTCTCTTTTTTGCCTTATCTTATCCTGTATGCCCCTTGACATCCAGGGGGCTCTAGATTTGGGAGTCCCACCCTTTCTCTTTGTGGGAATGTATTTGCTCTGAACCCTCACTATCTCCTTGAATGCTTTCCAATGCTCTGACACTGATTTACCTTCAAGTAGCTGTTTCCAGTTCACTTCTGCTAAATCACACCTCAGCTTAGTAAAATCTGCCTTTCCCCAGTTGAGAACCTTTACTCCTGGTTTATCTTTGCCCTTTTCCATAACTATGCTAAATCTAATTATGATCACTATCTGAATTAAGAATAGGAGCAGGAATAGGCCACTTGGCCCCTCGAGCCTGCTCCGCCAATCAATAAGATCATGGCTGATCTAGGGCTCAAAGCCACTTCCCCGCCTGCTCCCCATAACCCTTCATGATGTGTCTCAATAAATCCGAGACTCGATGTTAGCGAAACAAAACAAGGCTTTTATTGACTTAGAAGGTAACACACAGAGGAGAATGTATCTTCCATCCAGAGGTCTGCCGTACTGGATGTGCTGCAGGCTGGGCCAGCTTACATAGGAGCCAGGTATGGGTGGAGCCCTACACACAGTACAATACAATGGAAATGAAACTGAAACCAACCACAGTCACAGGCAGAGAAATATTGATGAGTGATGAATGGAATATTTCATCACATTCACCCCTTCTATAGATTTAGTCTGTTCGGGGGTTTGATAGTCCTCTGCGACCGACGTGGCTGTTGTGGTGCCGCGGGTGTCGGCTGGGTGTCCCCGGTGGCCTCCTGGGTCTCTGCCGGGGGTGCCGCCAGGATTGTTGAAGGGGTAGTTGGTGGGGGTACCGTTGGTCGATGTTCTTCCGGGGGTGATGAAAGAGTAGTGGGTGGGTAAGAGTTGCTGTGGTCGTTGTTGCTGCTGTTGTCGTGGTTGTTGTCGTTACCGGCTGGGGCGACGTCTTTTATGGACACGGTGTCCTCCCTTCCGTTGGCGTGCCGGACATACGCGTATTGGGGGTTGGCGTGGAGTAGGTGCACTGACTCCACGAGAGGGTCCGTCTTGTGGCCCCTCACATGCCTTCGCACGAATACCGGACCTGGGGTGGAGAGGCATGACAGCATGGATACGCCTGAGGTGGATTTCCGGGGAAAGACAAACATTCGCTCGTGAGGCGTGGCATTAGTGGCAGTACACAATAGCGACCGTATCGAATGGAGCACATCTGGGAGGACTTCCTGCCAGCGGGAGATAGGGAGGCCTTTGGTCCTTAGAGCTAGAGTGACTGCTTTCCATACTGTCCCGTTCTCTCGCTCCACTTGACCGTTACCCCGGGGGTTGTAGCTGGTGGTACGGCTCGTGGCGATCCCCCTGGACAGCATGTACTGGCGTAGCTCTTCACTCATGAAGGACGCCCCCCTATCCGTATGGATGTAGCTCGGCATACCGAACAGGCAGAACAGGCTGTTGAGGCATTTAATGACCGTGGCGCTGGTCATGTCTGGGCAGGGGAAGGCAAATGGGAAACGAGAGTATTCGTCCACAATGTTCAGGAAGTAAACATTGCGGTCGACGGACGGGAGGGGGCCCTTGAAATCTAAGCTGAGCCGCTCAAAGGGCCGTGTAGCTTTGATTAAGTGGGCTCTATCTGGGCGGTAGAACCGAGGCTTGCACTCAGCGCAAGTGCGACAGTTCCTGGTCAGGGACCGAACTTCCTCAATCGAGTAGGGTAAGTTGCGGGACTTTATGAAGTGGAACAGCCGCGTGACCCCTGGGTGGCAGAGGTCATTGTGGAGGGTCTGTAGCCGATCCCCGGTGGCGCTGGCACACATCCCTCGTGAGAGGGCATCGGGGGATTCGTTAAGGGCCCCTGGCCAGTAAATGATGTCATAATCGAAGGTGGAGAGCTCGATCCGCCAGCTAAGAATCTTATCATTTTTAATCTTCCCCCTCTGATTATTATTGAACATAAACGCTACCGACCGCTGGTCGGTAAGTAGGGTGAAGCGTTTGCCGGCTAGGTAGTGGCGCCAGTGGTGCACTGCCTCCACGATGGCTTGGGCCTCCTTTTCTACGGAGGAGTGTCTGATCTCGGGCCCTTGGAGGGTCCTTGAGAAGAAAGCTACGGGCCGCCCCGCCTGGTTGAGGGTGGCT
Source organism: Somniosus microcephalus (assembly GCF_052327205.1). Classification (NCBI taxonomy): domain Eukaryota; kingdom Metazoa; phylum Chordata; class Chondrichthyes; order Squaliformes; family Somniosidae; genus Somniosus; species Somniosus microcephalus. Next base: position 307,904,481 of record NC_140989.1, read on the forward strand.
GCCAAGGCAAAGTCAGACGCATCACTTTCCACTTGAAAGGGAGTGTTCTCATCCACTGCCTGTAGCGTGGCCCGCTCAATATCCTGCTTAATGCTTTTGAAGGCGGCATGGGCCTCAGCAGAGAGCGGAAAAGAGGATGCTTTCAAGAGGGGGCGGGCTTTGTCGGAGTAGTTGGGGACCCATTGGGAATAATAAGAAAATAACCCCAGGCACCTTTTCAGGGCTTTGGGAGTGTTGGGCAGGGGCAGCTCCCGTAGGGGGCGCAATCGGTCGGGGTCTGGTCCGATTTCCCCATTCTCCACCACGCTGCCTAGTATGCAGAGGCGCGTGGTGTTGTAAACGCACTTGTCCTCGTTGTAGGTGAGGTTGAGTTTTTGTGCGGTTTTCAGGAACCTCTCGAGGTTCGAGTCGTGATCCTGCTGGTTGTGACCACAGATGATGACGTTGTCGAGGTAGGGGAAGGTTGCCTGCAAGTGGTGGTCATCAGCAATGCGGTCCATCTCCCTCTGGAAGACCGAAACCCCATTCGGCACCCCAAAGGGGACTCTGAGGAATTGGTAGAGGCGTCTGTTCGCCTCAAAGGCAGTGTACGGGCGGTCCTCTGATCTGATAGGGAGCTGGTGGTACGCTGACTTGAGGTCGATGGTGGAGAACACCCGGTATTGGGCGATTTGGTTCACCATTTCTGATATGCGGGGTAGCGGGTAGGCGTCTAGCTCGGTGTACCTGTTGATCGTTTGGCTATAGTCGATCACCATCCGTTTCTTCTCGCTACCCCTTACCACCACCACTTGGGCGCGCCACGGGCTATTGCTGCGTTCAATAATGCGCTCTTTCAGGAGCCTGTCTACCTCGGTCGCGATAAACCGCCTGTCCTCCCAGCTGTACCTCCTGCTTTTGGTCGCTATTGGCCGGCAGTTAGGGGTAAGGTTCGCGAATAGCGAAGGCGGCTTTACCTTCAGGGTAGCCAGACCGCACACTGTGAGGGGCGGCTGGGACCCACCGTAATTGAGCGTGATGCTTTGGTGCTAGCACTGGAAATCCAGGCCCAAGATCACGCTCGCACATAGATTCTTCATGATTAATACTTTAAAATTATCGTATACAGTTCCGTTAACGGACAATTGTACCGTGCAGTAACCCATAATGGTCGATGTCTGGGTTTTATCAGCCATGGAGATGGTACCCCGAGTAGGGACCACCTTTAGGGAGAGTTGTTGTACCAGTTCAGGGTGGATAAAACTCTCTGTGCTTCCACTGTCAATTAAACATTTAACCCTGCACCCGTTTACCTCGATGTCCACCATTGATTTGGATAGCGGGTGCGGCCTGGTCTGGTCCAATGTGACCGATGCCACTGTAGGGCCCTGATCGAGACAAGATGGCGTCCACGCTGTCTGCTGACAAGATGGCGGACCCCACGAGGTCGGGCAAGATGGCGTCCAAGATGGCCGCTCCCACGGCGCACACGCGGCGGTGGCGGGTTTTCCGGCGGGGTTCCCTCTGCACACCTTCCCGAAGTGCCCCTTCTTACCGCACTTAAAGCAGGTGGTGCCTTTCGCCGGGCACAGGTTTCTGGTGTGCTTCGGCTGCCTGCAGAAGTAGCAGTTGGGTCCCCGACGCGTCGCGGCTGTCGTAGGGCTTCTGGGGGGAGAGCGGGGCCCCGACGGTGTCAGGCTGCCGGGCGGGGAAGATGCCTTCCAAGATGGCGGCACCCTTGGTGCACACGTGGCGGCGTGGATGGCGCAGGCTGAAGAGTAGGCGTCCGAGTTTCTCTGGGCCACATCCAGGGATCGTGCTGTGTCTGCAGCCTGTTTCAGGTCCAATCCCGTTTTTTCCAGCAGTCTCTGCCGGATGTAAGTGGAGCTGAGGCCTGTGATAAAGGCATCACGAACAAGCTCGTCAGTGTACACTGCGGCTTTTACATCTTGGCACTTGCAGTCTTTGCCAAGCGTTTTCAGGGTGCCTAAGAACTCCTCCACCGATTCCCCAGGTCGCTGTGCGCGAGTAGCGAGCAGATGCCTAGCATACACCTCATTCGTAGGCTGCTGGTAATGCGCCTTTAAGATGTCGCAGGCGGCCGGGTACGTGTCGGCGTCTTGGATGAGGGGGTAAACCCGGTGGCTTACCCAATTCCGCAGAATTCCGAGTTTCATACTCGCAGCGTCCGTAGCGTCTTTGACGGCTGCGGAATTGTCCAGGAAGAATTCCATACACATAAACCAGTGTCCGAAGCGTGCCGATGCGTCCGAAGCATTCTGGTCCAAATCCAAACGTTCGGGTTTCAAGAGTTGATCCATTGTGTTGAAAATTAAGTCAATAAAATTGATGTGCCTCAATAAATCCGAGACTCGATGTTAGCGAAACAAAACAAGGCTTTTATTGACTTAGAAGGTAACACACAGAGGAGAATGTATCTTCCATCCAGAGGTCTGCCGTACTGGATGTGCTGCAGGCTGGGCCAGCTTACATAGGAGCCAGGTATGGGCGGAGCCCTACACACAGTACAATACAATGGAAATGAAACTGAAACCAACCACAGTCACAGGCAGAGAAATACTGATGAGTGATGAATGGAATATTTCATCACACTTCACTCCCTTATCTTGCAAAATTTTGTCTATCTCCACTTTAAATGTATTTAATGACCCAGCCTCCACAGCTCTCTGGGGCAGAGAATTCCACAAATTTATGACCCTCTGAGAGAAGAAGTTCCTCCTCATCTCAGTTCTAAAAGGGCGACCCTTTATTCTGAGACTGTGCCCCCCGAATTCTAGGTTTCCCCATGATGGGAAACATCCTCTCTGCATCTACCCTGTTGAGCCCCCTCAGTATCTTATATGTTTTGATAAGATCATCTCTCATTCTTCTAAATTCCAATGAGTATAGGCCAAGCCTGCTCAACCTTTCCTCATAAGTCAAACTCCTCATCTCTGGAATTAACCTAGTGAATCATCTTTGAACTGCCTTCAATGCAAGTATATCCTTCCTTAAATAAGGATACCAAAACTGTACGCAGTACTCAAGGTGTGGTCTCATCAATACCTTGTACAGTTGTAGCAGGACTTCCGTGCTTTTATACTCCAACCCCCTTGAAATAAAGGCCAACATTCCATTTGCCTTTTTGATTACTTGCTGTACCTGCATGCTAACCTTTTGTGTTTCATGCACAAGGACCCCCAGGTCCCTCTGAACTGTATCATTTTGTAATCTCTCTCCATTTAAATAATAGTTTGCTTTTTTATTTTTCCTGCCAAGGTGGATAACCTTGCACTTCCCCACACTATACTCCATCTGCCAAATGTTTGCCCACTCACCTAGGCTGTCTATATCCCTTTGCAGATTCTTTGAGTCCTCTGCACAACTTGCTTTCCCACCCATCTTTGTATCATCCGCAAACTTGGCTACATTACACTCGATCCCTTCATCCAAGTAATTACTGTAGATTGTAAATAGTTGAGGCCCCAGCACCAATCCTTGTGGCACCCCACTAGTTACTGTTTGCCAACCAGAAAATGACCCATTTATTCCAAATCTCTGCTTTCTGTTAGTTAGCCAATTCTCTATCCATGCTAATATATTATCCCAACTCCGTGAGCTATTATCTTATGCAGTAACCTTTTATGTGGCACCTTATCGAATGCCTTCTGGAAATCCAAATACATCACATCCACTGGCTCATCCTTGTCCACCCTGCTTGTTACATCCTCAAAGAACTCCAGCAAATTTGTTAAACATGATTTCCCTTTCCTAAAACCATGCTGACTCTGTTTGACTGCAGTATGTTTTTCCAAATGCCCTGCTATTGCTTCCTTAATGAAGGACTCCAGCATTTTCCCAACGGCAGATGTTAGGTTAACTGGTCTATAGTATCATGCTTTCTGCCTCCCTCCATTCTTAAATAGGTGTGTTACATTAGCGGTTTTCCAATCCGCTGGGACCTCTTCAGAGTCCAGGGAATTTTGGTATATTGCAACCAATGCATCCACTATCTCTGCAGCCACTTCTTTTAAGACCCTGGGATGCAGGCCATCTGGTCCAGGGGACTTAGAAACATAGAAGATAGGAGCAGGAGTAGGCCAATCGGCTCCTTGAGCCTGCTCCGCCATTTAATGAGATCATGGTTGATCATCCAAATTCAGTACCCTGTCCCTGCTTTCTCCCCATATCCCTTGATCCCTTTAGCCTTAAGAAATATATCCAACTCCTTCTTGAATATATTTAATAAATTGGCCTCAACTGCCTTTTGTGGTAGAGAATTCCACAGGTTCAGCACTCTCTGGGTGAAGAAATTCCTCCTCATCTCTGTCCTAAATGGCTCACCCCTTATCTTTAGACTGTGACCCCTGGTTCTGGACGCTCCCGCCATCGGGAACATCCTTCCTACATCTAGTCTGTCTAGTCCAGGTATCAGTCTGGTGAATCTTCGCTGCACTCCCTCCATGGCAAAAACATCCTTCCTCAGATAAGGTGACCAAAACTGCACACAATACTCAAGGTGTGGCCTCACCAAGGCCCTGTACAACTGCAGCAAGACATCCTTGCTCCTGTACTCGAATCCTCTTGCTATGAAGGCCAACATACCATTGCCTTCTTAACTGCCTGCTGCACCTGCATGCTTACCTTCAGCGACTGGTGCACAAGGATACCCATGTCTCGTTGCACTTCCCCTTCTCCCAATCTATTGCCGTTCAGATAATAATCTGCCTTCCTGTTTTTGCCACCAAAGTGGATAACCTCGCATTTATCCACATTATACTGCATCTGCCATGCATCTGCCCAATCACCCAACCTGTCCAAATCATACTGGAGTTTCTCGGCATCCTCCTCACAGCACACACGCCCACCCAGCTTGGTGTTGTCTGCAGACTTGGAGATATTACGTCTAGTTCCCTCGTCTAGATCATTAATATATATTGTGAATAACTGAGGTCCTAGCACTGATCCCTGCGGTACCCCACTAGTCACTGCCTGCCACTCGGAAAAAGACCCAACTCTTTGTTTCCTGTCTGCCAACCAGTTCTCTATCCAAGTCAGTACCTTACCCCCAATCCCATGTGCTTTAACTTTACACGCTAATCACTTATGCGGGACCTTATCGAAAGCCTTCTGAAAGTCCAAATACACCACATCCACTGGTTCTCCCTTATCTATTCTACATCCTCAAAAAATTCCAGTAGATTAGTCAAGCACGATTTACCTTTTGTAAATCCATGTTGACTTTGTCCAATCCTGTCACTGTTTTCCAAGTGCTCTGCTATTACATCTTTTATAATGGACTCTAGCATTTTCCGCATTACCGATGTCAGGCTTACTGGTCTATAATTCCCCATTTTCTCTCTACCACCGTTTTTAAATAGTGGGGTTACATTAGCTACCCTCCAATCCATGGGAACTGTGCCAGAGTCTATAGAATTTTGGAAGATGACCAGCAATGCATCTACTACTTCCTTAAGTACCCTAGGATGTAGACTATCAGGCCCTGGGGATTTATCGGCTTTCAATCCCATCAATTTCCCTAACACCATTTCCCTACAAATACTGATTTCATTCAGTTCCTCCCTCTTATTAGACCCTATGCTCCCCGACATCTCTGGGAGGTTATTTGTGTCCTCCTTTGTGAAGACAGAACCAAAGTATGTATTTAATTGGTCAGCCATTCTTTGTTCCCCATTATAAATTCCCCTGATTCTGACTGCAAGGGACCTATGCTTGACTTCACCAATCTTTTTCTCTTCACATATCTATAAAAGCTTTTACAGTCAGTTTTTATGATCCCTGCAAGCTTACTCTCATACTCTATTTTCCCCTTCTTAATTAATCCTTTTGTCCTCCTTTGCTGAATCCTAAACTGCTCCAAATCCTCAGGTTTGCTGCTTTTTGTGGCCAATTTATATGTCCTCTCCTTGGATCTTATGCTATCCCTAATTTCCCTTGTTAGCCACGGTTGCACCACCTTTTTTGTTTTATTTTTATGCCAGACAGGGATGAACAAATTCTGTAGTTCATCCATGCGATCTTTAAATGTTTGCCATTGCCTATCCACCGTCAACCCTTTAAGTAACATTCCCCAATCTGTCCTAGCCAACTCGTGCCTCATACCATCGTAGTTTCCTTTATTTAAATTCAGGACCCTAGTCTCTGAGTCACCTACTTCACTCTCCATCTTAATGAAGAATTCTATCATATTATGATCGCTCCTTCCCAAGGGGCCTCGCACAACAAGATTGCTAATCAATCCTTCCTCATTACATAATACCCAGTCTAAGATTAACTGGGATGGAATCAGTGTAAGTGGTATAGAGGGTGCAGAATTCTTAAAATGCATTCAGGAGAACTTTTTTAACCAGTACCTAACAAGTCCAACAACAGGCGGAGCGGTTCCGGAGTTAGTTTTAGGGAATGAAGCTGGGAGGGCATTTTGGTGGTAGTGATCATAATAATGGATAATCAAGGGGCCACAGGGAGTGGGGAACTAAAGACAGTCACTATCACTAAAGAAATAGTACTCGGTAAAATAATGGGACTAAAAGACGTTACTGGGAGTTGTATACGGACCCCCAAACAGTAATGTTGAGGTTGGGGGTGGCATTAAACAGGAAATTAGAGACGCATGCAATAAGGGCACAGCAGTTATCATGGGTGACTTTAATCTACATATAGATTGGGCTAACCAAATTAGTAACAATACTGTGGAGAAGGACTTCCTAGAGTGTATACGGGATGGTTTCCTGGACCAATATGTCGAGGAACCAACTAGAGATCAGGCCGAGAATGGCCCAGAAATTCCGGTCGGAGGCTTCCCGCGGGCGTAAGCCCCTGACCTGCACAAACGAACCGCGCCGACCGTAATGCTCTGGGCCGGCATAGAATTCTGTTGATGTGCCTCCTCAAACTGCCGATGTGCAGGGCATGCGTATCCCAGGGGCGCAGCTAGTTCACAGCGTCCCTGGGATCATGTGGGCCATGGGGAGCCAATCAGATCAGGGAATCTCCATTCATAGATTTAACAGGAAGACCTGTCAAATCTATGAATAGAGATCACCCTCAAAACATAAGTAAAACTTCAAATACATTTTTTTTTTAAATCACATTTTTAAAATGACTATAAATTACATAAATTAACTATTTTAAACAAAAATTTTAATTTTCGAAAAAAATAATTAAAGTTTTTAATGGGGCTAAAAATAAACTTACCTTTCTTTAAAGTATTTTCAAATCATAAAGTGTTAAAAAAACATTTCTTTTACTGATATCACCTCTTACCTTGTTAAAAGCAGGCCTTGTGCCTGCTTTTCCAGGTGCAGCTGCTACCAGCTTACCCGGACTGCATCAACCTCGAAAAAAACAGAAGTTCCAGGCGTAAGCGCTGCCTCTCCGGCGCAGGCGTTTGACTTGTGAACCCCTTTCTTCAGAGAATGGAAGTTCCGGTTTCCAGCGCATGCGCAGTGCATGCATGAAACCGGCACTTCCGTTAGCCCTACGGGTGAGTACACAACGCGTACACACCCGTAGGGAACAGAATTTCGGGGCCAATATTAGGGGAGTTGAAATCCCCTACTATTACTGCCCTATTGTTTTTGCACTTCTCAGAAATTTGCCCACATATTTGCTCTTCTATCTCCCTCTGACTATTTGGGGGTCTATAGTACACTCGCAGCAGTGTGATTGCCTCTTTTTTGTTCTTCAGTTCAACCTGTAGGGCCTCATTTGATGATCCTTCTAACATATCATTCCCCCCTCACAGCTGTAATTATTTCTTTAATCAATATTGTGACCCTTCCTCCTTTTTATCCTCCTCTCTATCTCGTCTGAAAACCCTGTAACCAGGAATTTTGAGCTGCCATTCCCGCCCTTCTTTCAGCCATGTTTCAGTAATAGCTACAATATCATACTTCCACATGTTTATCTGTGCCCTTAACTCATCTGCCTTATTTACTAGACTCCTTGCATTGAAGTATATACCAGCAAGCACTGCCAAACCCCTTTGTCATCTATTTTCTAGCCTTTGTTTCCTCTGCCTTCCAAACTCACTTACTAATTTACTGCCTTCCATTTCCAGCTTGCATTCTGTCCCTTCTGAATCTATGCTCAGGTTCCCATACCCCTGCCAAGCTAGTTTAAACCCTCCCCAACAGCTCTAGCACTAGCACTAGCACTATCCTCTCCACGAGGGTATTAAGCCCAGCTGTGTTGGGGTGCAACCCGGCCACTTGTACCGGTCCCACCTCCCCCAAAACCGGTCCCAATGCCGCAGGAATCTAAAGTCCTCTGTCCTGCTACATCTCTCCAGCCACGCTAGTGGTCAAGGTCAGTGAATTCATCTTCAAATGCCATACCCCACCATCTGCACCACTAGACTCACACACTGCTCAATGCACCACACCCCCATCACTCACCTACCAACAATCTTTACCAAACACAACTCATACCTCACAACCATAGCTTCACTTTACCCTCACAACCTTACCACTGCTGCAAGCCCCATACCAGCATCTTGCACACACTGCCAGCTATTCCACCATGACGGGCACATCACCCAAACACATTGCACTATATTAACTGACACACTTCCCTTTCTCTTGCAGGATAAGGTGGCGCATAACCGGCAGGGAACAGTCGAGCCTGCATAACCTCACCCCCCTATGGAGGAGACGGTGCCGGCTATTCTTGGGAGGGGCATCGCTGAGTCTGTGGACAACTGTGGGGCTGAATGAATACAAGATGCTAGCCATGATCGCATTGAATGGTGGAGCAGGCTCGAGGGGCCGAATGGCCTACTCCTGCTCCTATCTTCTATGTTTCTATGTTTCTATGTATCCTCATACATGATCCTCCTTCTTACATCCCAGTTTCCCCTCATCCCACAATCGCTTCTGATTTACAAGCTGTATATGGTGTAAGCATGCACCTCTTGCTTTGCCCCCCTCCCCTCAACACAACCCTACCCTTGTGCCTTTCTCATTTCAGACACCCAAGAAATCAAAACAGCTCAGCCAGTGGTGCAAGAACAAGAGGGAGAGAAGAGTGATGATGAAGAAGAAACATCATCACTCGATCTGACACTTGCAGCCACCAGCTCAGATACTGACACTCCGCGTACTTTAGAGGATAGGTTAGAGGCGGTATCTGCAAGCAGTGAGACACCGGGCACGAGTGGCCTGCAGCCACGGCAGGGGGAAAGGGTAGCGCAGGTACCAGCTCCCCGGAGGGTGAGGTCTCACATGAGTTCTGCTGCAGAGGACTCAGATGAGGACTTCGATGGGGCGGCCTCCAGAAGAACGCTGATGGGTATGCACAATGAAATGCTTGGTGCATTGGCAGGCCTACCAGAAAGTCTGAGTACAATGTCAAGCAGCATGGAGGAGTCTGGCACCAACCTTGCATAGGGCTTTGTGCAGAGCATGGGAGCCCATGATTTCCAGCATGGAAGGGAGGGGCTGATCCATTAGCGCACTTATGGATCCAACCATCATATAGCGTCAGATGGTTGATGTCTCAGCTTCCATTGCAGCACAAGCACAAGCCACCCTATGTCTGAGTGCTGCAGTGGAAGCTCATACATCTGCCATGCAAGCTCAGACTGCTGCCATCATGGCTGGGTGATATTGGATGGATTGATGTATAAAGTTGGACTGGAATGTTTGTTTTGTGGTGGCTTTTATTTCAGCATTGTCGCCAAGAGGATGTTATGATGGTCATTAACAGAGGGAAGGTAAGGTGTGGAACTATTGTTGAATGGGGAATTGGGGTTGCATTCACTGGTACCAACTGGTACCGCAGTTGGTTGAGTCGATCATGGACAGCCCGGACAGAAAGAGGATATCTGGGTTGCCTCTTCCCTTCTGCTTCCTCCTTTCCTGCTTCCTCTTCCTCCTCCTCCGCTTCCTCTTCCTCCATTTCCTCTTCCTCCTCAGCTGCTTGCCGTATGCCTGGTGGCAAGGGCTGTGCCCTCATTATGGTGAGATTGTGGAGCATGCAGCAGACCACGACGAATCTTGAGACGCATTCTAGTGAGTACTGCAGGAATCCTCCAGAGTGGACTAAGCAGTGGAAGCATAGTTTAAGGATGCCAATGGCCTGCTCTGGGAGGTTCCGTGTGGCAGCATGGCTCTCACTGTATGCATGCTGCCCACGTGTGGTTGGGTGGTGGAGCAGAATCACGACCCGGGTGGTCAGCGGCTAGCCCTCGTCACCCAGTAGCCGCCCTCTGGTTTGTCTTGGTGGCTCAAAGACTGAAGGAACAGAGGACTGGTGCAGAATAAAAGCATCATGGCTGCTGCCAGGTTACCATGCATTCACCATCATGATGTGCTGAGCACGGTCGCACACCAATTGCACATCCAGTGAGTGATAACCTTTGCGGTTGTGGTACATCTCAGCATTTAGATGCACACACACAAAGCCACATGCAGTCGATGGCACCCTGCACCATGGGGAAGCCCACTATCCTGGCAAAGCACGCTCTGCCTGCTTCATAATCTGGTCAGAGAGAAGACAATGAAGTCCCCTCTCCTGGTATAAAGAGCGTCTGTCACCTCTCTTATGCAGCTGTGGATGGTGAACCGGGAGATGTTACAGATGTTGTCTGCTCCAGCCTGGAAGGATCCCAATGCGAGGAAATTCAGGCCCTGTACAGTCACCTTCATAGCCACTGGCAGCGTGCCCTTGTCCTGGTGTGAGGCTGCAGGTCTGGTTGCAAGAGGTGGCAGAGTTGTGTGAGCACCTTCTTCGTAAATCCTTACACACTGCTCCTGGCTCAGGCTGAGGTAACAGAATGCTCTTGGAAGACCCTAGATGGGTAAGGACTCCTGCTGAGAGCCCCCCTGCCCCTCCTTCTCCTCCCTCTGTGAGCAGCCGGTCCTCTTCTTCGCTGCCTCTGCTCCATCTCCCTGTCATGCTGCAGGCCAAGGGGGATGACAACTTGAGCACGCATGACTGGGAGCAAGTGGTCTGACCAGAACCCTTGAAGTCAGAAGCAAGGCCTTCTCCACTTGCAGCACCACTCCCTGTCACCTCACCAACTTTAAACGACACTAGAAAGCTCCAGACTTCTACAAATTTACATAGAAGCAGTAGAAATTAATCAGCAACTCACCTGAGAGTGGTTGATGATCCCTTTAAATATCGCTGTTAGGGTGTCCTTACAACTGCTGATCGCATGTTCAGCTATGTGAGGTTAACACAGGGCATTAGTTCCAGCATTGAGGATGAAAATGGCAGCGCTGGCGTCAAATCAGCATTGCACGCTAACGCCCTCACCAAGATGGCGTCCAGCGTGGCCCACATCAGAAGTGTACGAATGCGGCTCGGACAACATTTTTGACCCAAAACGGCACTCATAGCATCCAAACATCAGGTGCAACGCAATCGAATTTTTAGCCGTGGGTCTTGGACTGAAAGTGCAGTAAGACATGAACTTGTTATAACTTAAACTGCAGGTATATCCCAACATTCCATTGTTTTTATTGCAGGAGAAAAAAACCTTAAGCACACAAAATTGCAGTAGTGATGGATTTAGAACTTATTGAACAGGGATGCAAGCGCTGAAGGCATGAGATTTATTTTCTAGAGTGATCTGTTGCATCCTCAGAAAATGTTGATCGTGATACTTTATTTAATGAATTTTCTGACATTTTGAAGCCTACTGTAATTTTGCCTTTCAAGCCAAAAATACCGGAAGGGTTACAGATATTTAAGTATGAAAATGAAAATACAAGTAATTACATGGATGTCAGTAGAACTTTAGAAAGTTTAGTAAATCTGATCTCAGAAACATCAGGGGCCAGAATTTACTGTCAAAATAACAGTGAGGGTAATGGCGCTCGGCGTTATTTATACATTTATACAGCAGCTTCAGACAAGGAGCAGATGTGCGGTTAAATGCGAATATCCAAATGTTGCTGTCCGAGTTGCGTTGCTCCACTGTTAGCTTAGCGAAAACAGCACTTTGCCAACTGCCTTACCACAAATTGAATGTTATGAAGTTGCTGTATTTGCATGGTAGATAAAAACTAAACCTGCTGCAGATATTTAGGGCTAGTAATTAGTAACCTAAGTACCCTTTTAACGATGTGATAATTGTTAATTACTACTATTCAACTTCTCTGGCATTGAAAATGAACTGTTAAAATGTGGACACAATAGTAAAATACTGCGGATGCTGGTATTCTGAAATAACAGAAAATGCCGGAAACACTCAGCAGGCCAGGCAGCATCCGTGGAGAGAGAAACAGAGTTAGCATTTCAGGTCTATGACCCTTTGTCAGAATAGGACAAAATTAGAGATGTAACAGGTTTTAAGCAGGTGCAGAGACAGGGAAAGGGGGAGGGGAAGAAAGACAAAAGGAATGGTCTGTGCTGGGTGGAAGGCAGGAGAGATTAAATGTTGCAAATGGGGATGGCAGAATCATCAACAGCTGCTATGTGAAAAAATAGGGGCTGGGGTTATAGTCTGAAATTGTTGAACTCAATGTTGAGTCCAGAAGGCTATAAAGTGCCTAATCGAAAGATGAGGTGCTGTTCCTCGAGCTTACGTTGAGCTTCATTGGAACAGTGTAAGAGGCCGAGGACAGAGAGGTCAGAGTGGGAGTGAAGCGGAGAATTAAAGTGACAAGCGACTGGAAGCTCGGGGTCAACCTTATGGACTGAATGGAGGTGTTCCACAAAGCGATCACCTAATCTGCGTTTGGTCTCCCCAATGTAAAGGAGACCGCATTGTGAGCAGCAAATACAGTATACTAAATTGCAAGAAGTACAAGTAAATCGCTGTTTCACCTGGAAGGGATGTTTGGGGCCCTGGACAGTGGGAAGGGAGGAGGTAAAAGAGTAGGTGTTGCATCTCCTGCGCTTGCACGGGAAGGTGCCGTGGGGAGGAATGGGGCTGTTGGGGGTGATTGAGGAGTGGACCAGGGTGTTGCAGAGGGAGCGGTCCCTTCTGAATGCTGAAAGGGGAGGTGAGGGGAAGATGTGTTTGGTGGTGGGATCACGCTGGAGGTGGCGGAAATGGCGGAGGATGATCCGTTGAATGTGGAGGCTGGTGGGGTGAAAGGTGAGGGCAAGGGGAACCCTATCGTGGTTCTGGAAGGGAGAAGGAGTGAGAGCAGAGGTGCGGGAAATGGAAGGACACGGTCGAGGGCCATGCCAGCCATGGTAGAGGGGAATCCTCGTTTGAGGAAAAAGGAAGACTTATCGGAAGCACTAGTATGGAAGGTGGCATCGTCAGATCAGATGTGGCGGAGATGGAGAGACTGAGAGAAGGGAATAGAGTCCTTCCAGGAAGCGGGGTGGGAGGATGTGTAGTCCAGGTAGCTCTGGGAGTCAGTGGCTTGTAGTGGATGTTTGTCGATAGCCTATCCCCAGAAATGGAGACAGAGATGTCAAGGAAGGGAAGGGAATGTAAAGTCTGTGGGTTGTGCAGTTAATAAATACACAGACTTCAGAAGTAACAAACAAACAGGTCTTTACTATTCAAAGGTCCGGGCGAATCTGCCCCAGCAATCCTGCCACAACACTTATATACTGGTGTGGTCACTATCGGTATTACAGTATACAGAAGCCAAACAAATAGTGCCACACCTAAAGTAGTTCTCTTAAAGGTGAACGGTTACATTCAATAGTTCCCTTAAAGGTAGACGGGTACATACACTACAATCCTCCCTTTTTAGCTTATTACTTACAGAGTCTCCGTTAAACATACATATCTTCAACTTCCTATAAACAAATTACAGATATAATCTCGGTGGAGTCAATGTCATATAAAACAATTTACAGATATAATCTCGGTGGGAACAGTTCACAGGTTCAGTCTCTGCGGAAACAGTTCATAGATTCAGTCTCTGATCTTGACTCGTTCCGAACAACATTTCTTTGGTGCAGCCGGTTCACCTGGCTAGCGTGACTCCTCCATAGCCTTTTTCTTGACGTAACAGCTTGAACTTTCGTCCTGTTGAACCAGCAGTGCGGACTTTTACAACCAACTGGCTGTCTTGACATTTTCCAGTTTTTCAACTAATTTAGCTCCTTTCGTAGTGTTCCGCCTGAGATGGTAGAAGTGCTAATATTTTAGACAGTTATTATCTTCTGCTTCTTCTTTTTCTTTTCTGCCTTTTTGAAACTCTCGGAGCTCCTTTCTCGGCTGCCAGCTGTAGCGCCACCAACTCTCTATGTTCCTTAGACCTTAAGTGCTTCCTCCGGATTTCAGCACTTTGGGAGTTTTCATCACAAGCTGGGCAGACCACATCCTCGTAATATTCAGTGTCACTCAACAGGTCATGGTAATATTCGGGTTCGTCCTGAGTTAGGCCAGCGAGAGAGCCTTCTTCTTCCTCCTCACCCGTCTGGACGTTAGCTGACGGTGGTTCCTTCCCTAGACATCTTTCTTGAAAAGACTTCTTCATGCATTCATATTCATCCCGCTCTTCCTGTGTTGTCTGCCATTCCTTCACTACTGACCTCATTTGTGAGTTCAATACCTTCCCTTCCACCGGGGATTGCGGTATCAGGCTATTTAATCCTTCTACTGAAGCAGCTGTTTCAACATTCTTCTGTTCACATTGACGTGATTCAACGAACTCTTCATAGAGTAAACTGTAACACAAAATCTGTGTTGCCACCTCAGTTATTTCTGTAACTTTTGGGAGCTCCGAATTCCTTCCCTTTGCAGATTGAAGCTCATGTTCCCATTGTGGAGTCTTGTCTCTCAGCATGTGAAGGAGTTGGCTGACCGTTAACTCTTCCGCGGGGACTCTGTGGATCAGAGTCTTCACCATTTCATCCACCTTTCCCTCCAATGCTTTCACCTTCCTTTCCTCTTGTACTTTGGTTTCAAGCGCTCGAAGAAGTTGCGCCTTGATGCTCCCAAGCTCATGTTCAGAGCCCATTCTTACAGTCTCTGTGTTTCTTACAGTTTCCTTCCCTTCCACTGAAAGGATTCCCAGTTGACTCTGCTCTTCAAGTCGTTGAACCTCGGTCATTGCCGCCTCATATTTGTCTTGGGTTTCCTCCAATATTTTTATGAGTTCTTGGACATCTTGTCTTTCATGTTCTGCCATGTCTTTCACCGCTAAATTCTCATCTATGGATGGAACTTCTACCGATGAGTCTGTCTTGGCCTTGAGCTCATCAAGAATTTCCTGCAGCCTTTGGACTTCTTGCTCATGTTCAACCTTTAGTTGTTCATATGCTTCTACTGAAACTAGCTTTTCGGAGGTTGCCGAGTTAATCCCCTCCAGAATTGTAGCCTGGGCCTGTTCATACTGTTCTTTCCACTTCTCACACTCTGCTTGTAAGGAGTCGTAGAGAAGAACTGGAATAAAATCCCGGCTTCCTGAAGATTCCTCTTCATTTGCTTCTTTCGCAATTTCCTGTTGGAGTTCAGCCAAGGCTGCTATGCTATCTGCCTCTTGAAGTCTCACTGCCATCAAATCTTCTTTATTCTTGCAGTCTATCTCAGTCATTTTCCCTTTATTTTCATTTAACTGAGTGATAAGCTCCTCTTGCAACATGGCCACATTATTCACATCAGGTAAAGAAGCGTTTCTCTTTTCCATGTCCAAGATTTTTTTCTGCATCTCTTTAAGTGCACACTGCGATTCAGCTTCTCTTAACCTTGCCTGCACTAGCTCCGTCTCCAATTGCAGAACAAAATCCTCAGTGTAGCGTGGTTTGCCTTTATGCTGTATCTCTAGATCATGCAAATATTCTAACTCCTGAACATCATAAGGGAGGTGTGATCGGTAATTGGTCACGATGTCTCTATGGTCGCTCTCTGCTTGAGCCAGCAGGTTCTGTTGTCTTTCCAGACTCTCCCATTCGGTGTCATAGGACTTTTTCATTGTTTTCATCTCTTGTACGAGACGGTAACTTAATTGTTCGAATTGTTGTCGTACTTTGAAATAACGTTGAGTTCGAGCTCGGTGTTCCTCCGTAATGCATATGTCTGTGACTTGAACAGACTCAAAATTCTCTGTCTTTATGCACGCCATCGTTTTTCCAACCTTAGTCAGTGAGTTCATGTTAACCTTGTTTTTCATACGTGGGCTGGACTTATCGTCTTCCGGCTCAGAGTCTGAGCTGCTTGTCTGCACCGAGTCCTCACTCGTCATTGCTTGTAGGTAGTGCCATTCCATGTCTATTTTCTTGATCCACTCCCGTCCTAGAAGTGGTGGTCCTCCCTCATGTAGTACATACAAGTTCATTCTTGGGTGTTCTTTACCCCTATCTCTCACCTTGACTCTTATTTTTCCCATGGGGTATACTTTATGCCCCGTGTATGTCTGCAATATGAACTTGGTATCTCTTAAGGGTATGTGTGAGAATAGCCGGTGGTAATCCCCTCGATTAATGACTGATACAGCTGATCCAGTGTCCAACTCCATTTTCACTTGGACTCCAGCTATTTTTAGCATGACCCAGATAGTTTGTAGGTCAGCTTCCTTACTCACATGGTGGATACTCAGACTACCCAGCTCCTGGCCGTTTGGATCTGAGTCTGGATTCTGTTCGTCTGAACTCTTCTCAGCCCCCTTGTATACCTTGTTGTACTTTTCTTGTGATGGCTTCCTTTGGTTGTTGGTCTTCTTCCCTGACCGGCATACCTTAGCGATGTGACCCAGTTTGCCACATTTCCTACATTCTTGGTTCTTAAACCAGCATTGATTCTGGTCGTGTGTTGTCTTCCCACAATGATAGCATTTTGTTGTACTCGAGGTAATTTGGTCCACCCCGAGCGCCGCCGCCTTTAGTTGCATTTCCGCCGTTCCTTTCGCTGCGGCTTCGTGTGATGCGGCTATAAGGACAGCCCTGTCAAGTGTAAGGTCGTTCTCTTCTAGTAGGCGCTTTTGCGTCCCTTCCTTGGACAATCCGCCTACGAACTTGTCTCGCAGTGCCTCTGTCAGATTCCCTCCGAACTGGCTGTATTTCGCTAGCCTACGCAGTTCGACCAAGTATTCTGCGTTGTTTTCGTCTTTCCGTTGCGTTCTTGCATAGAATTTGAATCGTTCAGCCAACATCAACGGTGTGGGGTTCAAGTGGTCCTTCAGAACAACCACAATCTCTTCGAAAGACTGATCCGCCGGTTTAGCTGGTGCTAGTAAATCCTTCAAGAGCCCGTATGTCTTTGCGCCCATCGAGTTTAACAATGTTATCGCCTTGTCGTCTTCCTCTATTTTGTTGGCTTCACAATAGATCTCGATGCGTTCCACGTACGTGGCCCAGTCTTCTATCTCAGAATTAAAATCATTAATATTCCCTCGCTTAGGCATCTTTCTTCCCTTGGGAGCAGCACCAGTATTTCTTTAAGTATTCTTATTTATTTGTTTATTTCTAAGATGGCGGTTTTCCCGCGAATATGGCGGTTTCCCGCTCTTCCTTTCTCTCCCCGCCCACTTCAATGGCGGTATGTCAATCAAGATGGCGGTTTTCCTGCGAAAATGGCGGTTTCCCGCTCTTCCTTTCTCGCCCCGCCAACTTCAATGGCGGTTTCCCGCTTCTGGCGTCTTCTCCGCCTAATGGCGGCTTCCCGCGTTTCTTCCCGGTGGAAGGGGTACGCTTCCCCCACAGTGGACAGGTTCAGCCGCTGGCTGGCTACCGCACAGCTCCCCTTACTCGGCTATGTCTTTTCCTCCCGCCCGCACGGTTCTACCGGCGCTGGGTACACCCCATTAACGGAGGACAGTTCAGCCGCTGGACTGGCTCTCGCGCAGTCTCTCTCTCCGTACCCGGCTCTGTCGCTCTCTCACCCGCACGTTCAGTGTTACCGGCCCTGGGTACCCCGTTGGTGGAGAACAGCTCAGCCGCTGGACTAGCTCTCGCGCAGTCTCTCACCCCGTTTTCGGCTGTGTCTCTCACCCACTCCCGCACGTTCGGTTTTGCCGGCTCTGAGTACCCCGTTGGTGGAGAACAGCTCAGCCGCTGGACTGGCTCCTCGCAGTCTCTCTCTCCGCACCCGGCTCTCACCCGCACGGTTCCCGTTCGCCTCCCCAGCCCTCTCGCAGACCGGTGTTTCCCTCCCTGGCTGCGGCTGGGTTTCTCTTCCCGCGCCTACTCGCAGGCTCAGCGCTTCGTGGCTGCGGTCGCTGCCCGGATTTTTCCCGCCGATCGCGGTCCGGCTGTCACCCGACGCCGTTGGACCCGACTTTTGGCCGGCACAGCTCCCCCTCGACCGAGGTCGAGTGCTCTGCCCTTATCCTCCGGATACTTCTACACCTTCCCCTACTCACAGTCTCTTCGGCCGCCTTGTTTCTTGCTGGTCGGCTCACTCCGCACCGTGGCAGAAGGGTAGTCAGTGCCTGTTACTGATACAGCTTTTGTTGTTAGTCTTCCTGCTTTCTGTTGTTGCAGCCTCGTGTTTTCTTTTGGTAGCACGACGAGGGCGGTTGTCTCTCTTCGACGCTCTTCGTTGCTTTTGGTAATCTTGCCGCAGGGTACGATCGGACTCGTCGCCACTGTAAAGTCTGTGGGTTGTGCAGTTAATAAATACACAGACTTCAGAAGTAACAAACAAACAGGTCTTTACTATTCGAAGGTCCGGGCGAATCTGCCCCAGCAATCCTGCCACAACACTTATGTACTGGTGTGGTCACTATTGGTATTACAGTATACAGAAGCCAAACAAATAGTGTCACACCTAAAGTAGTTCTCTTAAAGGTGAACGGTTACATTCAATAGTTCCCTTAAAGGTAGATGGGTACATACACTACAGGGAAGAGTCAGAGATGGACCGTGTGAAGGTGAGGGAAGGGTGGAAATTGGAAGCAAAGTGAGGAGTCTCATTCCTTCAGGTTTTGAATTTTTCAAGGAGATTTTTTAAATGCCAAATTTTAAATTTAATTTTTTTTTCTTACTTTTCCTTTTTGTTACTTTTTTTTGTCTCTCTCTTAACCTAATCTTTCTTTTGCTATCTTTATTTCTCTTTCTGTACCTGATTTGATATTGGATTCACCCCTTTAATTCAACCTCCTTTTCAGTCCTTCTGCTGTTTATTTCCCAATCCTTAAATCTCATTGGCTAAGGAGATACCCTGTTGTTGCCCTGTGCACCCAGGTCCCATATGCCCTGTTTCCCTCGCTGCGCAGTTATCAGCTCACACTTTCAGTAACTTTGAGGGAAAAGGGTACTTACGTCAGATGCTGTTAAACACCCTGCTACAGCAAAATCTGGCCCCATGTTAATTTGTGAACCAAAATCTTTTACAACACACACCTACAATAATCCCAAACTGCCGTGTATTCTGCATGCACAAAATAAAACCAGCTCACAATTTCATTTGGCCCTGTTCCTGAATCATGCCTTCCAAGAGGAAGGCTTGAGATTACATGATTATCCTGATTTAACTATTTTAAATAAACAACCTTTACTAGGTATCTTTAGCAGGAATAAAGATGAGTCAGTATCATTGAAATAAAACGGTGGAACAAAATTCTGCTGAAGGGTCACACCCAAACATTAACTTGTTTTTCCGCTTTTAGATACTGATCAAACTGTTGTGTATTTCAAACATTTTCTACTACATGAAGCTTGAAGCTACTGTTGGAGGCAATAGCAAATGAATGCTTTTTTGTCCCTGTCAAAAGAGCTTATTTTCTTATACTGGAAATAAAAACCATTGCATATTGAAATGATTTTTAAAAAATGCACAAAAGCATGGTTTGCAGGAATGCAGGGGGTGGGGGAATTTTGTGACCTGACTCGCTCCAGTCTGGGTTTAATAACCTACTATACTCTTAATGACTATTAATGCCAGCTTTACATTTCCCCATGGATGTTGCCTGTTCTAATATGGATTGTGCAGGCTTTCTCTCTGGTTACTGCAGGGTATCAAGGTGATCTCCACCATGAGCATGTAAACAAACTGAAAAACTGATTTTAAAGTTAAAAAGCATAGTTGGGCATTATAATTCCCTCACAAACATGCCAACTGTGTAAGTTGCAGGGTTCTCAAAATTCCCACACTCCCCAAATTATGGATCAAGGGACCTTGTTTTGGACAAGTTATTAAAACCAGGGTACCCAAAATGGCTTCTGTAACCTCGTGACCAAGACTGACAAGATTTTTGAAAGCAAGGCTCTGCAGACAAGCAGGCCCGGAGACGAAACTTAAAATGCAGGAATCTGTGAAAAGGGACTCTCTGGAGCCAGCCAGACAAAGTAAACACAGAATACGCATTCATTCGACTTGAAATAAATCAAGCCAGAATGGGCCTAGAATCGAGGCCATTAGGTTTCTGCATATTTAATCGGTAACAGCTCACAGTAGTCATCAAGTCAGGATGGGGACAATTAAGTCTTATCCATGACAAAACAACCAGGACATCGGGGCCATTAGACCCAGAGACAACCACTCCACAAATCGTTAAAATAAATGGCTGTAATCAATTAATCAAGCCTGCCAAAAGTTAAACAATGGACTGACCTGATTTGGCACGCAGATAAGGAGCTGAAGAACGGGTATAATTGTAGGCCCATCAGTGGCAATTGCTCTCTTGCTCCTGCTCTCGTCGTTTGGCCTTTGGCCTGCTGCCGCTCATACTCGCGCCCTGGCCTCATGGCGGGTTCTCTTCTCACTCCCCGCACCGTTCAACAACCAAGGACGCCCATTACACCGGGGCCAAACGCGGGAGCAGAACGAGACCCGAGTTCAAAGCCACACAGGAAACACAGGCCGCAGACGAGACGAGACGAGACGAGACGAAGAAGGTAAACTGATAAAAGCAGAGAAGGGCAGGGAAAGACGCATTGGTAAAACCCAAATGCCTAGTTATAAGCTGGCGTTTGGTGAAGAGATTGGCAGTGCATGTATGGACAGTGAGAATAAGTTGGCGTTTGTCACATGAACAGTGCGAATAAGCTGGCGTTCGAAAGGTGGGTGGCAGCGCCCGCGACGAATAAACTGGCGTTCGAAGCTTGGGTAGTGAAATCATCTAAGCGGTAAAACTGCCAACCGACCCCTGACCGTGACATTACCACCGACGACCAGCCGAGGGAGAAGAAGAAGAAAACCCATCGCGACGAGATGACAACGGTAGCTGAGGAAAAGAAGGGTGCTTCACATCAACAACTTCAACGCCGCGCCCTGAGACCACGTGGCGACGGGGTACCCCAAGGGACAGGGAGAACAGACCTCAAAACTCACAACCGTTAAAGCAACAGGTTTTGGATTGGTGAGCATGAATTCCTGGCCCCTCATAGCTTAATCTAGTTAGGTATAGGGGGTGGGATAAGGATAAGGGGATTGTTAATGTAAGTTGTTTTCCCTCGATGTGCCGTGTGTTCCCCATTCTCATATAAGTGTAATTGTTTATGCCTGTAGTTTCATACCAGTAATTTTCCTTAAGATTGTTGTATTCTGCTTTTAATAAAATCTTGGGTTTCTTATACCAAATCACTTGTCTACTCGATTTTCTGTATCGTAGCCTGTACCTAAGTCCGGTGCCTAGAACCCAGGGGTGTGGGAGCGATTTGAACCACTCAAGGGACAGTCAGAGGTGAAGGGTGAAGCTGACTGGGCACACACGCCACCCCTTACAGAAATGGTGACCGCGGCAGGACTCCGGCAACAGGGGTGCGATACAGTAGACAATGGTTCGGCTCAGCAAACCATGATGGAGGAAAGGATTTCTGATTATGTGTTTAGTAAAGTGAATATCACAAAGAAGTGGATCACCACTCTGTTAAGGGCTGGGCGTCCGGTAGATGCAGCAGCTAAGTGGACATGGGGAAGGAACACAAGAAATCCTTAGAGAAGGCAGTTTGGCTGATGTGTTTCAAAAAGTAAGTCCAGCTTTTGGACAGGCTCATTGCAGCACAGGCAGCCGAGTTAAAGGAGTGAGCCCTGGAGATCCAGGATAAGGCTCTAGCAGGGGAGAAGTTAATGGTAGCATTGCAGGCCCTGAATCAGGAAAGGTTGTATTTAATGGGAGATCACAAGGCCCAGTTGGAATACCTACAGTGCCAAGTCACCGAAGCCAAGGGTAATGAGTTAAGGTTACGGGAAAAGAACACCCGCCTAGCAAGGCAAGTTAGAGAGCAGGAGGAGAAAGTAAAGGCAGCTTACAAGCTAGCGAGCGAACAGGGGTTTGAAGATGCAGATCACGGCCCCTGCAAAGAGCAGATAGAAAATCTGAGCCTGGCCCTGAGGAAGGCAAAAGGCATGGTGTGCCTCATAGGCCCGAAGGCACGTCAGGCGGATTTTACGGGGAACGAGGGGAGGACAGTCCAAACATCACTGGTAGTGCCCAGGGATGACCCGGTTGAGGAACAGGAGGTCTCATGACCACCACCCGTAGCGCCAGGTTTCAGCGAGGTCTGGCAGCAAGGTGGGGGTGGAGCCAGAGGTGGGAGCGGAGGTGGAGCAACCCCCGCCAGAGAGGCCGGAGCTGGGACCGATGTGCCCAGCCCGGCATCGGAGGTTCAGCCCACCCGTCAATGGCAACGATGAGGGACCTCTCCAAAACCAGTTCGTATTACCCTATAGCACCCAACAGCTTAGGGCTATGGTGAGCCACATCCCAAAGCTCTCCGAAAAAGGGGACCCCTCGATCCACTTCAGGGAAGTAGAGCAGGCAGCCAGCGTCAACGACTGCGACGGTGCTGAGCAGGCCAAAATGCTGCTATTCTCCCTGGAGAGTAGGCTCCTCCAATCCCTCTCTGACGAGTGTAAGAAGGGGCAGTGCAGGTATGAGGAGCTCAGGGATGAAGTTCTGGAGGCCATGGGGATGAATGAGGGAAGTCCTTTCTCCCGTGTGGAGAAGACGGTCCAGCTCACAGGGGAAACCCCGCAGGCTTTCGCGGACAGGTTATGGCCAGTGTACCGGAGTGCCTGTCCGGGGACACCTAACCGGGCGTTCCTGAACGGGGATCCACTGGCCCATTGGTTCCGTTGCCTGGTGGCGAACAGCTTGCCACAGGTCCGGGCCAAGGCGGAAGCCTGGTTCAATCCCAAGAATCCCCAGACCACCGAGCTCACGGTGATCAGACAGTTGACCCTAGCCTATAAGAACGGTAGGGGAATCGATGCACACCCACCCAAGGGGAAGGTGCATGAGGTAAAACCCGGACAGGGTAGGAAAGAGTGGCATCAGGAAGGGAATAATTCCCCAACACAAAGACGAATTGTTACGGGTGTGGGAAGGACGGTCACTGGCGGAAGGAGTGCAAAAACCCTTGGAAAGACAACAAGGGAAAGATTTCCACAGCCCCAGCCCAAAAGACAGAGGCAGGAATCCCTCCCGCCACAGCCGAGTCATTTTTGGACACCATGAGGTCCTTATTGACTGGCCAGGGGTGAGTAGCAGCCACTACCGGTGCTCTGACCCCGTCAGCCCCATCCAACCCACAGCCCTGACTAGAGCCAGCGCAGCCTGTTCACCTGTGTTCCCTTCGGTACGATGAATGGAAAAGACCCCTCGTAGAGATGGAGGTAGAAAAGGTGAAGGGGACCTATCTGTTGGACACGGGGGCATCATGCACCGTGGTCCATTCAGCTAACCCCACCACCTCGCCTCTATTTAACGGGGTCCCATACAGTCTGTCGGGATTCACAGGCAAAGAACAGGCCGGCTCGTTTTCCATCCCGCTCGCCATTCATTTAGGACCGCTCCGCTCTAAGTGGACCTGTGTCCTGATGAAATGGGAAGTGGAGGGTGGAAGAGGGGTCCTGGGAGCCGACTTTATTGTAGGCCATGGGATCCTGGTCGATTTGAGAAATCATTGCCTATGGGGCGCAAGTAAAGGAAAGGACGCTGAGGTAGTATTCATCCCAGGGAAAGAAGGGAAGGGGACCCTATGCACCATGAAGCCCAAAGAGGGTTATAACCTCGAGCTCATGGTCAGTAACACCCCACAGGGGTTCCAGGCATTTGTGCAGGCCCACCTAGCCACATTTGCCACACACAAACACGACTGCGGGAGGGTCAACGGGTTTGAGGTCAGCATAGACGGGGACCCCATGGCCCAACCACAGAAACAGTATAACTTCCCCAGGGAAGCGGAGCCAGACATGGAAGCAGCCATGTCCTCTTTAGTACAGCAGGGACTTCTGAGACCGATAGCCACCCACGTAAACTCTCCATTGTGGCCGGTTAGAAAGCTGGACAATTCCTGGAGGGCCACGGTGGACTACCGGGTGCTCAACAGTAACATCCCAGCCTGTGCACCCATGGTAGCAGCAGTTGCCGACCTGATAGGAAGTATCCCAGCATCCGCGACTACTTTCACGGTGCTGGATTTTTCCAACGGGTTTTGGTCCATCCCTTTAAGGAGGGAGGATCAGTACAAGTTTGCCTTTACGTTTAAAGGGCAACAGTACACGTGGAACTGCTTGTCTCAGGGCTTTCATAACAGCCCCAGCATTTTCCATCAATGCATGGCAAACAGTTTAAAGGATTTCAGTCAGCCCAGACAGTTGGTACAATATGTGGATGACCTGCTTCTCTTCACCGATTCGAGAGAGGAGCATGGCCCACTATTGGCCGAACTGCTGGAGCTGCTTGGGCAAAAGGGTTTTAAAGTAAACCCCAAGAAAGCGAAGATCGGCCAGAAGGAGGTGAAATTCCTGGGCCTGACCGTACGCGCTGGAGAAAGGGCCATAGATAAGGCTAGGAGAGAAGCGGTACAAGAGTTACCGATCCCCAACACAGTCATGGGTGTGAGGTCGTTTCTAGGGCTGACCGGGTACTGCAGAGACTTCATTGAAGACTATGCAGCCACAGTAGCCCCTCTGCTCCGACTCCTACGCAAGGGAGTGGAGTGGGTTTGGGATGAGGGTTGCTAGGCGGCACTTGTTAGGCTCAAGAAGGACTTGCAGACCGCACCAGCTCTAGGGGCCATAGATGGGGGGAAGAGTTTTTCCTGGAGGTAGCAGCCAGCGGGGATAGCCTGAGTGCTGTGCTGCTCCAAGAGCGGCACGGCCGGCTGAGGCCGGTGGTCTACTCCTCCAGGATGCTCACGGATGTGGAGAGGAGCTACTCCAACTGTGAGCGGCACCTCTTGGCCACACATTGGACTGTGAAAAGATCGCTGATCTTCGCAGGCACCTCTCTCATCACCCTCCTCACCCATCACACACCCACCCAGATGCTCCTGGATGGGAGGATCAAGGATGGAACAGTGAGCAGTGCCCGCATTGCCCGCTGGACCCTGCTCCTCTCACAGATGGACCTTAAGGTGAAGGGTCTCTGCGAGCCAAAGCTTGCAGCCAACCTGGTATATCCTGGATCAGCCCACCGGTGTTCCATAGAAGGGGTTTGGGAAGTGAACATAGGTTTACGGGCCGGGATACATCCCACGGGCCGCGAGATCGCGAGATCTATGTAGACGGTTCCAGCACGGTATCTGCTGGCGAGCGTCTCACGGGGTGTGGAGTTTATGACCCAGCGGCAGACATTGCCCTGGCAATCAAGCTCCCCAGCACCATGAGCGCTCAGCAGGCTGAACTGTCCGCGGTAGTGTACGTCGTTACACACCCCAAAATCTTCCCTACCCCATACACGATTTGCTCGGACAGCATGTTCACGTGCAATTCGTGTACGGAGTACCTGGCCATCTGGTCCCGCCGCGGATACACCTCCGCTGACAGGAGACCCCTCACAGTGAAACCCCTGCTGGAGAAGATCCTAGCCACAGTGGGGGAGGAAGGGGAGGTCTTCATCCACAAGGTGAAGGCCCATTCCTCCACAGAACCCTGCAGCCAAGGCAACCAGCAGGATGACATGCTCGCCAAGGAGGGTGCCCGCACAGGCACTTTCTGGGACCCATATGGGCCCAGACCTATGGCGGCGGTCAGAGGTAGGGACAGGACACAAGGGAGTGCAGGGGTAGCTTTAGCCCCGGACCTTAAGACGGTCCAAGCCCAAGACCCTGTCCTCAAGGCGGTCCTCAGTGCAGTGACTGAGGGAAAAAGGGTAGAGGGTCCTTATGGCACAGCAACCCTCACCGTCAAAGAGGGCATGCTGTTCCGGGGGGAACAATGGGTTGTGCCGCAGCAACACCGGAGGGAATTCCTTCAACTGGCCCATGAGGGCCCAGAAGCGGGACACCCCGGGCCTGAGACCACCTGGCAACGGGTGGAATAAGCGGGATGGTGGCCAGGACTCAGGGAAAATGTCCGCGAGTTCTGCGCCGGCTGTCTTGTGTGCGCTACCAATAACCCTGACCCCCACAAAAGGAAGGTACCTATGGGACACATCAGGAGGGTAGAGGGACCATGGCAGTCAATATAGGTCGACTACATCGGGCCCCTGCCCACTGCCCAGGGAGGCTATAAGTACTGCCTAGTCCTGGTAGATGTGTTCACGAAATGGGTGGAGGCCTTCCCCTGTAGAACAGCCACAGCTCTGGGTACTGCCAGGATCCTCGTCCGGGAAGTGTTCTCGCAGTGGGGACTACCACAGTATGTGGAGTCCGACCAAGGGAGTCACTTCACCGGACAGGTGATGCAGAATACCCTTATGCTGCTAGGCATCGAGGGGAAGTGGCACGTGGCCCACAACCCACAGTCATCAGGGATTGTGGAAAGAATGAATAGGACCCTAAAAGAAAGGTTGAGGAAGGAGACGGTGGACTCGCCCCGTAAATGGGCCGAGGTCCTACCGTTGGTTCTGATGGTGATCCGGGCCAGCCAGTCGAAAAGCACAGGGTACTCACCATACAAGCTGATGACTGGCAGGGTTATGCGGACCCCCACCCATGTACTAGACCCGGTGCTCACAGAGGGTCAGCTCAGAGAGGTCAACCGGGACAGGTTCACCCGAAACCTCTTCGAGCAGCTTAAACAGGTCCACGAGCAGGCAGCTGGGAACATGGGAAAGCAGCATCGGAGCAACCGATTGCTGCTCGAACCCCGAAAGCACCACGAGTGGGAGGTAGGAGATCAGGTCATGGTGAGGAACTATGCCTGAGTAGGGAGTCTGGAACCATTATACATGGGGCCCTACAGCATTGTAGACAAGGCCAGCCCCATGGTATACGCCGTTAAGATGCCTCGGCGCACCAAATGGTTCCATATTAATCAGTGTAAACAGTTTAAACCTGAAAAGAGAAAACAGCCAGTTGGGGTAGGGCCTTAGGATAGAAATCCTCAGCCTGCAGCGGAAGCGAGTTCACAGGCTGCACAGGCAGGTGCTGTGGCTTGCTTAAGGGGAGGGGCCATCCCGCCCACCACTTGGGACACTCCCCCACTCTTCTGGGATATAGATGAGGAGGGACCCGAGGGCGAAGACCCCGCCCCGGACCCAGTTTTGGGACCTGCGGGTGGAGACTCTCAGCCTGCAGCAGCAGGCTACGAAGAGTTACCTGCCCCTAGCCCAGGTTCGGGAGAGGTAAAGCCTGAGGAAAATAATCCCCAGCCAGTGACAGTGGTGAGCCCACAGGCCGCGCCGGAGGGGACAGCGGTTTGGGTAAAAGGCCCACCAGCAGAAAACCCCCACCCGCCAAAGTCCCTAGAAGGTCCCCATGGATGCCCTAGCCGAGGAAACCGTGGTCACCGGCTCCCCAGTTAACAAGGGCTGCCCCTCGAGTGAGGGATTGGTCCGAAGGCAGAGGTCCCCAGCCAGCAGCCACAGGCTGTGAGGGACTGAAAGTACAGGACAGTGCGGTCACGCCGAAGGGAGCGGTGTGCCACAGCCCAAACAGGGATTAGGCTGGCCGCCCGGAGACGGGCGGCGGATGTATATAATTTAGGAAATTTAAGTTTAGGTATTTAGCTTAAGTTTGGGTGTTTAGTGTAAGTTGAAATAAGGTGATGGGTAGTTTTAATTAAGTAGTAATCTGCTAAGAGTGTGTGTATTTGTGTTGAGGTCGCGAGACCCGACTATGCTTCACCTAAGCCAATGAATCTCTTGGGGACCTGGCTGTATGTTTTTGTATTTGTTGCAAAAAGACTTTCAGGATGAAAGGAAGCGTAATCCTACTTGCCCTGATAGGACTGAGCCTTGGAAAGCGAGGCGACGTGGAGGACTCTCACATCTACGGGAGAGAGAGCACCTATAGTTACCGATGGAAGTAGCGAATGGGATGCGGAGGAGCTCGCCGTCTACTTCCACGAGGGAAGGTGGCCAGGGTGGCTGGGGTCCAATTCGTCCCAGTACTCCAGCCAGACCGGGTTCACGTACGGGGAGGCCTCCCTCCTGTGCCCCAGGGTATAGGTCATTGCCACAAGGGTCAGCGTCACCGTAGGGGAACATACACTGGATAGGTGGTGGAGGCTCAGGAAACTGAGCAAAAATATGGGAAACCCTGCAGTCAGGTGGGAACGATTGGGAAACAATACCCATCGGACGATTACAGGGACTCACGGGGGATTGAGTATGTGCTGGGACAAGTGGTGGGAACTGGATCAGGGGATTTATGTCTGTATGTGGGGGTCAGAGAAGGCCTGCCCCTCAGGCATATCCATCATTTTCCACCAGCAATGGCAAGATGCCGGGGAGGGGGTGGAGTGGGATTCCAGCCTGAAGGCGTGCGCAGTCCCATACTCCCCGATCCCAGTGAATGCCACTGAACTTGTGACCCGCCCCCAAAAGCCCCTGCCCATGACCCAGGCAGCAAGAACACACAGGGAGGGGTGCCCCACCACCACCAAGGGACCAGGGAATGGACTAGTACTAGTTTCTACGGATCAGGTACTGTACCAGGGGGTACACTATGTGGTAGCCTCCGTGATTTTAAATCTCACCGAGGTTCACTTACCGGATTGGTGTTCCAAAGAAACAGAGCAGCTATACCAGGCCCTATTAAAGGAGATGTTCAGGAAATTTTATGAGTTCTATTTCGCCAATGTCGACAAAACCGAACTGTACACCACACACCGCGAGTACTTTGGTAATGCAGGGAGACAAAGAAGGGGAGTATGGAATGATGTTTTTACTGTGTTTAACACTGGGTCCTCTGTCATCAACAGTCTGGATGACATAGAGCTGCAGATCCAGATAAACGGTTTAAAAACACAGTTAAGGAAGATATTAATGGACGAGAACAAAGTGGTAAGCTCGGAGTTGCATGAGGACCAGGCCATGACAGTCCATTTAAAAGAAATTATAGCCGAGCTGGAGAAGCACGCTAAGACTGTAAATGCCCTCATAAGGGAGGACAGAAATGCTTCTGACCAGGCTGCGCAGAACGAGGTGTGCGTGCTATACGGGGCATGGTTGCTGGTCGAGGGCCGCAGTAATCTGGAGGATTTAAAACAGGGTTTAGTCCCCTCCTGGATCAGCAGCAAACACCTCGCAGCCCTCCATCTGTTTGAGAATGCATTAAGCCTGCATGTCAACTCCGGCTAGCTTCCGAGGCCTACCCAGTCCCAGTGGATTGTGGGCAGTCCAACCACACTATCATGGGAATAGTAGTAAGGATGCCAGTCATGGGTAGGACAGCCCGACCCGCACCGGTATACAGGGTTGAGAACATTGGAGTCATTCAAGGGGGTGCACACATTTGTTTCACAGCGGTCCCACCTTACGTTATAAAGTGGGAGCACACTATGACAGGTACTGACCTCTCGGGGTGCCGGAGCTGGGGAGCACACATAATCCTGTGTCCCCAGCACTTGAACACCTATTCAAAACCACAGTGCGGGTTTAAAGCTGTTGGCGCAAAACCTATAAATTGCACCATGGAGGCAATGGCACAAGGCCATGTTCCCCCACAGGTAGCATATATAGGAGGTGGGACATATTGTGTCACCACAGGCATGCCCCACTACCAGCATGGACAGCATAGCTGGTGTCCGGTAAGTGACAGCAGTTTCTGCTTTAAGCCCGAGGCAGAAGTTCAAGTGGCCCAGGAACGCATTGTCCCCATTCCTGAACCCTCCACTGTTCACCTCACTGTAAAGGAGAATTTTACCAACCTGCAAAAGTATGTAGCGCATTTCGGCTATGAAATCCCCCCTCTCCCAGAACACCTTACCAAATACTCCAAGCAGTCATAGTTTCACAGAAACATTTTTACACTCTGGAGCAGAAAACAGTAGAGATAGGGGCTAAGATATTGGACATTGTGATCCCACCCTAGTGGGACATTTTCAATAATATAGAGGTCCCTTCGTGGATCAGGCTGGCTTCCCACATTCTCGTGGTTTGCCAGCTGGGGATAGTATTGTACCTAGTCTGCACTCAGTGCAAGGGAAAAGGTCAGATACTAGAATTCCAAAACCAGAGGATCTGAAAGGAACATTATGTTAAGGTGGAGGGAGATACACCTGTTTGAGTTTGTATTTCTGATTAAAGATTGTTTTTTTGTGTTTGTTGTTTTTAATAAAGATTTTCAAACGTGTTGTTAATAAAGATGTATGTGTACCAAGTGGTGCAGGGGTGTCGGACCCCTCCACGCTTGGATGTGTGTAAATGACTGTAATTATTCTATGTATACTTATGTACACCACATTTTCGCGGAATGGGAAGTGCATGTGTCGTGGGTATATTAGATAGGTAATTACAAGGGAAGGTTGAATATGGAGGGTTGGAAATTTTGCTCACCTCATCAGGATGATACTTAAAGCAAGTTTAGTATCAACAGGAGGGAGTGTAAGTTGCAGGGTTCTCAAAATTCCCACACTCCCCAAATTATGGATCAAGGGACCCTGTTTTGGACAAGTTATTAAAACCAGGGTACCCAAAATGGCTTCTGTAACCTCGTGACCAAGACTGACAGGATTTTCAAAAGCAAGGCTCTGCAGACAAGCAGGCCTGGAGACGAAACTTAAAATGCAGGAATCTGTGAAAAGGGACTCTCTGGAGCCAGCCAGACAAAGTAAACACAGAATACGCATTCATTCGACTTCAAATAAATCAAGCCAGAATGGGCCTAGAATCGAGGCCATTAGGTTTCTGCATATTTAATTGGTAACAGCTCACAGTAGCCATCAAGTCAGGATGGGGACAATTAAGTCTTATCCATGATAAAACAACCAGGACATCGGGGCCATTAGACCCGGAGACAACCACTCCACAAATCGTTAAAATAAATGGCTGTAATCATTTAAACAAGCTTGCCAAAAGTTAAACAATGGACTGACCTGATTTGGCATGCAGATAAGGAGTTGAAGAACGGGTATAATTGTAGGCCCATCAGTGGCAATCGCTCTCTTGCTCCTGCTCTTGTCGTTTGGCCTTTGGCCTGCTGCCGCTCGTACTCGCACCCTGGCCTCGTGGCGGGTTCTCTTCTCGCTCCCCGCACCGTTCAACAACCAAGGTCACCCATTACACCGGGGCCAAACGCGGGAGTAGAACAAGACCCGAGTTCAAAGCCACACAGGACACACAGGCCACAAATGGGCAGATGAGACGAGACGAGACGAAGAAGAAGGTAAACCTATAAAAGCAGAGAAGGCCAGCGAAAGTCGCATTGGTAAAACCCAAACGCCTAGTTATAAGCTGGCGTTTGGTGAAGAGATTGGCAGTGCATGTATGGACAGTGAGAATAAGTTGGCGTTTGTCACATGAACAGTGCGAATAAGCTGCCATTCAAAAAGTGGATGGCAGCGCCCGTGACAAATAAATTGCCGTTTGAAGCTTGGGTAGTGAAATCATCTAAGCGGTAAAACCGCCAACCCACCCCTGACCGTGACATTACCGCCGCCGACTGCCTGAGGGAGAAGAAGAAGAAAACCCATCGCGACGAGACGACAACTGTAGCTGAGGAAAAGAAGGGTGCTTCGCATCAACAACTTCAGCGCCGCGCCCTGAGACCACGTGGCGGCGGGGTACCCCAAGGGACAGAGAGAACAGACCTCAAAACTCTCAACCGTTAAAGCAACAGGTTTTGGATTGGTGAGCATGAATTCCTGGCCCCTCATAGCTTAATCTAGTTAGGTATAGGGGGTGGGATAAGGATAAGGGGATTGTTAATGTAAGTTGCTTTCCCTTGATGTGCCGTGTGTTCCCCATTCCCACATAAGTGTAATTGTTTATGCCTGTATTTTCATACCAGTAATTTTCCTTAAGATTGTTGTATTCTGCTTTTAATAAAATCTTGGTTTTCTTATACCAAACCACTTGTCTACTCGATTTTCTGTATCGCCGCCTGTACCTAAGTCCGGTGTCTAGAACCCAGGGGTGTGGGAGCGATTCGAACCGCTCAAGGGACAGTCAGAGGTGAAGCTGACTGGGCGCACACGCCACCCCCTACAACTGTCCGCATCACTCATTAAGTAGACGGTAGTAAAATCCCAAGTATGGGAATCTCAATGTAATTGTTTAAGTAAAGCTCACCACTATTGCAATCTTAATCTCTCTTTAATCTCCAGACCAAGGTAACTCTACAACTGCAGTAACTGGAATCCTCAAATAAAGGCAGTTAATGTACCCATACCTGGGAACAACTTCTTCTTTCAAAAAAGCGTCTACAACTAACCTAGAAGAAAATAAACCTTCACACAAGACAATAGTTGGCCATACTGCAGAAAGTATATTTGAAGAAAATAATTTTCAAAGGCAACATTTTAGCAGCTCACTTGTTATATATTATGTCAGGAAAGAAAGCACACATATAATTGCAACTCTCAGAAACCCTCAGCTCACATAAGAACATAAGAAATAGGAACAGGAGTAGGCCATTCGGCCCCTCGAGCCTGCTCCACCATTTAATAAGAACATGTCTGATCTGCTCTTGGCCTCAACTCCACTTTTCTGCCTGTTCCCCATAACCCTTGACTCCCCTGTAGTTCAAAAATCTGTCTATCTCAGCCTTGAATATATTCAATGACTCAGCCTCCACAGCTCTCTGGGGTAGAGAATTCCAAAGATTCATGACCCTCTGAGAGAAGAAATTCCTCCTCATCTCCGTCTTAAATGGGCGACCCCTTATTCTGAAACTATGCCCCCTAGTTCTAGATTCCCCCATGAAGGGAAACATCCTCTCAACATCTACCCTGTCAAGCCCCCTCAGAATCTTATATGTTTCCAATAGATCACCTCTCATTCTTCTAAACTCCAATGAGTAGCGGCCCAACCTGCTCAACCTTTCCTCATAAGACAACCCCTTCATCCCAGGAATCAACCTAGTGAACCTTCTCTGAACTGCCTCCAATGCAAGTATTTCCCTCCTTAAATAAGGAGACCAAAACTGTACGCAGTACTCCAGGTGTGGTCTGACCAACGCCCTGTACAGTTGTAGCAAGACTTCCCTACTTTTATACTCCAATAAAGCCCAACATTCCAGTTGCCTTCCTAATTACTTGCTGTACCTGCATGTTAACTTTTTGTGTTTCATGTACGAGGACACCCAGATCCTTCTGTACCGCAGCATTCTGTAGTCTCTCTCATTTAAATAATATTATGCTTTTCTATTCTTCCTACCAAAGTGGATAGCCTCACATTTTCCCACATTATAGTCCATCTGCCAAATTTCTGCCCACTCACTTAGCCTATCTATATCCTTTTGCAGACTCTTTGGGGGCTAAATTCAGTTGATTTGCGCCTAAGAGGGCGCTAACGGGGCGCAAATCAGCTAGCGCCTGGGCGCTGCTGACGCCCCCTGTGAAATTCAGTGGGAGGTTAGCAGCGGCGCTAACCGTTAGCGCCATGTGGCGCTGCACCACCGGCGATGACGTCATTGCCATGCGCAGCGCCCTGCTCGCGCCTCGGCTGTAATATTAGGTGGCGCCCCCCAATTTACCGCCAGACGCTATGTCCACTGGGGTCAAGGGGGCCTACCTGCGGCCAGGGCGGCGCTAGTTAAAGGGGAGGTGGCGGGCGGCCATTTATGTTGCTGGTCGCATGCCAGCACCTGCCCCCGTTGCTATCCCCGGCCCCCAGGAAGCCCCCCCCCCGTGGGGTGCCGGCTGCTCTCCGTGAGCCCGGCAATTTTCTTGAGTGCCGGGCTCATTTGCCGGCACTCCCGATCCCTGGTGGCCCAGCTGGGCACCGGGACACGCTGCGCCAGGCCTCTCCCCTTTAATAAAGGGAGGGAAGCCAGCAGTACTGCGGCGGGACGTGCTGCAGCGCCACATAGCACCGTGATATTGGCTTGCAGTGCCCCAAGAGGGACGCGAGGCGCTTCCAGTGGTGCCCCTCCTCCCTCGCGGGGCGCTACCTGGTAAAATCATCCGCGGGGGCGCTAACTTTTTCGGGGCGCTACCCAATTTTTACCCCTTTGTATCCTCACAACTTGCTTTCCCACCTATCTTTGTATCGTAAGCAAATTTGGCTACAGTACACTCGGTCCCTTCATCCAAGTCATTAATATAGATTGTAAATAGTTGAGGCCCGAGCACTGATCCCTATGGCACCCCACTAGTTACAGTTTACCAACCTGAAAATTACCCATTTATCCCAACTTTCTGTTTTCTGTTAGTTAGCCAATCCTCTATCCATGCTAATATATTACCCCCAACACCATGAGCTCTTATCTTGTGCAGTAACCTTTTATGTGGCACCTTATTGAATGCCTTTTGGAAATCCAAATACACTACATCTACTGGTTTGCCTTTATCCACCCTGCTCGTTACATCCTCAAAGAACTCTAATAAATTTGTCAAACACAATTTCCCTTTTATAAAACCATGTTGACTCTGATTGTATTACGATTTTCTAAATGTCCTGCTACTACTTCCTTAATAATGGATTCCAGCATTTTCCCAATGACAGATGTTAGGCTAACTGGCCTATAGTTTCCTGTTTTCTGTCTCCCTCCTTTCTTGAATATGGGCGTTACATTTGTGGTTTTCCAATCTGCTGGGGCCTTTCCAGAGTCTAGGGAATTTTGGAAGATTACAACCAATGCATCCACTATCTTTGCAGCCACTTCTTTTAAGACCCTAGGATGCAGGTCATCAGGTACAGGGGACTTGTCAGCCTTTAGTCCCATTAGTTTGCCTAGTACTTTCTATTATGTCCGTGTATAATTGAGACACGGACTGCAGGAGTTGGTTATAACAGGTTTTTACTGAGTGGAGACAACCTGGAACTACTATGCAAAAGTTACTATACAGGCTTATATACAGGGGTGGTCACTACTGGTACTGCAGTATACAGGGGCTACAGAATATAGGCCTAGAAATTGGGTTTTGGCTTAGCCAGGGCTTTAGCGCCGGAAATTAGTGCCGGCGCTAAGTCCCCTGTGTGGTAAACCACTGTTATAGTTATCACTGTATATTGTTCTCACTGTTCTCACTGTCACATCACTACACGAGGTCGCCTCTTGTCGCACTGTTATACCTGGGCTGACCACCTCCGACTCCGCCCATTACCTGCCCAGGTATAAAGGTAGCTGACTGGCTAGTATTCCTCCCTGTTGGATCGGATCACCCACGAGGGTGGGCTCTGTTATTTAGCCAATAAAAACCTTCAGTTACGTTCTTAACTCGTCGCCTTTTATTGGACTAATTGATAGGCATATCAATTTTATTGACTAAATTTTAAAGATGTCTGATAATGAACAGCAACAGCAAGGAGCTCACCCAGCAGCACAGCAACAGCAGCCTCCAGACAACGGGCCACACCAGCCGGCTTGGCTGCAAGCCTTGAAACCACCATACCTGGATCTAAACCCACAGGCACCAAACTCAGCCAACGACTTCAAACACTGGCTGGACTGCTTCGAATCGTACCTGGAGGAAGCCGTCGTCCCTCAGAGATCCAAACTAAGAGTCCTGAAAGCCCAAGCGAGCCCGAGAGTATATACACTCATCCAGGACATGACTACGTACGACGACGCCATCAACCTACTGAAACAGCAGTACCGGAGCCCGGTAAACTACATGTACACTAGGCATCTCTTAAGATCTCGCCAGCAACAGCCAGGAGAATCGATAGCTGAATTTTCACGAGCGCTGAGACAACTCGGCAGGAACTG
The DNA here is from genome assembly GCF_052327205.1 of Somniosus microcephalus. NCBI lineage: Eukaryota > Metazoa > Chordata > Chondrichthyes > Squaliformes > Somniosidae > Somniosus > Somniosus microcephalus. The sequence continues at coordinate 307,940,271 of NC_140989.1, forward strand.
TGACTTTAAAGCGGTGACGGCTACTGCGAACATGGAAGACAATGTCCGCGACGCCTTGGTGAGAGGCCTACGTTCCGACTACACACGGCAAAGACTGCTTGAAGCTAAGGACATAGACCTGGACAAGGCCGAAGCCCTCGCCCTCACCCTAGAGGCCACCCAGCAAGACCAGGAAGCGTTTGCCAGGTACTATTCGCGACCCTGGGACTCGGGCCCGACCCCCACCCCACCACCCTTCACAGCGCTGCCCCCGGGACCTACCTCAGCGTCTGCATCACGGATCCGACCGGGCCCGCTAGCCCCGGTACCGGCCCCGACATCAGGCAACCCCGATCGGGCCGCTGGCTGCTTCTTTTGCGGCCAGGAGAAGCATCCGAGGTCGCGCTGCCCAGCCAAAAACTCGACCTGCAAAACCTGCCTCAAGAAAGGCCACTTCTCCAAGGCCTGCAGAAGCAAATCCTCAGAAGCCAGCAGTGCCTCATGCGAACCCTGGGGGCGGCCATCTTTGTGCGGGGCAGCCGAAGCCTGCAGAGCCTCATGGGAAAACCAGGGGCGGCCATCTTTGTGCGGGGCAGCCGAAGCCTGCAGAGCCTCATGGGAAAACCAGGGGCGGCCATCTTTGTGCGGGGCAGCCGAAGCCTGCAGAGCCTCATGGGAACAGCAGGGGCGGCCATCTTTGTGCGGGGCAAACGATTTAAACAGAGCCTCATGTGAACTACGGGGGCCGCCATCTTCGCCGCCATCTTGTCATGACAACGACGCGCTCATCTACACCCTAGCTTCCGTGACCCTGGATCAAGCCCGCCCGCACCACCTGGCCAGCTCAATGATGGACATCAAAGTCAACGGCCACGCCACGACCTGCCTGTTCGACAGCGGAAGCACGGAGAGCTTCATCCACCCAGACACGGTGAGCCACTACTCCCTCCCCGTCCTGCCAACGCGCAGCCGCATCTCGATGGCATCGAGGTCGCACGCCACAGACATCAGCGGCTACTGTGTCGTGACATTGTCGGTTAAAGGGACAGAGTATAAAAATTTTAAACTCCTCGTACTCCCCCAGCTGTGCGCTGCCGTCATACTAGGGCTGGACTTCCAATCCCACCTCCAAAGTGTAACCCTAGCATACGGTGGACCCCTCCCCCCACTCACAGTCGACAACCAGCGAAAGTTAAACCGCCCACCGCGTAACACCTGCAGCCTATCCACCCTCAAGGTACCGCCACCTTCCCTGTTCGCTAACCTCACCCCCGACTGCAAACCTGTCGCTACTAAGAGCAGGCGGTACAGCGCTGGGGACAGAGCCTTCATTAGCTCTGAGGTGCAGCGACTCCTGAAAGAGGGCATTATTGAGGGGAGCAGCAGCCCCTGGCGTGCCCAGGTGGTGGTAGTCAAGACCGGCGACAAAAATCGCCTGGTTATCGACTACAGCCAGACCATAAACAGATACACCCAGCTGGACGCATACCCCCTCCCCCGCATATCGGACATGGTCAATGAGATTGCACAATACCGCGTATTCTCGACCATCGACCTCAAGTCGGCCTACCACCAACTCCCCATCAGCCCGGAGGACAGCCAGTACACCGCCTTCGAGGCGAATGGCCGCCTCTACCAATTCCTTAGGGTCCCCTTTGGTGTCACCAACGGGGTCTCGGTTTTCCAACGGGAGATGGACCGGATGGTTGACCAGAACGGACTACAGGCCACTTTCCCCTATCTCGATAACGTCACCATCTGCAGCCGCAACCGGCAGGACCATGACGTGAATCTGGAGAAATTCCTCCGTACGGCCCAACGGCTGAACCTCACCTACAATAAGGAGAAATGCGTGTTTAACACAGCGCGCCTTGCCATCCTTGGCTGTGTAGTAGAGAACGGAGTCATCGGCCCCGACCCCGAAAGAATGCGCCCCCTCATGGAGCTACCCCTCCCCCACTGTCCAAAAGCACTTAGGAGAACCCTGGGGCTTTTTGCCTACTATGCCCAATGGGTACCCAATTATGCGGACAAAGCCAGACCCCTCCTGAAAACCACATCCTTCCCCCTCACGGAAGAGGCGTGCGCGGCCTTCTCCCTCATTAAGGGAGACATAGCCAAGGCCACAATGCACGCAGTGGATGAGTCAATCCCCTTCCAAGTGGAGAGCGATGCATCCGCTAAATAACAGAGCCCACCCTCGTGGGTGATCCGATCCAACAGGCGTGCGCGGCCTTCTCCCTCATTAAGGGAGACATAGCCAAGGCCACAATGCACGCAGTGGATGAGTCAATCCCCTTCCAAGTGGAGAGCGATGCATCCGACTTCGCCCTAGCCGCTACCCTTAACCAGGAGGGTAGGCCGGTAGCCTTCTTCTCAAGGACCCTACAGGGCCCCGAGACCCGACACTCGTCGGTCGAGAAGGAAGCCCAGGCAATTGTGGAGGCAGTACGGCGCTGGAGGCACTACTTGGCAGGCAAACGATTTACCCTCCTCACCGACCAACGCTCGGTTGCCTTCATGTTTAATAACAAGCTGAGGGGCAAGATCAAGAACGACAAAATCTTGAGGTGGAGAATCGAGCTTTCCACCTATGATTATGAGATCTTGTACCGGCCCGGTAAACTGAACGACCCCCCTGATGCTCTTTCACGCATTACATGCGCCAGCGCGCAAAGTGATAGACTTCAGACCCTCCACAATGACCTCTGCCACCCCGGAGTCACCAGACTCTACCATTTCATTAAGGCCCGCAACCTGCCATACTCCATCGAGGAGGTCAGGACCATGACCAGGAACTGCCAGATCTGTGCTGAGTGCAAACCGCACTTCTATAAGCCGGACAGAGCAAGCCTGATCAAGGCCACCCGCCCCTTCGAGCGTCTGAGCATCGACTTCAAGGGGCCCCTACCGTCATCCGACCGTAATGTGTACTTCCTCAACATCGTTGATGAGTACTCCCGTTTCCCCTTTGCCTTCCCCTGCCCAGACATGACCAGTAACACGGTCATTAAATGCCTGAACAAACTCTTCGCCTTGTTCGGGTTCCCGAACTATATACATAGTGACCGGGGCGCCTCCTTCATGAGCGAGGAACTCCGTCAGTTCCTATTGGAGAGGGGTATTGCAGCAAGCAGGACCACCAGCTACAACCCCTGAGGGAACGGCCAGGTGGAAAGAGAGAACGCGACGGTATGGAAGGCCACCCTCTTAGCCTTAAAGTCTAAGGGCCTCCCAACCTCCCGCTTGCAAGAGGTCCTCCCGATTGCGCTGCACTCCATCCGGTCACTACTTTGCACTGCCATTAACACCACCCCCATGCTCGAATGTTTGTCTTCCCCAGGAAGTCGACTACGGGAACCACCCTACCAACCTGGCTGACCTCTCCGGGACCCGTCTTGCTGCGAAAGCACGTGAGGGCCCATAAAACGGACCCCCTGGTCGAGAAGGTGAACCTCCTGCACGCCAACCCCCAGTACGCCTATGTGGCTTACCCAGACGGACGGGAGGACACTGTCTCCTTACGAGACCTCGCACCCTCACCCCCCCCTCCCAACCCCCCGAGTCCAGCCGAGGTAGACGGCATGCCGGAACCCCACGAGCCTTTGCCGACTACGCAGACACCAGCTTTAACACCGGATAATGTAACACCGCCGCTGCGACGATCGGAGAGGCTAACGAAGCCTCCGGACAGACTGACATACCAGAGCTGGTAATACACTTCACCCCGCCGGACTCTAATCTAAACAAGGGGTGAATGTGGTAAACCACTGTTATAGTTATCACTGTATATTGTTCTCACTGTTCTCACTGTCACATCACTACACGAGGTCGCCTCTTGTCGCACTGTTATACCTGGGCTGACCACCTCCGACTCCGCCCATTACCTGCCCAGGTATAAAGGTAGCTGACTGGCGAGTATTCCTCCCTGTTGGATCGGATCACCCACGAGGGTGGGCTCTGTTATTTAGCCAATAAAAACCTTCAGTTACGTTCTTAACTCGTCGCCTTTTATTGGACTAATTGATAGGCATATCACCCTGCGCGCGCCAAAAATTCAGTGGCGCCGCGCCCAAACGGCTGCCGGCGCTACTGAAGGGTCTTAGCGCCTGGAAAAGGGCGCTAACTGCCGTTTCACGCCGCAATTCCGGCGCTGCGGCACCCGATGCGGTGCGGCAGGCTGGGGAAGTGCAGGCCTCCTCCTTCCGTTAAGGAGGAGCTGCCTGCACACGGCCGCGGCCCGCGCAAATCTGCTTAAAAATGAGCCTGGCACCTCGGACAAGTGCCGGGCTTGCACCTGTTCCGGGGGGGGGGGGGAGAGAAGTCCGGGGAGGGAGCTGCGGGCAGGCGGCCGGCGGGAAAGCGGCCGGCCGCCGCGGGGCCTTTAATGCGCCGGCGCTAACTGCAGTAAGGCACCTCTGACAAAACGCTGGTTGCGGCTGCCACGGGCGAGGCGGCCGCAACTCAATTTCGGAGTTCGGGCGGGTTACCACGGCAACCGGGACGCTGCTCACACCGATGACGTCATCGGTGCCGGCGCAGCGCTACCGGAGCAACGCCGATTTAGGGCCCCAGGGAATTTCACTACTGGCCATAACTCCGGCGCAAGGCCCTCTAGCGCCTCAAATGAGGCGCTAAGGCTACTGAATTTTCAGCCGATAGTTCCTTCTGCAAAGTACATACACTACAATTCCTCCCCTTTTAGCTAAACAGTACATAACATTCGATTAATAATTAAATAACATATTTACAATTACAGTTGCTAGATACATTAGTTGAAGATAAGCAATTATAAGTTCAGTCTTTGAGGAGGCTTCCTGATTCTGTCTGGATAACGCCTCTTTGGGGTATCAGGTTCTTCTGGCAAAGTTGATTCGGGATCAACGTCGTTGTTTGGGTCGTCTGCTTCCAATATCACCGATTCTGAGGTAGATGCAATTGGTACTTCGGGTTCATCACCAGGTGTATCGGATCGTGGTGTGGAATTGATGTTTTCCAGTGACTCTAGAATCTGGTCAGCATGGCGTCTTACAATGCTCTCTCCAATGTCCACGGTATAGATTAGAGGTCCTTGCCGTGTACAGATCGTTCCTGGCTGCCATTTCTCTGTGCGGTAGACCCGGGCCAAAACTGGTTGACCTATCTTAAAACTCCTGGTCGGCCTTTCATTCATATTCTGAAACTGCCTGTTCTCCACATCTCTTCTGATGTTTGGCTTAACCAAATCCAAGCGGCATCGTAGTCTTCGATTGAAGAACATGGCTGGAGTTTGGTTGGTAACTGCATGTGTCACATTCCGGTAGGCAAACAAGAAGTTATCCACCTTGTGTTGTAGGGGTATGTCTTCATTACACATTGCCTTGATAGCCTTCTTGAATGTTTGAACGAACCTCTCAGCCAATCCATTGGTGGCTGGATGATATGGGGCAGATGTGTAATGCTTAACACCATTATTCTTTAAGAACCTCCGGAACTCTTCAGACACAAACTGTGGTCCATTGTCGGAGCAAATCTGTTCAGGCAGCCCATTTCTGGTGAATATGGTTCGTAAGACTGTGACAGTTTTTTCTGTGGTGGTTGAGGACATTTTTATTACCTCTGGCCACTTTGAATGTGCATCCACCGCAATTAAAAACATCGAGTCCATAAATGGACTAGCAAAATCAATGTGCACCCTTTGCCATGGAGATGAGGGCCACCCCCATGGATGTAGAGGGGCTTGTGGTGGGGCGTTTTGGACCTTCTGGCATCCTGTACAGCTCTTGGTCATCTCTTCAATTTCTCTATCGATTCCCGGCCACCACACAAACGCTCTGGGTAAGTTCTTCATTTTTACCCCTCCCAGATGACCCTCATGAAGCTCATTGAACACTCTATCCTTCAATTTGGGTGGCTGGATCCACACATCAAGGTTCCTCTGCGCACTGACAGCTGTTCTCTTCTCGGCGAGAATGCTGGCAGCAGTGGTTCGCCATGTGCTGGCCATCCCTTCACCGTTAAATCATAGACCCAGGAGAGTGTCGGGTCATTTCGTGTTTCCTTTTCTATGTTTGCATTCATCACAGGGAGACATTCGACTATGGTCGAGTGGAATATCTCCACTGGATCCACTGCAGGTGCTTCTTCCACCGTTGGCAACGGTAGGCGCGACAATCCATCAGCATTCCCATGCTGCTTAGTTCCTTTGTACTCGATGTCATATTGGTGTGCCCCTAGGAAAAGGGACCACCTCTGTAGCCGTTGTGCTGTCATTATCAGTACGCCCTTCTGAGGGTTGAAAATGGAGACAAGAGGTTGATGATCAGTTAGTAGAGTAAATTTCTGACCGTGCAGGTAGTGATTGAACTTCTTCACCCCCCACACCAGGCTGAGGGCCTCTCTGTCAATCTGGGTGTAGTTACGCTCGGCTGAAGTTAACGAGCGTGACGCAAAAGCTATCGGCCTCTCTGAACCATCAAAGAATTTACGTGACAGTACCGCTCCAATGCCATAGGGAGACGCATCACACGCCAGTCTTATTGGTAGTGATGGGTTGTAGTGAGCCAATACTTCTCTTGAAGTGATTAGATCCTTACTCTTCTGAAAGGCCCGCTTACATTCATCGCTCCATTTCCATGCTACTCCCGTTTGTAGTAGGGCATTCAGTGGGTGCAGAATTGTGGACAAATTCGGCAAAAACTTATGGTAGTAATTCACCAATCCGAGGAATGACGTCAGTTGCGACACATTTTCAGGCGCTGGAGCCTTACCTACCGCTTCAATTTTGTCAGGGGACTTATGTAACCCCTCTTCATCCATCACGTGGCCACAATACGATATCTGTTTCTTAAAACACTCGCACTTGGGGCAATTGGCTCGTAGCCCATGTTCTCTTCGTCTAGTGAGCACCTGCTCTAGGTTGGCAAGGTGTTCACTGTCATCTTCACCTGTCACTAGGATGTCGTCCAAGTAACACTGAGTTCCCGGAATCCCTTGCAGGACTTGTTCCATCGCTCTTTGCCATATCGCCGAAGCTGATGCTACTCCGAATACCAGTCGATTATACTGGTAAAGACCTTTGTGAGTGTTAATCGTGAGATACTTCCTAGAGGATTCTTCAAACTCCATCTGCAAATATGCTTGTGCTAGGTCAATTTTTGTAAAACGCTTCCCTCCAGATAGTGAGGCGAAAATATCTTCTATCCTCGGAAGAGGATATTGTACTGTGTGAAGGACTGGGTTCACCGTCACCTTGAAGTCCCCACAGATGCGAACCTTCCTTGGCTCCTCAGACTTATTGTTTAACGGTTTCTTCATGACAGGAACGATGGGTGTCACCCACTCGCTCCAGTCTACCTTAGATAACACGCCTGCATTCTCCAGATTCTCCAGCTCTGCCTCGACGGCTGGGCGAATTGCATATGGTACCGGTCTTGCTTTGAAAAACTTGGGAATTGCATTCTCTTCTATTTTTATCGAGGCGGTTACACCTTTAAGAGTTCCCAGTTCTTGTTGAAATACCTCTTTGGCGTTAGCTAAGGTTGTTGACAATCGTCCAGGAGTGACGTCGTCATCCTTTTTACCAGCCACCGTCAGTGCCTGAATGGAGTGCCAGTCTAAACTTATCTTTCTGATCTATTCACGTCCCAATAATGGTGGTCCACCATCTTGCAGTATGTACAGATACAATTTCTGTATTTCCTTGCCGTTGTATTCGAAAGGCACCCTTATTTTTCCTCTGGGGTATACTTTTTGCCCCGTATATGTCTTCAAGACAATGGATGTCTCTTTCAAGGGTATGTGTGAGAATAGCTGCTCGTAGTCTCGTCGATTCATGACGGTCAGAGCTGATCCTGTATCCAATTCCATTTTGACTTGGGACCCTGCTATCGTGAGGGTGACCCAAATGGTTCGGTGATCCTCTTTTGCGATTACGTTGTGAAGTTTGAGACAGCTTAGTCTCTTGTTCCCGGATTCACTATCGCTCATCTGGTCTTCGGAACTACTGTCCGTCATCTTTTGTACTTTCCTGTACTGTTCCTTAGTAGCCTTTTTGTTGTCATTAGTCTTCTTCCCAGACCTGCAAACTCGTGCAATGTGTCCCATCTTTCCGCATTGCCTGCATATTTTGTCCTTGGACCAGCAGTCCTTCTGGTCATGGGTTGTTCTGCAGCAGCGATAACATTTTTCAAATCCCCGTGTCTTTTCGTGGGTGCCGTATTCCTGTGGCTTTTGTTGTATTTCTGCAGCTCCCCTTGCTGCTGCTTCGTACGATACTGCCACGCTGAAAGCCTTGTCTAGCGTCAGCTCTTTCTCTGAGAGTAACCTCTTCTGGGTTCCTTCACTCAGGAGTCCACAGACAAATTTGTCCCGTAGGGTATCTGCCAGTCCTGCCCCGAACCGGCAGTGCTTTGACAGCTTGCGTAGTTCCGTAAGGTAATCAGCATTGCTCTCATCTTTATGCTGATTTCTCCTGTGGAATTTAAATCTTTCTGCTATCAGCAGCGGTGCAGGATTTAGGTGTTCCTGTAGGATATCAACAATTTCGTTAAAACCCTTCACCTTCAGTTTGGCTGGAGTAATCAGGTTCCGCAATAGGCCGTACGTTCTTGTGCCCATTAAGTTTAGTAGTACCGATGCCTTTTTCTCATCGGCTACTTCGTTTGCCTCGCAATATACCTCGACTCTTTCCACATACGTGGTCCAGTCTTCTATTGCATTATCGAAGGCAGTGATATTGCCAGTCTTCGGCATCTTGGAAATCTAAGATGGCGCCTCCCGCGCTTTGCCTTCTTCCCCGCTGGATTAAGATGGCGCCTCCCGCGCTTTCTGTCTTCTCCACTGCTGCTAGTGCTGTTGCTGGCGTTTTATGCCTTGATGGCGACGCCCTATGGTCTTCGCGCACTTCCCCCCGCGCTGCTAACGCCACTCTCCGCGGTTCCCGTGGCAAACTGCAGCTCCTCGCGGCTTTCTGCGCTTCTAATTTTTATTATTTCCCCGTCGTCGGAGCAACCCTGCGGGACACTTGCCTCCCTCTTCTCGGGTCTGTACGCTGCCCGGCTTCGTAGCACCGGCCGCGCCCTGTGTGCTCCACCCTCTCTCTCTCCTCTTCCCGACAACGCTGCTCGGCCCCGTTGAAAAGCCACCCGATCGAGCTCTAGACCGCCGCAGCCCAGGAAGGATCAGTGTACTACCTGCCACCAGCCCGATTAGCTGAAACACCGACAGGATAACCAAGCCCCGCTCTCGCCAGCCTCTCCTGCAAATCTTCAACTCCGATGAATCAGAGGCGGATGCCCACAGTCGACGCCCGTTTCTTTTGTTCGTTTATTTATTTATTTATTTATGTTTTCTTTCTTCCTTCTGGCCTCGACCTCTGATAACTTCGCTTCAGGGATCGATCCCCATGAGGTGGTGCAGACTGTAGGTAAGTTCGGATCTGCTCGTCGCCAGAATTATGTCCGTGTATAATTGAGACATGGACTGCAGGAGTTGGTTATAACAGGTCTTTACTGAGTGGCGACAACCTGGAACTACTATGCAAAAGTTACTGCACAGGCTTATATACAGGGGTGGTCACTACTGGTACTGCAGTATACAGGGTCTGCAGAATATAGTTCCTTCTGCAAAGTACATACACTACACTTTTTCTCTAGTGATAGTGATTTTTTTTCTGGTGAAAGCATTTCTGCCTCATGTTTATGTGCAATTAACTGTGGTTAAAAGTATTGTCTGATTGATTGATTGCTTCCAATAGCCTTCAGTCCCATTTAACCAATCTGATTGTTTGATATTGATACCCTCAAATCCTATTGGAATAAAGCTGATTTTTCTTTTGAAACGCTAACAAGTGAAAATGAGTAAAAACAATGTCAACTTAAAAAGCTGATGTTTGGCAAGAATGCAGCATTGAATCCCAGGTTGGTCAATATCCCACAGATGGATAGAGTGTAAACAGAGTCCCAGAAACACATGAAGCAGTAAGTTTGTTGAGGACGACAGGTGAAGGGCAGATGGATTGCGAATGTACCAATACACTGTGCTCTTAAAAGATTAGTTTGGAAATTATCAGAAGCTAGCAGGGTGAATTATTTTATATTATTCCACAAGTATGGGCTTAATACCAGTGGTTTCTTGTATCTTGCATGATTTTCACTGTTGCAAGACAACGCACATGACCTCAGTCTTGCAATTCCTCAGACTGAATCTTCAGGAATGTCACCACATTTTTAGAATGCAATTCATATAGAGTTGGACTGTCTCAGAAATGATCACCAAAAAAATAAGCAATGCACAGATTCAACATTTCAGATTAAATACAAAGGCCTAGAAACTACTGTACTCTTTGTGATATTTGTTGTGTATGTACCTTTAAGAGAAGAACTGATTCTATACTGCAGTACTGGCAGTGACCACCCCTGTATATAAAGCCATAGCAGGCTTCTGTATTTCAGTCTTAAGTTACCCTCTGTTCAGCTGCAAGCACGAGCAGAGGGAGCAGCCAGACTTTGGAGAGTGGATTAAAGTGGTGGTCCCCTGACCAGGAAGAGGAGGAGAACGTTGGACCACCACCACCAACTCCACCATCATTACATCAACTGAGGTGCCTGGAGAGAGAGGACAGAGGAGGAGAAGGAGAAAGGAGGCCTACATCAACATCAACCAGGGGAGAGGCCTTTCTATCACTGCCTCCCCAATTTGGCCTCCACTTCAGGAGAGGGAGAGAGGGGAGAGAAACCAACTGCTTGAAAGGAGGGAAGAAAACTTCATCCGGAACATCTACAGGTGGGTGTTATTTGGGGCACTCTCCCAAGACTTTGTATTTTAGGTGGGGGGAGAAAAGAAGAAGCAAGGCCGGATCATCAAGGGGTGTAGTGTGTGTGTGTGTGCTCTTGTTAAAAGCTAGGCCACACACACCACTAATTAGCATCCCTTCTATTGCCTGCCCTGGGAGAGCTTGGAGCTGCCCAAGGTGAAGTCCTTAATTTAATTTAATTACATCGTTAAGACCTGTTGCAGGACTAAGCCTGGGCTTCTCCAGCTTTTCCAGGTGAAGACGTCTTCTCCCCCTGCCAGAAGACCACCATCACCAAAGACTTTTTCCATCGGAGAGTGCAACCCTGCCTACACCCACCCACCATCCTGAGTGGCAACACTGCCCTTTGCGGCCTCCCTCCTTCCCACCCACCTCTCTCTCTCTCTCTTTGTCTCTCTCTGCCTGTCTTTCTAAGGCACCTTAGTTTCATCTATTTTATTAATTGCCAATTGAGCAGAGGGGCGAGGGCTCCTCTCCCAATTTAAATCAATAAGGAGAGAGGTGTGTCCTCATTTTAATCAGCTCCCTCTGCTCAATAGAGGACAAAAAAATATATATATACACCGAGGCCATTAACACCTTCAGGCCTGTGACTTGGGGTGAGTGTAGCCCTTAAAAAAAGCACCCCAGAATGGCGACTGCATCTTCGCCGGTGGCGGGGCCAGCCGGGACCTATGCGAGAGTGGTAGCCACAGCCACAGCTGCTCCCGCTGTTCCTGCTGCCCCGTCACCTTTTCGATTAATAACAAAAAAGCTTGGGGTGAAGAGCTACACTCACCCCACTATGACCATCGAGGCCTGCGTCAAGGCCATGGCTGGGGTTGTCGGCCCCTCAGCCATCGTCGCGGCCTCGAATGTATGGGAAGGCTGTGTTCTTCCTGGGGTCGGAGCGGGCGGTGTCCCTGGCTGTCGCCAAGGGGCTCACCGTGGGCGGGACCTTCCTGCTGGTGGATCCTCTCGAGGCCACCGCGCAGAGGATCATTATTTCCAACGTCCCGCCCTATGTTCCTGGTGAGCTCCTCCTTCCCCATTTGCGACAACTTGGGGAGGTGAGGTTGGGGATCACGCCCATCCCGCTCGGCTTCCGGGAGGCCAGCCTTCGCCACGTCTTCTCCTTCCGGCGCCAGCTGTTTATCCAGCTGGCGCGGGAGGAGGACACTGAAGGGGCGTTCGTCGTCCTCCACGAGGGGACCGCCTACCGCGCCTTTTGGACGTCGGACGGTGTGAGGTGCCATGCCTGCAGGGAGGTGGGGCACATCAGGAGGAACTGCCCTGCCTCCAAGGCCGCCGGATCATCTCGTGCGGCCGAGGCTGGCGCCGCCGCCGCCGCCCTTCCCCCCGGATCTGCCCGCGCGTCAAGTACGTCTGATGCGCGGTTGACGTCGGGGGCCGATGCCACCAAGGCCTCCGGCGGGGGGGAGGGAGCGTGTCCGGCCGGAAAGAAGGCGCGGGGAAAAAAGAAGCACCTTAGGGCAGGTCCCCCCGTGGATGGTGAGCCCTTGCCCCTTGAGCCCCTTACACCCGCGCTCCTCGCGGAGTTGATCAGGGCAGATGTGAGCGGGAGGGGCCCCGTGCCCGAGCCTGTGCCCGCAACCGCCGCAGCGGTAATGCCAATACCTGCGGCCGGGCTCGGGCCCGAGGAACCCGACAAACCTGCTCCGCCGGAGGGAGTCGAGGAGGAGGCCTTTGCAGACATGGAGGTCTCCCTCCGTGCTAAAAAGAAGGCGCGACCCCCTGGATGAGGAGGAGGACCGGGAGGAGGAAGGTCCCTCCGAGCAGGGGGAGTCGTCGCCCGCCGCGGGTACTGCGCCCCCCCGCCCCCCCAGCGCTGTCGTCATCACCAGCGATCGGCAGGGGTCGCCTGTCCCTCGGGAGGCTGAGGCAGATGTATCTGTCCAGCACGTGCCTCCCGGGGATGGGGATGAGACCCTGCCCGTGGGGGGGGTTGCGGAACAACCCGCGGCAGTAATTGAAGTTGACCTTTTATCGGTGTCGTTACCCCTCGCCGGGTCGGGCAGCCTGGGGGCTGGGTCGGGCGAGCTCGAGGATAATGAGCTCGCCCAATGCGACCCGGACGTCTCCCAGGGGATGCTCGTCCTGGTAGAGCTTTTAATTCAAAACCCCCCGTCTGCTGGGTCGGAGGTTGGTGGCGGGGAGGAGGATGGCCCCCTGGCTGCGTCTCTGGTGCCGGACGTACTGGAGGAGCTGGAAATTGTTCTCTCCCCGGTTTCTCCGGTCGTTCCGGCATCTGAGGCGGAGGGGAGCTCTGAACCGCCGCCGTCTTCTGGCCCGGCACCCCTAGAGGAGCCCAGGGAGAAATCCTCTGCCGCCGATCCTGGGGGTGGGATCCGGGCGGAGGCGGGGCTGGCTGGCGCGGCCGAGTCGTTCGCTTCGCACTGCGCGGCGGACGGGTCGGCCGCTGGTGACGACCCCCTGGAGGAGGATGGGGACTCGGTGATGGGCACGGAGGACGATTCGGACTCCAGCGCCGACGTGGCGATGGATGACCTCGTGCCCCTTGCCGAGTCTCCCCTCATTTCCGTAAGGGAACTCCGGGATTTTATGGCCACGTGCCTGGGTCAGCGCAATAAGGTCCGGCTGGCCCTCGACAGGTGGTCGGAGCTGGCGCTGCTCATCGATTCCGTCCGCGCCGCCGTTAAGATCTTGGGCGCGGACGAGGGTGTGAACCCGCTCGAGCTGCGTCGGCTCACAACGTTTCTCACTGGGCTGCTGAGGAAGTGGCGGCGGACCAGCGGCTGCGCTTCCTCGCCCCGTTAGGTGTAGGTAGAGGTTGCACTATGCTTCTGACATGAAGATAACCATAGCCAGCCTCAACATCAACGGCAGCAGGGAGGCGCGCCGCAGATTCAATAACTTCTCGGTCCTTCGGGACGGGAAGTATGCGGTGTGCTTCCTGCAAGAAACCCACACCGTTCCGGGAGACGAAGCCACGTGGCTCCTGGAGTGGCAAGGAGGGGTCAGCATGAGTCACCTCTCCAACAATTCCAGCGGGGTGGCTATCTTGCTGGCCCCGCATTTTCAGCCGGAGATCTTGGGGGTCAAGGAGCACGTGCCGGGCCGCTTGCTCCATGTCACTGTTCGCCTGGGGGGCGTGCCGCTCCATCTAGTGAACGTGTACGCCCCTCAGACCAGTGCGCAGCAAGTGCGCTTCTTCGAAGAAGTGTCCGCTCTCTTGGGCTCCATCGACGTGGGCGAGTGCGTCATCCTCGGGGGGGATTTTAACTGCACCCTCGAGGCGAGGGACCGTTCGTGTCCCCCGCGAAGCCCGGCGGCGATGGAGAAGTTGAGGGACCTGGTTGGGTCCTTCGACTTGGTGGACGTCTGGCGAAATCTCCACCCCGACTCCAGCGCCTTCACTAGCGTGAGGTCTGGGGGAGGAAGGTCCAGAATCGACCGCCTCTACATTTCCCGGGCGTTCGTCTCCTGCGTTCCGGCAGCTTCCATGCGGCCGGTGCCGTGCACGGACCACCACCTGGTGTGGGCGGAGCTCGCTCCGCTGCGCGCGCGGGGGGGGTCCGTGTACTGGCATTTTAACAACCTGCTGCTGGAGGACGCACGGTTCCGGGATTCGTTTCGTCGATTCTGGGCCGACTGGAGAAGGAAGCAGGGGGGCTTCCCCTCCTTGAGGCTATGGTGGGATGTGGGCAAGGCTCACATCCGTCTCTTCTGTCAGGAGTACGCGAAGGGGTCGACCAAGAGGCGGGAGGCCCGGGTCGGGCGGTTGGAGAAGGAGGTGCTCGACCTGGAGTCCCGTCTCGGTCAGGTCGTCGAGGACCCGGCCCTGCGGAAGGTGTACGAAGAGAAGAAGGGCGCGCTGAAGGACCTGCAGCTCGTCGGGTCCCGAGGCGCGTACGTGAGGTCGCGGATCCAGCTCCTGCGGGACCTGGACCGCGGCTCCCCCTTCTTCTACTCGCTGGAAAAAAGACGGGGGGTCCATAAGCAGCTCTTGGGGCTGCTGGCCGACGACGGATCTCTGGTCTCGGATCCGGAGGGAATCAGCGCGGAGACCCGCGCCTATTACGGGGCTCTGTTCTCTCCGGATCCGTCCAGCGAGGATGCGTGCAGAGTTTTGTGGGAGGACCTGACGAAGGTTGGCCCGGAGGGCGCCGAAAAATTGGACGCTCCGCTAAGTCTGGCGGAGCTGACCGGCGCCCTCCGCCAGCTCTCTAGGGGAAAGTCCCCAGGGCTGGACGGGCTGACCGTGGAGTTCCACAGGGCGTTCTGGGACGTCTTGGGGGGCGACTACGCGCGGGTCCTGGGGGAAAGTTTGGCGACCGGGGAGATGCCCCTCTCTTGGCGCAGGGCGGTCATTGTCCTGCTGCCTAAGAAGGGCGATCTCCGCCTCCTTAAGAACTGGCGCCCGGTCTCCCTCCTCAGCACGGACTATAGAATCTTTGCAAGGGCCATGTCTGCTCGCCTTGGCACCGTGCTGGCCCACATGATCCACCCCGACCAGTCTTACACGGTCCCGGGCCGGACCATCCACGATAACATCCATCTGGTCCGGGACCTGGTCCACCACTCCCAGAGGGCTGGTCTGTCGGTCGCCTTCCTTTCCCTGGATCAGGAGAAGGCGTTCGACAGGGTGGATCACGAGTATCTCTTCGGGACTCTGCGCGCATTCGGGTTCGGGACGCATTTCGTCGCCCGGATCCGACTTCTGTACGCCGCCGCGGAGTGTCTGATTAAAGTTAACGGGTCCTTGACGGCGCCCCTTCGCTTCGGGAGGGGGGTGCGTCAGGGATGCCCCATGTCCGGTCAGTTATATGCCATTTGCGTGGAGCCTTTCCTGCGCCTCTTGCGGAAGAGGTTGACGGGACTGGCTCTGCAAGGGCCGGGCGTGGAGGTGGTCCTCTCGGCTTACGCCGATGACGTGCTCCTTACGGTCACGGATCCCGCTGACTTGCGGAGGATGCGGGAATGCCAGCAGATTTACTCGGACGCATCCTCCGCCAAGATCAACTGGGAGAAATGTTCCGGACTCCTGGTGGGTCAGTGGCGGGTGGACTCCCTGCCGGAGGAGTTCAGGCCTTTCGCCTGGAGCACCACGCACCTCCTCTATTTGGGAGTCTACCTTAGCCCTGCCGAGGACGCTTGGCCGGCGAACTGGCAAGAGCTGGAGGCCAAAGTCACCGCTCGCCTAGGACGCTGGACAGGACTGTTCCGAGTGTTGTCCTACAGGGGTCGAGCGCTGGTCATAAACCAGCTGGTGGCCGCCATGTTGTGGTACCGGTTGGTCACTTTGATCCCTCCCCCTGCGTTTGTCGCCAAGATTCAGAAGAAGCTCATCGACTTCTTCTGGGACAAAAGGAAGCACTGGGTCTCTGCCGCGGTTCTGTGTCTCCCGCTTAGGGAGGGCGGTCAGGCGCTGGTGTGCCTTCGCACCCAGGCTGCGACTTTCCGTCTTCAGACGCTGCAGAGATACCTGTACGTCGAGAATCCTCCGAGATGGTGTGCGCTGGCGACGTTTTTCTTCCGCCAGCTGCATGGCCTCAATTACGACACGCAGCTCCTGTTTGCGAAAGTGGGCAGCAGGCGTGCCGGCCTGCGGGAGCTGCCTGTCTTCTCCCAGGAACTACTATGGGTTTGGAACTACGTCGCTTCCAGGCGGAGCTCTCCCCCGTCAGGAGCGGCGGCTCTCCTTCGGGAGCCGCTGCTCAGGAATCCGCACCTCCACGAACACGGGTTCGGGCGGCTGGCGGAGGGTAGGGCTGTGGCTGGCAAGGTGACCAGAGTCGGGGACCTGCTCGATGGCGGAGGAGCGGGCTGGATGGCGCCGGAGGAGCTGGCGCGGCGCCTGTCCTGGGCCAACGTCCAGCTCGCGGTCGAAACCATCGAATCGGTAAAAGCGGCACTGGGCCCCGACTCCACTAGGTGTATCGAGGCGGCTCAAGCACGTGGGGCGATCCCGTCCGAGCTTACCCCCGTTCGGACGGAATTCCTCATCGGCGCCCGGCCCCGAAACTCCCCTCGGGAACCGGCGCCTCACAACTTGAGCCGTCTCGAGGAAATACCCTCCGTGCCTTTTCATTCCGCGCGGAGGGGTTTCCTGTACGGGCTGCTCCTGCACACTCTCCACTTTGCCATCTTCGTCTACCGTCCGGACACGCCTTGGCGTGGCGTTTTGCCGACCGGCGGTAGCGGAGGTCCCCAATGGAGGGCTCTCTATGCGGGAGTCCTCCCTTGTTCCATCGGGGACTTGGCCTGGAGGGTGTTGCACGGAGCGGTCCCGTGCAATAAGGTTTTAAGTAGGTTCACGGACTCCCAGGCCGCCTGCATTTTTTGCGGCCTGGAGGAGTCCGTGTTTCACGTTTATATGGATTGTGAGAGGTTGCAGCCCCTCTTTCACTACTTGAAGGGGCTGCTCCTCGATTTTTGGTTGCACTTCAGTCCCACGCTCTTGATCTACGGTCACCCGGTGCGGAGGGGAGCGGACAGGTTGGAGGACCTCCTTGTGGGCCTGCTCCTGGGCCTGGCTAAAAGAGCCATCAATTGGTCCAGGCAGCGGGCGGTCGAGGGGGTTGTCCAGCCGGATTGCCTGCATCTCTTCCGCGGCCATGTTCGCGCCCGGGTGGCCCTGGAGATGGAGCACGCGGTGTCCGCCGGTGCGCTTGAGTATTTCCGCGACCGGTGGGCGCCGCGGGGACTGGAGTGCATCATCAACACGGAAAACCAAATTTTAATTTGATTTGTTAAGCTTTAGTTGAACTTTTGTTTATTTACAGTCGAATTGGGTTTTTTTTGGGTCCAAATAAAAGAGTACTCTGTTCCAGCATTTCTGGCTGTGCAGCTGCCTCAGTCAGCAGGAGGAGAAGGAGCAGCCAAACCAGGAGAGTGGAAAGTGGTGGTCTCCTGACCAGGAAGAGGAGGATATCGATAGACCACCACCACCTCCACCTCCACCATCATCACAGCAACTGAGGTGCCTGGAGAGAGAGGACAGAGGAGGAGAAGGAGAAAGGAGGCCAGCAACAACACCAACCAGGGGAGAGGCCTTTCCATTACTGCCTCCCCAAATTGGCCTCCACTTCAGGAGAGGGAGAGAGGGGAGAGAAACAACCAACAACCTCCAACTGTTTGAAAGGAGGGAAGAACAACATCATCTTTCAGGTGGGTGTTATTTGGTGCACTCTCCCAAAGACTTTGTATTTTAGGTGGGGGGAGAAAAGAAGAAACAAGGCCGGATCATCAAGGGGTGTGTGTGTGTGTGTGTGTGGCTCTTGTTAAAAACTAGGCCACACAAACTACTAATAAGCACCCCTTCAATTGCCTGACCTGGGACAGCTGGAGCTGCCTAGGTGAAGTCCAATTACATCATTAAGACCTGGTGTGGGACTGAGCCTGGGGCATCTCCAACTTTCCCAGGTGAAGACATCTTCTCCCCCTGCCAGAAGACCACCTTCAAAGACTTTAAATTCCCATCGGAGAATGCACCCCTGCCAACACCCACCCACCCACCATCCTGAGTGGCAACCCTGCCCTTGTGGCCTCCCTCCTTCCCACCCCCCCTCTCTCTCTCTCTTTGTCTCTCTCTGCCTGTTTCTCCGAGGCACCTCAATTTCATCTCTTTTTATTAATTGCCTATTGAGCAGAGGGGAGAAGGCCCCTCTCCCAATTTCAACCAATAAGGGGAGAGGTGTGTCTTCATTTTAAACAGCTCCCTCTGCTCAATAGAGGACCAAAAAATACCTGAGGCCATTAACACCTTCAGGCCTGTGACTTGGGGTGAGTGTAGCCCTTATAAAAAAACACCCCATAATGGCGACTGCGTCTTCGCCGGTGGCGGGGCCAGCCAGGACTTATGCGGGAGTGGCAACCACAGCCACAGCTGCTCCCACTGCTTCTGCTGCCCCGTCACCTTTTAAACTTATGACAAAAAAGCTTGGGGTGAAGAGCTACACTCACCCCACTATGACCATTGAGGCCTGCGTTAAAGCCGTGGCTGGGGTTGTCGGCCCCTCAGCCATCGTCGCGGCCTCAAAAATGTACGGGAAGGCTGTGTTCTTCCTGGGGTCGGAGCGGGCGGTGTCCCTGGCCGTCGCCAAGGGGCTCACCGTGGGTGGGACCTTCCTGCCGGTGGGTCCTCTCGAGGCCACCGCGCAGAGGATTGTCATCTCGAACGTCCCACCCTATGTTCCTGGTGAGCTCCTCCTCCCCCATTTATGCCAACTTAGGGAGGTGAGGTCGGGGATTACGCCCATCCCGCTCGGCTTCCGGGAAGCCAGCCTTCGCCACGTCTTCTCCTTCCGGCGCCAACTGTTTATCCAGCTGGCGCGGGAGAAGGACACTGACGGGGCGTTCGTCGTCCACCACGAGGGGACCGCCTATCGCGTCTTCTGGACGTCGGACGGTGTGCGGTGCCACGCTTGCAAGGAGGTGGGGCACATCCGGAAAAACTGCCCCGCCTCCAAGGCCGCCGGATCATCTCGTGCAGCCGAGGGTGGCGCCGCCGCCGCTCCTCCCCCCGGATCTGCCCGCACGTCGGGAACGTCTGATGCGCGGTCGACGTCGGGGGCCGATGCCATCAAGGCCTTCGGCGGGGGGGAGGGAGCGCGTCCGGCCGGAAAGAAGGCGCGGCGGAAAAATAAACACCTTAGGGCGGGTCCCCCCGTGGATGGCCAGCCCTTGCCCCTTGCACCCCTTACACCCGCGCTCCTCGCGGAGTTAATTGGGGCAGATGCGAGTGGGAGGGGCCTCATGCCCGAGCCTGTGGCCACAACCGCCGCAGCAGTAACGCCAATACCTGCGGCCGGGCTCGGGCCCGAGGAACCCGATAAACCTGCTCCACCGGAGGGAGCAGAGGAGGAGGCCTCTGCAGACATGGAGGTCTCCCTCGCTCCCTCCGTGCTAAAAAGAAGGCGCGACCCCCTGGAAGAGGAGGAGGACCGGGAGGAGGAAGGTCCCTCCGAGCAGGGAGAGTCGTCGCCCGCCGCGGGTACTGCGCCCCCCCCCCCCCCTGCTGTCGTCATCACCAGCGATCGGCAGGGGTCGCCTGTCACTCGGGAGGCTGAGGCAGATGTGTCTGTCCGGCACGTGACTCCCGGGGATGGGGACGAGACCCTGCCCGTGGGGTGGGGTCGCGGAACAACCCGCGGCTATTGACATTTTATCGGTGCCGTTACCCCTCGCCGGGTCGGGCGGCCTGGGGTCTGGGTCGGGCGAGTTCGAGGAAAATGAGCTCGCCCAATGCGACCCGGATATCTCCCAGGGGCTGCTCATCCCAGTGGAGGTTTTAATTGAAAACACCCCATCCACTGGGTCGGAGGCTGGTGGCGGGGAGGAGGATAGCCCCCTGGCTGCGTCTCTGGTGCCGGACGTACTGGAGGAGCTGGGAATTGTTCTCTCCCCGGTTTCTCCGGTCGTTCTGGTGTCTGAGGCGGGGGGGGACTCCGAACCGCCACCGTCTTCTGGCCCGGCGCCCCTAGAGGAGCCCAGGGAGGAATCCTCTGCCGCCGATCCTGGGGGTGGGATCTGGGCGGAGGTGGGACCGGCTGGTGCGGCCGAGCCATTCGCTGCGCACTGCGCGATGGACGGGTCGGCCGCTGGTGACGACCCCCTGGAGGAGGATGGGGACTCGGTGATGGGCACGGAGGACGATTTGGACTCCACCATCCACGAGGCGCTGGATGACCTTGTGCCCCTCGCCGAGTCTCTCCTCATTCCCGTAAGGGAACTCTGGCACTTTATGGCCACTTGCCGGGGTCGGCAAAATAAGATCTGGCTGGCCCTTGACAGGTGGTCGGAACTGGCGCTGCTCATCGTGTCCGTCCGCGCCGCCGTTAAAATCATGGGCGCGGACGAGGGCATGGGCCCGCTCGAGCTGCGTCGGCTCAGAACATTTCTCACTGGGCTGCTGAGGAAGTGGCGGCTGACCAGCGGCTGCGCTCCCTCCCCCCGTTAGGTGTAGGTAGAGGTTGCACTATGCTTCTGACATGAAGATAACCATAGCCAGCCTCAACATCAACGGCAGCAGGGAGGCGCGCCGCAGATTCAACAACTTCTTGGTCCTTCGGGATGGGAAGTATGCGGTGTGTTTCCTGCAAGAAACCCACACCGTTCCGGGAGACAAAGCCACATGGCTCCTGGAGTGGCAAGGAGGGGTCAGCAAGAGTCACCTCCAACAATTCTAGCGGGGTGGCTATCTTGCTGGCCCCGCATTTTCAGCCGTAGATCTTGGGGGTCAAGGAGCATGTGCCGGGCCGCTTGCTCCAGGTCACTGTTCGCCTGGGGGGGCGTGCCGCTCCATCTAGTGAACGTGTACGCCCCTCAGACCGGTGCGCAGCAAGTGCGCTTCTTCGAAGAAGTGTCCGCTCTTTTGGGCTCCGTCGACGCGGGCGAGTGCGTCATCCTCGGGGGGGATTTTAACTGCACCCTCAAGGCGAGGGACAATTCGGGTCCCCCGCAAAGCCCGGCGGCGATGGAGAAGTTGAGGGACCTGGTCGGGTTCTTCGACTTGGTGGACATCTGGCGAAATCTCCACCCCGACTCCAGCGCCTTCACTAGCGTGAGGTCTGGGGGAGGAAGGTCCAGAATCGACCGCCTCTACATTTCCCGGGCGTACGTCTCCTGAGTTCCGGCGGCTTCCATGCGGCCGGTGCCGTGCACGGACCACCACCTGGTGTGGGCGGAGCTCACTCCGCTGCGCGCGCGCGGGGGGTCCGCGTACTGGCATTTTAACAACCTGCTGCTGGAGGACGCGCGGTTCCGGGATTTGTTTCGTCGATTCTGGGCCGACTGGAGAAGGAAGCGCGGGGGCTTCCCCTCCTTGAGGCTATGGTGGGACGTGGGCAAGGCTCACATCCGTCTCTTCTGTCAGGAGTACGCGAAGGGGTCGACCAAGAGGTGGGAGGCCCGGGTCAGGCAGTTGGAGAAGGAGGTGCTCGACCTGGAGTCCCGCCTCGGTCAGGTCGTCGAGGACCCGGCCCTGCGGAAGGTGTACGAAGAGAAGAAGGGCGCACTGAAGGACCTGCAGCTCGTCGGGTCCCGAGGCGCGTACGTGAGGTCGCGGATCCAGCTCCTGCAGGACCTGGACCGCGGCTCCCCCTTCGTCTACTCGCTGGAAAAAAGACGAGTGGTCCGTAAGCAGCTCTTGGGGCTGCTGGCCGACGATGGATCACTGGTCTCGGATCCGGAGGGAATCAGCGCGGAGACCCGCGCCTATTACAGGGCTCTGTTCTCTCCGGATCTGTCCAGCGAGGATGTGCGCAGAGTTTTGTGGGAGGACCTGCCGAAGGTCAGCCCGGAGGGCGCCGAAAAATTGGACGCTCCGCTAAGCCTGGCGGAGCTGACCGGCGCCCTCCGCCAACTCTCTAGAGGAAAGTCCCCGGGGCTGGATGGGCTGACCATAGAGTTCCACAGGGCGTTCTGGGACGTCTTGGGGGGCGACTACGCGCGGGTCCTGGGGGAAAGTTTCGCGACCGGGGAGATGCCCCTCTCTTGGCACAGGGCGGTCATTGTCCTGCTGCCTAAGAAGGGCGATCTCCGCCTCCTTAAGAACTGGTGCCCGGTCTCCCTCCTCAGCACGGACTATAGAATCTTTGCAAGGGCCATGTCTGCTCGCCTTGGCACCGTGCTGGCCCACATGATCCACCCCGACCAGTCCTACACGGTCCCGGGCCGGACCATCCACGATAACATCCATCTGGTCCGGGACCTGGTCCACCACTCCCAGAGAGCTGGTCTGTCGGTCGCCTTCCTTTCCCTGGATCAGGAGAAGGCATTCGACAGGGTGGATCACGAGTATCTCTTCGGGACTCTGCGCGCATTTGGGTTCAGGACGCATTTCGTCGCCCGGATCCGACTTCTGTACGCTGCCGCGGAGTGTCTGATTAAAGTTAACGGGTCCTTGACGGCGCCCCTTCGCTTCGGGAGGGGGGTGCGTCAGGGATGCCCCATGTCCGGTCAGTTATACGCCATTTGCGTGGAGCCTTTCCTGCGCCTCTTGCGGAAGAGGTTGACGGGACTGGCTCTGCAAGGGCCGGGCGTGGAGGTGGTCCTCTCAGCTTACGCCGATGACGTGCTCCTCACAGTCATGGATCCCGCTGACTTGCGGAGGATGCGGGAATGCCAGCAGATTTACTCGGACGCATCCTCCGCCAAGATCAACTGGGAGAAATGTTCCGGACTCCTGGTGGGTCAGTGGCGGGTGGACTCCCTGCCGGAGGAGTTCAGGCCTTTCACCTGGAGCACCACGCACCTCCTCTATTTGGGAGTCTACCTTAGCCCTGCCGAGGACGCCTGGCCGGCGAACTGGCAAGAGCTGGAGGCCAAAGTCACCGCTCGCCTAGGACGCTGGACAGGACTGCTCCAAGTGTTGTCTTACAGGGGTCGAGCGCTGGTCATAAACCAGCTGGTGGCCGCCATGTTGTGGTACCGGTTGGTCACTTTGATCCCTCCCCCTGCGTTTGTCGCCAAGATGCAGAAGAAGCTCATCGACTTCTTCTGGGACAAAAGGAAGCACTGGGTCTCTGCTGCGGTTCTGTGTCGCCCGCTTAGGGAGGGCGGTCAGGCGCTGGTGTGCCTTCGCACCCAGGCTGCGACTTTCCGTCTTCAGACGCTGCAGAGATACCTGTACGTTGAGAATCCTCCGAGATGGTGTGCGCTGGCGACGTTTTTCTTCCACCAGCTGCATGGCCTCAATTACGACACGCAGCTCCTGTTCGCGAAAGTGGGCAGCAGGCGTGCCGGCCTACGGGAGCTGCCTGTCTTCTACCAGGAACTACTATGGGTTTGGAACTACGTCACTTCCAGGCGGAGCTCTCCCCCGTCAGGAGCGGCGGCTCTCCTTCGGGAGCCACTGCGCAGGAATCCGCACCTCCACGAACGCGGGTTCGGGCGGCTGGCGGAGGGCAGGGCTGTGCCTGGCAAGGTGACCAGAGTCGGGGACCTGCTCGATGGCGGAGGAGCGGGTTGGATGGCACCGGAGGAGCTGGCGCGGCGCCTGTCCTGGGCCAACGTCCGGCTCGCGGTCGAAGCCATCGAATCGGTGAAAGCGGCACTGGGCCCCGATTCCACTAGGTGTATCGAGGCGGCTCAAGCACGTGGGGCGATCCCGTCCGAGCTTACCTACGTTCGGCCAGAATTCCTCATCGGTGCCCGGCCCCGAAACTCCCCTCGGGAACCCGCGCCTCACAACTTGAGCCATCTCGAGGACATACCCTCCGTGCCTTTTCATTCCGCGTGGAGGGGTTTCCTGTACGGGCTGCTCCTGCACACTCTCCACTTTGCCATCTTCGTCTACCGTCCGGACACGCCTTGGCGTGGCGTCTTGCCGACTGGCGGTGGCGGAGGTCCCCAATGGAGGGCTCCCTACGCGGGAGTCCTCCCTTGTTCCATCGGGGACTTGGCCTGGAGGGTGTTGCACGGAGCGGTGCCGTGCAATAAGGTTTTAAGTAGGTTCACGGACTCCCAGGCCGCCTGCATTTTTTGCAGCCTGGAGGAGTCCGTGTTTCACGTTTATATGGAGTGTGAAAGGTTGCAGCCCCTCTTTCACTACTTGAAGGGGCTGCTCCTCGATTTTTGGTTGCACTTCAGTCCCACGCTCTTGATCTATGGTCACCCGGTGCGGAGGGGAGCGGACAAGTTGGAGGACCTCCTTGTGGGCCTGCTCCTGGGCCTGGCTAAAAGAGCCATCAATTGGTCCAGGCAGCGGGCGGTCAAGGGGGTCGTCCAGCCGGATTGCCTGCCTCTCTTCTGCGGCCATGTTCGCGCCCGGGTGGCCCTGGAGATGGAGCACGCGGTGTTCACCGGCGCGCTTGAGTATTTCCGCGACCGGTGGGCGCCGCGGGAACTGGAGTGCATTATCAACCCGGAAAACCAAATTTTAATTTGATTTGTTAAGTTTTAGTTGAACTTTTGTTTATTTACAGTCCAATTGGTTTTTTTTTGGGTCCAAACAAAAAGAGTACCCTCTGTTCAGTAAATACCTGTTATTATTGTTCTCCTGCAGTCCGTGTATTATTTATACTCGGGCACTACAATATTAGCATATGAACACTGAATGCTGTTGTATGATATTCCTCTGTCTACTATTTTAACAGAGGAGTTAGCCAACCTAAAATGGGCTATTGCTTCTGTCAAAATAGAAGACAGAGGAATGTTTTCCAATGTGTTAAGCATGTGTATACTAATGTCATTAACAGTCATTTTTAGGCTAACGTTTTGGGAAGGGAAAGGAGATCTGTGCGTCATTTTCATCACAATCACGTGAAAAATGTCATTACATTATATATTTACAAACAGCACTCCTGCGCATGCTTAATACCTTTACAGGAGTGACAATATTTCTTTAAACTGCTCTCTGCATCATGTTTTCACTAACTGGATTTTATTCTCTGCTTTCACTAACTAATACACAATAACACTACAAAAGATCTGCAAACTGGCTATGATCTAATCAAATATCATGATGGCCAGCAGCCCTTAACAGCAATCATAAATTAATTGGTGGAGGACTCCCTTAAATATTTTTAAAACAAAATCAAAAATGACTTTTTTTAAACAAGTGTGTAAAAAAAGATATGCAAGGGCAAGTGGTGGTTTAGTAGGATAAATCATTTAGAAGACATGCTTACATTCCTCCTTGTATATGTGCAGCTCAGGAGTTTATTAGGCCTGGCATCATTCTGGAACTTACTTCCCAGTAAAATATTACTCCCTGTCTATTATTGCAAAACATTAACTGCCATTTAAATGACTTAATTTGCTGAATAATTTCATTATATTTAGAACTACCGACAATACCTTGAAGAAATATTTATTACCAGGAGATTTTGCCCACAGGAATACCCGATCAATAAAGTTCAACTCGCTGCGCAGCACAGTTACTTATTGGCCACTGATCAACTGCAAAATTGAAACTGTTGACTTACAGGATAATTAAACTTTTGGACAGAATTCCTAAGTAGTTGCATTCTTGGAAAAAGCCTTCCTACTTTATTCTCTACAGTTGTGACAGATATGCAAGTGTTGGAATGATCTAGGACTTTGAAAAAATAAACTACATACATAAAGTTCACCAAGGAGATAAATAAGGTGGCTGACTGTTTGATATTGCACTCTATTTATACTCTTTTACACTCTTTTATAGAATGAAGCTTCAAAGCACTGGCAGTTCTATGATACCTAAATAGGAAAGCCTATAATGTCTGTTACAGTTTGAGCTTTCTCCCAATAGTCTATCAATTGTTTACAGCAACAAGGCACCTTCCAAAGGCAGACCTGCACCTCCTCTAAATTTATACTTGTAGTTTTATGCATGGAGTGAATGGAGTGAGGTGTCACAGAATTAACAATTAGCCTTTTACTTAGCTATTGCACGCCTGATTTCTCCTCTCATTGGTAAGTTGGTGGCAGAATGGGAATATCGGCCACCAACATGAATCTGTAGCTAAACTAATGCAATTTTCTCCGGTGGCCTTCATTTGCTATGCAAGGTGGATTTGGAGCAGTAGATATTCTCAGATGCATCTCTGGCTAAAGTGAGGGCCAGAAGAGGCAGACTGTTAAGCACTGACGGCAGGAAGCCCCATGGTGCAGGCTATCTGGAGGGAGATGCCAGAAGCATTCAGTGCAACCTGCACCACCTCAAGAATTGCCACACAGTGCAGGAAGCAGTTCAATGAGCTCATAAGGGTGGCAGAGGTAACATAAGGAAATAAGAACATAAGAATTAGGAGCAGGAGTAGGCCATACGGCTCTCTAACCTGCTCGGCCATTCAATAAGATCATGGCTGATCTTCGAACTCAACTCTACTTTCCCACCCAATCCCCATATCCCTTGATGCCCCTAGAGTCCAAAAATCTATCTATCTCAGCCTTGAATATACTCAACGACTTAGCATCCAGAGCACTGTGGGGCAGAGAATTCCAAAGATTCACAATATTGAGTAAAGAAATTTCTCCTCATCTCACTCTTAAAAGGCCGGCCACTTACCCTGAGACTATGCCCCCCTAGTTCTAGACTCTCCAGCCAGGGGAAACAATCTCTCAGCATTTATCCTGTCAATGAGGTGAGAGTGGCTGCCCTTGACATCAGTGTAGCATTTGACCAAGTGTGGCATCAAGGAGCCCTAGTAAAACTGGTCAATGAGAATCAGGGGGAAATCGCTCCACTGGCTGGAGTCATACCTAGCACAAAGGAAGGTGGTTGTGGTGGCTGGAGATCAATCATCACAGCCCCAGGACATCGCTGCAGGAGTTCTTCAGGCCAGTGTCCTAGGCCCAACCATCTTCAGCTTTTATTCGCTTTTTTATGGGATGTGGGCGTTGCTGTCAAGGCCAGCATTTATTGCCCATCCCTAATTGCCCTTGAGAAGGTGGTGGTGAGCCGCCTTCTTGAACCGTTGCAGTCCGTGTGCTGAAGGTACTCCCACAGTGCTGTTAGGTAGGGAGTTCCAGGATTTTGACCCAGTGACGATGAAGGATCGGCGATCTACTTCTAAGTCAGGATGGTGTGTGACTTGGAGGGGAACTTGGAGGTGGTGGTGTTCCCATGCATCTGCTGCCCTTGTCCTTCTAGGTGGAAGAGGTCGCAGGTTTGGGAGGTGCTGCCGAAGAAGCCTTGGTGAGTTGCTGCAGTGGATCTTGTAGATGGTACACACTGCAGCCACGGTACGCCGGTGGTGGAGGGAGTGAATGTTTAAGGTGGTGGATGGGGTGCCAATCAAGCGGGCTGCTTTGTCCTGGATGGTGTCGAGCTTCTTGAGTGTTGTTGGAGCTGCTCTCATCCAGGCAAGTGGAGAGTATTCCATCACATTCCTTACTTGTGCCTTGTATATGGTGGAAAGGCTTTAGGGAGTCAGGAGGTGAGACACTTCACAGAATCACAGAAACCCCACAGTGCAGATAGAGGCCATTTCAGCCCATCGAGCCTGCACCGACACATATCCCACCCGATCCCCGTAACCCCTACACCAACACATATCCCACCCTATCCCCGTAACCCCATGTATTTAATCCCCCTAACACTAAGGGTCAATTTATCATAGCCAATCAACCTAACCCGCACATCTTTGGACTGTGGGAGGAAACCGGAGCACCCGGAGGAAACCCACGCAAACACGGGGAGAATGTGCAAACTCCACACAGACAGTCGCCCGAGGCCGGATTCGAACCCGGGTCCCTGGCGCTGTGAGGCAACAGTGCTAACCACTATGCCACCGTGCTGCCCCCGTATTCACTTGCCGCAGAATACCTAGCCTTTGACCTGCTCTTGTTGCCACGGTATTTATGTGGCTGGTCCAGTTAAGTTTCTTGTCAATGGTGACCCCCAGGATGTTGATGGTGGGGGATTCGGTGATGGTAACGCCATTGAATGTCAAGGGGAGGTGGTTAGACTCTGCTTCATCAATGATCTTCCCTCCATCATAAGGTCAGCAGTGGGGTTGTTCGCTGATGACTACACAGTGTTCAGTGCCATTCGCAACTCCTCAGATAATGAAGCAGTTCATGCCCGCATGCAGCAAGACCTGGACGACATTCAGGCTTGGGCTGATAAGTGGCAAGTAACATTCGCACCACACAAGTGCCTGGCAAGGACTATCTCCAAAAAGCGAGCGTCTAACCACGGCCCCTTGACATTACTCCAGGTGTGGTCTCATCAGAGCCATGTACAATTGTAGCAAGACTTCCTTACTCTTGTACTCCAACCCTCTTGCAATAAAGGCCAGCGTGCCATTTGCCTTCCTTCTTGCTTGCTGTACCTCCATGCTAACTCTCTGTGTTTCTTGTACTAGGACACCTAAATCTCTCTGAACACCAACATTTAATAGTTTCTCACCATTTAAAAAATATTCTGTTTTTCTATTCTTCCTACCAAAGAGAATAACCTCACATTTCCCCACATTATGCTCCATCTGCCCATTCACTTAACCTGGCTATATCCCTTTGCAGGCTCTTTGCATCCTCCTCACATCTTACTTTTCCACCTAGCTTTGTATCATCAGCAAACTTGGATACATTGCAATTGATTCCTTCATCTAAGTCATTAATATAGATTGTAAATAGTTGAGGCCCAAGCACTGATCCTTGCGGCAGCCCGCTAGTTACAGCCTGCCAATCTGAAAATGACCCGTTTATCCCTACTCTCTGTTTTCTGTCTGTTAACCAATTCTTTATCCATACTAATACATTACCCCCAACCCCATATACCCTTTTCTTGCTTAACAACCTTTTATGTGGCACCTTATCGAATGCCTTTTGGAAATCCAAATATATTACATTCACTGGTTCCCCTTTATCTACCCTGCTAGTTACACCCTCAAAAAACTCTAATAAATTTGTCAAACACGATTCACCTTTCATAAAACCATGCTAACTCTGCCTAATCATATTATGATTTTCTATGTATCCCCAAGCTCCTCAGCTGAGGGTGGTCATTTTTCCACTCTCCACTTCCAGCTCTTCATAGAAAGAACCTATATTTACATAGCGCCTTTCATGACTTCAGTAGGTCTCAAAGCGCTTTACAGCCAATTAAGTACTTTTTTGAAGTATAGTCATTGTTGTAATATAGGGAAACACCAACTTGTTCATAATGAGGTCTCACAAACAGCAATAAGATGAATGATCAGATAATCTGTTTTTAAGTGATGTTGGTTGAGGGATAAATGTTGGTCAGGACATGGAGAAAACTCCCCTGCTCTTTTTTGAAAAGTGCCATGGGATATTTTACATCTGATCTAAAAGATGGTACCTTTAATAGTGCAGCACTCCCTCAGTGTTGTTTTGAAGTCTCAGCCTAGATTATGTGTTCAAGTCTCTGGAGTGGGGCTCATACTCATGTCCTTCTGACTTAGAGGCAAGAGTTCTACCACTGACCCAGGTTGATACCTTCATGCTCACTGGTGCTCAGGACCTCACCTGCTAAAAACTTTTCTGATTTACTAGCTACTTCATCTTGAGTGGGTATCAAGTGCTGGTGCTTACACATGTAAGATGCCATGACAGAGTTGGTGAAGAAGTGGCAGCAGTTGAGGCTGCGAACCTGGCAGGAAATTATCCAGTGGAGCTACCTGCATGGTTATCATTGATTGGCCACTTTTTTTGTGATGTGAAACACGGAAGAACTTGTTGGCCTGTACACACGACAGTCCCACTTAAAGAAATATTTGCTGAGTGTCAGGGCATTGCAGTACTTTGATAAAGCACATTAGACAGAGATTACCTATGATGAATATATCTCAGCTTTTACCTTCTATTGCCACCTTGCTTTTTCCCATCGGTTCTCCTTTCTGACATACTGATGATTTGCAATGCCTCATCTTCATGAGCGCTCTGAATTTTCATTGCTGCTGCTCCTCCCCTACTTGTATTTCTATGGCACTGGGTGTAAACCAACTTTTCCGTTGGAGGGAGAGCAGATATTTTAAGGGCATGTGAGTGGCATAGACACTTTCCCCCATATAAGTGCATGCATCCCATGATGATGAGATATAGAGGTGCATTGTCTCTTTAAATGAGGTGTTCTTGGAGAGAGTAGTAGTCCTTGTGACAGGCAATAGTTTACTAGATGATCTCTCAATGGCTACCATGGTAAGTCAGGGTACTGTTGCCAATGTATGTCCTTTACCAATCATACAGCCTTCAGTCAGCTCCTTACCTATTAACATCTGGGTGTCAGGGGAACTCACTTCAGCAAAGGGCAACCTCTGCAAATTCTTAAGCATGTTTGTTACTCAAATTTTATCTAGCATACAATGCACTGACTGCCTCTGCCACCTCAGTTCAGACAATCTCATCACCTTCGTATGGGGCTCTCTGCCCTCTGTGTCCAGCAGTCTGAATCTTCTGGCCCTCATTTTAGCCGGTATCACCTCCTGAGATGCATCTGAGAATTTGGCACCCTTGCAGCTGCTGATTTCCTGCCCTCCCCACACGTCCCTCCCACCCCAACTCGGAGGATGCTGCTGCTGCTTCAAACATTGTTGCCATTCTTCTTCCTGCTGCTCAGAAAGTGGCTCTCCCCTTCCACTGGCTGCACCCTAACTGTATTTTGTTCCCTCCCAGTGGCTATTACCCCTCCTAACCCGCCTCGCAGAGCAAATAAGAGCACCAAGAGTAAATTGCAGTGGGTTAGCAACTGCTTCATGTTGGTTGATGGTATTTCCATTTTGCCATTAATCCACCAATGGAAGGAGAATTAATGCTCAAATTTCCAGCCTGCACTTGCTTGCTTCTTATCAGCCCTTTCATTATCAGTATCAACATTTCATCCAGTGTGGGTATTTTTAAATTTTGATTTCAATGGAAAAAGAAATAATGCGGAGTGTAAAACAAGTGGCCAATTTGCTATCGTCTATTTTCGTCAGGCGACAAAAGTTAAAATTAAACCCAGTGGGGGAGAAATTCAGTTGTTAGCGCCAGCCGCTAGTGCCTTAAGAGGGCGATAAGTGGGGCGCGAAGCGGCTAGCGCCCGGGTGCGGTGAGACCTACGCCTCTCACAAAATTGAGTGCACATTTAACGGCGGCGCAAAACCGCAACGCCCACTCAGCTGCGCGCGCTGATCCTTACGTCATTTCATGGTGCAATGACCTTGGTGCGCCCTGAACCGGAACTTCAGTGGTGCCCCCCTTCTTTCCGCCTGGCGGTCCCAGCGACTGGTTGACTGGAACGGTTCCCAGTTGCTGTGGGGCTGGGGGGGGTCGCTATTTAAAGGGGGCTCTTCCTGGCTTCTTAGTGGTAGCCATTTTTGGACCACTCCTTCTGTGTGAGAGAGAGAGATTTGTAGAGAGACAAAGGGAGAGAGCTTTCTGCATTGAGTCAGCGCTCGCACAGGTACTTCTGGCTTCAGCCCAGAACTTTGCAGTTGGATTGATTTTTCAGTGCCATAGCCTTGAGTGGCCACATATTATGGGGGCTGTAATGGATGGAAACGTTGGATTTCTCCATTGCATTGAAAGGGTTCAGAGACGCCGAGAGAGAGTGCCAATCATGGCCAGACGGAGGAGGGCCAACAGGCGTCGGCACAAGAGGCCTTACCCTCCCAGGGTATACCACCAGCAGTTCTCATACCTCAACATGTCTGAGAAGCAGTGTATTCGGAGGCTTCGATTCAGAAGGGAGGTGGTCACTGAGCTCTGCCACCTGCTTCAGACAGATCTGCAGCCTCAGCTGAGGAGCAGGATGTCTCTGTCGGTGGCAGTGAAGGTGACAGTGGCTCTCAACTTCTATGCCACCGGCTCCTTCCAATCCGCTACTGGGGACATTGCCAATGTCTCCCAGTTCGCGGTGCATTGCTGCATCCGCCAAGTCACGAATGCCCTCTTCAAAAGCAGACGTCAGTACATTTCCTTCCCCATGACCCTGGACAAGCAGCAAGAGCACACAATGGGATTTGCAAGAATAGCGGGCTTCCCCATGGTCCAGGGCGCCATTGACTGCACGCATGTGGCTTTGCGGGCGCCTCAAGAGAATGCCGAGGATTACCGCAACCGGAAGAGGTTCCATTCGTTGAACGTGCAGTTGGTGTGTGACCACAGACAGCTGATACTAGCTGTCAATGCCCACTTTCCAGGCAGCAGCCACAATGCCTTCATCCTGCGCCAGACTTCTGTGGCAGACCTTTTCGAAGTCCCAGCTCACCCAGGAGGTTGGCTTCTTGGTGACAAGGGCTATCCTTTGTGAACCTGGCTGATGACCCCGCTCCGTGCGCCCAGCACCCCTGCTGAAGAACGATACAATGAGAGCTATCAAGCGACCAGGAACATCATTGAGCACACAATCGGCGTGCTAAAGCAACGGTTCCGCTGTCTGGACCATTCCGGGGGAACCCTTCAGTACTCGCCTGAGCGAGTCTCCCATTTTGTTGTAGTGTGCTGCATGCTGCACAACCTGGCTATCCTCAGGACTCAGCCACTGCCAGCAGACATTGGAGGACCACCAGAGGAGGAGGAGGAGGAGGAGCACCAAGACTGGAGGGAGGCACTAAGTGCAAGGGCTGTCCGTCAGCGACTTATTGCAAGTCGGTTCTAGGCCCCCTCTGAGGGAATGGCTTGTGCCATTGAAAGAACATGAATGGAACCGTTCTGCAAACCCTGAACCGGTCAAGGCAACAAATAGTTCAAAGAGCAAACATGCACAATCTGAATAAAGACAATTATTTATTTAACAAACTCTGTGCCCTTCCCGCATGACAAACAAATACAGAGAAACCCCCAAAAAAAGTCAGACACATAACTGGCTCTCACAACCTGGAGACAATGAACAAAAGAGTTAACCAAAAATGACCATGATCCTCGGCCTTCACTAAAAAAATTCACAGCATTTTGCCACACCTCCTACTTTTTGGCCTGCGAGGGTGATCTGCTTCGCTTGCGAGATTGGCCCTTTCCCACCCTGCAGCCCCTCCGCAATGGGACCCCAGTGGCTGCAGCAAGGCTGGGGGAAGGCTGCTGAGTGTCAGAAAGTGAGTCGGCAGATGCCCTTGGGGGACGGCCTGGACCAGCTCTGGGCCTGGAGGGCCCGGCTGCTGACTGCTCCAACTCTGCATGGGCGGCAGCAGTCTGTCCTACGGGTGGTGGCAGCTGCAGTGGAGGAGTGACAATGTTGGCAGCAGGAATGCTGCCATCCTGACAAAGCACAGGCACTCCCTGGTCGGACGACACACTGGCACTCGCACGGGGCAGCACTGAAGCATGTGGAGCAATCTGCTGAAGCACAGACTGCTGGCCTGCTGTGGCGCGGCGAGGGCCCTGGCGAATCCTGCCCGATCCAGCGAGGGTGGCTGCAGTCAGTGCTTGTGTGGCCCTAATCTGTGTCTGCACCAGACCAGCTACTGACTGCATGGCACGACTAAGCACTTGCGTGGAAGCCACCTATGCTGCACCGAAGTCCTGCAGACTCCTTGCCTGTGCTGCACCGAAGTCCTGCAGACTCCTTGCCTGTGCTGCACCGAAGTCCTGCAGACTCCTTGCCTGTGCTGCACCGAAGTCCTGCAGACTCCTTGCCTGTGCTGCCCCGAAGTCCTGCAGACTCCTTGCCTGTGCTGCACCGAAGTCCTGCAGACTCCTTGCCTGTGCTGCCCCGAATTCCTGTACACTCCTTGCCAGTGACTCTATTGAGTCAGGCATCCTTGCCACTGCAGCCATGAGCTCAGTGTGCCTGTGCTCCGCCTGGGCGCCCATTTCAGCGAGGAGCCGCACCTCCTCTGCGCTCACTATAGCAGGACTGAAGGCCAGACTCTCCCTCTGGGGAGAAGGCCACCGAGCTTCCCTACCCCCCACCCTGCGTTGCTGCAGCCTGCTGGGTCCCGGAGATTCACCCTCCTTAGACCCTTCCCCCCTGCTCCCCTCCAGGGAAAATGTGTCCCCATTATGGCCATGGGCTGCCTCGGCTGAGGGTGGCCCTGATGGTCCGGCTTCCTCTTCCTCCTCCTCGCCTTCAGAATCACTCACAGTGGCAGCTTGAGGGCCCGCCTTCTCACCTGGCGAATCAGCATCTGAAAGCAGGGAGGTACAAGAGTTGCTTTAGCGTGAGGACAGGGCGGTAGCGAGGGAGGCATGAGTGCTGCAATGCACTGTATTGGTTCGATAGTGGCAAAGGATGCTGGTGTGAGGCACAAGTGGAATGAGAGAGGTCAGAAAGGTGATGACCTTACCATTGCTGTCCAGAATGGGGTCGGCATCTCCAGTGGCGACGGGGCCAATCATCCGGCCTGCCATAATCCATTCCACTCACTGCTCCAGATTCCCCCGGTCCATTGCTGCTGCCTCCTATTGTGTGCCAGCTTGCCCTGCAAGAGAAAGGACGGGCTCTCAGTACAGTGTGAAGCCCTGATCTTGGCTGCACTGCCTCCCATGGTGGAATAGCCCTTACAGTGTGAAGCCCTGGTCTTGGCTGCTCTGCCTCCCATGGTGGAATAGCCCTTGCAGTGTGAAGCCCTGATCTTGGCTGTACTGCCTCCCATGGTGGAATAGCCCTTACAGTGTGAAGCCCTGATCTTGGCTGCACTGCCTCCCATGGTCGAATAGCCCTTACCATGTGTAAAGTGGTGAATGTGCGTGTGAGTTTCATGAAAGGCCCATAGGTGTTGGATGAGGGCTGGGCATTGGGGCTTTCAGGGCCCTTTGGCCATAAAGTGAGGTGCACATGCAGGGATGAAGAGGATACTGGAAAGGGTACTCACCCTGACAACCCAAGTGAGGTCATTGAACTTCTTCCTGCATTGCACAGGGGTCCAAGGTACCATGCTGCTGGAGGTCACGCTGTGTGCCACCTCCCTCCAAGCTTTTCGATATTCATTGGGCAGTGGCCTCCTGCCACTGTCCGGAAACAGGATAGATCGCCTACGCTCCACTGCGCCAACCAGAACCTTCAGGGCCCCCTCACTGAACCGCTGCGCTCGCTCCCTGGCCCTCTTCATGGTCCTAGGCATTACAATGTCGCAGCAGGTCTGTTCAGGCCGCGAATCTGGGCTCCAATGTGCAGGGCGTGGCTGCAAGCCAAATCGACCCTCCCCCTTTATGAGTTGACCGGCGCCAGCGTGTCTGCCTGCAATCGCTAACTGGCCACACCTGCGCTGTGCCCGCCCTCGGTGGTAGCGCCTCGCCTCTCTGGTTTAGCGCCTTAGGATAGTCGTGCAGCACCTGCTTTAGCGCACCAAGAACCTCTTGGGGCGAAGCAAGTCAATTTCGCTGAAGGTGGCGATAATTTGCGCCGGGCGCTAAATTTAGCACACGCTCGACTATAGCGCCCCAAACGTGGCAATACTGAATTTCTAGGCCAGTGTCTCCTCATCCGCATCATTAAAAGGCTCAAGGTGTCTCTAACTATACAGGTACGCAAAGTGACAACAGTTAACAGCTGTTACTATCGACTGCTCCTGTGCTGCCAGGCTCTGTAGACCAGTGTGTCGGTCGAGCAGGGAGATGCTGTCCTCTCTCCCGGAGCGGCAGCAGTGCAGACCTGTGTGGGAAGCGGCGGCGGCAGCGGTAGTTAACGCGACCCCGAGGCGGCAGAGCAGCAGGTAGGCCCCGGAGCGGCAGCAGTGCAGACCTGTGTGGGAAGCGGTGACGGCGGCGGTATTTAACGCGACCCCGAGGCGGCAGCACAGGTAGGCCCTGGAGCGGCAGCAGTGCAGACCTGTGTGGGAAGCGGCGGCGGCGGCGGTATTGAATGCGACCCCAAGGCGGCAGAGCAGCAGGTAGGCCCCGGAGCAGCAGCAGTGCGGACCTGTGTGGGAAGCGGCGGCGGTGGCGGTATTTAACGCGACCCTGAGGCGGCGGAGCAGGTAGGCTTACCAATCTCCAATCTCAGCTCCGAGAGCGGGAGAGAGAAGTAAAAAGTAATCGAACTGTGACGTCACCAGAAAGCAGGTAAGTGATTGGTTGGTGAGTATTTCTCTCTTTCTCCTTTTTTGCAAGCTTAAATTTTGTGTTTTATAGTTTCTAGGGTCTCTGTGGTGTAGCGGGGACAGTTGGTAAATGAGGTCCATTGAGTATATCATTTAATTGGTGGTATTGATTTGAATTAATTTAAATTGAATTGATTCAAGGGTAAGCCATGGCAGGACAGCCCGGCCCCGTGGTATGCACCTCCTGTGCTATGTGGGGACTCAGGGACACTTCTTGTGTCCCTGACAACTATGTCTGTGGGAAATGTATCCAGCTGCAGCTACTGGCAGACATCATTGCGGCGCTGGAGCTGCAGATGGATGCATACAGGACCATTCGCGAGGCTGAGGACGTCATGGATAGCACGTTTAACCAGTTGGTCACACCACAGGTAAAGGTTGCAAAGGCAGAAAGGGAATGGGTGACCGCCAGGCAGAGTAATAGGTGCAGGCAGGTAGTGCAGGAGTCCCCTGGGGTCATCCCCCTCTCAAACAGATATACCGCTTTGGATACTGTTGGGGGGGGATGGCTTATCAGGGGAAGGCAGCAGCAGCCAACTTCCTGGCACCAGGGGTGGTTCTGCTGCACAGGACGGGAGGAAAAAGAGGGGTAGAGCTATAGTAATAGGGGATTCTATTGTAAGGGGAATAGATAGGCATTTCTGCGGCCGCAAACGTGACTCCAGCATGGTGTGTTGCCTCCCTGGTGCAAGGGTCAAGGATGTCTCGGAGCGGCTGCAGAACATTTTGGAAGGGGAGGGTGAACAGCCAGTTGTCGTGGTGCATATAGGTACCAAAGATATAGGTAAAAAACGGGATGAGGTCCTAAAAGCGGAATATAGGGAGTTAGGAGGTAAATTAAAAAATAGGGCCTCAAAGGTAGTAATCTCAGGATTGCTACCAGTGCCACGTGCTAGTCAGAGTAGAAATAGAAGGATATTGCAGATGAATACGTGGCTAGAGGAATGGTGCGAGGGGGAGGGATTCAAATTCCTGGGACATTGGAACCAGTTCTGGGGGAGGTGGGACCTGTTCAAACCGGACGGTTTGCACCTGGGCAGGGCCGGGACCGATGTCCTGGGGGAGTGTTTGCTAGTGCTCTGGGGGAGGGTTTAAACTAAAATGGCAGGGGGTTGGGAACCTGAGCAGGGGGACAGAGGAAAGGGAAACAAGGATAAAAGCAAAAGATAGGAAGGAGAAAAACAAAAGTGGCAGTTTAAATCAAACATGGCCACAGTAAATAATAATTCTAATAAGTCTAAGAGCGTTAAAAAAACAAGCCTGAAGGCCTTGTGTCTTAATGCGAGGAGCATCCGTAATAACGTGGGTGAATTAGCTGCGCAAATAGAGGTAAACGAATATGATTTGATTGGGATTACGGAAACATGGCTCCAGGGTGGCCAAGGCTGGGACCTCAACATCCAGGGGTATTCAATATTCAGGAAAGATAGGCAAAAAGGAAAGGGAGGTGGGGTAGCATTGCTGGTTAAAGAAGGGATTAACACAATTGTAAGGAAGGATATTAGCTCTGATGATGTGGAATCTGTATGGGTAGAACTGAGAAATACCAAAGGGCAGAAACCGTTAGTAGGAGTGGTTTATAGACCACCAAACAGTAATGCGAAGGTTGGGGATGGCGTTAAAAGGGAAATTGGAGAAGCGTGCAATAAGGGCACAGCAGTCATCATTGGTGACTTTAATCTACATATAGATTGGGCTAACCAAATTAGTAACAATACTGTGGAGGAGGAATTCCTGGAGTGTTTACAGGATGGTTTCCTGGACCAATATGTCGAGGAACCAACCAGAGATCAGGCCATCTTAGACTGGGCATTATGTAACGAGAAAGGATTAATTAGCAATCTTGTTGTATGAGGCCCCTTGGGTCGGAGCGATCATAATATGATCGAATTCTTCATTAAGATGGAGAATGAAATAGTTGACTCAGAGACTAGGGTCCTGAATTTAAATAAAGGAAACTACAATGGTCTGAGGCGTGAGTTGGGTAGGATTGATTGGGGAATGTCACTCAAAGGATTGACGGTGGATAGGCAATGGCAAACATTCAAAGACCGCATGGATGAACTACAGAATTTGTTCATCCCAGTTTGGCATAAAAATAAAACAAAAAAGGTGACTCAGCCGTGGCTCACAAGGGAAATTAGGGATAGCATAAGATCCAAGGAGAGGACATATAAATTGGCCAGAAAAAGCAGTAAACCTGAGGATTGGGAGCAGTTTAGGATTCAACAAAGGAGGACAAAGGGATTAATTAAGAAGGGGAAAATTGAATATGAGAGTAAGCTTGCAGGGAACATAAAAACTAACTGTAAAAGCTTTTATAGATATGTGAAGAGAAAAAGATTGCTGAAGTCAAGCGTGGGTCCCTTGCAGTCAGAATCAGGGGAATTTATAATGGGGAACAAAGAAATGGCAGACCAATTAAATACATATTTTAGTTCTGTCTTCACAAAGGAGGACACAAATAACGTCCCAGAGATGTCGGGAAACATAGGGTCTGATGAAAGGGAGGAACTGAAAGAAATCAGTATTTGTAGGGAAATGGTGTTAGGGAAATTGATGGGATTGAAGGCGAATAAATCCCCAGGGCATGATAATCTACATCCTAGGGTACTTAAGGAAGTGGCCCTAGAAATAGTAGATGCATTGCTGATCATCTTCCAACATTCGATGGAATCTGAAACAGTACCCATGGATTGGAGGGTAGCTAATGTTACCCCACTATTCAAAAAAGGTGGTAGAGAGAAAACGGGGAATTACAGACCGGTAAGCCTGACATCGGTAGTGGGGAAAATGCTAGAGTCCATTATAAAAGATGTAATAGCAGAGCACTTGGAAAACAGTGACAGGATTGGACAAAGTCAACATGGATTTCCAAAAGGTAAATCGTGCTTGACTAATCAACTGAAATTGTTTGAGGATGTAACTGGTAAAATAGATAAGGGAGAACCAGTGGATCTGGTGTATTTGGACTTTCAAAAAGCTTTCGATAAGGTCCCGCATAAGAAATTAGCATGTAAAGTTAAGGCACATGGGATTGGGGGCAAGGTGTTGACTTGGATAGAGAACTGGTTGGCAGACAGAAAGCAAAGAGTTGGAATAAACGGGTCTTTTTCCGAGTGGCAGGCAGTGACTAGTGGGGTACCGCAGGGATCAGTCCTTGGACCCCAGCTATTCACAATATATATTAATGATCTAGACAAGGGAACTAGATGTAATATCTCCAAATATGCAGACGGCACAAAGCTGGGTGGGCGTGTGTGCTGTGAGGAGGATGCAGAGAAACTCCAGGATGACTTGGACAGGTTGGGTGTTTGGGCAAAAGCATGGCAGATGCAATATATTGGCCCTGAAATTAGGATCGGGTGCTTGCCGCACGTGCAAACCCCCGATCTGCACTCACCCTGCACGCCAACATCTGAAAGCCGGGCCTGCTTGCATTCCCTGTCCCTGGCCCGGTTCAGATGTCGGCGCGATGTGCTTACCTGATCCAGCGGCGTAGTTAGTGCGATGTGCCGGCTGGGATCAGGTGAGCACTGTGCAGCCAATCAGGGGAGGGGAAACTCATTCATGAGTTTGACAAAAAGAGCTGTCAAACTCATGAACACTCATGTCCCCAGAACACTACTTAAACCTGAAAGAAAATTTAAAAAAACATTGCACTACTTAAATGAACAATAAAAAACTCTGAAAAATTATTTTAAACAATAATTTTAAAATTAGATAAAAAAATTTTTTTTTTTAATCGGGGCTAAAACTAAACTTACCTTACTGTAAATTCTTTAAAAATAACAAACCTGTGGAAAAAAAAATTCTCAAATGTACTAAAAGCCAACTTACCTGAAAAACGAAGTACTTACGTGTGGTTTTTCTATGCGTAAAGACCAGAGGCCTTTACGCACGCGCAACTCTGAGAAAAGAAAAAGGAATTTCACTACACACGCGCTGACTGTGCAGTCGCGCGCATTCTGCCTCTTAATCCCTTGGGTCAGAGGACAGGAAATGCCGGTTTTCAGCGCATGCACTGTGCATGCTGAAAACCGGCAATTCCTCCGGGCACACGCGTGAGTACCCCATCCTTACTCACGCGTTGTGCCCGGAATTACTGGGCCATTGTGGATAAATGTGAGGTTATCCACTTTGGTGGCAAAAACAGGAAGGCAGATTATTATCTGAATGGCAATAGATTGGGAGAAGGAGAAGCGCAACGAGACCTGGGTGTCCTTGTGCACCAGTCGCTGAAGGTAAGCATGCAGGTGCAGCAGGCAGTTAAGAAGGCAAATGGTATGTTGGCCTTCGTAGCGCGAGGGTTTGAGTACCGGAACAAGGATGTCTTGCTGCAGTTGTACAGGGCCTTGGTGAGACCACATCTTGAGTATTGTGTGCAGTTTTGGTCACCTTATCTGAGGAAGAATGTTCTTGCCATGGAAGGAGTTCAGCGAAGATTCACCAGGCTGATACCTGGGATGGCAGGAATGACGTATGAGGAGAGATTGGGTCGATTGGGCTTGTACTCGCTGGAGTTTAGAAGAATGAGAGGGGATCTCATTGAAACTTATAACATTCTGACAGGATTGGGCAGACTAGATGCAGGAAGGATGTTCCCGATGGTCGGGGAGTCCAGAACCAGGGGTCACAGTCTAAGGATAAGGGGTAGGCCATTTAGGACTGAAATGAGGAGGAATTTCTTCACCCAGAGAGTGGTGAACCTGTGGAATTCTCTACCATAGAAGGCAGTAGAAGCCAATTCATTAAATATATTCAAGAAGGAGTTGGATATATTTTTTAAGGCTATAGGGATCCAGGAGTATGGGGAGAAAGCAGGGACCGGGTACTGAAATTGGATGATCAGCCATGATCGCATTGAATGGCAGAGCAGGCTTGAGGGGCCAAATGGCCTACTCCTGCTCCTATCTTCTATATTTCTATGTTTCTATGACAGCATTCCTGCTGCCACCACTGGCACTTCTCTACTGCAGTTGCCACCACCTGTAGGACAGACTGCTGCCGCCAATGCAGAGTTGGTGCAGTCAGCAGCCGGGCCCTCCAGGCCCAGAGCTGGCCCAGGCCGTCCTTCAAGGGCATCTGCAGTCTCAGGTTGTGACAATCAGCAGCCTTCCCCCAGCCTTGCTCCAGCGACTGGGGTCCCATTACGGAGGAGCTGCAGTGTGGGAAGTGGGGAATTTCGCAAGGGAAGGAGATCCCCCTTGAAGGGCAAAAAGTAGGAGGTGTGACAAAATGTTTTTCATTGTTTTATTAAAGGCCGAGGTTCATGGTCAAATTTTTGCAACTGTTTTGGACATTGTCTCCAGGTTGTGAGAGCCAGTTATATTAATGACTGGTTTTTTTTGTGTTTCTTTCTATTAGTTTGCCATGCGGAAATGAGACACACAGAGTTTGTCAAATAAAGAAGTGTCTGTATTCAAAATGTACATGTTTGGTCTTTGCAATCATTGTTGCCTTGACCGGCTTAGGGGTTGCGGGATGGTTTCATTCAGGTTGTTTGAATGGCAGAAGCCATTTCCTCAGAGGGGGCCTAGAAGCGACTTGCTATGAGCCTTTGATGGATGACCCTTCCGCTTTGTACATTGTGTGCCTCCCTCCCGCCTTGGTGCTGCTGATGATCATCCTCCTCATCTTCCTCCTCCTCTTCCTCCTCCTCCTCTGCTGGTGCTCCAATGCCTGGTGACATTGGCTGGGTCCTGAGGATTGCAAGGTTATGCAGCATGCAGCACACAACAAGGAAGTGGGAGACTCGCTCAGGCGCGTACTGAAGGGCTCCTCCAGAATGGTCCAGACAGCGGAACCGTTGCTTGAGCACGCCGATTGTGTGCTCAACGATGTTCCTGATAGCTTGATGGCTCTCGTTGTATCATAGCTCAGCAGGGGTGCTGGGCGTACGGAGCGGTGTCATCAGTCAGGTGCACAGAGGATATCCCTTGTCCCCGAGAAGCCAACCTCCTGGGTGATGTGGTGCCTGGAAAAGGTCTGCCACAGAAGTCTGGCGCAGGATGAAGGCATCATGGCTGCTGCCAGGAAAGTGGGCATTGACAGCGAGTATCAGCTGTCTGTGGTCACAG
The DNA here is from genome assembly GCF_052327205.1 of Somniosus microcephalus. Taxonomy (NCBI): domain Eukaryota; kingdom Metazoa; phylum Chordata; class Chondrichthyes; order Squaliformes; family Somniosidae; genus Somniosus; species Somniosus microcephalus. The sequence continues at coordinate 307,982,498 of NC_140989.1, forward strand.
ACCAACTGAACGTTTAAGGAATGGAAGCCCTTTTGGTTGCGGAAATCCTCGGCATTCTCTTGTGGTGCACGCAAAGCCACATGCGTGCAGTCAATGGTGCCCTGCACCATGGGGAAGCACGTTATCATCGCAAAGCCCATTGCGCGTTCTTGCTGCTTGTCCGGGGTCATGGGGAAAGAGATGTACTCTCGTCTCCTTTTAAAGAGGGCATTTGTTACCTGACGGATGCAGCAATGCACCGTGAACTGGGAGATATTGGTGATGTCCCCAGTAGCTGATTGAAATGAGCCGGTGGCATAAAAGTTGAGAGCCACTGTTTTCTTCACTGCCACCGACAGAGACGTCCTGCTCCTCAGTTGAGGCTGCAGATTTGGCTGAAGCAGGTGGCAGAGCTCAGTGACCACTCCTTGCTGAAGCGCAGCCTTCGCAAACACTGCTCCTCAGACATTTTAATGTAGGGGAACTGTTGGTGAAAAACCCTGGGAGGGTAAGGTCTCCTGTACAGAGGCCTGTTGGCCCTCCTCCGTCTGGCCATGATTGCCACTCTCTCTCTGCGTCTCTGTGCCCTTCGAATGTGATGGAGAAGGATGACGTTCCCATCCATTGCAGCCCCCATAGTATCTAGGCAATCAAAGTTATGAAGGTCAAAAAAAAAATAACCTGCAAAGTTATGTTCAGAAGCCAAAACTACCTCAGACAGTGTTGACTCAATGCAAAAGTCTCTCTTTCTCTTTTTGTCTCTCTCAAAATCTCTCTCTCTCAGAATGAGTGGTGCAAAAATGGCTACCACACAAAAGCCAGGAAGAGGCCCCCTTTAAATAGCGCCCCCCCCAGCCCCACAGCGACTGGGAAGCGTTCCAGTCAACTTGTCGTTGGTTGCGCCAAGCGGAACGGAGGGGAGCGCCACTCAATTTCCGGTCCCGGGCGTCACAAGGGCGTTGCACTCTCGAATGACGTCAAGATCTGCGTGCGCAGGAGATCGGGCGGTATTGTTTAGCGCTGACGCAAAATATCCGGTCAATTTCGCGAGAGGCGCAGATATCACCATGCCCGGGCGCTAGTTGCTTTGTGCCCCACTTGGCGCCCTCTTAAGGCGCTAATGGGAGGCGCTACCAACTGAATTTTTCCCCCAAAGGATCTTAACTCCGAATATCAAGAAGTAGAATCAGTTTGGGTGGAGCTAAGAAACAGCAAGGGACAGAAAACATTGGTGGGAATTGTTTAGAGGCCCCCAAGCAATAGTTGTAATGTAGGGCAGAGTATAAATCAGGAAATTAGAGGCATATGTAACAAGGGTAGTACAGTAATCATGGGGGACTTTAATCTACATATAGACTGGGCAACCCAAATTTGCAGTAATAGTGTGGAAGGCGAATTCATGGAATGTATGAAAGATAGTTTTCTAGATCAATATGTTGAGGAACCAACTAGGGAACAGGCTATTTTAGATCTAATATTGTGCAACGAGAAAGAGTTAATTAATAACCTTTTAGTAAAGTGGCCTTTAGGGATAAGTGACCATATTATGATAGAATTTTCTAATGAGTTTGAAAGTGATTTAGTTAAATCATAAACTAGTGTCTTAAATCTAAACAAAGCAAACTGCATAGGTATGAGGGGTGAATTGGCTAAACATAGAAACATAGAAGATAGGAGCAGGAGTAGGCCATTTGGCCCCTCAAGCCTGCTCCGCCATTCAATGCGATCATGGCCGATCATCCAAAATTAGTACCCGGTCCCTGCTTTCTCCCCATACTCCTGGATCCCTATAGCCTTAAAAAATATATCGAACTCCTTCTTGAATATATTTAATCCTCCTCTTCGTGCTACTCTTCCTGGTCTTCCTCCTTACCCTTCTTGCGGCCCAGGTGGTGGCAAAGGTTGGTCCCCAAGTTATTCACCATGCAGTATACAACAAAAAATCTGGATACACAGACAGAGTTATACAACAAAGCTCCACTGGAATGGTCTAGGTAGTGGAAGCATTACTTGAGCACGCTGACTGCTCAATGACATTTGTGGTGGTGACATGGCTCTCATTGTATGCCAGCTCTGCTGCTACGCCAGGTTCCTGACAGGAGTCATGAGCCATTTCTGAAGAGGGACAGCCTTTGTTGCCCAGTGACTTGATGCCTAGTTGGAATAAAGATAGTACAGAGGACCTGCGCAGAATGCATAAACCATGACTGCTGCCAGGAAAGTGGGCACAGGCCTGCAAGATGCGTGCCTGTGGTTGCAAAAAAGCTGGGTATTGAGGGAGTGGAATCCCTTTCTATTTAGAAAGATGGCAGGCTGGTGATAGGGAGCACACAGGGCAATGTGCGGGTACAGTCTATGACACCTTGCGCCCTGGGAAAGCCTGTAATGTGGGTAAACCTAGTACGCTGTCATCCTTCTTTGCTCTGCTTATTGGGATTGTAATGTAGCTGTTCTTCGATAACCTCCCTGATAGAACGGTGAACAGCAATCAGGGAGATGTCACCTGGTGCAGCCCGGAATGCCTCGTGGCATAAAGTTTAAGGGCAATAGTGACCTTGACAGCCACAGGAAGTGCTGTCAATGCCCTGGTTCGAGGCTCGAGTTTTTGCTGCAGTAGGTGACATGGCTCGGTGATAGCCTCCTTGGTGAAGTATAGGCACCAGAAATTGCTCCTAAGTGAAGTTTAGGTAGCAGTGTTCCCTGAAGACCCACAGTGCGAATGATTTAATGTACTTGCCCTCCTGCTCCCACTTCTCCCAGCTGATCCTGCTCTCTCCTGTCTTCTTGGCTGCTGCCCCTCATCCTCCAGCCCCAAAGACAGAGAAAAGCAGTCCAGCACCAGCAAAAACTTCTTAGCAGGTCACTAATTAGTTGTAGAATCCACAAAATAGTCAAAAAATGCCCAGAACTTAACCAGCAGTGTAAAAGGACAAACCAGCAACTAATCTGTATGTAGTGGATGAGGCCTTTAAATAGTGCTGCTGAAGGGTCCTTATTGCCTGTTAGCGTCACTAATTGCCGAGTGAGTTTTATCATGTGGCAAGTCAGCAGCTGGGGCAGACCAATTTCACAAAGTTCCTATAACAAGCATAGGATCCTTATTTAAATATTTTAATGAGGCTTTTTAATACTTCTGGCACGCCTACAGAGGAGCCTGATCCAATATGGATTTTAGCCACTTAGACATCTATTTTATGCCTGAACAACGGGCGTGGTGTGATCGAATTTCTAGGCCAATATATTTGAGGAATTACTTCAAAACAGTATGTACATGATGAAAGAAAGTGATAAATAAGAGAGGTAAATAAGTGAGTGCATGAATACTTTAAAAATGCTTCTGTAATGTTTAAAACTTTGATAGAGGAAAGGAATGGCAGGCACAGGCCAGTAAAAATAAGCATGGATTTGTTATTCTACCAAGAATTAAAAGGACATCAGAATTTGTTATGTGAGTGTGCTGGGCCATGAAATATTTTGTAGTTTCATGTAAGCTTGTGAAAAATCAGATAGGTTTCAGTGATAAATGAAATAGCTGAGGCATTCTACCAAAAAAAGTCATGTACTGATTGAAGAGGTCATGTGTTTTGCATCAACTTTAAATTGCCAACATACCTTTCAACTAAAAGAATCAGTTGTCAACACTGCACTAAAACTGAGAAGCAAGAGAAAGGTTATGATTCTGGTACCCATTTTAAACAGTGAACCAAAGCATTGTTTGATTAAGGGATACTGAAGAACAAAAATACAAGAAGTTGGTCTTGTCCATAATTTGCATGGTCTGCAGATCAAGCAACTGAACCATGACACTTCATCATACCACAGGCTCCCAACCTGACCCCAATTTTTGTTACAAGGATTTCTACACTCGCTGCATAAGGCTTGACATTTTGGACTTGAATTAAAGCTCATATTACACACTAATTTTAAATGTAGCCATAGCCTCAGGAATTGTTTGGTGACCTTCAATAAAATCCGTCTAATTTAAAAAAGAAACTTATGAAGGTGGTCTCCTTTCAACCTTGGATCCCTCAGGCTGGAAAGTAATAGCTATTAAAATGTTAGTTCCATTTGTCTAATGCAATTCCACGCTCAACATCCATCTTTAGAGATTTGCCTTGCATTAACAGTTCAAACATAATTTAAAGTCTTACCATGAAGGTTATCAAACTTTTTACCACTTAGCTTTAATACCTTACTGTGTACAATCTATAATGACCAATAACTTTTACTTATATTAAGCTAGTGAAAGATTAGATCGATATTCTAAATGGTAAACAACATAATTCTTATTATAATGTATACTAGTGATTATCATATTTAGAAGAATATGATTTGGAGCTGACTGACAAATAAGTGGCTCTCACAGCTCATCTTACTATCTTCTTTGACTCCAATTCTTTAACACATACAGTCAGACCAATTTATACAGCATGCATAATTTAAAATATTTAAATCAATAAAAATATCCTCTGTAGGTTAAGATATAAATAAATTAATCAATACATCAATCATGACCCATGTGACCTTGTCTTTATTCCTTACTAAACTGAAGTGTAGTTAATAGTAAGACATTTAGACAACAGTATGTTGCCTTTCCTGACCTCAAATATGTACATTAATATCAAAGCTAAATAAATGATTACCTGATTCAAGCATAATGTTCTTCTGTAATGTTCACTCTTATTATATGTAAAGTTTCCTGGCAAATTAGCTTTGTGTTTATTAAAATCCAATTGAAGCTGGTGGCTAAAGCCATGACACAATAATTGAGGCAAAGAAACTGATTTTCTCATTTTTTGTACAAATTACATATTTACCTGTAAGGAAGTGTGAGTTTATTCAATATGTATTACTTGCTGTAATGTATAACGCACCAGTAAATTACACCAGTTCTCTGACGGCGAATGGTCTAAAGGAACTGTCATTCATACTTCAGAGTCAAATGTTAGAATAATCATCCTATTTCTTAATGCTAACAGAAAGGCATGTATGCTATGCTGTTTAATTGTGGATTATAATCAACCACATTTCAGAATTATGACCAGGAAACACAGCAACAAAAGCTAAAATCTTAAGTATATTTCTTCCTGTAATATTCACCAAAGTATTGTTAGAAGAAGCACTTTACTATAAACAGAAAATTTTAGTTCAAATGTAATAATAAAATGGGGCTTATGTTCAGTGCATGTGGGCTCAGTTTCCACAAGAAGACAAATAAACCTCCAGAGGCAAATAAAATGTGATGATTATCTCACTCACATGAAAGAAGTGTGTAAGAATGTGTCTGAGGACTCAGTGAGAACTTACGTGTCACTACTCCAATTATTCTCAGATTCAATGGCCGCGAAATTGGGAGCTTTAGCACCGGTCCTTAAGGCCGATTTTGCTGAAAAAACACCAGCCGCCTTGCTTCTGGCGCAGAACGTGGCAGCCGCTATTTTGGGCAGGTTGGCAGCGCTGCTGTTGCTTGCGCTCGCCACCCATATTTAAATGATGCAGATCGTGACGTCAATCGGCACGCAACGCCTGAATTGACGCACAATCTGTGATTTTCGACATGGCCGCTCTTGATACTGCCCTCTCCAAACCACGCATGGCAGAACGTACGTGCAGCAGTACAACAGAGACACTGCCAGCGCTTCTTATAGGACACGCACATCTTTCAGGTAAGTTTATATTTTTGCTTTTGGACCTTTTTTTTTACATTTTATTAGAGTAGTGGCTTGGTGCAATACATTTAAAAAGTCATTAAAGTGTGCAGAGAGTGCTGCTGTTTGACGTTTGCAAGGCTTTGGCTGTTAAAGGAAGGCCTCTGAGAGCACCACTTGCTCCCAGTGCTGGAGATCTAGTTGCAGTCCCCCTTGAACGGCAACCTCACATGGAGATGGAGCAGAGGCAGCAAATGGGACAAGCTGCTTGCAGAGTGAGGAAGAAGCAGAAGACAAAAAAGCAGAAGGAAGGGGGCAACCCAGACAGCCCCTTTCTGGCCGCGACATCCGGGATCGAATCATCCGCCTGCGGTACCAGTGAACACAACCCCAATTCCCCTTTCAACACTTGTCCCACAGCTTACCTTCCCTTTGTTGCTGACCATCACATCGTCCTCTTGGTCACAATGCTGAAATAAAAGCCACCACAAAGCAAACTTTCCAATCCAACTTTATCCATATATGCATCCAATATTACATCAAAAAATCAACTAATCACCTTTGTGCTTTCCCTTAGTGACTGTCTTACATGTGCCTTTGCCTATCCTAGTGATGTTATGCAGTGCTATCCCAGTGGCTGCAGCATGGCTGGTGGAAGGCTGCTGACTTTCAGTGGAGGACACTGCAGATGGCTTTGCAAGACAACCTCAAGGAGCCGGTGGCTGGAAGTGTGAAACTGAGTGACTGTGTTTCTTCTTCTTCTCTTTCTTCAGTCTCTGTCATGAATCATCATGACTCATGAAGTAACACTGGGTGGCCAGCTGGTGGCGCAGTCCAAGGAGTATAAATACACGGGCGTGGGCCCAGCTTGCTCAGGATGTTTCTGTAACCAGGAACTAGTGATGTAACTAGAAATCTCATGGTTTTGAAACAGTTGATTAAAGCCTTGTTTTATACTCAAACCAAGTGCTCAGTAGTCTTTTTACATCAATTTAATCAACTGAACCTGCTCCATGCTCTGAGTGGTCTTGGGAACAGAGGGTTACGACTCAAACCGTAGAAGGGAACTCAGATGAAGTAATCGATACATCATGGACAAAATACTCAGACCCGCCCATCTTGATCTGGACCCGAATTTACCTACAACTGCTAACGTATGGAAACACTGGTATCGCACCTTCAGCAACTTCCTCAGGGTGTGTGGTGAAAATGTTCCTGATAAATTAGAGATACTTGCCAATTATGTATCTCCTCAGGTGTTTGACTATAACGAAGACTGTGTAGACTATGACTCCACTATCCTAATATTACAGCGACTATATGTTAAGGCCCCAAATGAAATTTTTGCTCGGCATCTACTGGCCACAACTCGACAACAACCCGGGGAATCACTTGACGAATTCCTTCAAAAGCTTCGCAGGCTCAGCAAGGATTGTAATCTTAAAGCTGTCACAGCTGAGCAGTACCAGGAGGAAATAACAACAGAAAATGCTGGAAATACTCAGCAGGCCAGGCAGCATCCGTGGAGAGAGAAACAGAGTTAACATTTCAGGTCTGGGACCCTTCATTAGAACTGGAAAAAGCAGTACCAGGAGTTAATTTGTGATTCCTTTATTAATGGGATTGCGTCTCCCTTCATACATCAGCGTCTGTTGGAGAATAAAACCCTTGAGTTACAGGCTGCCTATGACCAGGCATGTTCTCTGGACTTAGCAAAGAGGAATGCAGATACCTATCTTTTACCACATGCATGGGCTGCTGCTATCACTTTTAGTGACTCCTTCAATAGGTCTTGGGCGGAAGCCCTCACTGATGATGACTCTAACCTAGCTAATAACAACCCTACCCTAGAAGCCTTCACTGATGATGACCCTGCCCTAGCGGCATCTTGGCAATCTGGAAGGAAGTGTTTCTTCTGTGGAGGTGCATTCCACTATAGGAAATTTTGTCCTGCTCGTAACGCAACCTGCAATCATTGCAGTAAGAAAGGTCACTTTTATAAGGTATGCCAATCAAGAGCCTCTGTTAGTAAGAAAGGCCACTTTTCTAAGGTATACCGGTTGAGAGCCCCTGTTGGTTTTGCAGCTACTATCTATAAAACTGCTCCTCCCCCAAGAGCCACAACTAAGGTTACAGCTGTCAAGGGTAAAACTGCTCCTCCTCCCATCACAGCTGTTTTTCCCCAAAGTCTGTCCCATGCAGCCACGAAGGTTTCGGTAAATGGACACAGTTTGAGTGCACTAATCGACTCATGCAGCTCTGACAGCTTCATTTGTGAGCGGGCTGTCAGTAAGTTAAAACTGCGTATTTACCCCTCGGACAGGGAAATTGCAATGGCTCTGACAACACAGACCACCAACTCTTCCGGCTTTTGTCTTGTCGACCTTATTCTCAATGGCTGTACTTATTTCTCCACCCGGCTCGGGGTGCTCAATAACCTATGCAGTGATGTGCTCCTGGGGCAGGATTTCCAGAAACAACACAAAAGACTCACTTTTGAGTTTGGAGGGCCAAAGCCGGAGCTTACTATTTCCAAAGTACCGTTTTGTGCGCTTTCTGCGGCTTCGCTCGATGAGCCCTCCTTGTTTGCCAATCTTTCCCCCCGATGTAAGCCCATAGTCACTAAATCACAACGTTTCAGCCAAGATGATCTATCCTTTATTGAGGCAGAGATCTCTCACCTTCTAGCTGACGGTATCATTGAGCCATGATCATCTCCCTGGCGGGCTCAAGTAGTCGTTGTTAAAAATCCTCTGAAGCAACACAAGAAACGTCTTTGCATCGATTACTCGCAAACTATTAACCATTATACCGACCTGGATGCCTACCCACTACCATGCAGGAGCCAAGATGAAAAGCCTTGCTAGGGCTTATGTGTGGTGGCCAGGTATAGACAAACAAATAGAGGACCTGACAAAAAGCTGCTCAGGGTGTCAAAAAGTTCAGAATGCACCTCCAATTGCACCGCTGCATCCGTGGGAATGGCCTTCAGCTCCATGGCAACGCGTGCATATTGACTTTGCAGGTCCATTCATGGATTCCATGTTTTTGATAGCAGTAGACGCACACTCTAAACGGCCAGAAGTGATCAAGATGTCGACCACTACCACTGAGAAGACGATTGCAGTCTTGAGAACTATATTTGCGAGGAATGGATTGCCCGAGCAAATTTGTTCAGACAACGGACCACAGTTCGTGTCAGAAGAATTCCAGAAATTCATGAAAAAGAATGGGGTGAAACACTATACATCTGCCCCATACCATCCGGCTACAAATGGGTTGGCCAAGAGATTTGTACAAACATTCAAAAAGGCAATAAAGGCCATGTGTGAAGATCATATTCCACTACAACACAAGGTGGACAATTTCCTAATGGCATATCGAAACGCCACGCATGCAGTGACAAATCAAAGCCCTGCCATCATGTTCTATAACAGAAGGTTGCGGTCCCGGTTGGATTTGTTAAAACCCAATGTGAGATGGGAAGTTGAACACAAGCAATTCCAACACATAAATGAAAAGGCCACTCGGAGTTTTGAAATAGGACAACCAGTGTTGGCCAGGGACTATAGAAATGATAAATGGCAACCTGGAACAATTTGTGCATGGCAGGGGCCTTTGATGTACATGGTAGACACCGGGGAGAACATAATACGACGTCATTCTGACCAACTTGTGGGATCAAGAACAAGGGTCAACCCCATGTCTTCGGCAGAGACACCAGTTGAAGAATTTATTGAGCCTGTAGCATCTACCTCGGACTCGGTTGTATTAGATGATGTTGAATCCATAGAAGATCAATTGAATGAGTCACCCCAGCAACGGGAACAAGAGATCCCTGAAAGGCGTTATCCGGCACGGATCCGGAAGCCTCCTCAGAGACTGAACCTTTGAATATTCATTGTGTGTAAATTGTATATATGTATATATATTCATGTACTGTATTAATGGGGTGTCCACTGTTAAGCTAAAAGGGGAGGAATTGTAGTGTATGTAACCTGTACTACCTTAAGAGGATACCTTAAGGTGAAGGACTACTTTTAACAGCTCCTGTACATTGTAGTACCGGTAGTAACCACACCGGTATATAAACCCTGTGGAGTAATATGTACCTCAGTTCCCGCTCTGACCCTCAATCACTAAAGACCTGTTTAGTTACTCTCTGTTGTCTGTGTTGTGTTATTCATAATAACTGCACTTGTAAACACAGACTCAACACTGGTCATGACCAGAAGGAGCATGATGCCAACCTCCAGAAATTTTTTGACGTTCTCTGTTGTCGCAACTTAACCTTAAATGAGTCCAAATCTGTGAAATCAGTACCATCAGTCAACATCCTTGGCTACTGGGTGGGCAATGGTGTCATCAAACCGGATCCGGAGTGACTTCGTCCGCTTCAGGAGCTCCCTCCTCCTACGAATCTCGGCTCTGTTCATCGGGCATTCGGCATGTTCGCCTATAATGCAAAGTGGATACCCCACTTCTCCGACAAGGTCCAGCCCCTGCTTCACGTGAAGTCATTTCCGTTGGAGGCAACAGCTATTTCAGCTTTCAACCTCCTCAAGCGACAACTGGAAAAAACCACGCTTCGTTCCATCAATGAAAATCTCCCTTTCGTGGTCGAGTGCGATGCATCGGAGGTGGCGATCTCGGCTACCTTGAATCAAGGTGGTCGACCCGTTGCATTTCTGTCCAGAGCTTTGCAGGGTAGCGAGCTCTATTATCCTCCTGTCGAGAAGGAGGCTATGGCTATCATCGAAGCAGTACGTAAATGGAGTCATTTTCTCACTCGTCGCCATTTCACGCTTATAACTGATCAGCGCTCCGTGGCCTTTATGCTGGATAACCGGAAACGCACTAAGATCAAGAATAACAAAATACAACTCTGGAGGATGGAATTGGCTGCCTTTGGCTACACCATACAGTATCGACCCGGCAAAGAGAATGTAGCCCCGGATACCCTCACATGTGCATTCTGCTCTTCTATGTCAACTTCGACTCTTGCGGATCTTCATACTGACTTATGCCATCCTGGCGTTACCCGTATGCTGCACTTTGTGCGATCTAAAAATCTCCCATTTTCTACGAAAGATGTGAAAAGAACATGCTCCACCTGTAGAATTTGTGCGGTATTAAAACCACAATTCTTCCGTCCGTTGGATGGCTCGCTCATAGATGCTATGCAGCCTATGCAGCGACTCAGCATTGACTTTAAAAGGCCATTGCCTTCTTCAACGCGAAACACCTACTTGCTTACTATGGTGGACGAATATTCACGCTTTCCCTTTGCTTTCCCCTGTCCCAATATGCTTACTTCCACAGTGATCAAATGCCTTGCTCAAGTCTTTTCCCTTTGCGGTACAGCTAATTTCATCCACTCTGATTGGGGTCCCTCCTTCATGTCAAGCGAACTCAAAAGTTATCTTTCCCAACAGGGAATCACCAAAAGTAAAACGACACCGTATCATCCCATCGGTAACGGACAGGTTGAGGGATACAACGCTATCATTTGGAACGCTGTTCGTCTTGCACTGAGGTCATGCAACCTACCAGACCAGCAGTGGGAAACTATGCTCCCTGACTCATTGCATTCCATCAGGTCTCTTCTTTCTACATCCACCAATGTCACTCCTCACGAGCGATTCTTCAGGTTCCAGCGTCGCTCCACTCATGGGACGTCCCTACCGTCATGGTTGGCAGCTCCCGGCCCCGTGCTGCTCCGAAGAGTCGTCCGATCATCCAAAAACAATCCCCATGTCGACGAGGTGGAACTAACGAACGTTAATCCCACTTACGCGCACGTGCGGTACCCTGATGGCCGGGAGTCCATTGTTTCACTCCGAGATCTGGCTCCCTGTCCAACTAGTCCCACAGACCCAACTGGTAGAGGAACCCATGGTAATGATGCCGATGCTCTGCGCTCCTTTGAGGATGATGCCCTACCTGGGACATCAAGGGGTCTGCCGGCTACTCCACTGGATCAACTCGGGGAGCCGAGCGCTTCCCATGGGATGGCCACCCGAAGCCAGGACGCCTGTCAATCCCCGGCTACCAACCAAGATGACGCCAGCTCTGCGCCTGTGGGGACCCGCACCCAGAGTCACGATCTCCCCAGTCTTCCGAAGGTCAATCAAGGCGACACGGGCCCTGTCGGTCTACCAGTATGGACCAAGTGACCCAGGGACCAAGACATGGTCCGAGGAGACGTGCCTTCCAGCCACAAGCGAAGATCTAAAAGATTGCGCTTATTCGTGGTCCGCCTAATCCACTAGAAGGAAGTCGTCGGACTTACAAAACTTTCAGCTGGGAAGGATGTCATGAATCTTATCATGACTCATGAAGTAACACTGGGCGGCCAGCTGGTGGCACCGTCCAAGGAGTATAAATACTCGGGCGTGGGCCCAGCTTGCTCAGTATGTTTCTGTAACCAGGATCTAGTGATGTAACTAGAAATTTCATGGTTTTGAAACAGTTGATTAAAGCCTTGTTTTATACTCAAACCAAGCACTCAGTAGTCTTTTTACCTCACTCTCCTCTCCCTCTTCCTGGTCAACCACTGGCTGGGCAGGCTGCATTTCTCAGGTATCTGAAATGAGGAAAGCACAAGGGTAGGCTTGTGCTGAAGGGAGGGCGGGAAAGCAAGAGGTGCATGCTTACACCATGTGCAGCTTGTAAATCAGAAGAGATTGTGGGATGAGGAGGAAGTGGGATGTGAGAAGGAGGATAACTTTTGAGGATACCGGCATCTTGTACTCTTTCAGCCCTGCCAATGGCCAAGGGTTCAGCCATTCCCATGCCAAGAATGTCCAGCACCTTGTCCTCCTCCAAGGGGGTGAGTTAAGCTTGGAATGTGTCTTGTGTTTGGTAGAGGTTGTTGGTAGGTGACTGATGGGCGGTGGGGGGGGGGGTAGGTGGATGGGATCGAAGGGATCGTGCATTGAGCAGTGTGTGAGGCTAGTGGTGCAGTTGGTAGGAGAAAGCTTTTGAAGATGCATTCACTGACCTTGAGCACTCATCTGAGGTCATGAAACTTCTTTGGGCACTGAAGCCAGGTCCTAGGGGCAACACAGCTGGCAGTGACTGCCTCAGTGATCTGGTCTCACATCCTTCTTTCTGGAAGGCCTCTTGGCCCCCTGAGGGTAGAGGACCTCTCTTCCAGTGTTGACCCCCTGCACAAAGCTGGTGTGCTGCGTCCGAGACCCTGGTTACCCTTTCCCTGGCCTGTTGAGCCATTTGTGTTAGTCCTGGAGCACTTTTAATATTTTTTATGTGCAGAAGGCAGCTCAGCTTTCAGAGGAGCAGACTACCTTGAGCTGAAGGATTTAATTTTTTTTTTCACGGCAGATGGCAGTTCAGCTTCAAGAGCTGGAGACTGCCTTGAAAATGAGCAGGCTAGCTATAATCAAAGCTTGTCTTGCTCCAGCGACGTGAACTTCGGCCCCCTCCTGAGCACACAGCCTGTCAGCAGTGCGTTCGTTGTTAGGCTGTACTCTCTTATCATGTTAATTAGCAGGCAGCATCAAATTGACATGCCACCTGCGCGATGTGAGATATGGCCACACCCATTCTTTGTCGTTATCAAATTTCCCGGCCAATGTGCTCCGCAGAATACCTTCTGTGTGTTTTCAAGAACAAATGGGGGGAAGGGAAATTTTGTCAGAAAATTAATAACTGGTTCAAATTTAAGACATAATGGGGGGAAAAATCGTTCGCGACCGTTTTGGGTCGCTAACATCGCCTGGGCGCTAAATTTAGCGCCGGCTAAAAACCGCACCGGCGATCCTTAACTTCAGTTTTAGCGCCCTAAGAGGGAGATGGAGAGCTAATTCAAGCGCTCCACTTCCTTCTTAGAGTGCTAACCCCGAATATTGAGGCAGTGCATTCTGCAGCGCTACACACTGGGCCACGTAGCGCTGCTGCATGGAAGGGATCTTCCCCTCATTAAAGGGGAGGGCCCAAGCCCACAAATCTGCAGGGCCCTACCTGGACCACCGGGGAGCAGGGAGTGCCGGGCTGCCAGATCACGGCATGGACCCTGCGTTCAAAGACACAACGGGCCGCGACAAATAAGTCGGACGATTTTTTTTCCCCTGCCCGCCACCTCCCCTTTACTTAGCACTGCGAGCCTCCTGCGAGCCTCCTGCCGTTCCGTTCCCACCCCCTGAATCGGTCTCTGTCATCACCCAGCGCAGATTCAGGGGGCGCGGGCCAACTTTGCAGGCGGGACCAAAACAGGGCGCTGCACACGGTGACGATGTTGTCATCGTTTGTGCAGCGGAGCGGGGTGCTACCGGTTACGGCCGCCACTAAACTCCTGCTGAATTTAGCGAGAGTTGTTAACAGCGCCGCGCCCGGGCGAAAAGTTGTTTGTGCCCTGTTAGCAACCCCCAGGGGCGCTAACAAGAGGCGCAATTGCACCGAATTTCTAGCCCAATATTCCTAAAATATCTGGTTTATTATAACCAATAATTATTGCATATGTCACCTCATTGGCTTTCTAATACATATTAAATAAAACATAAATGCATGAGTGAGTACATTTTGGATTTCAAAATATATATTTATAATTTACTCACAATTTTGCTGAAATTTCATGTAACTTTAATCTGTTGATTAACCAGATCATGATACAAGTCTAATAAAAATGGTCCTGCAAAATTATTTAATCACAAAATAACTCCTAAACAGAAGTGCTTGAGTAATGACATAGTGGAACTATAATTTAAATGTTATTTGCTCTCTTCAGCTACATATAGTAGATATTTCCAAAGAAAATATATGGCATTCCTTAAAAATGTGTTTGAAATTAGTATCCTGCTTGAGGTAAACAGTTTTTTATGTAGAGAATAATGATACAAATGGCATAGAATCTAAAAAAAAACTTAACTAATATTGCATATATCCAATGGCTATTTATATGTCTATATAATATATTTAAAGCTTTGCATATAGTGCACAATTCCAGTAAATGACTTCCTCTGACACTTTCTCTGTCACACTTTGTTGATAACATACCTATTATTATTGTTATAAAACAACGTATTCTCTGACTTGCAGTGAGCAGAACCATGGGAGATCTGCAAGCTCTATTTGGAAGTTCAAAGCACTTTAGAAAGCATTTCAAGGTTCTGTCATATACACTGCCCTCTGCTCTGCATCTAGTAAAGTTAAAAATATACATTATTTCACCTAAAATATAAAATTTATGTTTACAACTCTTCAAATGAATCAATCAAAATAAATGTCATGAGATTTATAAATTATCAGGAAAAACCTATGATTGGTTATTAAGGTAATGCTCCTCAGCACCAGTGTAATTGTGCTATGTTGCGATGGTACATATCAGATAAGGTAAAATCAATGGCACCATGCAATGGGATCTGTGCTACATTGTATGTTAACTATTGCACTCGTAGCTAGCTCACTGGAAACCTGACAAAATACCATAAGTACAGGAAACTCTCGATTTACCGGCACCTAAAATAACCGAAAATCTCGGTTAACCGGCAAAATTCAGGAGTAGGTTCAGGTAAGTTTTACTTCATATTGTACTTGCCTTCCTCGATCTGTTGCTGTGCAAGGGTGTGGCTGCAGCTGTTGCTAAGCTACAGAGATGCTTGGAACTTGTGGCCATTGTTCTGCACCTGTTACTAAGCAACAGGGTTTGTTGCTTTATACGGAGCTCTCAGCTCTCCGTATCTTTTCACTATAGCTCTCGGCTATCTGGAATTTTTGATGAACCGGCACCACGTCGGTCCCGTCGGTGCTGGATAAAAAAGAGTTTCCTGTAAAATTTAACTATCACAATTTTTCATGCATTTTAATAATTTAAAAATCAATATTTGACAAAAGATTAAGCAGCTGTAAGACTCAGAATTACATAGAATTTACAGCATAGAAACAGGCCATTCATCCCAACTGGTCTATGCTGGTGTTTATCCTCCACACAAGCCTCCTCCCACTCTACTTAATCTAACTCTATCAGCATATCCTTCTATTCCTTCCTCCGTCGTGTACTTATCTAGATTCCCCTTAAAGGTATCTATGCTATTCATGCCAACTACACCATGTGGTAGCAAGTTCCACATTCTAACCACTCTCTGGAGAAAAAAAATTCTCTTGAGCATAAAATGTTATAAATATAAGGTTTTGGTGGCTAATCGAACAGAACAAGGAGCATGTTTAATTTATAATAATGCTGTCCCTCAGTTTAATAAAACTACAGCAAGCTGTCAGTAGAAGGGGCATTATTTATTGATATAGTATATACTGCATTGTCATGGGGGCATTTTGATCCAGTTATTCTCCATAAGTTTGTAATACACAAGTTTTGCTATATGTGATTATTTTATTAGCATTTCTGATTTTCTTTTGGGGAAGGTAGAAACAATGTGGTTTTAAATTAATAAAATATATGCTGTTTACATTTAGGTAGCCTCCAAAACATACTTTTATGATTAAAAATAAACGTACATTCTATGAACATTACAACTGATACTGCATTATATATCTGGCTGACATAATGGCCCGGATTTTGTGCTCGGTATGGTGACGTACTCTCAGAGTACGCTGCCATACTTCCTTTGCAATCCACCGCAAGCTTGGGATTTCTGCGAAATCCAGAACTTGTGGTCTTGACAGGCTATCCGCGTGGGCCACGAAAAAGCAAACACTGGCGCAGAGTTCACCGACTGGCCAGCAATTGCACACGGAAATTTTACAGGGCCTGTTTGCATCAGCGTAAGGAGATATCTAAGGCATTAATTAAACATTTTCAGACTGTAAATTATACACATACACTGTATCAAATGAATTTCTGCAAATATTGGCACAGATTACTGTTTTAATTATGTCTAAAATTATCGAAAAATTAAATTTTTAGTGAGGTTGGTGGAATGAAGGTAATTATGAATAAAATTCCGATTCTGTACTAGATTCTAATTAGATTAGATTTCGGGATTCCATTACATCTCATTACGGGATTCCCTTCGGAAATGATTAAAATGGAATTCTGCTTTGTGATTGGAGCACAAGGCCCACGTGATCCCAGGTACACTTCCATACTGCCTGCGTCCATGGGATCTGTGGGCCATTACGCTGCCCTCCGCCTCACAGCCTCAGACCGCATGTTTTCGCAGCCTTACCGCCAGCAGGAAGATTCGTCATTCTTTTGCAGGTTGGAAACTTACGCCTCCGACTGCAATTTTTGGCCCAATATAAAAGAAGGGTTCCTGTTTTGTATACATTTGTATAAATGAACAATGATGTTGTATAGATAATACAATTTTATTATAATTAAACATGTTCCAATTGTGGGTTTGTTTACTGGCTGCATGTCAAATGTTTTGCTCCTTGTTCCTCAATTCTAGGTTTACCTACTGGCAAGCATGGTGTGCTATCTGTTGCAGTCCTTACTAGCTCCGAGTGCTACAAGCTATAAACTAGAGGTTAGATGTTCCTCTATTTCCAAAAAATTGAGAAACACGATTTTTTCATTTTAGCTTATGACCCATTAACAAAATCACCTGAATGTGCAATTTTGAAACATGTGATTTGATGTTACATGAGCATGACCTTACTCACTATATGTAACAAGTGCATAACAGTTCATATTCTGAAAACATAGTACTCATATAAAAGAGCATACTTATTTACTCATAATGTTCTATTTTCTCTCTTCCAGTGGTTCACAAATAGCATTACTCACTTGAACACCAATTGTCACCACCCACTTTAAGTAGCTTCCAGCAAATGTACACACATTACAGGAGAAAATAATAATGATGTTCAAGAGGAAATACAGGATGAGAACCTAGCACTAGAGATGAAAGGGTGGCAGTTGTGAAGCGACCAGAGCAGAGGACCACCAGGCTGCGTTCCTCTTCTAAACTGTTTGGGTGTGGAGATGCCGGTGTTGGACTGGGGTGGACAAATGTAAGAAGTCACACAACACCAGGTTATAGTCACAAGCTTTCGGAGCGCTGCTTCTTCATCAGGTGAAGTGGAGAGATGCATAAAGACACAGCTTATATAGTCAGAGAATAATGCCAGATGATTACAGGTAATCTTTCTAACTGCCATTTATCACACCTCGGCAGAGAAATAATCACAGCAATCAAAGGTGTGAATGGTGTCCAAACAGGTCAGTTGTGAAAACATTACATCAAAGAACAATGAGGTGGGGTCACAAGGGGTCAAATGTTGCAGATGCTGGGGTCTGTATGAAAACAGATGAGGAGGAACGCGATGGACACCTACAGATGCTGAAAGACGCCCTCGTAAGAACGGGATATGACGCTCGACTCGTTGATCGACAGTTCCGACGGGCCACAGCAAAAAATCGCATAGACCTCCTCAGAAGACAAACACGGGACACAACCAACAGAGTACCCTTCGTCGTCCAGTACTTCCCCGGAGTGGAGAAACTACGCCATGTTCTTCGCAGCCTTCAACATGTCATCGATGACGATGAACACCTCGCTAAGGCCATCCCCACGCCTCCACTACTCGCCTTCAAACAGCCGCCTAACCTCAAACAGACCATTGTTCGCAGCAAATTACCCAGCTTTCAGGAGAACAGCGACCATGACACCACACAACCCTGCCACGGCAACCTCTGCAAGACATGCCAGATCATCAACACAGATACCATCATCACATGTGAGGACACCACCCACCAGGTACATGGTACATACTCATGTGACTCGGCCAACATTGTCTACCTCATACGTTGCAGGAAAGGATGCCCCGGAGCATGGTACATCGGCGAGACCATGCAGACACTGCGACAACGGATGAACGGACACCGCGCAACAATCGCCAGGCAGTAGTGTTCCCTCCCAGTCGGGGAACACTTCAGCAGTCAAGGACATTCAGCCTCCGATCTTCGGGTAAGCATTCTCCAAGGTGGCCTTCGAGACACACGACAATGCAAAATCGTAGAGCAGAAACTGATAGCCAAGTTCCACACTCATGAGGATGGCCTCAACCGGGATCTTGGGTTCATGTCACGCTACATGTAACCCCACCTGACATAGGGTCATCCAGACTCGAGTCGTCATTGGCTTGTTCTCTCTACACAGATGCGACTGGACCTGCTGTGATTGCCACCAAAAAAATTTTTTTTTGTCTGTTTTTTGTTTTTCATACAGACCCCAGCATCTGCAACATTTGACCCCTTGTGACCCCACCTCATTGTTCTTTGATGTAATGTTTTCCTGACTGACCTGTTTGGACACCATTCATACCTTTGATTGCTGTGATTATCTCTCTGCCGAGGTGTGATAAATGGCAGTTAGAAAGATTACCTGTAATCATCTGGCATTATTCTCTGACTATATAAGCTGTGTCTTTATGCATCTCTCCACTTCACCTGATGAAGGAGCAGAGCTCCGAAAGCTTGTGATTTCAAATAAAACTGTTGGACTATAACCTGGTGTTGTGTGACTTCTTACAAACTGTTTGGGGATACACATCCTTGTGGACCTACTGTTCAATCATGGTTGTTAAAACAGTGATTTGCCTCCAAAGTGGTCTGGTAAGATTTTACCAGTGTTTGTCTGTATTAAAGTCTACCATTGAGCATGGGGCAACACTAGTGGCATCTGCAGTGGAGGCCTCAGTTCCACAGTAGCAGCAATTCTTAGAATGTTCTTTTACTGCAAAGGGGGTTATAGGATTCAAATTCCAAGATGCAGTTATAACTGCCTTCAACTTGGAGAAATGTTAAAAGTAATAATAATTGTGGAATTCTGAAACCTCATAAATGCGTGCTCTTGTAGGCTCACAAGAGTATTCGGCATTGTAAGCAGATTTTTAAAAATGTGTTATTGGGATGTGGGTGACACTGGTGAGGTTGCATTTATTGCTCATCCTTAATTGTCTTGAGAAGGTGGTGGTGCATCTCATACTTGCACTGAGACAGTCCAAGTGCTGAATGTTCTTTCGCAATGGTGTTAGGTAGGGAATTCCAGGATTTGACCTAGCAGTGACAAAGGTATGGTCAGGTTGATGTGTGGTGGAGGGGAATTTGGAGGTGATGATCTCACAACATTGCTGCTCTCATCCATCTTGGTGGTAGAGGTCGTAGAGGACAGAACTGCTGTCTTTAAGTAAACTTGGCATCCTGTAGATGTGCATAATACAGCCATAGTGCGCCGGTGATGGAGGGTTGAGTCCAATAGCCAGAACAGAGATCAAATGAACTGCTCTGTTCTGGATGGTGTTTCATTTCTTGAGTATTGTTGCGGCTGCACCGATCCAGGCGAATGGCGAGTGCTCCATCACACTCCTTACGTGAGCCTTGTTGATGGTGGCGAGGTTTTGAGGGATCAGGAGGTTAGTCACTCATGATCGAGTATCCAGCCTCTACTCTGCTCTTCTAGACAAAGCATTGATATGGTTGATTCCGTTAAGCTTCTGGTCAATGGTGGCCGCAAGATGTTGATGATGAAGGACTCGGCGATAGTTGTGCCATTGAAGTTTGGGGGAAATGGATCGGCTTTATCTTGTTCAAGATTTATGTGGCACAAATTTCATTGCCCTTCAGCAGTAGTATACATGGAATAGCATAAAAGCAGACAGTTCACATTCATATCAGTGGCAGTACTGTATCATTACAAAGCTCTGTGAGTGTCACCTGTGAAAGGAATGAGCCCACAGTCACTGCAGCAAAGAAGCCCCTTTGATACATTTGCACTTCCATCAGGATTAGCCACTTACAGGTAGTGGATCTTTATATATTCACATAGTTCATCTAGATGAGCATACACAGGAGTAAGACAGGTAAGTACTGGAAAGCTTAATAAAATAATTAATTGTTAATATATCTTGCTGTTTGTCATTCTTTCATTGTTCAAAAAAGAAAGCATCTGATGTCCAAAAGCCATATAAACAAACTGGCTGACTCTTGTGATGTCTGTCCCCTGTTGATATCCAGAATGTCTCTAGCATAAAAGCAAAGGGCAATGGTGATCATCAATGCCACTGGTTACATGACAGGTGCCACTGATTACATGACAGATGCTGACTGTCCCGCAAAGTCTTCAGGGTCGGATGGAGCACTATCACTACAGTCGCAGCCTGCCAAGCCTTTTGTGCACTGGTCCTCCATATGCCCAGGGAGATGACTGTTGTGGTAGATCCACTGTCTGGGAATACCGATTTAGAGGTGTGCACATCATATGCATTCTGTGCTGTCAGGCATTGTTTCCTCATCCTCCTGCTCTATCATGATATACCCACTGGACAAACAACTCATATGTACTATTCACTTTTATCACCAATACTTGTAAAAATAGCTCTTTGTTAAATTTACTATTGCCAGGTTAACCTGGGATAAAATACTCATCTTTTGATTTGACCATGCAGCCGTAAATATTACACACATTCATCATTACTTATTAAGGTCTTGTTAGAATTATTTAAAAATTTGCATGTCATTTATCATTAATATTTATATTCTATTTTGGAGGGGTAAGAATTCTGAGAGTAGTGGTAAACAAATTTTTAAAACTTTGCTGTGGAGCCAGGAGGGGAGCAGACATACTGTCCTGACTCCACAGTATCCTTATCAAATCCCCACCTCCTCCCTCCCCCCCACCTTTCACCTGCCACTGCCAATCCATCCACACCCTCCTAGTTTATATCAGCTGAACCCGCAGTATTGTGATTTTTGATCAAATTACTTCTTTCATCTGAAGTATCCATGGCCTAGAAATTGGGTTTTGGCGCAGCGACGGCTTTAGCGCCGGAAGTTAGTGCCGGAGCTAAGTCGCGCTGGGCGGGCCAAAAATTCACTAGTTCTGCGCCCAAACGGCTGCCGGCGCTGCTGAAAGCTGGTTGCGCCTGAAAACTGGCACTACGCGCTGAATTGCGGCGCTATTCCGGCGCTGCGGCGCCCGCTGCGGTGCGGCAGGTTCGGGAAGTGCAGGCCTCCTCCTTCCCTTAAGGAGGAGCTGCCTGCACCCGGCCGCGGCCCGCGAAAATCATTGTAAAAATGAGCCCGGCACCTCGGACAAGTGCCGGGCTTGCATCTGTCCCGGGGGGGGGGGGGGGGAGAAGTCCGGGGAGGGAGCTGCGGCCAGGCGGCCGGTGGGAAAGCGGCCGGCCGCCGCGGGGCCTTTAATGCGCCGGCGCAAAGTCCAGTAAGGCACCTCTGCCAGAACGTTGCTTGCGGCTGCCACGGGCGAGGCGGCCGCAAGTCAATTTCAGAGTTTGGGCGGGTTACCATGGCAACCGGGACGCTGCGCACACCGATGACGTCATCGGTGCCGGCGCAGCGCTAACGGCCTAACGCCGATTTAGGGACCCACTCAATTTCCAAACTGGCCTCAAAAGCGGCGCTAAGCCTACCGAATTTCTAGGCCCATAAATCTACACATAGTTTAAAGACATTCTAAACCTTCAAAAGCCTCTGAAGGTATTTTGAACAAATTTTCACTCATTCTGTATAAAACTAAAACAATACTAGTAACAGTTACAAGTTGTTCTAAAGTAACCCAGATTGATGTCTTGTGAGTTATTGGAATGTCATAACTATAGAACAATACTGTTGAGTAATCAACAGGAGGATAAAATATTGAGTATTACAACCATTTGCAATGAGCAATTGGCCTATTTTCATTAAGTAGGTGGGGTAAAAGATTGATTGGTGAAAGAGGTTTAACAGCTTTAATGATTGATGTTGCACCCCAACCCATGAGGTGGGAATGTCTGGCTCTCGTGTAAAAGTTTAGCTTGTAATGACATTGTTAAACTATAAAGGTCAGCCTTGGCTCAGTGGTAGCTCTCTTGCCTTTCAGTCAGAATGTTGTGGGTTTAAGACCCACTCCAGAGACTTGAGCACAAAATCCACGCTGAAACCACAGTGCAGTATTGAGGAAGTGCTGCACTGTCAGAGATGTCGTCTTTCAGTTGAGACTTTAAATAGAAGCCCCATCTGCCCTCTCAGGTAGATGTAAAAAATCCCATGGCACTACTTGAAGAAGAGCAGGTGAGTTCTCCCTGGTGTCCTGGCCAATATTTATCCCTCAACTAACATTACTACAATAGATTATCTGGTCACTATCACATTGCTATTTGAGGGACTTTGCTGTGTACAAATTTGCTTTCACGTTTCCTACATTACAACAGGGATTACAGTTCAAAAGTATTTAATTGACTTTAAAGCACTTTGGGACATCCTGAGGTCATGAAAGGCACTGTATAAATGCAAGTTCTTTCTTTCTTGTTCTGCTAAGAACATGGCAATGAAAATTAGTATAGCAATGTTATGAATTGTACTGTTACTCATGCAGATTTATTCTACCATTCTGTCATGAATTGCATGTTCTGGAAGAGATATAGAAATTATTTTGCAGTTGGAAAGCTAAATTGTAGAGCAGCTGAGATTATGCAGTACATAATTGTCCAAAATTAAAGGGGATTCTATGCCATTTTAGGAAAATATTTAAACAAAGCCTTCTGGCTTGCACTGTGAGCTATATGATACTATGCTGTGAGGGAATCCAGCTTATAATATTAAAGGTTTTCATCACCTGGCATAGTTAATTGCTTTTCCTCCATGAGTACATAACTGCAGATAGTTTGTACTGTGGAGCTGTGCCATGAAACTTTCTCAGGAGCATTTGTAAATTAATATTCTTTTTAAAGAAATGGTCAAAAGTTCTGTGGAATATTTGGAAAGAAGGCAAACTATTATGAATTTCCAACAAGCACAGGATAACAGAAGAAATAGCTAGTCGTGAAGAAATATAAAATGGATTTTCTGGTCCCCTTTAACTGCGGCACATCTCTTTTTTCATATTCTCTTTTGGACCAACATTTTTCTCCAACTTCATTTTACTTTTTCCAATCCACTTTATTTTTTTTATGTCTTATTTCCAATTAAGAAAGCTAACATTAAAATATTTTATTTACCTCCATTTTGCAGGTGGCTAGATGTGTCTTTGATGTGTAAAAATAACAAACATGGAAGAACTCTGCCAAATGAGTATACTTATCTGAAGCTCCTGAACTCCATCAGAAATCACAACACGTAACAACATAAATTAAACTACTAATTTTTTTGTCAATGGGTATATATTATTATTATTATGGGTATATATAGGAAGCTATATTTTGACTCATTGGGGGGAAAATTTAGTTGGTTAGCGTCTCCCGTTAGCGCCAGCAGCTAGTGCTAATGGGTGCTGATGCAGTAGCGCCGGGGTGAGGCAAATCCAGCGACGCATGACCTTACCCTCCGAGGGTATTCCGAGAGTACTTCTCCTATCTCCAATTAAACCAGGAGCAGTGTATTAGGAGGCTCCGCTTCACCAAGGAGGTGGTCACAGAATTCTGCCACCTCCTGCAACCAGACCTCCAGCCTCAGATCAGGGCGACCATGGCTCTCAGTGGCCCTCAAGGTCACCGTTGCCCTCAATTTCTTCGCCAGTGGATCCTTCCAGTCTGCAACAGGAGACATAGCCAACATCGCGCAGTTTGCCATCCATCGCTGCATCTGGGAGGTCATAGAGGCTCTCTACAGTTGGAGAAGGGACTACATTTCCTTCCCCATCAGCAAAGAGAAGCAGGACGAGTGCGCATGTGGCTTTTACAGGATAGCGGGATTTCCCATGGTGCAGGGCACCATTGACTGCACCCACGTGGCTTTGCGGGTGTTATGTATTGGGTGTTCTCCTCCCACCAGTGGTGGCGCTGTCACAGCAGAGAAATGGTTGGGGTTGTTCTCTTGGTTAAGCTTTAGCTCTCTTTGTTCGGTACTCTCCGGAACTTTCTTTTTGAATAAAGCACTTCATGTTTGAATCTCTGAGTTCTGAGTCCTAATTGTGTCAAGGTAGAAAGGTACAGACACAACAAAGTGGCGATGAGGATCGGATGAATCTGCGTTGTGGGAGCTTTCTTGTTTTCGACTACAAAACACTCGGAACAGAGATTGTAGCATCACATTAACGTTACGGGTGCAGTGAGTAAACAGAAATTAAAATTTGAAACTTGAGATGGCTACTATATTAGGAAACATCGGTGATTTTGATGAAAATGTGGAGCAATGGAGCGCTTATATGGAACGTTTTGACTATTTTGTTTTGGTGAATGCGGTGGCAAACGAAAAGGTCGTACCTACCTTTTTGAGTATAATGGGGGCAAAGATATTCAACTTTCTTCACAGCCTTGTACAGCCAGATAAGCCAGGAACTAAAACATATAAACAACTAGTGGAAATTCTTGGAGCACATTTTTCACCAAAACCTCTGGTTATTGCTGAGCGATTTAGATTTCACAAACGGAATCAAGAGGAGGGGGAATCAGTAACAATGTTTATTGCTGCGTTAAAAAGGTTGTCAGAACACTGTGAGTTCAAGGAGGTGCTGAATGACACCATTAGAGACAGACTTGTGTGTGGTCTGCTAAGTGCAGCCACACAGAAGCACCTTCTTACTGAGGACAACCTTACTCTTGAAAAGGCCGTTGAAGTTAGTGTCTCCATGGAGATGGTGGAAAAGGAGGCTCACCAGTTGAGTTCAACAGGGAGAGTTCACAAGGTGTCGTCTGAGCCTAAAGGTGCATGGAATGGCACATGTTACTGTTGTGGGAAAACGGGCCATCACGCTAATGACTGCTGGTGTACGGAGCTGGAATGCCGAAATTGTGGCAAAAAAGGTCACATTGAACGTGCCTGTAGAGGTAAAAAAAGAACAGACAGAGCTGGGAAGCATGAAAGCAAAATGTCTGTATTTGGACAAGAGAAGAAAAAGAGTGTTCATTCAGTGCAGTATGATGGAACAAGCAAAACAGAGGGGAGCGACACCTCTGAGGAGGAAGAGGTGCACATACTGATGGTTGCAGCTGGTCCAAATGGCTACTGGGTGTCGCCACTGGTGGAGGGACAATCAGTGCGGATGGAGGTGGACACAGGCGCGGCTGTGTCCCTTGTTTCAGACACTGTCTACAACAAAATGCTAAAGCATCTTACCCTTCAGCCAACAAACATTGTGCTAAAGACGTATACCGGCGAACCTGTGTCCATGAGAGGCGCCATTGAGGTGACAGTTAAATTGAATGGACAGACTGCGAAACTGCCACTATATGTGGTAAAGGGAAATTACCCATCTCTACTGGGACGTGCGTGGCTAGAGAAAATCACACTGGACTGGCCTGCAGTCCGCATGATGTCAAAAGGGGAGTCAGGTCTGACTGCAGTTTTAAACAAACATGCAGAACTCTTCAATGGTGAACTGGGGAGCATGAAAAAGATCAGCGTGAGACTGGACATTAAACCTGACAGCAAGCCGAAGTTTCACAAAGCCCGACCTGTACCCTATGCAATTAGGCCAAAAGTTGAGGCTAACTTGGAGGCCTTAGTCGAGAATGGAGTCCTGGAGCCTGTGAGCGTAAGCAAATGGGCCACACCCATTGTTCCTGTCCTGAAAAAGGATGGATCTATTCGAATCTGCGGGGATTTTAAAGTGACTATTAACCCGGTGCTGTCTGCGGAACAGTACCCTCTTCCCCTCATTGGTGATCTTTTTACGGGCCTGGCCGGAGGGCAAAAGTTCAGCAAAATAGACTTATGCCAGGCTTATCTACAAATGCATGTCGATGACAAATCAAAGGAGCTGCTGACAATTGTGACACACAAGGGGCTGTACAGGTACTGCCGCCTTCCGTTTGGAATTACGTCGGCCCCTGCTCTATTCCAAAGGGCAATGGATCAGATCTTGAGTGGACTGCCAGGAGTCCAGTGCTACCTGGACGACATCCTTGTCACTGGGACAAATGAGGAGGATCATCTTCTGAACTTGGATGCGACACTACAGCAACTGAAAGAGTACGGACTCAGAGTTCGTAAGGACAAATGTGAATTCTTTCAGTCTTCAGTTGAGTACCTGGGGCATGTGATTGACGCTACTGGCCTGCATAAGGCACTGTCAAAGGTCAAGGCGATCGTGGAGGCCCCAGCACCCCAGAATGTGAGCCAGTTACGTTCATTTCTGGGGCTACTTAACTACTATGGGAAGTTTATTCCAGACTTAGCAACATTGCTGAAGCCGTTACATCAGTTGCTATGTCAAGGCAAAACATGGAAATGGACTGAACTGTGCAACGAAGCTTTCGCCCAAGCAAAGAAAGCATTGCTGAAGTCAGAGGTCCTGACACACTTCGACCCAAAGCTGCCCGTGCAGCTAGCATGTGATGCATCACCATATGGTGTGGGAGCAGTCATATCCCACATCATGCCTTCTGGGGAAGAGAAACCTATCGCCTTCGCATCACGCACCTTGAACAAGGCCGAGAGTAACTATGTGCAGATTGAGCGCGAGGCCTTGGGAATCATTTTTGGAATTCGAAAATTTCATCAGTACCTGTTTGGGAGAAGGTTCACACTCCTGATGGATCACCGTCCATTGACTTCAATCTTCGGGCCCCACACCGGAATTCCGTCTCTTGCTGCAAGCAGGATGCAAAGGTGGGCTTTACTGTTGTCAGGACACACATACGACATCAAATATTGCAAATCAGACTTGCATGGCAACACAGACGGTCTCTCGAGGCTGCCCTTGCCTGTTACTCCCCCAGAGCCCCGTCAGATAGACATCTTCTACTTTAGACAAGTGGAGGGAGCACCTGTCACTGCAGTTCAGGTGCGAAGGTACACCCGCAACGATCCAGTCCTGTCTGAGGTAATGGACAATGTCATTCGAGGGAGAGCTATAGGAGATTCTCCTAGTTTGAAACCTTACGTTTCAAAAAGAAATGAGCTCTCCATCCAGGCAGGTTGTCTTCTTTGGGGACGCCGTGTCATCATTCCGCCACCTCTGAGGGAACCTATACTGCAACAACTTCATACAGGCCACAGTGGGATGGTTCGGATGAAGGAAATGGCAAGAAGCTACTTCTGGTGGCCAGGTCTCGATGGAAATATTGAGGAGAAAGCCAAAACATGTTCCCCATGTCAAATGGTCTGGAATGTTCCACAGCTGGCAACCCTACACCCCTGGGATTGGCCTGAAGAAGTGTGGCAGCGAGTACATGTGGACTTCGCCAGTCCTTTCGAAGAGAAGATGTTTATGGTGGTTGTGGACGCTCGAAGCAAGTGGCCGGAGGTCGCTGTGATGAGGTCTACCACGGCAGAGAAAACAATTGAGAAACTGGGTGAGATGTTCAGCCATTATGGCTCACCGGAACAACTCGTAAGTGACAACGGTCCACAATTTGTATCACAGGAGTTTGCAACCTTCCTGCATGTGAATGGTGTCCAACACATCAGGTCTGCACCCTATCATCCCTCTACTAACGGCCTGGCAGAAAGGTTTGTGCAAACTTTGAAGCACGCCTTGAAGGCATCGCAAGGTCAGGGCTCAATCCACCAACGTCTGAACAGCTTCCTGTTGTCCTACAGGAACGAGCCGCATGCCACAACCAAAACTTCCCCCGCTTCGCTCATGATGAAGAGGCAGTTGCGGACAAGTTTTGACTTACTCAAACTTCCAAGGGCAGAGCAGGTTGTCTATTGTCAACAACAAGCTCAAGTTGAAAGGAGAGAGAAAAGAACCAAGGAGAGACGGTTTCATCCTGGAGAGCATGTCCTAGCTCGAAACTACAACACTGGACCGAAATGGGTTCCTGCTACGGTGATCGCGCAGACGGGCCCTGTGTCTTACACGGTTGAGACTGCTGAGGACGTCGTCTGGAGAAGACACACAGGTCAACTGTTGCTAGGAGCAGAGACAGCCACAGAGGCTCCAACGGCTGGTTGGCCTGAACTGTTTCCGGATGATACCGCAAACCAGCATCCTTTGCCACAGTGCTCTTCTCCAACACAGGAAGTCAAAGAGACTGTTCCACCTGTGCAAACTCCTGACTTTTGACTGATACAGGCACCTCCTCTATCTAGGCCTGTGTCAATGCCTACTGCTGTGGAAGCCAGTGATGACCGCCGGTATCCTGTCAGAGAGCGGCGGCATCCAACACGCTTGGATCTGTAGACTTAGTGACTTACCCACAAGACTGGGGCAGAATAAACCCCAGGGTAAAGTCAGGGTTGAGACAGTCTACCTCTACCCTTGGTTAGTTGAGTGCATTGAAAGTAATTTACCTGTTGAGGAAGAATGTGGACCTTTCATTTAAAAGGGGAGGAATATGTTATGTATTGGGTGTTCTCCTCTCACCAGTGGTGACGCTGTCACAGCAGAGAAATGGTTGGGGTTGTTCTCTTGATTAAGCTTTAGCTCTCTTTGCTCGGTACTCTCCGGAACTTTCTTTTTGAATAAAGCACTTCATGTTTGAATCTCTGTGTTCTGAGTTCTAATTGTGTCTAGGTAGAAAGGTACAGACACAACAGCGGGCACCGCATAACAATCCTGACATCTTCCGTAACCGCAAAGGTTACCACTCACTTAATGTGCAGTTGGTGTGTGACCACACACAGCTAATCCTTAGTCAATGCACGGTATCCTGGCAGCAGCCACGATGCTTTCATCCTGCACCAGACCGGTGTGCCAGCACTCTTCTAGCCATCATGTCAAGCTCACGGCTGGCTGCTTGGGGACAAGGACTATCGGCTCTCCACCTGGCTCATGACTCTCCTCTGCAACTCCAGCACTCCTGCTCAGCACTCATATAATGACATCCATGCTGTGACCATCGGGGTGCTCAAGCAACGGTTCCGCTGCCTTGACCGCTCGGGAGGAGCCCTCCAGTACTCAGCTAAGCGGGTGTCCCATTTCGTAGTGGTCTGCTGTATGCTCCACAACCTGGCCATCATGAGGGCCCAGCCCTTGCCAACAGGGATTGCAGGACCACCTCAGAAGGAGGAAGAGGGAGAGGAGGAGGAGGAAGAGGAAGATGAGGAGGAACAGGAGCGAGGGAAGAGGCAGCCACTCAATTGGCCTTCCAGAAGTGCGGTCCGTGACCACCTCATCAGACTGCGATTACAATAAATTAAACCCCAGATCCCCGTTGCTCACCACATCCCCATCATTCCATCCCTGTCGCACGCCATATCACAGCGCAAAGCTGAAATGAGAGACACCACAAAAGAATCCAAACTGAATTAATAAATTTACCAATAATCAGTGAACATATATTTACAACAACAACATGAACTATTCACCCTTGTGCAATCCCTTAGTGCCTCTCATTACTGTGCCTTTGCCTACTCTCGTGCTCCTACGAAGTGTTGACCTAATGGCTGCAGCAGGGCTGGTGGAAGGCTGCTGAGTGTCCGTGTGGGAGACTTCAGATGGCCTTGCAGGACGCCCTCAACTAGCTCTGGGCCTGGAAGGCCCGGCTGTAGACTGCACCACCTCAGCATGGGTGGCAGCAGTCTGGGCTGGCTGGATGACAGGCAGGGACAAGGGCAACGGCGGAGTAGCAGTGGGAGCAGGAGTGCTGAATTCCTGAGAGAGGATAGCAGGTTCCTACTCCACTGACCCACTACCACACCCCCGGGGAAGTGCCTTAGCATCCCTAGCAATCTGTTGGAGCACAGATTGCTGGCCTGCTGTGGCACCGTGAAAGCCCTGGTCGATGGTGGTAGACCCAGCCACGATGGCAGCAGTCAGAGTTTGCATGGCATCAAACTGAGACTACATGAGAGCAGTTTGAGATTGGATGCCACCAAGCATAGACTGCATTACAGCACTAAGACGTTGTGTCGCTTCCACCTGTGCTGCAATGGAAACTGCCAGATCGCTCATCACACGTGGCATCAGGTCTGGGTCGCTACGGTCTCTCTGGGAGTCTACCATTTTTTGCAGACTGGAAATGATGGGCTCCATGGTGTGCGCAGAGCCTTGTGCAATGTTGGAGGCGGACTCCTCCGCGCTCCTTACCATTGCCAAGAGGCTCCCAGGCACCCTTGCCATTGCACCTATCATCTCCGTGTGCATGCCCATCACCCTTCTTCTAAACACCTCCCCATCGAGGTCCTCATCTGAGTCCTGTGCAGCAGAACTCGTGCGCGAACTCCCCCTCTGGTGAGCTAGCTCCTGAGCTATCCTTTCCCCCAGCCTTGCTACAGCCCACTCATCCCCGGGGCCTCACCCTGTGCAGATCCCTCTATTATACTAGCCTCTAAAGAAGGCGTAGTGCCAGTATCTGAACTGGTGCCTGCGGGTGAGACATGCAGTGACGCGGTGTGTTCATCCTAATCCTCTTCTCCCACTCTCTCTCAATAGTGCCCTCAGGGACAGGCTTCTCAGGTGCTTGCTCATTATCTGAAAGCATAAAGGTGCAAGAGTCAGGTTAAGGTGAGGGGAGGGGGGCAGGAAGGGAGAAAGGCATACATACAGCATGATTAGCTGGAAAGTGTGAAACGCTTGTGGGGTGAGGAGGAAGTAGGATGTGAGAAGGAGTAGGGATGAACATACCATTGTCCGCAAGAGGGTCAACGTCGCCGGTGGCCACGGCACCCACCGCCTGGCGCCCAATAATCTGCAGCACTGTTTCCTCCAGCGCAGACAGTGGTTGGGTGTTGGCTTGTCCCTGGCCTGTGTGCTCCTGCTCCCTCCTGTTGTGAGCCACCTTAGCCTGCAAGAGAAAGGAAAGTGTGTGAGTGAGTGTGGAGCAATGTGTTTGGTGATGTGCCTGCCATAGTTGAATAGCTGTCATTGTGTGCAAGGCGTGAGATGTGGGTGTGAATGTTGGTAGGTAGAGATTGTTGATGGGTGAGTGCTGGGGGTGTGGTGCTTTGGGTAGTGTGTGAAGACTGTGGTTCAGATGGTGGTATGTAGCATTTGTTGAAGCATTCACTCACCCTGACCACCCGAGTGAGGTTGTTAAATTGCTTCCTGCACTGTGTGCACATCCTGGGGACCACAGTGCTGCCGCATGGTGCGGAAAACTTGAGGCGAGGACTTCCTGCCACTTGCTGGGTAGAGCACCGCCCTCCGTCTCTCCACAACAAACACCAATGCCTCCAATTCTTGATTGCAGAATCTGCGGGCTCTCTCCCTGGGCCATGGATCTGCCATCAATGCAGCTGCTGGATTCGTCCGGCTCCTTTTACTTGACACGCTGCTGCTTGCTGAGGCAGTTGCACAGCCAGCAATGCTGAGTATGAGGTTCTGCAGCATCAATGAACCTCCCCTTTAAGAACTGGGAAAAGCCTGTGGCAATGATGACTAGCGATTAGACTGCACCTGATATTGGTTCACCCTTTGAATGTAACACCAATGAGCTTGGGCTTTAAAGCTTGAATTAGCGCTTCAATCATTTCTTTGAGCAGTGAGACTTAATTTTGCGTGCTGTCTAAAGCATTAGTGTCTTGTGCTAATTCTCCAGCTTTTCTAATTTTACTGCCGATTCCTGGACTATAATGAATTTCTAGCCCATTATCTTGCAGGTAGATCTTGCAAATGCCACTGGCATAAGGATACCTTCTTACAGTATATTGTGAGAATGTCTACTTTAAGCCTTTTTTGGTGCTGGTGGAGGTAGTGGAGGCTTTGGGGGAAATTTTAACCCCCAAAAGTGGGTGGGTTGGCGTCGGATGAGATGCTAATTAAAAAAAAATCTCAAACCCGACCCAAACCCGCCCACTTCTGGGTTTAACGGAGGCGGCACGGGGGCAGGCAGCCAACCTGTTCCCAGGAGGCTGAGAGCCTTGCATTTAATCTGCTTTACAGGTTTAACCCTGGACCGCCAGGTTTCTCAGGCCTCGGGAAACCCAGCAGCTTAAGGGAGGCGAGTACAGCTTTGGGGAAAAGGCGAGTTCCTTTACAGCACTGCTCCTGGGCCAGGAGGAGCAGGAGTGCTTCCCCCCTGGCCCCCCAAGCTTACTCCTTCCCTGGGATCGGATCCCCCCCACCTCAGGGCCAGGGATCAGAAATCCCCCCCCCCCCCCCCACCCAATGCTCCCACTAGCAGCTGTTGGCTCCTTACCTGCGGCTGCGGCCTGCTCCAGTCTGCTCCCCACTCGACTGGAAGCCAAGTCTGTCAATCAGGCTGACTTCCGGGCAGGGATCCTGTTTTTTTAAAATAAGTCACACGCGGGGAACCCGGACTTCCAAGTTATGCGGCCGAACCCCCCATCCATCTTCATATCTTCACTATTCAGTGTTAGTCTGCTATCTCTACACAGATAACACTCCCTCACTTTGACTTCAGCAGCAGAGGAACTATTGTGTCCCATGACGTTTAAGAAATCAATGGATACGTGAGTGATTATCAGACAGAAATCTCACCAATAATGTCATTAAAAAATTAGATCCATTTATAACCATCATCTGAACCCAGAGAGGACATTACTACCTGAACTCACTTCTGTGAATCTGTGACATGTACCAAGTAATTGTAGTGCAGGTTTATCGTGTTTGTTGGCAGTGGATGGCATGGCAGATGTTGACAACAAGCTCTCGAACACAACATTTCATATACATACCAAAATATTAATGATTATAGCACAATTACTGAAAATTCATTTGAATGATAATATACAGTTAATTACCAGAGCATAATACAGCTAATAAAAATTATTAACTAGCCTTCAGCCATCATGGCTTTGCACTCTGTAATTGTCTTTAGAAAGTGCCGTGCCTTGTTACATCTCTGCACACCTTCAAAGATCTCCTCAAAACCTTTTCTTTGACCAAACCTTCCATCACACACCCTGACACTTCTGCTTAGTTTCTGTTCCACTCCCTTTTTGGGAAGCTGTATGATGTTAAAGGGGCTACATAAATGCAAGATGATGTTTATATTAAAAACTAATATTTCACTGTCCGCACCATATTCCTGGTATTGCAGTAACTGCTTTAATATCATAGTAGCCTTTTGATGACATTTATAAAGAAGCTAATTGCTACAATTGTTTAAAATAACAAAAAAAAGACACTTTAATTGAGCAGGTCAGGCAGCATTTATGGCGAGAACAGATGAGTTAATATTTTTTAAAAAGGACAGAATAAAGGGAAGGGAAAGGAAAACACACACAGACACGCATGCACACACACAAATAGAATGATCTATAAAGTGTTTAAGTGGAAAGCAGAAGATAGTTAAATGGTAGAAGTGATATAAGCATGAGACACTAGGAGGCATAATAAGATAATATAAAGTAAAGAGAACAGATGACTAGCTGAAGGAGGTGAGGGATGAGGTAGGTAGAAATGGAAGCATGAAAAACTGGCAAAGCAGAGCAGGATCCAACAGCACAGACACCTGGGAGAAGAAAAAAATCAGGTTGACAACAAGGCTGCAGGTCACCCAGCCACAGAGTGTTCCAATAGAGGGTCCTTGTCCCATGCACCACCCTCTCCCTCCCCCACATAATCACTGGCCTGACTGTGTAGAATGGGTGTTCGGCACTTCTGAGGGGGAGGGGGTGGTAGTGGGATTTTGCCAGGGCTCAGGGTTCACATGGGTTGCTGATTGCACATCCCTGTTTTAATAATTGGCAATAACTGTTACTATGGAGTATGCAGGTATTTTCTGTTGACCTCTGGTTTTACTTTCTACATTAGATTTATATTTGTAATTAAATGGCAACAATTACTCAGGATATAATCTGGTAACACTGAAGGGCAAAACATTTTTTTTAAATGTTTCTTTCGTCAGATAAGGAAAGAAATTATAGGCTAAAAATTACTGTTGACACGAGTGGACAAATGCTTAATGGAGTAACATACATCAGAATTTAATGGACAGAAATTCACATGGATCATGAATTGAGCATGCTGAACTCTGTGGCTGGATTCCTGATATGGTTTGCCGATTGCATGAAGCTCTGGGCTGGGAGCGTTAAATCATGAAATTTACCCCAATGTGGTTATATGGCATTCAGCTGTCCATCAATTTAATGGAGATGTTAATTTGTTTATTTTATTTTAAACAGGTTAACATCGCCCTTAAAATAGCAGACAGAAGAATAGCATTCAAAAGTATTTGTTTGCTAATATCACCAACAGTAAATCAGCCTTTGTGCATCTATAAGCTTATTTTGTTTATTATAGTTATATGATATACAGCCACAGGAAGTTGTGTGTATATATATATATCCTTTAATATAGAAAAACATCACAATGCATAGTGGAAAGGGTAACCAAAAGTTTGGTCAAAGATGTGGGTTTTAAGGAGGATCTTAAAGGAAAAGAGAGGTGGAGAGCTTAGGGAGGGAATTCTAGATCTTGGGTGATGTGCCTCAATAAATCCGAGACTCGATGTTAGCGAAACAAAACAAGGCTTTTATTGACTTAGAAGGTAACATACAGAGGAGAGGTATCTTCCATCCAGAGGTCTGCCATACTGGATGTGATGCAGGCTGGGCCAGCTTACATAGGGGCCAGGTATGGGCGGAGCCCTACACACAGTACAATACAATGGTGAGGAAACGGAACTGAGGTAAGGGAAATGAAACTGAAACCAACCACAGTCACAGGCAGAGAATACCAATGAGTGATGAATGGAATATTTCATCACATTCACCCCTTCTATAGATTTAGTCTGTTCGGGGGTTTGATAGTCCTCTGCGACCGACGTGGCTGTTGTGGTGCCGCGGGTGTCGGCTGGGTGTCCCCGGTGGCCTCCTGGGTCTCTGCCGGGGGTGCCGCCAGGGTTGTTGAAGGGGTAGTTGGTGGGGGTACCGTTGGTCGATGTTCTTCCAGGGGTGATGAAAGAGTAGTGGGTGGGTAAGAGTTGCTGTGATCGTTGTTGCTGCTGTTGTCATGGTTGTTGTCGTTACCGGCTGGGGCGACGTCTTTTATGGACACGGTGTCCTCCCTTCCGTCGGCGTGCCGGACATACGCGTATTGGGGGTTGGCGTGGAGTAGGTGCACTGACTCCACGAGAGGGTCCGTCTTGTGGCCCCTCACATGCCTTCGCACGAATACCGGACCCTGGGTGGAGAGCCATGACGGCATGGATACGCCTAAGGTGGATTTCCGGGGAAAGACAAACATTCGCTCATGAGGCGTGGCATTAGTGGCAGTACACAATAGCGACCGTATCGAATGGAGCACATCTGGGAGGACTTCCTGCCAGCGGGAGATAGGGAGGCCCTTGGTCCTTAGAGCTAGAGTGACTGCTTTCCATACTGTCCCGTTCTCTCGCTCCACTTGACCGTTACCCCGGGGGTTGTAGCTGGTGGTACGGCTTGTGGCGATCCCCCTGGACAGCATGTACTGGCGTAGCTCTTCACTCATGAAGGACGCCCCCCTATCCGTATGGATGTAGCTTGGCATACCGAACAGGCAGAACAGGCTGTTGAGGCATTTAATGACCGTGGCGCTGGTCATGTCTGGGCAGGGGAGGGCGAATGGCAAACGGGAGTATTCGTCCACAATGTTCAGGAAGTAAACATTGCGGTCGATGGACGGGAGGGGGCCCTTGAAATCTAAGCTGAGCCGCTCAAAGGGCCGTGTAGCTTTGATTAAGTGGGCTCTATCTGGGCGGTAGAACCGAGGCTTGCACTCAGCGCAAGTGCGGCAGTTCCTGGTCAGAGACCGAACTTCCTCAATCGAGTAGGGTAAGTTGCGGGACTTTATGAAGTGGAACAGCCGCGTGACCCCTGGGTGGCAGAGGTCGTTGTGGAGGGTCTGTAGCCGATCCCCGGTGGCGCTGGCACACATCCCTCGTGAGAGGGCGTCGGGGGATTCGTTAAGGGCCCCTGGCCAGTAAATGATGTCATAATCGAAGGTGGAGAGCTCGATCCGCCACCTAAGAATCTTATCATTTTTAATCTTCCCCCTCTGTTTATTATTGAACATAAACGCTACCGACCGCTGGTCGGTAAGTAGGGTGAAGCGTTTGCCGGCTAGGTAGTGGTGCCAGTGGTGCACTGCCTCCACGATGGCTTGGGCCTCCTTTTCCACGGAGGAGTGTCTGATCTCGGGCCCTTGGAGGGTCCTCGAGAAGAAAGCTACGGGCCGCCCCACCTGGTTGAGGGTGGCCACCAAGGCAAAGTCAGACGCATCACTTTCCACTTGAAAGGGAGTGTTCTCGTCCACTGCCTGTAGCGTGGCCTGCTCAATATCCCGCTTAATGCTTTTGAAGGCGGCGTGGGCCTCAGCAGGGAGCGGAAAAGAGGATGCTTTCAAGAGGGGGTGGGCTTTGTCAGAGTAGTTGGGGACCCATTGGGAATAATAAGAAAATAACCCCAGGCACCTTTTCAGGGCTTTGGGAGTGTTGGGCAGGGGCAGCTCCCGTAGGGGGCGCAATCGGTCGGGGTCTGGTCCGATTTCCCCATTCTCCACCACGCTGCCTAGTATGCAGAGGCGCGTGGCGTTGTAAACGCACTTGTCCTCGTTGTAGGTGAGGTTGAGTTTTTGTGCGGTTTTCAGGA
This sequence comes from Somniosus microcephalus, assembly GCF_052327205.1. Lineage (NCBI taxonomy): Eukaryota > Metazoa > Chordata > Chondrichthyes > Squaliformes > Somniosidae > Somniosus > Somniosus microcephalus. The sequence goes on from NC_140989.1 coordinate 308,019,407, forward strand.
ACCTCTTGAGGTTCGAGTCGTGATCCTGCTGGTTGTGACCGCAGATGGTGACGTTGTCGAGGTAGGGGAAGGTTGCCTGCAAGTGGTGGTCATCGACCATGCGGTCCATCTCCCTCTGGAAGACCGAGACCCCATTCGTCACCCCAAAGGGGACTCTGAGGAATTGGTAGAGGCGTCCGTTCGCCTCAAAGGCGGTGTACGGGCGGTCCTCTGGTCTGATAGGGAGCTGGTGGTACGCTGACTTGAGGTCGATGGTGGAGAACACCCGGTATTGGGCGATTTGGTTCACCATTTCTGATATGCGGGGTAGCGGGTAGGCGTCTAGTTGGGTGTACCTGTTGATCGTTTGGCTATAGTCGATCACCATCCGTTTCTTCTCGCTACCCCTTACCACTACCACTTGGGCGCGCCACGGGCTGTTGCTGCGTTCAAGAATGCGCTCTTTCAGGAGCCTGTCTACCTCGGTCGCGATAAACCGCCTGTCCTCCCAGCTGTACCTCCTGCTTTTGGTCGCTATTGGCCGGCAGTTAGGGGTAAGGTTCGCAAATAGCGAAGGCGGCTTTACCTTCAGGGTAGCCAGACCGCACACTGTGAGGGGCGGCTGGGACCCACCGTAATTGAGCGTGATGCTTTGGTGGTAGCACTGGAAATCCAGGCCCAAGATCACGCTCGCACATAGATTCTTCATGATTAGTACTTTAAAATTATCGTATACAGTTCCGTTAACAGACAATTGTACCGTGCAGTAACCCATAATGGTCGATGTCTGGGTTTTATCAGCCATAGAGATGGTACCACGAGTAGGGACCACCTTTAGGGAGAGTTGTTGTGCCAGTTCAGGGTGGATGAAACTCTCCGTGCTTCCACTGTCAATTAAACATTTAACCCCGCACCCGTTTACCTCGATGTCCACCATTGATTTGGATAGCGGGTGCGGCCTGGTCTGGTCCACTGTGACCGATGCCACTGTAGGGCCCTGATCGAGACAAGATGGCATCCACGCTGTCTGCTCACAAGATGGCGGACCCCACGAGGTCGGGCAAGATGGCGTCCAAGATGGCCGCTCCCACGGCGCACACGCGGCGGTGGCGGGTTTTCCGGCGGGGTTCCCTCTGCACACCTTCCCGAAGTGCCCCTTCTTACCGCACTTAAAGCAGGTGGTGCCTTTCGCCGGGCACAGGTTTCTGGTGTGCTTCGGCTGCCCGCAGAAGTAGCAGTTGGGTCCCCGATGCGTCGTGGCTGTCGTAGGGCTTCTGGGGGGAGAGCGGGGCCCCGACAGTGTCGGGCTGCCGGGCGGGGAAGATGCCTTCCAAGATGGCGGCACCCTTGGTGCACACGTGGTGGCGTGGACGGCGCGGGCTGAAGTGTAGGCGTCCGAGTTTCTCTGGGCCACATCCAGGGATCGCGCTGTGTCCGCAGCCTGTTTCAGGTCCAATCCCGTTTGTTCCAGCAGTCTCTGCCGGATGTAAGTGGAGCTGAGGCCTGTGATAAAGGCATCGCGAACAAGCTCGTCAGTGTACACTGCGGCTTTTACATCTTGGCACTTGCAGTCTTTGCCAAGCGTTTTCAGGGTGCCTAGGAACTCCTCCACCGATTCCCCAGGTCGCTGTGCGCGAGTAGCGAGCAGATGCCTAGCATACACCTCATTCATAGGCTGTTGGTAATGCGCCTTTAAGATGTCGCAGGTGGCCGGGTACGTGTCGGCGTCTTGGATGAGGGGGTAAACCCGGTGGCTTACCCAATTCCGCAGAATTCCGAGTTTCATACTCGCAGCGTCAGTAGCGTCTTTGACGGCTGCGGAATTGTCCAGGAAGAATTCCATACACATAAACCAGTGTCCGAAGCGTGCCGATGCGTCCGAAGCATGCTGGTCCAAATCCAAACGTTCGGGTTTCAAGAGTTGATCCATTGTGTTGAAAATTAAGTCAATAAAATTGATGTGCCTCAATAAATCCGAGACTCGATGTTAGCGAAACAAAACAAGGCTTTTATTGACTTAGAAGGTAACACACAGAGGAGAGGTATCTTCCATCCAGAGGTCTGCCGTACTGGATGTGATGCAGGCTGGGCCAGCTTACATAGGGGCCAGGTATGGGCGGAGCCCTACACACAGTACAATACAATGGTGAGGAAACGGAACTGAGGTAAGGGAAATGAAACTGAAACCAACCACAGTCACAGGCAGAGAATACCAATGAGTGAAGAATGGAATATTTCATCACATTGGGATCTAGGAAACTGTAGGCATGGCTGCCAATGGTGGGGGAAGGATGCCAGATTCAGAGGAACGGTGAGTTTGAAGGCAGTTGTAGGGATGAAGTTACAGAGAATGGAAGGGGAGAGGTCATGAAGGGATTTAAACATAAGGACAAGATTATTAAATTGGAGACATTGGAAGACTGGGAGTCAATGTAGGTCAGCGAGCACAGGCATGATGGGTGAGCAGGACTTGGTGTGGGATAGGATGTGGGACGCACAGTTTATGATGAGCTGAAATTTACAGAGCATGAAGGATAGGAGGCTAGCCGGGAGAGCACTGGAATCGTCAAATCTGGAAGTGAGAAAGGCATGGATGAGAATTTCAGCAGCAGATGGGCTGACGCAGGGGATGAAGTAGGCGAGCTTTGCGATGGAGAGGATGGGGTAAAATTCAACTTTAGTGGGGGTACAAAACAGGTGATAGCAGATCGGTGGCCCGTTATACACCCCACTCAATTTTTCACTGCATTGAAGTCCGGCCATTTTGCACCCGTGCAAAAGTTGAATTTCACCCAGATATGTCAGTAGGATTGAATAGGATGTCAAGGTTGTGAACATCAAAGATGGTGGCTTTGGTCTTCACAGTGTTTAACTGGAGGATATGGTGGCTCACCTGAGACTTGATGTTGGACAAGAAGTCTGACAACACAGAGGTAATGAAGGGTTGAAAGAGGCGGTGGAGATGTAGAGCTGGGTGTTGTGTATATATTACTTGAATTTGAAATCATGCCTTTATTAAACATCTCAAGAAAATTATGGACTTATATTAACTTTGAACACAAATTTACTGGCTGTAATATAGTATCCAGTTAAAGTAATAGTTGGTTCCCAATGAAAAAGGTATTAATCATCATGAACAATTTTGATAAAGTAGACAGGTTTCTTAAACCCCAAATAGATAAGTTTTATCAAGCAGATATTCTTGATAAAGCCGCTAATCTGTTTTACAATTTAGTTCCTCCATGATTTTATATATACTTGTTGCCTTCACCATTTTATGCCATGAAGATATTTTCAAGGCAGCAACTGTAATAATCAGAACAGTTTATTAACTTGATTCGATTAATTGATAACTCTTATTGCTTGCAGTTAAACAACTTCGCAATGACATTGTCCCCGACAGTTATTGTATTCACTCATGGGATAACATCTAATTAAACTTTGTACATTAAAAGGATACAGGCTTCTTCAGTGTAAGGAACTGTGCTGGTAGTTCCTCCTACTACATAACTGTAAAAGGAAACTTCCAGTGTGTAGCAGTAGGAGGTGTCATCCAGAAGACCACCAAGGAAGCGACGCCCTGTTCCTGCCTTCACAGCATCTCGGTTAAAGCAAGTACTAGACTAAAAATGAAACATTTCAAAATTAAGAACTTTAAAAACAAATCAATGCAAATAATGCTATCACTAACAGTTGTACTGCACAACACTGCGATGCTGCAACTATTCCACATTGTTGAGAAATCAATAAAAATTGAATCACACTCTCTTGTAATGAAAATGTCCCTGTTGCAGAATTCCCTTAGCAATACCTTTGAAAGACAGAATTGGAAAACACTATATTTTGTGTTTGTTTAAAAAAGGATTGTGCAAGAATATATATTCCTCAGAGTTATCATGATCAGTGAAAATGTTGTACTTACTAAACACCTTTGTTGGATAAATAACATATACGTTTGGGATCAGTGGCTTCGACAACAAACTTGTGTGGTGGGTGACACAACTCACTTTTGCCAGCAGTGTTTGTTAGTTATGTCGTCTGTGACAGCCAGTGGTTTAATTTCCATAAACCATTGGTCCCCAAATATATCTTCGAAATCTTAATCTGCCCCAAGAAATCATTGAAACAGGACACTCTTACTTGTGGAATATTTACCTATAATTACTTTACTGAAGTGGAACTTACAGATACAAATATCAGATGACAAAATCATAAAGTATTTATTTTTTAACTTTGATTTTCTTTTTGCTTTAATCCTTTTATATATAGCGATTTCTGTCTACTAGTAGCAGACCAAGAAGCTGGATAATCAGAAATGTTAACAGATATTTGAAACACAACAGATGCAAAGTAAACAGCTCTATTCTAACCATATTAAATTAAGTTGACATTTTACCCAACTGAATTAAAAGGAGAATTCTGATATGGAGAATGCATATCTGAAAGCAGTTATTGGAGATTCTAATTGTTATGATTCCCTATCCATTCTATTTACCTTTCTGTCATTAATTGCTATTGCTGCTTTCTTTTAGTCATATTGTGCCATATTCAATCACAAGACAATTTTGTGCATTAAACAAAAAGCAATAATGTAAGATCCTGGCAGTACTTGGATGAAAAGAAGGTATCTGATGAAACTATGCAAATCGGTTCATTTTCTTCAGTCTGGTTTATGACAATTCATATTTATTCAAGTAAATATTTTTACAATCTAATCCCTAAAACATTATTTAGTTTGCTCAAATAATAATTATTTAAAAAGTATGTTTCTGAATATGGAATATTGAACATACTATAAATCATATTTTTATAACCAAAAAGATCAAAGTTTTTTTCAAGTATATAGTTTTGGGTAGAAAACCTTAAAATTTATTTGCTTCTCTTAGATATATGGAATTAAAATAAAGCTTCTTCAAAATGATAGCCCTGTGCAACATTTGATTAGACAGATTGCCATCGTGTGACAAATATTTTTCAGTTTTTGCCAAAATTACCCCCAGAGGGCCACAGTTTTGAGTAAGTGATACCAGAAGGCATTCTTTCAAAGAACATTTCCCGCTTTGATTCTGAGGTCTGACCATACATGTTAGATTTGCCAGCTTATGCTGGAGATTTCCCCGAGAACAAATCTAACCCAAGGGAATAATAAAACAAAAAGTAACTGCATTTATCATCCACCAACTGCTAAAATTCATTTTAAATAAATGGGCATCATGAATTTTATAATGTTATTTCATGTTGTTTATTATTGTGTTATGTTTCATGTGATGTTATTTGTGTCAAAGAATAACATTTTTCAATTCATTTCTAGAAGAAATCAAGATCTTGCTAGCTAGTGACAAAATTCAACCATGACCTCCCTAAAACACATATTTATGGGACAGCATTTAAAACAGAGAATTGCAGAAGGTAGATATACATGATGGAGAATAATTTTAATGCTTCTTTCAAGTATGTTAAAATAGAATCATGTTATATAAGGATCGCAATTAAGGTCAGACAAGTCAATTATTGAGTTGCTCAAATGCTTGTCATTGTAATCTCCATAATGTCCTTTTTGTTTTTAAAGTAATGTGGCATTAAGACTCGACAATGCACTGATATATAAGCTGTCATGACTATTAAAAAAAAGCCCTCAAGCTAATTTCTAAAGACAGATAATATAACATTCACTTTGCTATAATGTCAGCAACAATCTGTACCATATAGCAGTCTTTGATGTGTCTGTTTAATTCTGTTCTCCACAGTAAAATGACTGCTGGTATATCATAGAAATATGTAGGGGGTGATTTTAATGGTGAGCAGGATTGGTGTGGCAGGGGGTTGAGGTGGAAAGGAAACCATTCAGCTCTTCTCAGCATGAGGCCCGGGAGATTTTAACTCATGATTGTCAACAGTCTCATGACCAAACACAGTGGGAAGCACTGTCTGACCGGCATTTTCTATGGTCACGAAACTGGGCACCTTAGTGCCAGTAGTTATGGCCTTTTTTTAAAATGTCATCCGCCTCACTTCTGCCCACTTCTGGCGCAGCCCGCATTGTGCGCCATCTTGGTGAGGACGATAGCTTGGGTGGTATGTGCGTATGCCGGCAGTATGCAGAGTAGGCACATCGTGACATCAGTCAGTGTGTAACGCTGATTTGACGCACAAGCTGCCATTTTTGACGTCACTGCTCCATTCAACACCCTCTCCTAAAGACACACAGCTGAATGTGCTTTCAGCTGCACGAGGGACCCACCAGCGCTATTCAAATGGAAAAATCGAACTTGCAGGTAAGTTGATTATTTTTCTTGTACTGACTCTTGCAGAATTTGTATGAATACTGGGTTGCTGGAAGACATTTATAAAGTTGTTAAAGTGTGCAGGGAGTGATACTGGACGTTGGGAAGGCATTGGCTGCTACTGGAAGACCTCTGATTACACCACTTATAGTCATGGGGGCTATAGTTGCAGTTCCCCCTTGCGCTGTAGCATGACAGGGAGATGGAGCAGAGACAGCAAAGAAGACAAGCTGCTCGCAGAGGGAGCAGTAGCAGGTGGGGGAGGAGGGCTCTCAGCAGGAGGCCTTGCCCACCTAGGGTCTTCAGGGAGCATAACCCTTACCTGCACCTAAACCAGGAGCAGTGTGTTTGACAGCTCCACTTTACCAAGGAGGTGGTCACAGAACTCTGCCACCTCTTGGAACCAGACCTGCAGCCTCAGAGTAGGGCGACGATGGTGCTGCCAGTGGCCCTCAAGGTGACCGTGGCCCTGAACGTTTCCATCAACGGATCCTTCCATCTTGCAGCTCACCGTTGTCAGAATGTAAAGGGTTAATGCAAAAACTATAAGCTATCTTGCTAAATGGGCAGTTTTTTGCAAAAGTAAGCTGTAAACCACGGCTACATCCTGTTATCGATTAAAACTGTGGCAAAGCCTATGTCATTGCGAAGCCTATGTCACACACGAGGTCGAGAGGAACAGAAGGAGACATTAGAGTATCTTTGTTCAAGATGCTAGACGAAGATATGTGCCTACGTGTCGACTTGCTTGTTAAGTGAACCTGGCATGAACAGACACGATTGGTTTTGTTAGTCAAGTGATCGTAACTTTGAAGGATAAAGGAAGAGGGATTGCGAACAGCTAGAAGATCCACGAGGGATGTCGCGCTTGTGTAGGTGGATGTAATGCTAAAGAAGAAGACGACGCACGCTACTCTGTCCAGCGACTGAATGGGTAATAACCATTCAGAACTGTAAATTACTGCCATCATTCACTCAAAGGTCTTGATCTCTGTTGTGTGTGCTAATAAAAGATTTACTGTAACCATTTGGTATCAAGTCCGAATCCTTAAGAATTCTTACACCGTCCATCGCTGCATCCAGGAGGTCACAGAGACTCTGTACGCTAGGAGAGGGAACTTGATTGTCTTCTTCCTAAACAGAGAGAAGCAGGAGGCATGCGCATGTGGCTTTGCCAGGATATCGATCTTCCCATGGTGCAGGGCGCCATTGACTGCACACACGTGGCTTTGCGAGCGCCGCATATCAATGGTGAAATGTTCCATAACCGCAAAGAGTACCACTCACTTAATGTGCAGTTGGTGTGCGACCACGCCCAGCACATCATGATCGTGAATGTCCAGTATCCTGGCAGCAGTCATGATGCTTTCATCCTGCACTAGTCCACCGTGCCAGCAATCTTCCAGCCACCCTGTGGAACCCGAGGGTGGCTGCTAGGCAACAAAGGCTATCCGCTCTACACCTGGCTGGTGACTCCCCTCCGCAAACCCACCACTCATGGCCAGCACTCATATAATGAGAGCCATGCTGCCACGAGAAACCTCATCGAGCAGACCATCGGGGTGCTCAAACAACGGTTCCGCTGCCTTGACCGCTCGGGAGGAGCTCTCCAGTACTCACTGGAGCGGGTGTTCCAATTCATAGTGGTCTGCTGCATCCTCCACAACTTGCCCAGCATGAGGGCGCAGCCCTTGCCACCACGGGTTCCACGACCACCGCAGGAGGAGGAGGAGGAAGAGGAAGAGGTTGAGGGGAGGTGGAGGAAGGGAGGGGGCAACCTGCAAATCCACGTTCCAGACAAGCTGTCCATGTGCACATCATCAGACTCCACTTCCCCTGAATAAAATCCCAGATCTCCATTGCTCAACACTTCCCCACCTTACCATCCCTTGGGCACGGAACATCACGGCGTCCTCTTGGCTACAATGCTGAAATGAAAGCCACCACAAAACAAACATTCCAAACATAACTTATAAATGATTAATTCCAAAACTACATAACAAAGTCAACTAATCATCCTTGTACATTCCCTTAGTGCCTGTCTATTGTGTGCCTTTGCCTATCCTAGTGCTCCTACGAAGTGCTACCCAAGTGGCTGCAGCATGGCTGGTGGAAGGCTGCTGACTTTCAGTGGGTGAGATTGCATATGGCCTTGCAGGATGACCTCAAGCAGCTCTGGGCCTAGAAGGCCCGGCTGTAGCCTGCAGCACCTCGGCATGGGCGGCAGCAGCCTGGGCTGGCTGGCTGACGGGCAACAGCAAGGGCACTGGCAGAGTGGAAGTGGTGGAAATACGAATGCTGTCATCCTGAGAGAGGACAGCAGATTCGTGCTCCATGGAGCCACTGCCACTCCCCCGGGGCGGTGCCTCAGCAATCCTGGTAATCTGTTGGAGGACAGATTGCTGGATTGCTGCGATGCCCTGCAAACCCGTTTCGACACTGGAAAATGCAGCCACGATGGCAGCAGTCTGAGCTTGCGTGGCAGCAAGCTGAGCTTGCATGACAGAAGTCTGAGCTTCCACTGCAGCACTCAGACGTTGGGTCACTTCCACTTGTGCTGCAATGGAAGCTCAGACATTGCCCTGCATCATGGTTGGGTCCACAAGTGTGCTAACGGAATTGCTCATCACTTCCATCCTAGAAATCATGGACTCCAAGCTCTGCGCAAAGCCCTGTACAAGGTTGGAGCCAGACTCCTCCATGCTCCTTAACAGTGACAACAGGCGCTCTGGCAGGCCTACCAATGCACCAAACATTTCTGTGTGCATGCACATCACCCTTCTTCTGAAGGCTGCACTGCCAAAGTCCTCATGTGAGTCCTCGGCAGCAGAACACGTGTGCAACCTTGCCCGCCAGGGAGCTGGCACCTGCATTACCCTTTACCACTGCCCTGGCTGCAGGCCACTCATGCCCAGTGACTCACCACATGCAGATCCTGCCTCTGTACTACCCTCTAAAGTACACATAGTGCCATTTTCTGAGTGGGTGCCTGCGAGTGTCAGATCAAGTGATGTTGTCTCTTCTTCGCTATCACTCTCCACTTGTTCATCCTGCACTGACTAGGTTGGTTGGAGTTCTTGGGTATCTGAAAGGAGAAAGGCACAAGGGCAGGGTTGATATGATTTGGGGGGTGGGGAAGCAAGATGTGCATGCTTACACCAACAGCAGCTTGTAAGTGAGAAGAAATTGTGGGATGAGGGGGAAGTGGGATGTGAGAAGGAGGATTAGGTATGAGCATACCATCATCAATGGTTTCAGCCTTGCCGATCACCATGACCTCAGTGATGGCCCCTGCAATGATGTCTAGCACTGTCTCCTCCAGCTGGGTCAGGCTAAGCAGCCATGCCTGCCCCTGCCAGTTAGCTGCTGCTGGCGCCAGTTATGCACCACCTTGGCCTGCAAGAGAAAGGGAAGTGTGTCAGTGAGTGTGGTGCAATGTGTTTGGGTGATGTGGATGTCATGGTTGAATTGCTGGCAGTGTGTGAAAGGTGTGAGATGTGGGTGTGAGGCTTGCAACACTGGCACATGTGTGAAGGTGAGGTGAAGATATAATTGTGAGATATGAATCATGATTGACAGAGGTTGGTAGGTGAGTGATGGGCGCGTGGTGCTTTGAGCAGTGTGTGAGGCTAATAGTGCTGTTGGTGGGATATGGTATTTGAGGATGCATTCACTGACTTTGACCACCTGGGGAAAAGACTGATGGCACTGACCTCTTCAGCAATCTGCTCCCACTGCCTTCTTACAGTCAGTTAGGAGGGTCCCATGGCCCCTTGCAGGTAGAGAACCTGTATCCTCCTTTCGACCCCCTGCACTAAGGGCGCCAGTGCTGCGTCTGAGAACCTAAGTGCCTTTTCTCTGCTTTGTTCAGCCATAGCTATCTTTCACTTTCCTTTGCAACAATTACATTGAGGTACTTATTTCAAAAAGCACCTCCCCTTTAAGAAGTGCAGACTGCGTTTTAAACTGCAGGCTACCTTTAAATAGAGATCACACTTCCCACAAAATTGAGCCCCCTGTTGAGCGCTCAGTCAAACAGCAACACTCTCAGCACTGGGCACAGTGCTTCAATCATGTTAATTAGCAGGTAGCACGAATGACGTGTGCTGCCTACAATACTTTCAATGAATTTAGCCCCCAAATTGTTTATGTATGCCATTTTAAATACAAATTAGGAATTTTTAGCTTTCAATATTCAACCTGTAGCCCATGAACAGTTAACCATTGTGACTTAGAAATAATGGGGGTGAATTTCCTCGGAGCTTCTCTCACTCTCGGGGTTTCCACTGTACTTCAGGCAAAGTTATGGCAGCGGAGTGGGAGAATCTCTGAGGAAATTCATCTGCAATGTTAAAACAGATGACCACTCCCTTTCCTCCCGTTAATTCCATCAATTTGCATCATTACACTTTGGAAGTCTGAAAAATCATGCACTCCCGGCAGAATGATCAGAACTTCTACAAAATCTGGTTCCATTCTCAATCTACTGCTGATTGGCACACTGGTAACATTCCCTATATAGTCGGACACCACATGAAAGGGATATATGCCAACCCACCTGTCCATAAAATTCAGCGCTGAGCTCTAGAATTCTCTCCCTAAACCTCTCCGTGCCTCTACATCTCTCTCTTCCTTTAAGATGCTCCTTAAAACCTATCTCATCTCTCCTAATATCTCCTTACGTGGTTTGGTGTCAAATTTTTTTTGATAATGCTCCTATGAAACGCTTTGGGATGTTTTGTGATGTTGAAGTCGCTGTATCAATGCAAGTTGTTATTATTGATGCGACCAAAAAGATCCAATGGTCATTGTTGTATGAGGCCACAGCAGAACTATGTAAGGCTCAGTTCTTCTCACTCTGGCCTAGAAATTAGTCTGGGCCTGCACAGCCAGCGAGTGCCAGAACAGAGAGGCCAACTATCAATGAAAATTGATCCACGGGTTCATTAACATACTCGGCGCAAGCACGCCCGATTATTGGCTCTACTGAAATCAATGGAGCATAAAATCGGGTGGCTTATAAATCGAGCATTTGGCCTAAACCCACCTCACTCTCACCGGGTGGTTTAGGTTAAAATCGGGGCACATCTGTTTGCATTGTTGAAGCAGGGAGGATCATAGAAAATGGATTTGAGCAAATTTCAAATTACTTTGTTGTATACAATTTTCTTGACTTCTCCCTCTAACATCCAGATATCTATTTCCCTTTCTCCTAGGTATTTTTGTCTGTGTGTACCTTTCCAGAACTGTTGTCTTTGCTAAGACTTTGACTCCACTGCCAACCTGGTGCTCAGGCTGTGAGTGTAATGCACTAGATCAGGTTTTTCTCCCCTCAAGGTAAAATGCTACACTTCAGTGACATGTCCAATCTAAGAGTCAACTTCAAATCTATGTGCTCCAGGCTTTTGCAGAGTTGCAATCTGCATATTAAACATTCAACTAGAAATACAGCAACACCCATAAAAATCCCTTTGTGAAAGTCTTGGCACAGCACATTCAGAACATTATTAAAGAAGCAGTCAAAACATTCCGGGGAGAATATACAGAGTTTTGCAAATATCATTGTAAACGAAAAAGAACTCAAATATAAAAAATGAATTATAAATGTGCTTTAGTGCTTTTGGCAAAGCACTTTTCTACTATTTTGCTGTTTGGTAGCTATGTTAGTACATTCAGTACTAGCACTAAGTATTTAGTTACTTTTGGTACAGCACAATGTTAAGTGATTAATCATACACACAAATGGAGTTTAAATAATGATTTTTTTGAATGTGGAAGTTAATCCCCCCCCCCACTCCATCTCCGAGGTGCTAGGGTAAGGGAACATGAGTCTATGATTTGGCATTTTACCACCAGCAATGCTGAAATACCCTGTAGACAGACTTGTAGTTTCCCTTTACTTGTAGGAGTAAAGAGGTGCCTCTGTTGCTTGGAGAAGAAGGGATTCTGGTTTGTAAGGAGATAGATTGGCAATAATGGTAATTTGCTTTTTGACTCTTGTTGCTACCATCTGCTTGGACACAATCATGTAGAAGCTGACCTCATTACTACTTCAGCAGAACAGAACTTCTGTTAAGAGTTCATGAGACCTAACTTGCGTGTGAGACCTTTCAAACGTAAATCTGGGAAGTAATGGTTCATCCACCACCCATTAGTTGCATCCCTGAACTGGTCTGAGGGCAGGGACATTTGCATGGATGGGTCAGGTACCGACACTATTAATGGTTCAACTGGAGTTCCGACCTCATGAAACTCACTGTGGGGCTTGGCCACAGTGAAATAGTGCCAGCCTGGAGAAATTCAAAGAAAAAGGAGAGGCTAATATTTGTGCCACAATCATGCACTTAATGCTTCTGCTGCCCTAGCAATGCTGGACACCAGGGAAGCAGAGGCATCCCTTGTGCCTCAACATTGCAAATGTGAGAATTATGTCATATAATATAATTCCCACATTGTCATGTGCCCACCCATTTGTGGATGGGTGTATTATGTGCCAGAAATTTTGACAGGCAGAAAACGGGGCAGCGAACCAACATAATTGGGTCACATCCTAACTTCCATTCCCTGAATATGGTGTTATTATGTTGAAAAGACTGAAGAAATTTGACCACCTTATGTTTTTGTGTAAAATAAAAAATAACTAAAGTCAAACAAAAAAGCACCAGATACCCCTCATGGAAACAGATCAACACAGTACTTCAGTAGAACAGGCAGACAATGGCTCCCTTACCATGTAAATTTTCCACTGCCCATTTATAGAAAAACTAGCTTGTTGTTGGATTGATGTCTATGACTTAATGTATTGTACATTTAATGTACTGATCTACACTGGAGGAGATTCCTCTGCTAAATAAGAGTGAAAATTAGAAGCTGAGTATGCTTGGTCAGTTCATGCACTTTCTGGCAGCCAATTCAAGAGTGGCATTGGCAGCAACTTAAAAATTAGCTTCCATCTCACTTAATGGGAATGCTGGAGGGTAATTTTGTGAAAAATAATACATTAAATAAGTGCATTATCACTTTTATGAAGGTGGAAAAATTATACCCTTACTCAATAAGCTCTGAGGCCTGGAAATTCCTGGGGTCCAAGAGGGAAGAAAAGACGATTTATGCCTGGGAGAGGGTAGAAATTTGACACACAACTTGGTTACATCAAGATTCCACCAAGTTAACATTGACACTTTGAATTCCAGTGAGGGGAGGGCGTGGGCATTTTGCACATTATGTCGTCAGTAGCCTCAACTTACGCGGACTGAGAGTTGGTATAAGTTCACTTGTGGCTTTAGAACGACCTCAAACCTATACTTAACGAAGATAATTAAACCCAGATGATTACCTTTAGTTTGCAAGAACAAAGGCTTAGCTAGGAGCTGAACAATTTTTTTTAGGGTTTATCTTTGGCCCAGAAGTACCTTTGGACATCCCAGGTGGAGCAGCAGTGGGCTACTCCACCTTCCAAGGGCGTATCAGGGCTGGCATCACTGAAGCTTCCTTGCTGGTCCAATGCATCTGCCCCAGCCATACGAATGACCGCATCCCCACAATTTAGGTTTGGAGTCATCAACTTTAGGTTAGGGTGATGGGGGTTCTGCTTCACCATACTTGTACCAGTGGAGTGGGCCCCAGAAATTTCAAGATCTGAGAGAAAAGATTTACTTTGACGTAAACAAATCCAATCATTGTGAAACTGCAATGAGAATAAAACATTTTACCAAAGACTGGAATAATTCTAATTAAGAATTGACGTAATAAAACTCACTATGCACTTGGTTTGAGCATAAAGCAAGGCTTTAATCAACTTGTTTCAGAACATGGAGGTCTAGTTGTACTTCACTAGTTCCTTGTCTTACAAAATGTCCCTGAAAGCTGGGGCCAACGCCCGAGTATTTATACTCCTTGGACGGCGCCACCAGCTGGCCGTCCAGCGTTATTTCACGAGTAGTTTCTTGATGAATGATGAGATTTATAACAAGAATGATATAGGGAAAGGAATTACTAAGGGTGCTATGTGTAGCAACACCATAAATGTGTCCATGAGGATTACCTCTGGTCAGCACTTCCAGCAAAATCATAAACGTATTCTTTCTGATCATGTTTGCAATTTTCTCAGAAATACCAACCAGAGCAAACCTTAAAAAATGTATTGATGATTTAGCTATACCAAAGATCCAAATAAATTCTTCCTGATGGTTACTTACTAATTATTATGTAATGGGAGTTACTTTAGCAAAGGCATATCCAGTAAATCTGAAACACAGTACTGTACTGATGTATGAATGAAATATTTCCTAAATAGGCAAAACCTCAAGCTAAGAAAGTTGCCTTTGCTGAAGTGAAAACAAATCTGTAAAAATCTGGTAAGCCGTTTAAATAACAATTCTAGTAATTAAAGAAAAACTGCTTACAAAAGAAAAATCCTCAGCATTTTGGCAAAGAAGCCTGGGAAAGACTGCTTGCCTCTGGAATCTCTCTTCATCCTCAAAGATGTTTCCATACATAAATCCATTCATCATAGTTGAATGAGCATGGATGTCAATGTAGAATTCCATGCTTGCTTTCTGTTGGAGAGGATAAAAGTCAGTACCAAATGTAACTTGAAAATACATAAACAAGCTCCAAAGCTGCAATGTTTTATGAAAAGACTTAACTTTGCCTTCCTGAATAAATAAAGGTCAAGGCTTTGGGAGATTAATCCAAATGGGAATCAAAGTAAACTGTGATAACTGGTTGGCTGTGAAATTCTGAGAATTGGTATGGTGTATGAATTTTAAGGGAGTTGCGACTTACAGTCACATTAAATTCATCATTTTGTGGTTTGGGGTGAAATATGAAATGATGCAATAGATACTTTATAGAAATCGTCTTGATGCTTAATTCCCAGAAGTGTCACTTGTGCATCAGCTATGGAGAGAGTTTACTGAAACTGTAATTACCTGCAAATGATAGGACTCCAAATACAGAGGATAATGTGCTAATTTTTATTCAATGAGCCAAACAGGAACATTATCTTACCATACTGACATTTATTATGAAAACATAAAGAAATCTTACATAAAGTGCATACAAAAACATTCTCTTTTTTGAAGTACTTTCCTCTGCTTTTAAATAGGCTTTCCTCATAACACATTTTCCAATGTTCTTTCAGCAGTTATCTTGGAAAGTAGTGCAGATGCATTAAGAGTTTATCTGTATCAACAGCTATATTGAGCTTTCTACATCACTGGACTGGGCTCTGCAATGCAGGATTTTACATAATACCCTTTTTTAATATATTTGTTCTGAACTTTTGAGTAATAAATAATGATCTTCCCCTCCTCGGCGATATCTGTCACCATATATAAATAAAGTAAAATCCAGATTTTGAAAAGCCCAAGATCTCTTTATGAGAATAAAACTTCTTTAGTTGGAAGGAATGAAAAAAACTTGAAGTTCTAATCAATAAAAAGAACTGCACTGAAAATTGTAGCTCAAAAACAAGTGATAGATACTATACATGAACATCACGACATTATCTATTCACGACAGCACTTCTACTCCTAAGGGTCATAAACACGTACTGGAGCACAAGCAACTCTGTTTTAAATTCAGTTCACAGCAGAAGCAATTTCCTAGTGTGCAAAGTGCTGTCAGCAGCTCTGATGTTTGTGTATGAAATATAGACAATATGACTGGCCCATCGGCAGCCATGTCAGGCTGATGGATGGTGCCTGTAAAGAAGTAAAGCGGCTGCTGTTAGGGCCAGTCTATCAGCAGCTTGAAGGAGATTCAGACTTAATAGAGGTAAAACTCTTCTAATCGGCAAATTTCCTCAGGTAATGGAAAAAGGACAAATCTGAAATATAAAGTGCAATTTCCGCCTCTGGTATAGTACGGCACAGCATAGACAGACATAAAATACAAAGGGTATGTTCATAAGCTCGGCTAATTCAGGATGTGTTCAGGGATAAATTAAATTTTCACATATCACAGCTTATTTATATTTCATATGCAACACCATTTCTTAAAAATATCTGAAGTTCTGACAGTAGACTTGTATATGTCAACCTGCAAGCGTGCACGCTGATGAATTAAAGACAAAATGGCTTTAAGGGATTGTATTCATCTTTTTTGACAGACCTAATACATTTGTTTCTGCTTAGAAATTAATTTTCTAATATTAAAAAAGGTCAAAATGAACCACATAGAAGTCTCAGATATTTCTTCACCTTCAACAAATTATCTCAAATGGTTTTGTCAGATATAACGGGATAATATTTGGATGATATATGTTATTAGGAATCAACTGATCAAAATTAATTCTTTTTAAATTCAATAAATATAGCAGAAGCTATTGAACAGGAAACCGTTTCTTTTTCTATTTCAGGGGAATTGTGTTAGGGATAAGTTAATATTTATTAGATTTATTAAAAATGTTGACTTTGGTTGAATGATAATTAGAGACCAAACTGTCAGGTAATATGTCCACTTATTGCTGCTACAGTTTTAATTAATTCAAACGAATAATAATATTTCATATTGTGCAGTTCAGACACAGAGGTCAAAATTCCTATTTTTTCTGAAAAATTGGATAAATGCATATTTGTTAGCTGAGAATAATGAAACATGCAATTCCTGAAAATGGGAACAATTAACTTCAATTAAAAAATAGCAGATAATCATAATGCACCTGAAACAATGAACCTAAAGCATTTATGAAGCAGCTAAAAAATTACTTAAATAGTATAAATGCCAGAAAGTGTATTAATCCAACTGTGGAATGATCCTAGAGAACAGGTCTATGCTATCAGGAAACAATCTAGTTTTGGCACCAATTGCAAGTCCTTATGAATCCTGTAATTGAGTATTATAAGAGTATATTTGACTGGGAAGAATTGCTCCTCAAATATGTAAAGAGTAAGATAAGTGTGGGAATATGTCATTGTGCAGTGAATACTGTCAACAACTCAAAGGACATGGACAGAAGGGAGCAAACAATTACATACACTTAAACGAGTACATACAAAGGTATGGCACGAATACTACTGTAAGTTAGAAGCACAGGACATAATGGAAAGTTGTAGCTGTAGAAAATTTAAGCAAAGAAGTATTAACAACAATGTAGCAAGTGTACTGCTAGTGAAAATAGCACAGTTATGCAAAATACATTATATATGTCATGCGCTAAATCACTGTGTCTTAATTCATACTGCTCATAGTTAGAGGCAACACTGGCACATGGTCAGAGGGTGCAAGGTGGTACAGGTGGACCTGAATACCTTAATCCATGGACCTCCATATGAATAAGTTATTGCCGAGCCATTTGGGAGAAATAGCTTGAAAGTTGTGTGATCTATGGAGTTTAGACGACAGCAGAGAATTTTTGGTTCATTCTATATTATTCAAATAGTCTATGATTTGCATGACATTCTACACGACACCCACACAGTGATTGTACAACACAGAAAGTGATTGTGTCCAACCACTTAATAGAGCATGTAATGATAATGCAGTGCCCACTGAATAAGTATACTTATTCACTCATAGTGTATCTGTTCTTTTCATAAAGCAAGAGTACAATCACCCTGCAACTGAAGTCAAGAAACACCAGCTACCTGAGAACCAACTGTCACCACCTCTCCTTGAAGCAGGCACCAAGACAGAAACTTGCACACTGGAAGAAGATCATAGTGCATTGAGGAGGGAGACCAATTTGAGGAACAGAACAGAGGTGATGACTGAACAGCAGAAATGGTGGTTGGTGAGAAGCCACTAATGTAGATTTGCAATGCAGCAAGCTGGCTGGTCCTATAAGGAAATTAGCAATACTGCTTTGAAACAGAGAAAGCTACAGCAGCAGGTCCAAATTAAGGAGTCACTTGCTTCCTTCTGTGATGTTTTAAAAGCATGTCTGTACATCTTGCAGTCTACTTGTTATGAATTCAGGTCTGCTATATATACCTTCTTGGGTTCAGTGATGGCAGTTGCTCCCGGGAGTGGTCTGAGTGCCTTTCTCTTATGGCAGTTAACTCACACTTCCCTATAGCTACTTGTACAATAGCAGGGCTCTTGAGTGGAACAATGAAACGCCCTTGTCAGGTGGACCAGATCTCCATGTCTTAGGTATGTGTATTTTTTCAATCCCTCTGAAGGCAAACCAAGTTAACACTAGATGAGGCCACGTTTGGTTCATATTGTAAGCTGCTTTATTCCACAGTAAGATAAAATGTACCGAGTAATGGGTATGATCAGAGTCACTTACTTCAATCGGCACAACTTATTATATTCATGTAATGACACAAAACAAAGAACATATGGTGGTGTAAGGCTCGGCACACTAGGTAAATTAGCCGTAGTCATGTGTACACATTAAACCAATTCTGTAGTAGCTGTAGGGGCTAATCAGGACGAGGTAAGTGTTTGAGTGCTGTGTCAGGCAAGACCCAATAACAGTCTATGGGAAGAGATGAGAAAGGAATGTTAACGAGCAGGCATTGTGCCATATAGCTCAGGTGTAGGAAGGGAGTGTAAGGCATATATAGAACACACTGTGGAATATATCAAGAATAGATAAGAGAGTGAAGACCACGTCTGACAGGTGTGGCTACTCATGTAGAAAGAACAATGATCTGAGATCGACGACATTCTGCAGGCACGTTTGGGAGAAGAATATAGGAATGCCATTGGACGTAGTGACGTGCTAGGCAAATGAACTCACGTATCCATTAGACATAGGTAGGATGCGCTGATGTAATAGCATCATGTTAGGGAGACGAAATTAACCATATAAAGATACAGCGCACCGGAACTCCCTTAGGGACATTTATCTAGTCTTGCTTAGGCTTGCATGAGCAATCAAGATGACATGTTTACGATACCCAAACGCTTACGGTACCAGTCTCATGGGCACTGCATGTAATGGGTTGTTGTAAGAAGTCACACAACACCAGGTTATAGTCCAACAGCTTTATTTGAAATCACAAGCTTTCGGAGCGCTGCTCCTTCTTCAGGTGAAGTGGAGAAATGCATAAAGACACAGCTTATATAGTCAGAGAATCATGTCAGATGTTTACAGGTAACCTTTCCAACTGCCATTTATCACACCTCGGCAGAGAGATAATCACAGCAGTCAAAGGTGTGAATGGTGTCCAAACAGGTCAGTCAGGGAAACATTACATCAAAGAACAATGAGGTGGGGTCCCCTTGTGACCCCACCTCATTCACAGAATCACAGAAACCCCACAGTGCAGATAGAGGCCATTTCGGCCCATCGAGCCTGCACCGACACATATCCCACCCGATCCCTGTAACCCCTACACCAACACATATCCCACCCTATCCCCGTAACCCCACGTATTTAATCCCCCTAACACTAAGGGTCAATTTATCATAGCCAATCAACCTAACTCGCACATCTTTGGACTGTGGGAGGAAACCGGAGCACCCGGAGGAAACCCACGCAAACACGGGGAGAATGTGCAAACTCCACACAGACAGTCGCCCGAGGCCAGATTCGAACCCGGGTCCCTGGCGCTGTGAGGCAACAGTGCTAACCACTATGCCACCGTTCTTTGATGTAATGTTTCCCTGACTGACCTGTTTGGACACCATTCACACCTTTGACTGCTGTGATTATCTCTCTGCCGAGGTGTGATAAATGGCAGTTGGAAAGGTTACCTGTAAACATCTGACATGATTCTCTGACTATATAAGCTGTGTCTTTATGCATTTCTCCACTTCACCTGAAGAAGGAGCAGCGCTCCGAAAGCTTGTGATTTCAAATAAAGCTGTTGGACTATAACCTGGTGTTGTGTGACTTCTTGCATTTGTCCACCCCAGTCCAACTCCGGCATCTCCACACCATGTAATGGGTTGGATCAATGTTTTGATAAATAAATGATATTAACATTATGGTGTTTCCTGAAACAACAGCAATAACACAACTGGCATTTATATTGCACCTTTAATGTAGTCAAATGTCCCAAGGTGCTTCACAGGAGCGTAACCAGACAAAAATTGACACCAAGTCAAAGAAGGAGACATTAGGACAGATGGCTGAAAGCTTAGTGAAAGAGGTAGGTTTTAAGGCATGTCTTAAAGGAGGAGAGAGAGGCAGAGCAGTCTAGGAAGGGAATACCAGAGCTTAAGGCCTAGTCAGCTGAAGGCATGGCTGCCAACAGAGGAGTGAAGGGAGTTGGGGATGCACAAGAGACCAGAGTTGGAGGAATGCAGAGTTCTTGGAGGGTTGGAGGGCTGGAGGAGGTTACAGAGATGGGGAGGAGCAAGGCCACAGTGGGATATGAACAGGAGGGTTAGAATTTTAAAATTGAGGCATTGCTGGAACCAATGGAGGTCATCGAGCACAGTGGTGATGGATGAATGGGACTTATTGCGAGTTAGAATATGGGCAGCAGAGTTTTGGATGAGCTCAAGTTTACAAAGGATGCAAGGTGGGAGGCCGGCCAGGGGAGCACTGGAATAGTCAAGTCTAGAGGGAACAAAGGTCTGGATGAGGGTTTCAGCAGCAGATAGGCGAAAGCAAGGGCAGAGATGGGAGATATTATGGAGCTGGAGGTAGGCGGTCATTGTGATGGAGAAGATATGGGGTCGGAATTTCAGCTGTGGGACGAATAGGATGAATAGTCGTGAATGGTGGTGGACCATTAAACAACTAACGGGAGGAGGAGGCTCCATGAATATCACCATCCTCAATGATGGTGGAGCCCAGCACGTGAGTGCAAATGACAAGGCTGAAGCGTTTGCAACCATCTTCAGCCAGAAATGCCGAGTGGATGATCCATATTGGCCTCCTCCTGCGGTCCCCACCATCACAGAAGCCAGTCTTTAGCCAATTCGATTCACTCCATGTGATATCAAGAAAGGGCTGAGCACACTGGATACAGCAAGGGCTATGGGCCCTGACAACATCCCGGCTATCGTGCTGAAGACTTGTGCTCCAGAACTAGCCGCGCCTCTAGCCAAGCTGTTCCAGTACAGCTACAACACTGGCATCTATCCGACAATGTGGAAAACTGCCCAGGTGCGTCCTGTCCACAAAAAGCAGGACAAATCCAATCCGGCCAATTACCGCCCCATCAGTCTACTCGCAATCATCAGTAAAGTGATGGAAGGTGTCATCGACAGTGCTATCAAGCGGCACTTACTCACCAATAACCTGCTCGTTGATGCTCAGTTTGGATTCCGCCAAGATCACTCGGCTGCCGACCTCATTACAGCCTTGGTCCAAACATGGACAAAGGAGCTGAATTCCAGAGGTGAGGTGAGAGTGACTGCCCTTGACATCAAGGCAGCATTTGACCGAGTGTGGCATTAAGGAGCCCTAGTTAAACTGAAGTCAATGGTAATCAGAGGGAAAACTCTCCACTGGCTGGAGTCATACCGAGCACAAAGTAAGATGATCATCTCGGCCCCAGGACATCGCTGCAGGAGTTCCTCAGGGCACTGTCCTAGGCCCAACCATCTTCAGCTGCTTCATCAATGACCTTCCCTCCAACATAAGGTCAGAAATGGGGATGTTCGCTGATGACTGCACAATGTTCAGTGCCATTCACAACGCCTCAGACAATGAAGCAACAAGACCTGGATGACGTTCAGGCTTGGGCTGATAAGTGGCAGGTAACATTCACGCCACAGAAGTGCCTAGCAATGACTATCTCCAACAAGCAAGAGTCTAAACACCGCTCTGACATTCAATGGCATTACCATCAATGAATCCTCCACCATCAACATCCTGGGGGTCACCACTGACCAGAAACTTAACTGCACCAGCCACATAAATACTGTGGCAACAAGAGCAGGTCAGAGGCTAGGTATTCTGCGGTGAGTGTCTCACCTCCTGACTCCCCAAAGCCTTTCTACCTTCTACAAGGCACAAGTAAGGAGTGTGATGGAATACTCTCCATTTGCCTGGATGAGTGCAGCTCCAACAACACTTAAGAAGCTCGATACCATCCAGGACAAAGCAGCCCGCTTGATTGGCACCCCTTCTACCACCTTAAACATCCACTCCCTCCACCGCCGGCATACCGTGGCTGCAGTGTGTACCATCTACAAGATGCACTGCAGCAACTCACCAAGGCTTCTTCGGCAGCACCTCCCAAACCTGCGACCTCTTCCACCTAGAAGGACAAGGGCAGCAGATGCCTGGGAACACCAACACCTCCAAGTTCCCCTCCAAGTCACACATCATCCTGACTTAGAAGTATATCGCCGATTCTTCATCGTCGCTGGGTCAAAATCCTGGAACTCCCTACCTAGCAGCACTGTGGGAGTACCTTCACCACACTGACTGCAGCAGTTCAAGAAGGCGGCTCACCACCACCTTCTCAAGGGCAATTAGCAATGGGCAATAAATGCTGGCTTTGCCAGCGATGCCCACATCCCATAAAAACAAATTTTTAAAAAAGGACGGTGCGGTTGCAAACAGTCTGGTTCAGCCTGAGACTGTGACCACAGAGAGGGGTGAAATTAGTGGCTAGGGAACAAAGTTTGTGGTGGGGACCGAAGACATTGGCTTTAATCTTCTCAATGTTTAATTGGAGGAGATTTCACCTTTTTCAGGACTGTATGTCGGACAAGTTGTCTGACAACAGAGATGAGAAATAGGAGGGGCCAAGGATAGATTGTTGGAAGACTCCCCAGGTAATGAAGCAGGCGTGGGAAGAGAAGCCATTGTAGGAGATTCTCCAGCTACAACTGAATAGGTAAGCGTGGAACCAGGCGAGGGCAGTCCCACTCAGCTGGACAACAGAGGAAAGGTGTTGGAGGAGGATGGTGTGGTCAACCATGTTAAAGGCTGCAGACAGGTTGAAAAGGATGAGGGGGGATAGTGCACCATGGTCACAGTCATAGAGGATGTAAATTGTTATTTTGATTAGAGCCATTTCAGTGTTGTGGCAGGGGCAGGAGCCTGGTTGGAAAGTTTAAACATGGAGTTGTAGGAAAGAGAGGCACGGATTTCAGAGGTGACATCACGCTCAAGGACTTTGGAGAGGAAAGGGAGGATGGGGATGGAGCGGTAGTTTGCAAGATCAGAAGGGTGAAGGGTGGGTTTGTTGAGCAGGGGGTGATAATAACAGATTTGAAAGGGAGGGAGACTGTACCCGAGGAGAGTGAACCATTTCCAATATCAGCTATCATGGGGGAGGGAAGGTAAGTTGTGCAGTTAACAGTTTAGTGTGAATAGGGTTGAGAAAGCAGGAGGTGGGTGTTAGATCCGTGTATCTTAATGTTGTGTCCTTCAATAATCAGACAACAGACTGCAGGGAACGATTCAACAGGTGTTTACTGAATGAGGGTTACTCTAGAACTAACTGTACAGATCACTACTCAGGGTTTATATACAGGTGTGGTCACTGCTGGTACTACAGTATACAGGAGCTGTAAAAAGTAGTTCTCCCCTTAAAAGGTACATACATTACAATTCCTCCCCTTTTAGATTAACAGTACCATAACACTCATTTAACAATTAAATATCAAACTAATTACAATTAACACTTTTAACATGCAACATTAGCTGAAAATAGCCTATTTATAAATTCAGTCTTTGGGGAGGCTTCCTGATCCTTTCTGGATAGCGCCTTTCCCGAGTGTCTTGCTCTTGGTGCGGAGGCGATTCTGGCCCCCTGTCGTCGGTTGGTTCATCAGCTTCCGATGCTACTGTTTCTGGGGTAGATGCTACCTGTACGTCGGGTTCATCACCAGGTACGTATGGGCGAGGCATGGGGTTGACTTGTTCCTGTGACTCTAGGATCTGGTCAGCATGGTGTCTCACGATGCTCTCCCCAACGTCCACTGTGTACATTAGTGGGCCCTGCCGTGTGCATATCGTTCCTGGCTGCCATTTTTCTGTTCGGTAGTCGCGGGCCAAGACTGGTTGCCCTACATCGAAGCTCCTTGTTGGCTTCTCATGGATGTACTGGAATTGTTTACTCTCAACATCTCTTCGTACGTTTGGTCTGAGCAAATCCAGGCGAGATCTTAACCTTCGGTTAAAGAACATCATGGCTGGGGCCTGGTTGGTGACTGCATGTGTCGCATTCCGGTAGGCGAACAGGAAATTGTCCACCTTGTGCTGCAGCGGAATGTTGTCATTGTACATAGCCTTTATTGCCTTCTTAAAGGTTTGTACGAACCTCTCAGCCAATCCATTTGTGGCTGGATGATACGGGGCGGATGTGTAATGCCTTACCCCATTCCTTTTCATAAATCTTCGAAACTCTTCGGACACAAACTGTGGTCCGTTATCAGAGCAAATCTGCTCTGGCAAGCCGTTCCTGGCAAAAATGGTCCGTAGGACTGCAATAGTTTTCTCCATGGTGGTGGAGGACATTTTTATCACCTCAGGCCATTTCGAGTGCGCATCCACGGCTATTAAAACATTGAGTCCATGAATGGACCAGCAAAATCAATATGCACCTGTTGCCATGGAGATGAGGGCCACTCCCATGGGTGTACAGGGGCATGTGGTGGTGCATTTTGGACCTTCTGGCATCCTGAGCAGCTCTTTGTCAGGTCCTCGATTTGCTGATCGATCCCCGGCCACCACACATAAGCCCTAGCAAGGCTTTTCATTTTCACCCCTCCCAGATGACCTTCGTGAAGCTCATTGAGCACTTTCTCCCTTAACTTGGGTGGAATTACCACTCGGGATCCACACATCAAGGTCCCCTGGCATACTGACAGCTGTTCTCTTCTGGATGAGAATGCTGGCAACAGTGAGTCGCCATGTGCTGGCCATCCCTTCACCGTCAAATCATATACCCGAGACAGCGTCGGGTCATTTCGGGTCTCCTTCTCTATACCAGCGTTAGTTACTGGCAAGCATTCAATTATAGTCGAATGAAATATTTCGACAGGATCCACTGCTGGTGCTTCCTCTGCAGTAGGCAGTGGCAGGCGTGATAGCCCATCAGCGTTTCCATGCTGTTTCATGCCCTTATACTCGATTTCATATTGGTGCGCCCCTAGAAAAAGGGACCATCTTTGTAGCCGTTGCGCAGTCATCACCGGAACGCCCTTCTTTGGATTAAAGATGGAGACAAGTGGTTGGTGGTCAGTCAGCAAGGTGAACTTCTGCCCGTGCAGATAGCGATTGAACTTTTTCACTCCCCACACTAGGCTGAGGGCCTCCCTGTCAATCTGGGCGTAGTTACGCTCGGCTGAGGTTAGTGATCGTGACGCAAAGGCTATTGGCCTCTCTGAGCCATCCGAGAATTTGTGCGACAGCACCGCTCCAATGCCGTAGGGTGACGCATCACATGCCAACCGA
The DNA here is from genome assembly GCF_052327205.1 of Somniosus microcephalus. Taxonomy (NCBI): domain Eukaryota; kingdom Metazoa; phylum Chordata; class Chondrichthyes; order Squaliformes; family Somniosidae; genus Somniosus; species Somniosus microcephalus. The sequence goes on from NC_140989.1 coordinate 308,044,937, forward strand.
ATTGGTAATGCCGGGTTGTAATGGGCCAATACCTCTTTCGATGTGATTAGTGTTTTGCTTTTCTGGAAAGCTCGTCTACATTCGTCACTCCACTTCCATGGCACCCCAGTTTGCAGTAGGGTGTTCAGTGGGTGTAGTATTGTAGACAAATTTGGCAAGAACTTATGGTAGTAGTTTACCAGCCCGAGGAACGACCTCAGTTGTGACACATTTTCCGGTGCTGGAGCCTTGACTACTGCCTCAATCTTCTCTGGGGACTTATGTAACCCCTCTTTATCGATAACGTGGCCACAATACGAGATCTGTTTTCTAAAAAACTCGCATTTGGGGCGGTTAGCTCGGAGCCCATATTCCTGCAATCTAGTGAGCACCTGCTCCAGGTTGGCAAGGTGATCACTGTCATTTTCGCCCGTGACCAGGGTGTCGTCCAAATAACACTGGGTCCCTGGGATCCCTTGCAGGACTTGTTCCATTGCCCTCTGCCAAATGGCCGGAGCTGATGCTACCCCGAATACCAGCCAGTTGTATTGGTAGAGACCTTTATGGGTGTTGATTGTGAGGTATTTTTTTGATGCTTCTTCTACCTCCATTTGCAGATACGCCTGGGCCAGATCAATCTTAGTGAAGCGTTTCCCTCCAGATAGCGAGGCGAAAATATCTTCAATCCGTGGAAGTGGATATTGTACGGTGTGAAGGACCGGGTTCACTGTTACCTTAAAGTCCCCACAGATGCGAACCTTCCTTGGTTCCCCAGGTGTGCTGCTCAACGACTTTTTCATCACAGGGACGATGGGTGTAGCCCACTCGCTCCAGTCGACATTGGACAGTACACCTGAATGTTCCAGACTCTCCAGCTCTGCTTTGACGGCTGGGCGGATTGCATAAGGTACCGGTCTGGCCGTAAAAAATTTTGGGCTTGCGTTTTCTTCAATTTTAATCATCGCTGTCATGCTTTTTAGTGTTCCGAGTCCTTGCTGGAACAGTTCTTTCGCGTCAGTTAGGATCTTTGACAGTCGCCCAGGTGTGACGTCGTCATCCTTTTTGTCAGCCACAGTCAGTGCCTGTATGGAATGCCAATCTAGCTGTATCTTCCGGATCCATTCACGACCTAGTAGTGGTGGTCCTCCATCTGGCAATACACATAGGTCCATTTTTGGTGTTTCCTTGCCGTTATATATAACGTTCACCCTTATTTTTCCTTTGGGGTAGACTTTTTGCCCCGTGTACGTCTTCAAGACAATCTTTGTATCTCTCAAGGGTATATGTGAGAATAGCCGCTTGTAGTCCCTTCGGTTTATGACTGTTAGGGCTGATCCTGTGTCCAATTCCATTTTCACTTGGACTCCTGCTATCTTGAGCATGACCCAGATAGTTTGGTGATCCTCCATTTTGATCACATTATGTAGTTTCAGACAACCCAGCTCCTTGCTTCCGGAGTCTGTATCACTCTTCTGTTCGTCTGAACTACTCTCAGTCACCTTATGTATCTTCTTGTACTTCTCCTGTGGAGATTTCTTGCTGCTGGTTTTCTTTCCCGACCTGCAGACTCTTGCCATGCGTCCTACTTTTCCACACTGTCTGCACACTTTGTCCTTGAACCAGCAATCATTATGGTCGTGTGTTGTTCTGCTGCAGCGATAGCACTTCACTGTTCCGTATGACATTTCATTTGTGCCATATTCTTGCGGTCTCCGTTGTATCTCTGCAGCGCCCCGTGCTGCTGCTTCGTGTGATACTGCAATGCTGAAAGCCTTGTCCAGCGTAAGATCCTTTTCTGATAGAAGCCATTTCTGGGTTCCTTCACTTTGAAGCCCACACACAAACTTGTCCCTTAAAGTATCTGCTAGTCCCGTTCCAAACTGGCAGTGTTTCGATAGCTTGTGCAGTTCCGTTAAATACTCAGCATTACTTTCATCTTTATGCTGGTTCCTTTTGTGAAACTTAAATCTTTCTGCTATCAGCAGCGGTGTGGGGTTTAAGAGGCCCTGTAGGATTGACACTATGTTTTCAAAATCCTTTTCTACTGGCTTCTCTGGGGTTACTAGGTTTCGTAGTAAGCCATACATTTTTGCACCCATTGAATTCAACAATACCAGTGCTTTCTTGTCATCTGGCACTTCATTCGCCTTGCAGTATACTTCTATGTGTTCGGCATATGTCGTCCAATCTTCGACTTCATTGTTGAACGCTGTGATACTGCCACTCTTCGGCATTTTTGGATGTGGTTAGACTGGCTTAAAATGGCGTCTCCCGTGATTTCCTTTCTTCCCCGCTGCGGCTTAAAATGGCATCTCCCGGGCTTTCCTTTCTTCCCTGCTGCGGCTTAAAATGGCGTCTCCCGCGCTGCTGCCAACGCCGCTCTCGGCGGTCCTCGTGGCAAATGGCAGCGCCTCGCGTTTTCCTGCGCGCCTCTCTCCCCCGTTGACGCTGCTCGGCCCTTGAACACCGGCTGCGCTCTGCTCTCTCTCATCTCTCTCCCCCGTTGATGCTGCTCGGCCCTTGAACACCGGCTGCGCTCTGCTCTCTCTCGTCTCTCTCCCCCGTTGACGCCACTCGGTCCTGAACACTGGCTGCGCCCTGTGCGCTCTGCCCTCTCTCTCTCTCCCCCGTCGACGCTGCTCGGTCTTTTTCTGTGCCGCTCGGTCGGGCTCTAGCCCATCGCTGTCCGGGAAGGGTCTGCGCAGTACCTGTTGCCAGCCCATTTTGCTGGACCACCGTGACTGGAAAGCCAAGCCTGGCTCTCGACAGCCTCCCCTGCAATGCTCAAATCTCTGCTGGATGACTGGGCAGTTGCCCGTGGTCGACGCCCGTGCTTCTGGACTCGACCTTCTTCCACTGTTCTCCAGGAGCGAATCCCTGGGAGGTGATGCAGAGTTGCAGGTAGGTTCGAACTTGCTCGTCACCACTGTTAGATCTGTGTATCTTAATGTTGTGTTCTTCAATAATCAGACAACAGACTGCAGGGAACGATTCATCGGGTGTTTACTGAATGAGGGTTACTCTAGAACTAGCTGTACAGATCACTACTCAGGGTTTATATACAGGTGTGGTCACTGCCGGTACTACAGTATACAGGAGCTGTAAAAAGTAGTTCTCCCCTTAAAGGTACATACATTACAGTGGGTCTCATGGAAAACATGTGCTCAGAGAGGGCATGAGGGAAGATAGGAGAAAAATCAGAGAAAGAAACCCCATTTCTGCCGGAAACTTGGCAGCCGCCATTTTTACTCTGCAGAGATGACACCACACAGGCTGACAGCAGACTCCTCTAAACTTTCAGCTTTGGTTGTGAAATTCCTTGGCAAGCCTCCCAAAATCTGACATAACAATTTGTGTGAAGCAAGCAGCTTGGTTCTCATTGCAGGACCCATGAAGTCTTAGGGCTGGATTTTACCAGCCCTGAGGAGGTGGGTCTGGAGGCGGGACTGCTGGGAAAATCCCCAAAAATGGGTGCGGGTCCCAAACCCACTCCCAACCCACCTCCAACCAATCTTCCCGGGAGTCATGTCCCCGATTTGTGCAGGGTCCCGACTCCTAGAGGCGGGAAGAGGATTACAGCCACTTAATTGGCTTTTTCCCATTTTTCCACTGCCGCTGCGGGCTTCCCGATGTCAGGGAACCCCACCAGGGTAAGTGAGGCGTGATGTGGTTCTACTGTAATTTTTGTGTATATATGACAGCTGCAGATGTGGTTTAAAGGATGAAATTGGACAATGGTGAGTATCAGAGGCAAGGAAAAGTTATGAAAGTAATGTTTAATGTGTTTAGATATTTCTGTAGGTGACAAGCTGTGAAGTGTTTGTGTTGGCTCAGCTCATCGGGAGAAGTGACAGATGGCTTCTGCAATCTCAGCTGCAGCTGCCATCTGTGTTATCCTAAGGAGAGAGTAATTGGAGAGCCTGGGTGAAAGAACTCACCTTTGGACAGTGATTGTCAGTGTTTGACAGCACCTCAATGCTGTCAAACACTGTCAAATCATCTGTCAAACAAGTGTGGTGCATATGCCTTTAAGAAAACCGGCAGATAAAGCATCATCAACTGACGTCATCTGACACCGGCTTTCCTTTAATTGGCTGGCAAGCCCGCAAGGCGGGCTTAACAAGGCCAATCAGGGGAAAATAGCGTCAGCTTGTCAGACGTCGCTGGGGGCGGGACTGAAAACCAGCAGTCCCACCTTGAGCTCGGCCTTCCAGGTAAGATTCTGCCCATAATCTCTGTCCACCTTAGCGGAGTTGGGAGATGACCTTGTCCTCCGGCGAGATGTCTTCTTGGCTGTCCCTGCCCCCAATACCTGATGCTGCTCACTGGTGCTAGGTGTTTCATCACATGCAGACCCCTATACCTCACTCTCTAAACTGGTGAGCTATCTTTAAATTAGTCACTCACTACTCCATGTAAATCTGGAGCTGCTCTGATGCTAGGTACATCCACACTATTGTGGCGGTACCACTGGTTGTCCCTCACATTGAGATACATAATTCCCTTTAACTTACCTTACGGTATGTGTCTGTTACTATACTCAGGCTTCTCTGCGTCATGACGTCATGACGTCAGAGCTCGGAACCTTCCAACAGTAGAGCTCAGCACCTGCTAGCAGTTGAGTTCAGAACCTTCCAACAGTAGAGCTCAGAACCTGCTGGCAGTTGAGTTCGGAACCTGCTGGCAGTTGAGTTCGGAACCTGCTGGCAGTTGAGTTTGGAACCTGATGGCAGTTGAGCTGGGAAACTTCTAGTTAGTCCTCGTGGAGTCCCCGCTGGGACAAGACCTATACCACGGTCATCCTACAGTCAGCCATCTTACCTGCCATCTTACCTGATGTAATTAGTCTGTTCCTGTAAATAAACAACTTGTTAATAGTTCGTCGAAGTCAAACTCTTTTATTTAGTGGCGATCTACATGAACCGCTACCCTATCATAAATTAATCCTAGCTGGGCAAACTGCATATGCCGCCATTTAATTTTTTCCAGATTGGGCATCTCCAGATCAACATCCAAGCCAGTCCAAACCTCCATATATCTAACTAGAGTCACTCCAGGATCCACCTGTAACCGAAGGACCATAGAGGTTTGCAGCACAGAAGGAGGCCATTCTGCCCACCAAATCTGTGCTGGCTATTTGCTACAGCAATCCAAAACTCATCCCACTCTTTCCTCATAGTTTTGCATCTTTTTGAGGCATTACTTGGGGATCTGCTGCTGGGAGGGCAGGAATTTCATGGCAGCACCTTGCCACAATGTGGCTAAATATACTGGAAAAAGTTTCTTAAAAAAATAATTTGTTTAATGTTGCCATTTTCTCAACAGCAATCGATTGCCATTGATTACCATTAGGGAACTGGTATTTACTGCAATTATGGGCCCCACATCTGGCATGACCTGGTGCAGGCACACAAGTGTGCTTGGACCATGGAGCCTGTTAAGTATGTGTATTGTATTGAACAATTAACACAAAGACTTAAACGTATAACTCAAACAGGTCTTTACTGGTTGGAGGTAGGGACTATACATAGGTCTTTACTTCATGCCCACAGGCGGGAACTGAGGGGGATCAGTACCCACAGTACTATTTATACCCCTATGGCCAGGAGTGGTACTGCGTATCACTACGCCCAACAAGTAGTGCAGTCCTGTCCATAGGTTCAAAGTAGCACACATATTACATACACAACATTCCTCCCTTCCTAGCTTTACAGTCATCTCCCCATTTAACATAACGTAATAACATATATACATATATAACTTCAGGTTTACATAACAGAATAACATAGATACATAGATAACTTCATGTCAAAACAGATCACAGATTCAGTCTCTGCGGAAAACAGTTCACAGATTCAATCTCTGTGGTGTAGTCGGTTCACGTTGCTGGAGTGACTCATTCAATAGTCCTTCCATGGATTTAACAGTTTGAACTTCCGAACTGAATTGGCTCCGTTCGGAGGGACCACGTGTGTGATCTGGTAGAGGTGATAATGGTTCAGATGGGTCATCTTCTGTTTTTACTTTTCCTTTTCTGCTTCTTGGAGACTCTCTGGGCTCCATTGTCAGCTGCCACAGCTGCCAGCTGCATGCGCAGTTCCTCCTTCTCTTCCTCCTGTTTCCGTCGTAGAGCCAGCTTCTCCCGATGTTCCGTAGACTTTTGGTGCTCCTCCATGATTTCTGCACTTTGGGAGTCGAAGTTACAAGCTGGGCAGGACAGGACATCGTAATATTCGGTGTCGTCCTGAGCTAGACCAGTGAGAGGGTCGTCTATTTCCTCCATACCCAGCTGGACGTTAGCCAGCTCTTGTTCCAAATCCAGACATCTTTCCTGAAGAGACTTCTTCATGTGTACCTCTGCATCCAGCTTTTTCTGGGCTTTCAGCAAGTCGTTTACTAGTGACCTCATTTGTGATTTTAATACTTCAACTTCCTTTGGAGATTGATTGATCGGACTATGCAATCCCTCTACCGGAGCAGCTGTTTCAGCGGTCTGTTGTTCTACGTTGACGTGAGTCAGCGTACTTTTGGCATCCAAGGGCTGCTCTGTTGCAGTCATCTCAGTCTGTGTTGCCACCTCAGCTCTTCCAATAACCTTTGAGAGCTCCGAACCCCTTTCGTTTGAATATTGAAGTTCATGTTCAAGTTTTTCCCATTTCAGAGTCCTGTCCTTCAGCATATGCAGGAGTTGGCTGACCGTTAACTCCTCTGACATCAGACGTTTTGTGTGCTCCTGCTCCATTTTCTCCATCAGCTGCTTCTGTTGTCTTTCCAGATTCTCCAACTCTATATCAAAGAACTCTTTCATTGCATTCAACTCTTGTTCAAAACGGCGAAGCATTTGTTCTAATTGCTGTTGTAGTTTGAAATGGAGTTGAGTTCGAGCCCGATGTCCCTCAGAAATGGGCACATCAGTAGACTTGCCAGACTCAGAATCCACAGTTAAACTATGTTGTTGTTGCTCAGTGGAATTCTGTGCTGAAACTTTGTCTTTTGCACCTGAGTTGGGCTTACCATCATCCGTTCCAGAGTCTGGGCCGACTATCTTCACCGAGTTCTCACTCGTTATTGTTTGTAGGAAATGCCAGTCCATATTCATTTTCCTAATCCACTCCCGTCCTAGTAGTGGAGGACCTCCTTCAGATATCACATATAAGTCCATTATTTGACTGTCTTCGCCCTTGTGGACCACTGCAACCTCTATTTTCCCGATGGGGTACACTCTTTGCCCCGTGTATGTTTTCAATATAATCCCCGTATCCTGCAGGGGAATATGTTGGAATAACTTTCCGTAATCTTTCTTATTTATGACCGTCAATGCCGATCCAGTGTCCAATTCCAGTTTTACTTGGACTCCTTCTATCTGAAGAGTGACCCAAATTGTCTGGAGGTCTGCACCCTTACCAGCGTTGAGTACTCTTAAGCTAGCCAGTTCATTACAGCTTAAGCTAGCCAGTTCATTACTGCTAGCGTCTGAATCGGACTCCTGTTCGGTCACCTTGTGTACCTTTGCGTATTTTCCTTGCGGTGACTTCTTGTTGCTGGTCTTCTTCCCTGACCTGCATACTCTAGCTATATGTCCAAGCCTACCACAAGTTCTACATTCTTGGTTTTTAAACCAACACTGGTTCTGATCATGCGTTGTCTTTCCACAACGATAACATTTGCCAGAACTCACACCCAATTTGTGTGCACTGAGCTCCGGTGACCGTAGCTGCATTACTGCCGTGCCTCTCGCTGCGGCTTCGTGTGCTGCTGCCATAGTGACCACCTTCTCAAGCGTCAGCTCATTCTCCTCGAGCAGTCGCTTTTGTGTATCCTGTTTAAATAAACCACACACAAATTTGTCTCGAAGTGCCTCTGTCAGTCCCGTTCCAAACTGGCAATATTTCGCTAATTTACGCAATTCCAGCAAATAATCAGCATTGCTTTCATGCTGTAGCTGCCTTCTGTCGTAAAATTTAAATCGTTCCGCTAGCATCAGCGGCGTGGGGTTTAGATGATCTTTCAGGACAGTAACAATCTCATCGAACGTCTTATCCGCCGGTTCATCTGGTGATAACAGGTGTTTCAATTGCCCGTATGTCTTCGCACCCATTAAATTTAATAATGTTAGTGCTTTATCAGCCTCACGAATTTTATTGGCCTTACAATAATTTTTAACTCGTTCAACATATATGGCCCAATCTTCGATGTCACTATCAAAGTTGCTAATATTCCCGTGTTTAGGCATTGTAGTACTTTATCAGATTTGCAATTTCTCAGATTTTTTTTTTTTACTGTTATCCAAGATGGCGGCTTCCCGCTCTTGCCGTCGTCCTCCGCCCACAAAATGGCGGTTTTCCCGCTTCTGCCTTCTTCCCCAGCGGTTTTCCCACGAAAAATGGCGGCTTTCCCGCGCTTCTCGCTCTCCCCGCCCACTTCAATGGCGGTTTTCCCGCGCTTCTCGTCGCTGACTTTCAGCCCGACTGCGGCTCTTATCTCCTGTGCGATCGCTGGTGCGCCGCCCGCCCGAAACGGTTCTCAGCCCTTATCACCGGTGCGATCGCTGGCCCGCTAAGCGCCTCCCGCTTGAAGCGGCTCCCGGCCTCTGGCTCACCCGCTCGGCGGCTCTTGCTCGCTCCCTCCCGGGCTCTGGCTTACCCGCTCGCGCCCTCCCGGGCTCTGGCTTACCCACGAGGTTATGGAGGCTTCAGGGTCCTAATGCCTGTCGCTTCCAGTCGCTGGAAGCTGTCAGGATTTCTGCTGCCCTTCAGTTTTCAGTGGGGTGTTGAGGATTGGAACCTCTCTTCAACGTCCTGTCTTTGGACGAAGCCGCTGTGGAATAACTGCCGCAGGGTTCGAACCGACTCGTCGCCAGTGTTAAGTATGTGTATTGTATTGAACAATTAACACAAAGACTTAAACGTATAACTCAAACAGGTCTTTACTGGTTGGAGGTAGGGACTATACATAGGTCTTTACTTCATGCCCACAGGCGGGAACTGAGGGGGATCAGTACCCACAGTACTATTTATACCCCTATGGCCAGGAGTGGTACTGCGTATCACTACGCCCAACAAGTAGTGCAGTCCTGTCCATAGGTTCAAAGTAGCACACATATTACATACACAACAGAGCCCACTTAGTACTGAGGGAACTGAAGGCAGAACTGCTGGGATTTCTGATAGCCAACGTCGTCCTGCCAGTCTCGCCCTCTTCTGACAATGTCTGCACTGAGAGCAGATGCAAAACGTGCCCATCCTCATTTCCAGTGAAATTCATTGATTTTGAACAAAAGTGGCAAAGACATGGCAGAACCAAGGCCCGCCCCAAATTCTGAAGAACCATCTTCAGCTGCTTCATTAATGACCTTCCCTCCATCATAAGGTCAGAAGTGGGGATGTTCGCTGATGATTGCACAGTGTTCAGTTCCATTCGCAACTCCTTAGATAATGAAGAAGTCCATGTCCGCATGCAGCAAGATCTAGACAACATCGAGGCTTGGGCTGATAAGTGGCAAGTGACATTCATGCCAGGCAATGACCAACTCAAACAAGAGAGAGTCTAACCACCTCGCCTTGACATTCAATGGCATTACGATTGTCGAATCTCCCACCATCAATATCCTTGGGGGGGGGGGGGAGGTCACCATTGAGCAGAAACTTAACTGGACCAGCCACATAAATACTGTGGCTACAACAGCAGGTCAAAGGTTGGGTATTCTGTGGTGAGTGACTTACCTCCTGACTCGCCAAAGCCTTTCCACCATCTACAAGGCACAAGTCAGGAGTGTGATGAGATACTCTCCACTTGCCTGAATGAGTGCAGCTCCAACAATACTCAAGAAACTCAACATTATCCAGGACAAAGCAGCCTGCTTGATTGGCACCCCATCCACCACCTTAAAAAACATTCTCTCCCCCCCACCACTGGCGCACTATGGCTGCAGTATGTACCATCTACAATATGCACTGCAGCAACTCGCCAAGGCTTCTTCGACAGCACCTCCCAAACCCCTGACCACTACCACCTAGAAGGACAAGGGCAGCAGGCGCATGGGAACACCATCACCTCCAAGTTCCCCTTCAAGTCACACACCATCCTGACTTGGAAATATATCACTGTTCCTTCATCGTCACTGGGTCAAAATCCTGGAAGTCCCTACCTAACAGCACTGTGGGAGTACCTTCACCACACGGACTTGAGCAGTTCAAGAAGGCAGCTCACCACCACCTTCTCAAAGGCAATTGAGGATGGGCAATAAATGCTGGCCTTGCCAGTGACGCCCACATCCCATGAATGAAACAAAAAATAACCCCAATTACGGTGAAAATATCTATTTCTGGAGCTCTGGCAATGAAGGTACAGGACATGTATAATTGGAATATGGAGCAGTTAAAAATCAGGTGTCAGCTACTTCATTTTCCTTTACTGAGGGTTACATAACAATGTAAAATTCAGCATAAAAAGTTATGAAAATTATTTTAAAGATATTGCATTGAAAATTATTATTACATACATTTTAATGAATGAAATTTTGAATTTAAAAGAAAAGAATGCTGTTGCAGCTTGATTCCTGCATAATGCACTCAGCTATCACAAGCAAGAAAATTAAAATATTACCAGAGTGCCAATGATTATGTGAAACTTTAGATCTCATGCAATATTGACAAAATTATATCACTGTTATCCTTTCCATATACCTATATCTGCAAATTACGGATTAAAAATATTCAATGCTGTCAAAAGACTGGTCCCTGGTGCTTTAACTGAGTAGGAGGCTGAATTAAAGGAAGTGGAAGAGTGAGAGTTGAAATAAAATCTGAAATAAGAATACAATATCAGGTTAAGAGGGAGATCAAAAATACAGAAAGGTCTTGGGAAAATGCAGACTTTTATACAGCTGTCTCCAGTAAATTGCAGGAAATGGGAGAGCAATTATGCTATTGCCAAAATTTCACTCAGCTACAGGATTTATCAATTATTCAAATAATCAATATGTGCCCAGTATAAACTCTCTCCAGGGCCTGAAAATGGAAAAGGAAATGAAACATTACACTGTAAGCAAAACCTACCTTCCCCAGAAAAAAAATCAAAAATGTTTTTCACAGAAAATCAGTGTGGCTTTTGTGCAAACCTTCCTAAAAATGATTGGTTACACTTTTGGCAGCAGTTTTCAGAAAACCACTTGTAGTTTGTTATATTCAAACTACAAATTACATTTCCTGTTCTACTGAAATGATATGGTCTCAACCTTTTCATCATTATTACTCACCGGGTTATCGTACATTTGCACAATCAGCTGCTTTACGCCATAAAGTGTAGGGTGAGCCCAAGCAGAGGGATCCTGCCAGTGTCGATTTAGATCAAATCCCATTAAAGAGCACCTAAAGAAACAGTAAGGCAGGATTTATCAAAGGAAAGCTTGTATATTTATTGTACTCCTGTTTGAGGTAGTTGAACAAAAGGATAACACTAATTATCTGCTACACATGAGCAACATCATCATAAATTACACATTTTCAATTATTAGCTGTTTAAATTCAGAACAAATCTTTTTATTTTAACATTTATTTGATTAAATTTTCTTAAATACATACATTTTTGTATACCTCGCACTAGCGCCTGCAATTTTTTTCTCTATACAAGAAAGTGTTGAATGAGGATTGGCTTTTTATGTCACCAAGCTTGTTCCTTCCATAGATTATGTATAATTTGTCCTCTTGTAGACTCTACCCAATCTCCTGAACAAGGTGACCAACTGCAGTTGAAGCTTCTAAGAAGATAAATTTCACTTACCCCCAAATATAATTGAATGAAACCCCAAGACGTCACTCAACATTACAACCTACACTGTTCAACTCCGACCAGTTTCATTTCTCAGCCAATAGCCCTGATTTTAAACTGGAGTGGGAATCAGGTGGGCTGGAGCTATATACCACTGTGTTTGTCCACTGCACAATGTTCCTTCTGTTATCTTGCATCAAGTCACATTTTAAATTATTAATATGTTTTCTGCTGTCATCTGTATTTGTCAGAATTTCAGAAACCTGTTGGTTTTTCTCTCAACAATAATAGATCAAGTCTTTCGATGGCTCTCTGTTGTATGCAATATTGGCTCAAAGTTTCAGGTTTATGAGTAAGCCCAATAGGAAGTGAATGCAGCGGGGTTATCGCCCATCCAATTGGAAAAGTGCTGATGCCAGCGGTCCCAGGGTGTCACCTTATTACAGTATAACAATTTGAGAAAGCTATTGGCATGAATAATAAAAAAAAAGGATATGCAATGCAAGTGTAGTAAAGTTGGCCATCAGTAGATGTAAAATGGATGGACAAAAAACACTTTCTGCCCCACCTACTTGGAACATCTACCTAGTATATGGTATTGTTGGATAGTCTAACCTTCAGCTTCCTCAAGGTTTGTTATCTCCTTCTAACATCAGTTCCCAGATCCTGCAGCTAAGGTACACATTGTTGATCCTAGCGGCTACTTCCTAGCAGGCATGTTATACTTCACTTTGTAACAGTACCCAGGCATGCCAAATAGGGCAACTTTCCTTGCACCAACCTCATACAGTAGTGTCTCCATTTCACCTATTATCAAACAGGTGGGTCCTGTGGTACTTTATCACTTGCTCAGATTCCGTTTGCTGCTTCCATTATTTTTTAAGTTCCTCTTTATTTGCTTCCACTCACTTGATTTTGCCAGCCTCTCCATTTGGTCATTTATCTTTAAGTGGTCATTTGCCTTTTAAATAGCTGCTGCAGCCCTTTAAGTTATTACTGTTCCCCTCCCCCAACTCAGGAACCTCCCAGCATAGGCTGATTGAATTCAACATCTCGCTATATATAAATAGGCAGACTCCAGAAGTAGCAGCAGGGATGTCCATGCATAGCACAAGCGGGTACACAGCCCGTTGTGCACCATTCCTGCTGCCAGAGTGCCAACCACAGGAAATCCACCATATAAAGTCTTGCACAAATTGTTATCTTTGGTCTTAGCCTTTATTACTATATCAAATCTAATTATACAATAATTACAAGAGCACAAGAGTGCATCTATTTCTAGATTTTTAATCATTTTGGTTGACTGCTAAATATGGCTCCATAAAATTGCAATATTTTTGTTCCTCCCTTTCCCTGATCCATCCACTTTACTTATAAGATATTTAAATCCGTCATGATTATCACATTATAATTCCCTGCAGCCTCTTTTTCTTGTCTGAACAGCTTGCTATCTACCTGTTCACCTTGAGCTGTTGATCGATAGCAGTTGCCAGTAATTACTTTGTAGCCCTTATCTTTACTGATTTCTACCAAATTGCTTCTGCTATCTCTCTTTTTACATTCGGTCGATAGATGTTATGTCATGCCTTACCAATCACGCTACCACCTCACCTAGTTGAATAGACTGATCTTTAGAAAACATTTTGAACCTTCCAAGTTCCATCACTTGTCCATCTTTGGCTTGCTGCCATGTTATTGTAATGCCATTAATGTCAATCCTGTCTCTATCTATATATGTATCTATATATGTATCTAATATTTATCTAATTCTAATACTTCTTGCATTAGTATAAATGCATTTAAACTCATATTTCAACATTTGCTTATTTTCATCTTATTTCACATTTCTTTCTTTATGCTAAATGACAATGACCTTGGAGTTACATCATGAGATACTCATGTTTCAAATAAATAGTTAGCGTAGCAGGGTGAGGAATTTCAGACAAGCACGTTAAGTGCTCGGATTCTATTATCTCAAGATGTGATTTCAAGACCAATATTCCTCCTACCTCTTGGTCAGCATTAACTTAGTGTGACCATATGTCCCTGTTTTCCGTGGATAGTCCCTCCCTGGATAAGGTACTGTGTCCCCAGGCAAATTCCTGAAGAGTCCACGGTTCAGGAAACTCGTCCCCAAATAAAATGTTCAGTGATTATAATTAGTTATCATAGGTGCGGCTGATGTTTACAGTCAACAACCTTGGTCGTTATGTGCTGGTGATGCCGCCCATCATGTTGTCAAACCAGAGTGACTGATGATTGATGGCGGAACTGACCAATCAAAGCAGGGGGAAATTGAGCTGCATCTACGTCATTAATAATTTAGACGAATAAAGTGCGGGCAGAAGCGGGATTATCCGGTGAAAGACGGAGGGCAAGTGGGTGGTGTACTTGTGAAAGAGCAGAGTAAGAATGGAGCAAAGAAAGTGTGCCAAATTTAAGAAAGTGTGGCCTAGAAATTCATTGTAGCCACTTTTGGGGCGGTAAAGTCGGGCGGCCGCTAAAGTTTGCGCCCGGCGCAAAATCGAGGCCACTTCTCCGATATTCATTAGCTTCGCCCTAAGAGTTTGCTCGAGCGCTAAAGCTGGCGCTGCACGCCTCTCTTTAGGCGCTAAGCCGGAGGTGCTGAGCGAGAGCGCCGAGGCCGGGCGCAGCGCAGGTGCGGCCATCTCGTGATTGACAGCAGACACCCTGGCGCCGGCCAGCTCTTAAGGGGGAAGGTTCGACTTGGTCTGCTGCCATGCCCTGGATAGTGGAGCCCTCCAGCTAGGCCTGAACACTGCTGCTGGACCCAAATAGCGCCTGAAGCCATGCAGAAGGCCCGTGAACGAGCGCAGCGCTTCTCAGAGCTTGATCTGAGTGTGCTGGTTGGTGCTGTGGAGAAGAGGCGCCATATTTTGTACCCGGACAATGGCAGGAAGGCGCCGGGCCGCGTCTACCGGAGAGCCTGGAGGCATGTCGCCAGCAAGGTGTCAGCCAACAGCGAGGTCCCCAGGAGCGGTGTCCAATGCCGCAAAAAGTTTAATGACCTCACTCGGATTGTCAGGGTGAGTACCCTTTCCAGTGTCCTCCTCATCCTTGCATGTGCACCTCACATTATGGGCAAAGGGACCTGAAAGCCCTAATGGCCAGCCCTCATGCAGCAGCTATGGGACAGGCATGAACATCAATTGCACATTCTGCACTTAACACACTGGCCAAGCTATTCCACCATGGGAGGCAGTGCACACAAGATCAGGGCGACACACTGGCCAGGCTATTCCACCATGGGAGGCAGTGCACACAAGATCAGGGCTACACACTGTACTTAGAGGCCGTCCTTTCTCTTGCAGGCCAAGCTGGCCAATAATAAGAAGAGCCGGACTGCGACCGGGGGAGGCCGACCCCAGATCCAGCCGCTCACCGAGCAGCAACATCGCGTGGAGCGCATCATGGGTGGCCGGGTGATTGGCCCCGTTGCATCTGGAGATGCCGACCCTGTTCTGGGCACCAATGGTAAGGACATCACCTTTTGGACCTCTCTCGTCCCACTTGCGCATCAGATCTACATCCTTTGCCACTGTCCGACCAATGCGCTGAATGCCACCACTCATGCATCCCTCGCTGACGCCCTCTCCTCACTCTAAAGCTACTCTTGTGCCTTCCTGCTTTCAGATGGTGAGGAGGAGGTCCCTGAACTTGCCAGTGACAGCCCCTCAGAAGAGGAGGAGGAGGAGGAGCAAGAGGAAGGCGGCCCATCAGGGGAACCCTCAGCCGCGGCAACCCATGCGAATGTAGGGGACACGTCTTCCCTGGAGGGGAGCGTGGCGGAAGTGTCAGAGGGGAGGAGAGCTCATGGGACCTGCGGCCTGCAGAAACGCGGGAGGGGGGTGGAAGCTCAGCGGCCTTCTCCCCAGAGGGGGGAAGGGTCGGAGGGGAGTCCAAATGCTGGGCCCAGCGGCGTCCAGCAACGCAGGAAGGGTCGGCCAGCTCGGCGGCCTTCTCCCCAGAGGGGGGAAGGGTCGGAGGGGAGTCCAATTGCTGGGCCCAGCGGCGTCCAGCAACGCAGGAAGGGTCGGCCAGCTTGGCGGCCTTCTCCCCAGAGGGAGAGTCCGGCCTCCAGTCCGGAGATGGTCTTCGCCGAGGAGATGGGACGCCTCGAGGACTTGTCTGCGGACTCGGAGCGCCGGCACATGGAGCTCATGGGGGTAGTGGCACGGTTGCCTGAGGCCATCGAGTCCCTCTCTCAGAGTGTGACCGACGTCGGGGCCTCACAGGCCATCAGTTTGGTGGAATTCGGGGCAGAGCAGGCAGCGAGTCGGGCGGCATTCGGGGCAGCTCAGGCAGCGAGTGGGCAGCTGATCAGTGGTGCCGTGCAGTCACTGGGTGCTCTAATGAGGTCACTGAACAGGGCAACACGGGCACTCACTGCTGCCACACTCGCTGTGTCAGCCAGGCATCGCCAGGGCACCCGGCGCGCTGCAGCAGCACAGCGGTCTGTCCCTCGGCAGATTGGTGCGCATGCTGCAGTGCTGGCCCGGGTAAGTGCCAGTGTCTCAGGCGACCAGCGAGCGCCTGCCATCCGCCAGCTTGCCCCCATTCCTCCAGCCGCCACTGCCACTCCCCCAGTGGAGCTGCCAGGAGCTGCTGCAGCGACTGATGCTGGCCAGCCACAGCTGCAGCATTCAACAGCCGCCCGCTCGACGGCCAGACATCGACTAGGCCGACCCCCAAGGGCATCTGCCGTCACGACATGTGCCCCTCAGGAGCCTGCCCCCAGCCTTGCAGCAGCCAATGGCCTTACTTTGAGGAGGAGCAGCAGGGCGGGCAGGGGCCACACAAAGATGGCCAAGGCATCGCCCTAGCGGGCCAAAAAGTCGAATGTGTGGCCAGTTGTGTTTGTTTTTTGAGGCCGAGAATTGGATGTTTGTTTTTTGAGGCCGAGAATTGGATGTTTGTTTTTTGAGGCCGAGAATTGGATGTTTGTTTTTTGAAGGCCGAGGATGTGATGTTTGTTTTTTACGAAGGCCGAGGATGATGGCCATTTTAGTTGCACTGTTTTGTTAATCCTCTCCAGGTTGTGGGAGCGAGTAATGTGTTTGAGTGTTTTTTGGGGGTTTCGTCTGTTTTTGGTTATCATGTGGGAAGGGCCCTGAGTTTGTACAATAAAGCATTTTATTTATTAACATTGTCCATGTTTGATCTTTGAAGTGTTTGTTGCCTTAACCGGCTGAGGGCTTGCGGCGTGGCTGCAATCATGTTCTTTCATTGGCACAAGCCATTCCCTGACAGGGGGCCTAGAAGTGACGTTCAATAAGCCGCCGACGGGCGGCCCTTGGACCTTCTGCCTCCCTCCTGGGCTGGTACTCCTCGTCCTGCTCCTCCTCATGCTCCTCCTGCTCCTCCTCCTGAGGTGGGGGTCCAACGTGAGGTGGCAGTGCCTGAGTCCTGCGGATAGCCAGGTTGTGCAGCATGCAGCAAACGACGACGAATTGGGAGACTCGCTCCTGCAAATACTGGAGGGCTCCCCCGGAGCGATCGAGACAGCGGAACCGTTGCTTGAGGACGCCGATTGTTTGTTCTATGATGTTCCTAGTCGCTTGATGGCTCTCGTTGTATGCCTCTTCAGCAGGGGTCGTGGGCGCGCGGAGCGGGGTCATGAGCCAGGTACACAAAGGATAGCCTTTGTCGCTGATAAGCCATCCTCTTGGGTGAGGCTGTGCCTGGAACATGTCAGCCACAGTTGTCTGTCGCAGGATAAAGGCACCGTGGCTGCTGCCTGGAAAGCGGGCATTGACAGCTAGGATGCGCTGCCTGTGGTCACACACCAGCTGTACGTTGAGGGAATGGTAGCCCTTCCGGTTGCGGTAATCCTCGGCATGCTCCAGAGGTGCCCGCAAAGCCACATGCGTGCAGTCAATGGCGCCCTGCACCATGGGGAAGCCCGCTATTCTTGCAAATCCCACTGCACGCTGCTGCTGCTTGTCCAGGGTCATGGGGAAGGAGATGAATTGATGTCTCCTTCTGAAAAGGGCATCGGTCACCTGGCGGATGCAGCAATGCACGGCGAACTGGGAGATGTTAGCGATGTCCCCAGCAGCGGATTGGAAGGAGCCAGTGGCATAGAAGTTGAGAGCCACCGTCACCTTCACTGCCACCGACAGAGATGTCCTGCGCATCAGCTGTGGCTGCAGATCTCTGTGAAGCAGCTGGCAGATGTCTGCAACCACCTCCCTTCTGAATCGCAGCCTCCTAACACACTTCGCGGCAGACATGGTCAGATAGGAGGACTGCTGGCGGTATACCCTGGGTGGGTAAGGCCTCAGTTGGCGACGCCTGTTGCCCCCTCTGCGTCTAGCCAGGGCTGCCACTCTCTCACGGCATCTGTAAGCCCTTCTGGCATAAGGCTGAAAGTCAGCGTTGGCACCCAATGCAGCCCCCATTATATGCTGGCAAACACTGAGCTCTCAATGAAGGCAAAGATAATTGCTAAGCTCTGGCCTGAGCCAAAAATACCTGTCCTAGTGTTGGTCCAAACCAGTAAGCTCTCCTCCTTGGTCTCTCTCCAAAAAACCGTTGCACAAGAGTGAATGCTGCAAAATGGCTGGCCTTTATAGTGCAGGGTAAGTGCCCTTTAATTAGCGCTCCCCGCGGCCCGCCTCGGCTGTGTACCGTTCCACTTCACAGTCGTTAGGGCCGCCCGGCGCACAATGGGCCGGCGCGAGTGAAGTTCCGGTTCGGGGCGCACAAAGGGCGTTGCACTAGGAAATGACGTCATGATCTGTGCGCGCAGCAGGGCGCGCGCTAAGACTTTGCGCCGGCGCTAAATGTGTACTGAAGTTGGGGCGAGGCGCAGATCGCGCTGCGCCCGGGCGCTAAGCGCCTAGCGCTCGAGATCTACTCCTCCTAAGGCGCTAACGGCTGGCGCGCCCAACTGAATTTCTAGGCCTAAGTTTATTTAACCAGTATCTTTTAAGTACTTGGATATGTTGTGTTCTTACTAATTGCTTCATTCAACCCCTAGTTTTAAAGAACTCTGGTCCCAAAAGGTTTATTTATTTTCAAAGATGCTGATTGAGATGTTTGTTTTTTGCTTTTGCTTCAAATTTCTAGCATATGTAGTTTTTCTTAATCTTATCTAATCAATCTTTACCGCCCACAGATTCACTTTTTAGGCCCTCTTGTCTTTGTTTTTAGCTTGTGTGCAGTGATACTGAAATAAACACTAGTAGTACATTAGTGGCCAACAGTTTAGTGGGAATGGGGTCAAGGGAGCCAGGAAGTGGATCTCATTCACATAAAAGGAGCAGGAGGTAAGGGAGAAACTAGAGAAAGACATGGTTCAGGGCTAGGTCACAGGGGAGCCTTGGGAGAGGTTTGACTTGGTGGGCAAGGGGATTGGGGGGTGTGGCAGAGGCAGATGAACAGACGGTCTTAATCTTCATGACAAACAAGTCTGTGAGCTCCTTCCACGTGTTATTGGCAAGAACATTGGAAATTCCATAATACATACATTGGAAACTGTAACTTCAGTGGAAGAGCCACCGAATCCCAGAAAATACGTCATTTTTCTTTAGTTTCTGTGATTCTTCCGCTTAAGTTATGGCAGATGAATGGGTGAAACTCTGTGGAAATTCGCCCCCTACGTATTTTTGTCTGCCAACAGTTTATATGCAGCCATCCTTCTATTTTAACTTATTTCTGTCCATAAACGCTCCAGCTGCTTATTTCAACTGCAATCGAAAGTGTTAACAGCCCTGAAATTCCACTGGGGTTCTACCCATCTCCTGCTGTAACTCTGGAATTTCAAGATGTGCCGTTCATTCTTTTTTTGTGGGGGTTCCATCAGTCTCCCTCCAGAGTTAGAGTGGGAGACCAGTCCAACCCTGCAGAATTTCAGGGCCCACCTTTTTAAATGAGTGGAGACAGGTTGAAAGTTAACTAAGCATCCCCAGTTCCTTGGGCTGACATCAGGGCATTTGGCAACCTGCAGCGATTGCTTCATGATATTAATGGTATGCTCATTTTCTTATGAATTCTTTTCTGTTGTATTCACAGAGGGTTCAATCTCAGTTATAATTTCTCATATGTTGTTTCCAAACACGTTAGGAATAAATACTTTTAATCAGAAACATCACAAATTATATCCTTGAAGCAATGATCTTTTTAGTTTTCGGGTGTTGGGCTCACTCAAAGCCTATGTATGTTGCCTAGATTAGATGCATTGTTCAGGCCCTGGAGTCTCTTTGTATAATACATTCCAATGTAGAGTTCACCTTTTAGTTCTACTACAGAAGAACAGGATGCTACAAAATATATCTTTTTCCCCCTCCAATTTTCGTCCCTTCTCTCCTGAAGGCTCTCCTTGCATCCTCCTCAATCGTTCTATTGCTTTTGACACTGCTGACCACTCCATTCTCCTCCAATGCCTCTCTTCCAGAGCACTGCTTCCGTGGTGCTACTCTTTCATGGTTCCAGTCCTATCTGTTGCAACCTATGTTGCTAATTTTTCTCTGCTATGCACCCCAGGAACGCCCATTACTGCTGCAGTAGGCCTCTCTGTAGGCAGCAACAGTTAAGTTTCCTCCCCCAAATTTGGGTGCATGCCCACTCCAAGGGGCGATCCTGTGCCAGGGGATATCCATAGCCTGTGTCCTTCCCACACAAAGTCCAGCACATCCATCACTCCTATCGTTGTCACGTATCACTAACCACAGCAGATTGATATAAGATCCCGGATTTTGCAGTAGAAATAACAGTGAGGCTGTCAGCGCTCACTGTTGTTAAGGAGTAAATGGCACAGCAACTTCTGGCGTCCACACAGGCGCAGTTAAATGCAGAAATCAGGAAGTTGCTATCTGAGTTGCTCTGCTCCTCCAGGCGTTTCGCTATAAGGGTATCTTGCGGAGAGACTCGGCATTCACGTAAATGGAATTGGGTGTGAATTTGTGGTAATCACTCACTAGTTATCCACTAAACACACCAGAAAAAGTTAGGGCTTGTCCATTAAAGTGTAAGTGAATTTTTAACGCTGTGATAAATCTTAATACTGCCAAACAACCTCTCTGAAAATTTACTTTTAAAAAAGTGTGGAGTCTCATTCCTTCAGATTTTAATTATTGTTAGAGATTTAAAAAGATGAAAACATTTTTTTTCTTTTTCTTTCTGTCTCTTTTATTTCTCTCTCTGTCTCTTACTCACATCTTTCTTTCCCTCTCTTTATTTCACTTTCTGTACATGGTTTGGCATTGAATTAACTATTCTAACATACACTTCCTGGTTTAGATTCTGCGTGGCTCAATAAGGATTCTTCAATCTGATTGGTTAAGGACACACTGTTCACACAGATCCCAGATCCCCGGTAGTGCTGTTTTGGCTCTCTATCAACCACAAAGCACAGTGCAAAAGCCCACAGGAAGTCTGCAGGCAAGTGTAAGTGTAATGAATGGCTAGTGCCGTTCGTTTGCCGCTGACTGCAAAATTCAGACCATTATCTGCGTCATTTTAATAAATCTCTCTGCAATCTTCTCCATCTCTATGTCTCTGCATGCACTTTCCACTTTACCGACACCAGATTATTCCTCATTCTCTGTTAACTCTGCTTTCAGACATCACAATCCTGTCCTCTGGAATCCCTCCCTAAATCTCTCTATTTCTGCAACTTCCTCCCTACTTTCAAAAGCCTGCTTAGAAGCTTTCTCTTGGCTTGTGCTTTCACGCTTCCCCCCTCCCCACCCCACACCTATTTTCTCTTTTCACTATATACTTAGATTCCAATTTTGAGTTCTTTCCTTGTTCTGAGAATTTTTTTCTGCTTCAGATGTGCTTTAGAAATTTATGTCGTTGATGCTGCCTCTGGGTACAATTCCACAGATGCCCTTCAGTGTCCCTCACAAGTTGATTCAACAAAAAATAATTTGACTGCGAGTCCAGTGGTGTGATGTGCCACAGTAAAGTAGAAGACATTGACTGAGTTTCAGCATTTGAGATGAGTGTGCAGAAAATTCAATTCAGAGTATAGCTCTCAAAGACCACAGACCCCCTCCAACCTCCTTCAGCCAAAATGGTCTCTTCAGCTGCCTAGGCCCTAAGCTCTGGAATTGCTTCCCTAAACCTCTGCCTCTCTACCTATTTCTCCTCCTTTAAGACACTCCTTAAAACCTATCTCTTCGACCCAGCTTTTGGTTACCAGTCTTAATAACTCCTTATGTGGCTCAGTGTCAAATTTTGTTTCATAGCACCTTGGTGAAGCACCTTGGGATGTTTTACTACATTAAAGGCGCTATATAAATGCAAGTTGTTATTGTTCTTCTTCAACCTCCTTGCACATCTTTGACCTTCCTCTGATCTCCTCACAGACCATGGACATTTCTCTGATCTCCTCACAGACCCTCTACAACTTCCTCGTATCCCAGACCTTTTCTGTTTCTGGCCCTGGACTTCTTCGACTTTGCCAACCATAGCTTCCTCCACCCTCAAGGGTAGTTCTGGTATTTACTGAGTTCTCAGATCAACTTTCCGATTCCCTTAACAGCAGTTGGCATTGGTCTCTAGCAGGCAGACAGCAGACTCTTTCACTGCCCACCAGAACTCGAATGCTCTGACAACAAGCTGGCCGGGAGCGTCCATGGAGCAGCCCCCATGGCAGAAACCCCCTTTACACGGGTAAACTGAATTACTTCCACACGTCTAGTGAAGTTACATCGCCAGAGTGGGAACAACTCCAAGCAAATTCACTGCCACTGTTTTGATCTCTGTCATGCTAGTCACAGATTTTATAGAAGCATAGAGTGATACTTTGACAAGTAAAATCAAGGAAAACCCAAAGATGTTTTATAAATATATTATGAGTAAGAGGATAACTAAAGGGTAGGGCCTATTAGAGATCATGAGGGTAATCTATGTGTGGAGGCAGGAGACGTCGGTAGGGTTCTTAATGAATACTTTGTGTCTGTTTTCACAAAGGAGAGGGCAAAGCAGACATTGCTATCGGGGGAGGAGTGTGAAATATTAGATGAAATAAACATAGTGAGAGAGGAAGTATTAAGGGGTTTAGCAGCTTTAAAAGTAGATAAATCCCCAGGCCTGGATGAAATGTATCCCAGGCTGTTAAGTGAAGCAAAAGAGAAAATTGCAGAGGCCCTGACCATCATTTTTCAATCCTCTCTGGCTTCAGGTGTGGTGCCAGAGGACTGGAGCACTGGTAATGTGGTACCCTTGTTTAAAAAGGGAGAAAAGGATAGACTGAGTAATTTCAGGCCAGTCAGCCTAACCTCGGTGGTGGGAAAATTATTGGAAAGAATTCTGAAGGACAGGATAAATCTTCATTTAGAAAGACACGGATTAATCAAGGATGGTCAGCACGGATTTGTTAAGGGAAGGTCGTGTCTGACAAACTTGATTGAATTTTTTGAGAAGGTAACAAGGAGGGTAGATGAGGGTAGTGCGTTTAATGTAGTGTATATGGACTTTAGCAAGGCTTTTGATAAGGTTCCACATGGCAGACTGGTCACGAAGTTAAAAGCCCATGGGATCCAGGGCAAAGTGTTAAGTTGGATTCAAAACTGGCTCAGAGACAGGAAGCAGAGGGTAATGTGTTGATGGGTGTTTTTGTGACTGGAAGGCTGTTTCCAGTGGGGTTCCGCAGGGCTCAGTACTAGATCCCTTGCTTTTTGTGGTATATATCAATGATCTAGACTTGAATATAGGGGGTATGATTAAGAAGTTTGCAGATGATACTAAAATCAGCTGTGTGGTTGATACTGCAGAAGGAAGCTGTGGACTGCAGGAAGATATCAATAAATTGGTCAGGTGGGCAGAACAGTGGCAAATGGAATTCAATCCAGAGAAGTGTGAGGTAACGCATTTGGGGAGGGCTAACAAGGAAAGGGAATACACATTAAATGGTAGGACACTGAGTAACAAAGGGACCTTGGAGTGCATGTCCACAGATCCCTGAAGGTAGCAGGTAGATAAGGTGGTTAAGAAGGCATATGGAATGCTTGCCTTTAGTTAGGCCTCAGCTAGAGAACTGCGTGCAGTTCTGGTCACCACATTACAGGAAAGATGTGATTGTACTAGAGAGGGTACAGAGGAGATTTACAAGGATGTTGCTGGGAGTAGAGAATCTTAGCTATGAGGAAAGACTGGATAGGCTGGGTCTGTTTTTCTTGGAACAGAGGAGGCTGAGGGGAGACCTTATTGAGGTGTATAAGATTATGAGGGGCATAGATAAAGTGGATAGAAAGGACCTGTTTCCCTTAGCAGAGGGGTCAAAAACCAGGGGGCACAGATTTAAAGTAATTGGTGGAAGGTTTAGAGGGGATTTGAGGGGAAATTTCTTCATCCAGAGGGTTGTGGGGGTCTGGAACTCACTGCCTGAAAGGGTGGTAGAGGCAGGAACCCTAACCACATTTAAAAAGTACTTGGATGTGCACTTGTGATGCTCTAACCTGCAGGGCTATGGACCAAGAGCTGGGAAGTGGAATTAGGCTGGATAGCTCTTTGATGGCCAGTGAGGACATGATGGGCTGAAATGGTCTCCTTCCGTGCTGTAACTTTCTGTGATTCTATGATTCTATGATACAGCCCAGAAGGAGGCCATTCGGCCCATCGGTGTGTGCCGGCTCTTTGGTAGAGCTATCCAATTAATCTCACTCCCCTGCTCTTTCCCCATAGCCCTGTAATTGTTTTCTCCTTCCAAGTATTTATCCAATTCTCTTTTAAATGTTACCATTGAATTTTTTGAAGAGATAACAGAGAGAGTAGACAAGGGTAATGTAGTAGATGTAATTTATCTAGATTTTCAAAAGGCTTTCAATAAGGTACCACATAATAGACTAATGAATAAGAGTAGAGAATGCGGAGTCAGGGGACAAGTAACAGAATGGATAGCTAGCTGGCTTCAAGACAGAAAGCAGAGAGTAGGGGTAAAGGGTAGCTATTCAGAGTGGCAGAAGGGAAGTGGTGTTCCACAAGGATCAATGCTGGGACAACTGTTGTTCACAATTTATAGTAATGATTTAGGCTTTGGAATCAAAATCACAAATGCCAAATTTGCAGATGACACCAATTTGGGGGGTGGGGGGAGGTGGCGTGGATAGTGAATACTGAGGTGGACTGTAACAAATTACAGGAAGACATTAATAAATTTGCAGAATGGACATATAATTGGCAAATTAATTTCAACACAGATAAATGTGAGGTATTACATTTTGGTAGGAAGATTAGGGAGGTCACTTATTACTTGGAGGGTGCTAGTCTGGGTGGGGTAGAGGAGCAAAGAGATCTCGGAGTACAATTACACAAATCACTAAAAGTAGTGGCACAGGTTAACAAGGCCATAAAAAAGCAAACCAAGCACTAGGGTTTATTTCTAGAAGGATAGAATTGAAAAGTAGTGAAGTTATACTAAACTTATATCGATCCTTGGTTAGACAACACTTGGAGTACTGCGTACAATTCTGGTCGCCATATTACAAAAAGCATATAGAGGCACTGGAGAGGGTGCAGAGAAGATTTACAAGGATAATACCAGAAATGCAAGGGTATACCTATCAGGAAAGGATGAACAGGCTGGGTCTCTTTACGCTGAGGGGTGATCTAATAGAGGTCTTTAAAATTATGAAAGCTTTTGATAGAATAGATACAGAGAGATTGTTTTCACTTGTGGGGAAGAGCATAACTAGAGGCCATCAATATAAGATAGTCACCAAGAAATCAAATAGGGAATTCAGAAGAAACTTCTATACCCAGAGAGTGGTGAGGATGTGGAACTCGTTACCACAGGGAGTGGTTGAAGCGAATAGTATAGATGTATTTAAGGGGCAGTTAGATAAGCATATGAGGGAGAAGGAAATAGAGGGGTATGCTGATAGAGTTAGATGAGGAAAGACAGGAGGAGGCTCGAGTGGAGCATAAACGCCAGCATGGACTGGTTGGGCCGAATGGCCTGTTTCTGTGATGTATATCCTATGTAATCCTATATATTGAATCTGCTTCCACCAACCTTTCAGGCAGTGCATTCCAGATCACAACAACTCGCTCTGTAAAAAAATGCTTCCTCGTGTCACATCTGGTTCTTTTGCCAATCACTTAAATTTGTGTCCTTCGGTTACTGACCCTTCTGCCACTGGAAACAATTTCTCCTTATTTACTCTATCAAAACCATTTATGATTTTTAACACCTCTATTAAATCTCCTCTTAACTATCTCTGCTCTAAGGAGAACAACCCCAGCTTCTCCAGTCTCTCCACAAAACTGAAGTCCCTCATCCCTGGTACCATTCTAGTAAGTCTCCTGCACCCTCTCCAACGCCTTTATATCCTTCTAATGACCTTGAGGGAAGGAAATCTGCCGTCCTTACCTGGTCTGGCCTATATGTGACTCCAGACCGACAGCAATGTAGTTGACTCCTAACTGCCCTCTGAAATGGCCTAGCAAGCCACTCAGTTGCAACAAACCCCTACGAAACACAATAATAAGAATTAAACCGGACGGACCACCTGGCATTGAACTCGGCACCGGCTACGGACACAACACACCCAGCCCATTCAACCCTGCAAAGTCCTCCTCACCAATGTCTGGGGACTTGTGCCAAAATTGGGAGAGCTGTCCCACAGACTAGTCAAGTAACAGCCTGACATAGTCATACTCACAGAACCATACCTTTCAGCCAATGTCCCAAACTCCTCCATCACCATCCCTGGGTATGTCCTGTCCCACCGGCAGGACAGACCCACCAGAGGAGGTGGCACAGTGGTATACAGTCGGGAAGGAGTGGCCCTGGGAGTCCTTAACATTGACTCCGGACCCCATGAAGTCTCATGGCTTCAGGTCAAGCATGGGCAAGGAAACCTCTTGCTGATTACCACTTACCACCCTCCCTCAGCTGATGACTCAGTACTCCTCAGTTGAACACCACTTGGAAGAAGCACTGAGAGTAGCAAAGGCACAGAATGTACTCTGGGTGGGGGACTTTAACGTCCATCACCAAGAGTGGCTCAGTAGCACCACTACTGACTGAGCTGGCCGAGTCCTGAAGGACATAGCTGTGAATCTGGGCCTGTAACAAGTGGTGAGAGAAACAACATGAGGAAAAAACCTACTTGACCTCATCCTCACCAATCTACCTGTCGCAGATGCATCTGTCCATGACAGTATTGGTAGCAGTGACCACCACACAGTCATTGTGGAGACGAAGTCCCATCTTCAGACTTAGGGCACCCTCCATTGTGTTGTGTGGCACTACCGCCATGCTAAATGGGATAGATTCAGAACAGATCTAGCAGCTCAAAAATGGGCATCCATGAGGCGCTGTGGGCCATCAGCAGCAGCAGAATTGTATCCCACCACAATCTGTAACCTCATGGCCTGGCACATCCCTCACTCTACCATTACCATCAAGCCAGGAGACCAACACTGGATCAATAAGAAGTGTAGAAAAGCATGCCAGGAACAGCACCAGGCGTGCCTAAAAATGAGGTGCCAACCTGGGGAAGCTGCAACACAGGACTACATGTATGTTAAAAAGCAGAAGCAGCATGCTATAGACAGGGCTAAGCGATTCCACAATCAACGGATCAGATCAAAGCTTTGCAGTCCTGCCACATCCAGTCGTGAATGGTGGTAGACCATTAAACAACTAACGGGAGGAGGAGGCTCCATGAATATCCCCATCATCAATGATGGTGGAGCCCAGCACGAGTGCAAAAGACAACACTGAAGCGTTTACAACCATCTTCAGCCAGAAATGCCGAGTGGATGATCCATATCGGCCTCCTCCTGAGGTTCCCACCATCACAGAAGCCAGTCTTCAGCCAATACAATTCACTCCACGCGATATCAAGAAACGGCTGAGCACACTGGATACAGCAAAGGCTATGGTCCCTGACAACATCCCGGCAATCGTGCTGAAGACTTGTGCTCCAGAACTAGCCGTGCCTCTAGCCAAGGTGTTCCAGTACAGCTACAACACTGGCATCTATCCGACAATGTGGAAAATTGCCCAGGAATGTCCTGTCCACAAAAATCAGGACAAATCCAATCCGGCCAATTACCGCTCCATCAGTCTACTCTCAATAATCAGCAAAGTGATGGAAGGTGTCATCGACAGTGCTATCAAGCGACACTTACTCACCAATAACCTGCTCACTGATGCCCAGTTTGGCTTCTGCCAAGACCACTCAGCTCCTGACCTCCAAACATGGACAAAGGAGCTGAATTCCAGAGGTGAGCGGAGAGTGACTGCCCTTAACATCAAGGCAGCATTTGACCGAGTGTGGCAGCAAGGAGCCCTAGTAAAACTAGTCAATGGGAATCGGGGGGGAAAACTCTCCACTGGCTGGAGTCATACCTAGCACAAAGGAAGATAGTTGTGGTGGTTGAAGGTCAATCATCACAGCCCCAGGACATTGCTGCAGAAGTTCCTCAGGGCACTGTCCTAGGCCCAACCATCTTCAGCTGCTTCATCAATGACCTTCCCTCCAACATAAGGTCAGGAATGGGGATGTTCGCTGATGACTGCACATTGTTCAGTGCCATTCACAACTCCTCAGATAATGAAGCAGTTCATGCCCACATGCAACAAAACCTGGATGACGTTCAGGCTTGGGCTGATAAGTGGCAGGTAACATTCGCGCCACAGAAGTGCCAGGCAATGACTATCTCTAAAAAGTGAGAGTCTAACCACCGCCCCTTGACATTCAATGGTATTACCATCGCCGAATTACCCACCATCAACATCCTGGGGGCCACCATTGACCAGAAACTTAACTGGACCAGCCACATAAATACTGTGGCAACAAGAGCAGGTCAGAGGCTAGTTATTCTGCGGCGAGTGTCTCACCTCCTGACTCCCCAAAGCCATCCTGACTTAGAAGTATATTGCCAATCCTTCATCATCGCTGGGTCAAAATCCTGGAACTCCCTACCGAACAGCACTGTGGGAGTACCTTCACCACACGGACTGCAGCCGCTCAAGAAGGCAGCTCACCACCACCTTCTCAAGGGCAATTAGAGATGGGCAATAAATGCTGGCCTTGCCCACATCCCACATACCATAAAAAACGAAGATGATGCTGCTATTGCTATAACGTTGCTTTATTTCTGCTCCAACGCATGCATGTAGGCTGCAGCCCCAGAACCAACTGGTTACCCAACTAACTGCTCACATCCACTATGCCCCACTGTCCCACCCTCTGCTTTCACTCCACCAAACTCATGTGCCTCTGTCACTCCGGGTACTTGTGCCTCTGTCACTCCGGGTACTTGTCCCTCCCCACCCCACCCCAGACTGACTCACAGCCTCTTTCTGCATGGACTGTAATGAGATTATGCCAACCAAGCTCAATCCTTCACACACTGGACATCCATAAGCATGTATTTTCCAATTAGGAAAGCAATCAGCAGTCAAAACTCTGGCTGTTTTTCCCTCTTAGTCGAAGAACACTACAGTTCAGTTTGAGTGAGTGCATAATTGTGGTGCCAATATGCTGCCCCAGCTGAAGCCAGTTAATTCAACACGTACTAGGGTTCAGATCCAGAATTTTTCTGGTCTGTATAGCTAAGGACAACTATATGGGTAATGACTATACTGTTATTGTATTATAGGAGCTCTTTAGACTCTTAGCTCATGAAAATTTTTATTAAAGCTATAACCCACTTTACCAATAACAACTTCTTCAAGAAACTGAATACATTTTCATATATATTATGTTTCATGATGTTAACACCATGCTTGTTCTCAACAAATGAGGCTAAGTAGCTCAGCTACAAGTCACTGAACCACAAAACAGCACTCCATGGAAATATTACGGCACGTAACAGCGGGCACCACAATTGTGCACTCACTCAAACTGAACTGCTTACTTCTCATTTCCCTTCATTTATATATCAAACAATATGCTATATGGGATACTTGACAGGGGAGCAGTGGTTTATAGGCCACCACCTCAGCCTTTAACTAACTCATGCCTATAGCATTTGTGAATAACTCGACAATACATTATCTGGCAATTTATTTACCCATTAACCATCCCTGTCCCCAACCTGTATGGCATACATATTTTCCAGCAGTATTATTTAGTTATAAACAGCGTAGCAACAGGAATTTTTTTCAGTAAAGGTGTCCTTTTCCTGTTATATGACAGTTTGCATTTTTATATTTTAATCCCCTCATCTCACACAATGTGATGTCATACGAGAAAACTCAGCAGTTACAATGTCATTCAGACAGGATGTACTAGAAAGGCTGGGTATGCTTCGAGTGGATAAATCACCTGGTCCAGATGGCTTGCATCCCAGGTTGCTAAGGGAATTGGGGGAGGAGATAACGGAAGGGCTTGCCATAATTTTCCAATCTTCCCTAGATGCCGGGGAGGTGCCCGAGGAATGGAAAGTGGCAAATGCGACACCATTGTTCAAGAAAGGGTGTAAGGCAATCCTAGTAACTACAGGCCGGTCAGTTTAACATCAGTGGTGGGTAAAGTTTTAGAAACAATAATCAAGGAAAAAATGAATGGGCACTTGGGGAGGTTTAAGCTAATTAAGGAGAGCCAACATGGATTTGTAAAAGGCAAATCGTGTTTGACTAATCTAATTGAATTTTTTGACGAAGTAACAGGGAGGATTGATGAAGAGAATGCAATGGATGTTGTCTACATGGATATTCGGAAGGCATTTGACAAAGTACCACATAGAAGGCTGGTTAACAAAATTGAGGCTCATGGAATAAGTGGATCAGTGGCAGTTTGGATAAGGAATTGGCTTAAGGACAGTAAACAACGAGTTGTGGTATGACCTGGATATTGGAATACAGATTGAATTTCTAAATTTGCCGTGACACCAAACTTGGGGGTGTGGCAAACAGTGAGGATGATACCAATCAACTGCAACAGGACATAGAAAGGCTAAGAGAACAGGCAGACAAGTGGCAGATGGAATTTAATACAGAGAAGTGTGAGTTGTGAGGACCTGGAACTCGTTGCCGTCGGAAGTGGTGGAAGCAGACACACTCAATGTTTTCAAGGGGAGACTGGATAGGCACTTGAGGGATATAAACTTTCAGGGCTACAGGGATAGAGCGGGGGAATGGGCCTGACTGGATTGTTCTACAGAGAGCCAGCATGGACTCGATGGGCCGAAAGGCCTCCTTCTGTGCCGTTATGACTCTATGAGAAGCTTCCAAACCTTATCGAAGTGTGCTACTGGGTTGGGTCACTAATTTGTAGTGAAGAGGGTACGTCTTCCTCTTTTGTCAACCTCTATTGAGGTGTGCTGTGGTGTCCAAGAATGGGCATATTGTATAGTCTTGCAGAATGCTTGGCACATTTCAAGTCTTAGGTGAAGGCAAAACACTATTTGCTCCAATTGGCAAATATCTCGTAGGTACTTCACCTTTACGTTTGTGGGAAGGAGGGCTTCCCTACAGTAGAGTGATGCCCTTTGTTGCTGCTCATGCCAGAACCTGAACTTATTTGCACATTATGGTTAAAAATTCTGGAATGGACATTCCCATGCATATTTGGCACACATCTGGACATCCATCTGACATACTGCGTGATGTAAAAAGACTACTGAGTGCTTGGTTTGAGTATAAAACAAGGCTTTAATCAACTGTTTCAAAACCATGAGATTTCTAGTTACATCACTAGTTCCTGGTTACAGAAACATCCTGAGCAAGCTGGGCCCACGCCCAAGTATTTATACTCCTTGGACAGCGCCACCAGCTGGCCGCCCAGTGTTACTTCATGAGTCATGATAAGATTCATGACATCCTTCCCGCCTGAATGTTTTGGAAGTCCGACGACTTCCTTCTAGTGGATTAGGCAGACCACAAATAGGCGCAGTCTTTTAGATCTTCACTTGTGGCTGGAAGGCATGTCTCCTCGGACCGTGTCTTGGTCCCTGGGTTGCTTGGTCCGTACTGGTAGATCAATGGGGCCCGTGTAGCCTTGATCGACCTGCGGAAGACTGGGGAGATCGTGACTCCGGGTGCGGGTCCCCACTGGCACAGAGCTGGCGTCATCTTGGTTGGTAGCCGGGGATTGATCGGCGTCCTGGCTTCGGGTGGCCATCCCATGGGAAGCGCTCGGCTCCCCGAGTTGATCCGGTGGAGTAGCCAGCAGATCCCTTGATGTCCCAGGTAGGGCGTCAGCCTCAAAGGAGCGCAGAGCGTTGGCATCATTACCATGGGTTCCTCTACCAGTTGGGTCTGTGGGACTGGTTGGACAGGGAGCCAGATCTCGGAGTGAAACAGTGGACTCCCGGCTATCAGGGTACCGCACGTGCGCGTAAGTGGGATTAACATCCATTAGTTCCACCTCGTCAACGTGGGGATCGTTTTTGGAAGATCGGACGAATCTTCGGAGCAGCACGGGGCCGGGAGCTGCCAACCATGACGGTAGGGACGTCCCATGAGTGGAGCAACGCTGGAACCTGAAGAATCGCTTGTGAGGAGTGACATTGGTGGACGTAGCAAGAAGAGACCTGATGGAATGCAACGCGTCAGGGAGCATAGTTTCCCACTGCTGGTCTGGTAGGTCGCGTGGCCGTACCGCAAAGGGAAAAGACTTGATCGAGGCATTTGATCACTGTGGAAATAAACATATTGGGACAGGGGAAAGCAAAGGGAAAGCGTGAATATTCATCCACCATAGTAAGCAAGTAGGTGTTTCGCGTTGAGGAAGGCAATGGCCCTTTAAAGTCAATGCTGAGTCACTGCATAGGCGAGCCATCTGACGGACGGAAGAATTGCGGTTTTAATTCCGCACAAATTCTACAGGTGGAGCATGTTCTTTTCACATCTTCCGTAGAAAATGGGAGATTTTTAGATCGCACAAAGTGCAACATATGGGTAACGCCAGGATGGCATAAGTCAGTATGAAGATCTGCAAGAGTCGAAGTTGACGTAGAAGAGCAGAATGCATGCGTGAGGGTATCCGGGACTACATTCTCTTTGCCGGATCGATAATGTACGGTGTAGCCAAAGGCAGCCAATTCCATCCTCCAGAGCTGTATTTTGTTAGTCTTGATCTTAGTGCGTTTCTGGTTATCCAGCATAAAGACCATGGAGCGCTGATCGGTTATAAGCGTGAAATGGCAACGAGCGAGAAAATGACTCCATTTACGTACTGCTTCGATGATAGCCGTAACCTCCTTCTCGACAGGAGGATAATGGAGCTCGCTACCCTGCAAAGTTCTGGACAGAAATGCCACGGGTCGACCACCTTGATTCAAGGTAGCCGAGATCGCCACCTCCGATGCATCGCACTCGACCACGAAAGGAAGATTTTCATCGATGGAATGAAGCGTGGCTTTTTCCAGTTGTCGCTTGAGGAGGTTGAAAGCTGAAATAGCCGTTGCCTCTAACGGAAATGACTTCGCGTGAAGCAGGGGCTGGATCTTGTCGGAGAAGTGGGGTATCCATTTCACATAATAGACGAACATGCCGAGTGCCCGACGAAGAGAGCTGAGATTCGTAGGGGGAGGGAGCTCCTGAAGTGGATGAAGTCGCTCTGGATCCGGTTTGATGACACCGTTGCCCACCCAATAGCCAAGGATGTTGACTGATGGTACTGATTTCACAGATTTGGACTCATTTAAGGTTAAGTTGCGACGACGGAGAACGTCCAAAAGTTTCTGGAGGTTGGCATCATGCTCCTTCTGGTCATGACCAGCAATGGTGATATTATCCAGATATGGAAAAGTGTCCGTTAAGTACTTCTGTTTGACTAGGCTATCCATTGCCCGTTGAAAGACCCCATTGGTGACCCCAAATGGAAGGCGACAAAACTGATAAAGTTGACCATTGGCCTTAAAGGCCGTATACTTTTTGTCAGAGTCCTTTAATGGTACTTGATGGCATGCACTCTTTAAATCAAAAGTTGAAAATACCTTGTAGTTGGCAAGGTTATTGACCATGTCATTGATGTGTGGTAGTGGGTAGGCATCCAGGTCGGTATACTGGTTAATAGTTTGTGAGTAATCGATGCAAAGACGTTTCTTGTGTTGCTTCAGAGGATTTTTAACAACGACGACTTGAGCCCGCCAGGAAGATGAACATGGCTCAATGATACCATCAGCTAGAAGGCGAGAGATTTCTGCCTCGATAAAGGACCGATCATCTTGGCTGAAACATCGTGATTTAGTGACTATGGGCTTACATCGGGGGAAAAGATTGGAAAACAAGGAGGGCTCGTCGAGTGAAGCCGCCGAAAGCGCACAAAACAGTACTTTGGAAATAGTAAGCTCCGGCTTTGACCCTTCAAACTTGAAAGTGAGTCTTTTGTGTTGTTTCTGGAAATCCTGTCCCAGGAGCAGATCACTGCATAGGTTTTTGAGCACCCCGAGCCGGGTGGAGAAGTAAGTGCGGCCATTGAGAATAAGGTCGACAAGACAAAAGCCGTAAGAGTTGGTGGTCAGTGTCGTCAGAGCCATTGCAATTTCCCTGTCCGAGGGGTAATTACGCAGTTTTAACTTACTGACAGCCCGCTCACTAATGAAGCTGTCAGAGCTGCATGAGTCGATTAGTGCACTGAAAATGTGTCCATTTACCGAAACCTTTGTGGCTGCATGGGACAGACTTTGGGTAAAAACAGCTGTGATGGGAGGAGGGGCAGTTTTACCCTTGACAGCTGTAACCTTAGTAGTGGTTCTTGGGGGAGGAGCAGTTTTATAGATTGCAGCTGCAAAACTAACAGGGGCTCTCGACCGGTATACCTTAGAAAAGTGGCCTTTCTTACTAACAGAGGCTCTTGACTGGCATACCTTAGAAAAGTGACCTTTTTTACTGCAATGATTGCAGACTGCGTTACGAGCAGGACAAAATTTCCTGTAGTGGAATGCACCTCCACAGAAGAAACACTTCCTTCCAGATTGCCAAGATGCCGCAAGGGCGGGGTCATCATCAGTGAAGGCTTCTAGGGCAGGGTTGTCATCAACCAGGTGGGAGTCATCATCAGTGAGGGCTTCCGCCCGAGGCCTGTCGAAGGAGTCACTAAAAGTGATAGCAGCAGCCCATGCACGTGGTGAAAGATAGGTATCTGCATTCCTCTTTGCTAAGTCCAGAAAGCATGCCTGGTCATAGGCAGCCTGTAACTTGAGGGTTTTATTCTCCAACAGACGCTGACGTATGAAGGGAGATGCAATCCCATTAATAAAGGAATCACAAATTAACTCCTCCTGGTACTGCTCAGCTGTGACAGCTTTAAGATTACAATCCTTGCTGAGCCTGCGAAGTTTCTGAAGGAATTCGTCAAGTGATTTCCCGGGTTACTGTCGAGTTGTGGCCAGTAGATGCCGAGCAAAAATTTTGTTTGAAGACTTAACATATAGTTGCTGTAGTATTTGGATAGCGACATTATAGTCTACACAGTCTTCGATATAGTCAAACACATGAGGCGATACATAGTTGGCAAGCATTCATAACTTATTAGGAACATTCTCACCACACTCCTCAAGGAAGTTGCTAAAGGTACGATACCAGTGTTTCCATACCTTAGCAGCTGTAAGTGAATTCGGGTCCAGGTCGAGACGGGCGGGTCTGAGTAGTTTCTCCATGATGGATCGATTACTTCGTCCGAGTTCCCTTCTACGGTTTGAGTCGTAACCCTCTGTTCCCAAGACCACTCAGAGCGTGGAGCAGGTCAGTTGATTAAATTGATGTAAAAAGACTACTGAGCACTTGGTTTGAGTATAAAACAAGGCTTTAATCAACTGCTTCAAAACCATGAGATTTCTAGTTACATCACTAGTTCCTGGTTACAGAAACACCCTGAGCAAGCTGGGCCCACGCCCGAGTATTTATACTCCTTGGACGGCGCCACCAGCTGGCCGCCCAGTGTTACTTCATGAGTCATGATAAGATTCATGGCACTGCGCACAGCTGTTCTACCATAACTTCTGATTTGACTCCAAATTATGCATGCAAGGTGAGCTTCTGCCTGGAAAGTGGGTTACCACTTGGAACACCCCCATGCATGGAAGTAGGATTCTGAAATTTAAGAAGCTGCAGCACTCAAGTACAGAAGGGTTTTTTTTGTCTTTGCCATATTACATTCAGGGATAATACAATGGCAATGGCATTTGAAGTAAAAATAAAATGACAGCTGGCAAACCATACAGTAAGATAAAGCATGCACAAACAAGGACATTGATGTACAATTTTACATACATTAAAGAGTGTGAAATCACAAGATTATAAGCACAGTGAACTAACTCATTTTGCATTGTAATTATACTGAGTATCCAATTACTTTAAATCACTTGGTTGCATTGAAAAGCAGAATATTTTATTTTGGAAATTTGTAAGAGATGAGATTTTCTTAATAAACAACCTTATTAGATTACAAAGACAGGCAAGCTACAGGAAAAGTCTTACTTAAGGTTTTTCTTTGTGATCCACAAGCAAATATATTGATTACGGAAATGAAAGAAACATTTTAAAATTCTGGTTAATAAATTCTCTGAATCACATTGCTGCAATGGCGACAAATGCTATACGTTAGACCGTTGTGTTCCCTGATTGTCCACTGCAGAAGTTACACCACAAAATCGCTGGAAAAATAATTAGAATATGTCATTGTGAGCATAGCAGCAGATCGGGAGTGGCGCAGCCAATAGATAGTTAAGAATTCATTTCAATTGTTGGTTTCTGCTGAAATTTCAACCTTTAGATTGTAAAATTAAACACTGTTTGAGAGTATTGTCAATTATAGTTAAAAAAACGAATCAATCTCTAATCCCAGCATATTGTTTCTATTCAAAATAGATTTGGTTGAAATCTTCAACACTGTTGATTTTAGCTCAGACCAGATCACTATTAAAATCGTTAAGGAACCCGACCATCAGCTACCCGATGTGACTTTGCAAACATATAGCGTGCAGTGTTGGCCCACATATTTGGTGTTTATCACTTGCCACAGGGCAAATGCATTAACATAACAGTAATACAGAGTGCAGTAGTAAAACATGGGCATGTCTGTGGATTTGGAAAGTAGGTGAACAGTTGCCAGAATGCTGTGCATTTTCCATCTTTGATGCTTCACCAAGCAAGCAGTGAAGTATTGCTGAGATGCATTGCAAGGCAACATTATAACATTCAGCAAAATGTGATCATATTTATCTTGGCAACCTTTCAGAGGCCAGGACATTTCATCCTCACCCAGGACCTGCTCACAGGTGAGACAGCATTCAGTCTTTCTGCTACCTTCATCCAGACTGCTCTCATGCTAATAAACAACCAAGTCTAATTTTGTCCTTACCCAAAATTTACACATGCACACTTCTCGCAGTGGTTAGGAATAAAACCCTGGCCAATTTCCCTCTCCCTAATCTTGA
The DNA here is from genome assembly GCF_052327205.1 of Somniosus microcephalus. Taxonomy (NCBI): domain Eukaryota; kingdom Metazoa; phylum Chordata; class Chondrichthyes; order Squaliformes; family Somniosidae; genus Somniosus; species Somniosus microcephalus. The sequence goes on from NC_140989.1 coordinate 308,082,002, forward strand.
GGTGGGGGCCAATTGCATTGCTCTTGAATGGGGAGAGGGAGGAGGAGAGAGAGAGGAGGTCGCACAAAAGACGAGCTGCTGAGTTTTAATGTTTTTTAGTGTCTAAAGTGGGGAAAAAAGGTTACATTTCAAGTTTTAAGAAGTATTAATTTTTGCTAAGTTAGTTCAGTTTAATTTAGTTTAAGTTTAAGGTTAGTTTAAACACAGAAAGAAAAGAAGAAAAAACCCAGAAAAAAAAAAGAGCGCCAAAGACGGGACCCGAAAAAAGAAAGGAAAAAAAAAAACCAGAGGAAAGTAGAAAACAAAGAAAAGCCAAATCAAAAAGAAAGGAGAGGAATATACAAACCAAAGAAGAATCCGAACAGCGGCCGCACGGGGCCACAGCAGCAACCGAAGCGAGGTGACTTGGGGAGGCCGCACGGGGCCACAGCGGCAACCGAGGCGAGGTGACTCGGGGAGGCCGCACGGGGCCGCATCGGCAACCGAGGTGAGGTGACTCGGGGAGGCCGCACGGGGCCGCATCGGCAGCTGGAGCGAGGTGACTCAGGGAGGCCGCACAGGGCTGCATCGGCAGCCGGAACGAGGTGACTCGGGGAGGCCGCACAGGGCCGCATTGGCAGCCGGAGCGCGGTGACTCGGCGGAGGCCGCAGCAGCAGGAGAGCGGCGACTCAACAACGGCCGCATGGGGCCGCAGCGGCAGGGGGTCGGAGCGCGACTCCAGAGCGGCGGCCGGAACACAGGACCGTGGACCGGGGAGGGGCCGGAGGAGCCGGACCGAGACAGAGGCCTGGAGACCTCTGAGGGAGAGGGGAGCAGCCCAAGGGCACCGTGAGGCAGCGGCTCCCAGGAGCAGACAGTGAGTACGGGTCCTGGGGAGGGAGCCTGAAGCCAGGGAAAGACCCGAGGAGCCGGGCCAAAACAGAGGCCCAGAGACCTCTGAGAGGGAGGGGAGCAGCCGGGAGACACCAGGAATCAGCAAATCCCAGACACAGACCAGGACAGAGTATGGGGCCTGGGGAGGGCCTGGAGAGCGAGCGAGTCCGGGGACTGGGAAAGGTCGCGAGTAGGGAGAGGGAAACACCAAACCCGGGGCCCCAGAAAAGCTTATTCTAAGATCAACAATACTTTCTACCTCTACACTACCAATAATGAGCGAATCAGAGGAGCCACAGCAGCTCCCGAGGCACACTGAGAGCAACCTCTTCCAGATTCCCCCCAACACCAGAAAAAATGCTATAAAATCGATCAAGCATGAGCAGCTGAGAGAAAAACCAGAAACTCTTTTTGCTGACCGGTACAGCACTGGGAAAAAATGTAATCTCATTTTTTACTCAGATCAGCCAGCGGCTTGGATCACAGCAATAAAATCACACTATACCAGGGTTAAGCAGGAAAGAACCGCTAATGGGTCCAAAATGAAAATTAAGAAACCAGGGGACAGGGCAACCACGACTGTCAACATGTACGATAACGGAACAATATTAGTGCAAGGCAACCTCGACAACTTTGAAACGGCCTTCAAGACACTGAAAGAAATAACTGAGAGGGGAAGGAACAGCCCCAGAGTGGCTAACAGGGGAAAAGCGACCCGCACTCCCCCCACCATTGACAACTCACCAGGAGTAAATCAGCCTGGTCAGGAGGTGAACGAGCCACACAGTTCTAACCAGACACTAACCCTGGGGCCCCACAACCACATGATACAACTGACTAACCCCAGTGTAATTACCAGGGAGGCAGCCACACATAGTCCCCCTACCAATTCCAGCTCACCAAGAGAAGAGCAGCCTAGCCAGGAAGTGAGTGAGCCCTCCAGGGCCAACCAGACACATACCCCGGGATCACACAGCCAGATACAACTAAAGGATAAATTTAATTAGTTAGAGACAGAGATGGTTAAACTTAGAGAGGAGGTCCTTAAACTGAAACACGAACAAAAGCAAGAGAGGGAGAGATACTGGAGAGAGCTGAATCGACTTGAGAATCAGGTGAAAGAGCTGCAGGAAAACAAAGAGAGCCATAGAGGAGAGATAGCACCATTAGACCAGCAGTCAGAGGCTAGAGATAAGACAATACAGAGCCCGACTGAACAGCTGCACTCCCACACTGAACAACAGCAGCAGACACACAATATAAGGGGTGCCACACAGACTGACCAGCATACTGAAGCTCAGTCTTCCCCCACCACCGTGGAACCACAAGCGAGCCGCTCACAAGAGGAGCGCACACACCAGACACGACCACCCCAGCCCAACACACACGTTATGAGTCCAGGCGAAAGCCACCAGACAGTAAACACAAACAAGGCTGACATCGTAATACACATAGACTCAAATGGGAAATTTCTATGGGAGAAAAAGCTCTTCCCTAGAAGTAAACTAGAAAAGATCTGGTGCCCAACAACAGACAGAGCCCTGGAATGGCTGACCAAAACCCGATTAGGCTCCCCCCAACACATAATAATACACACGGGCACAAATGACCTAAAGGCCCAGCAGAAAGGGGTAGCAACATCGCTCAGAGCAGTGATTAGGAAGGCAAGCAATACATTTCCAAACACTAGAATCACTGTTTCCACAATATTGCCGAGAACAGACTTTAACAGGAACACAATTCATGAGATAAATGCCAGCATAGCAAGAGACTGTGAATCAAAACACAACGTGCACCTGGCCCAACACCCCACCCTCGATGTGGAATGTCTTTACGACCGTGTCCACATCCACAGGAAACGAATATCGATCTTTGCTAAAGCCCTGAAGGACGTCGCTTTTAACCGGGTCCATACCCAGACTCCAAGAGGACCCCCCCCAGACCACCAGAGATCAGCGGGGTACATACCAGGACTACTACAGAGACCACCACCACCACACCAACCGGGACCAGAGAGGATCCCCATGCACAACAACAATATCAGACCTGCACCACTCCTGTCCCACAAGGGAACAGGACCGCTCCCAGCCAGACAGAGGGAGAGATGCACAGGGCGTACGCAATACCTCAGACAGAGACAATCCATTAAGAGACAATAAGCAGACGTGCAGCAGCATCTACTTCCACCTTATGGATCAGAAAATGAAAAAAATCAAGGTCTAATTAATAGAAAGAATTGTAACCAAGTAGTATTAGCATTTATAGACAACTGAGATGATCTTTTTTTTCCCACATTTAGACACGACAAACACATATCATTCTTTAACATATCATAGTAAAAGATCAAACTTAACATGAAATCCTTATATATTTCGACCTGGAATATCCAAGGGCTACGCTCTTCGGTGCTCGACGTGAAGAGTAGGACCCCAGAGTTCATAGATGAAACTAAAGATCTAGATATTATCATTTTACAGGAAACTTGGTATAAAGGAAAAGGACACACTGGCCGTCCCCAAGGGTACACAGAGCTGGTGGTCCCCTCCAATAAATTACCAGGAGTAACCCAAGGCAGAGACTCCGGAGGCATACTGATTTGGTTTAAAACAGAGCTTAAGAATTGCATCAAATTTATAAAAAAGGGCGAAAACCACATGTGGCTCAAAATTGAGAGGGGGATTATCTCTAACACCCAAGATGTTTTCATTTGTGCACTCTATATCCCCCCAATGGAATCCCCGTACTTTAAAGAGGACACCTTCTCCAACATTGAGGGGGAAATTATACAATTCCAGGCCCAGGGGAACGTGTTGATCTGTGGTGACCTCAATTCAAGAACTGGCGAAGAACCAGACTTCACCAATAATCAGGGAAACAATTACATATTCGGGAATAACCACTTCGATATCCCTTCCCTTCCATATAGGCATAACTGCGACAAGCAGACAAATACCAATGGAAAACAGCTCCTGCAGCTCTGTCGAAGCCTGTGTCTGTACATTGTCAATGGTAGGTTCATAGGAGACCTCCTAGGAAGACCGACCTATTGCTCACCTCTTGGCTGCAGCACCGTAGACTATATGATTACAGATTTGGACCCATCCTCTTTCAGAGCATTCACAGTCAAACCACAAACAACACTGTCAGATCACAGTCAAATTACTATGTCTCTTAAAAAGACAGAAACAAACAACACAGAAACACAACCCAGTAAACTGTACAACACCAAAAAATCGTACAGATGGGCCAAAGACGACACGGAAAAATACCAGAAAGCAATTAGCAATGAATCAACTCAAGCTCTCTTGTACACCTTTCTGGATAACATATACACTCACAATAAAGAAGGCATAAACCGGGCAGTGAATAACCTAAACAATATTTTTGATAATTTGGCAACAAGGTCAAACTTGAAAGCTCGCAAGAACAAACCCAAAACAAAAAACTATGAAAAATGGTTTGACCCAGATTGCCATAACATGAGGAAAAAACTTAGAAAAATATCAAACCAAAAACACAGACATCCAGAAAACGAGGAATTACGCCTTATTTATTGTCAGACACTAACACAATACAGAAACACACTCAGAACCAAAAAAGAGCAATATATTAAGAATACACTCGGCTCCATTGAGGAATCCATTGATTCCAATTGTTTCTGGGACAACTGGAATACATTACACAAAAAACAACACGACGAATTGGCCATTCAAAATGGAGACACATGGGAAAACCACTTTGAAAAATTATACCAGAAAAACACACTAAGCCCAGAGCAACACCAAATATGCAAAAAACTGGAAAAACTCGAAATGGCCATAAAAGATAACCAAAACCCGCTAGACTCCATAATAACAGAAAAAGAACTTTTTGAAAAACTCAAGGACCTGCGACCAGGAAAAGCTTGCGGGGCAGACGGCATACTAAGCGAGATGATTAAACACACAGATGATAAAATGAAACTGGCTATCCTAAAACTCTTCAACTTGGTTCTGAGTGTCGATTGCTTCCCTGATATCTGGAACAAAGGACTCATAACGCCCATATACAAAAGTGGGGACAAAGTCGACCCAAATAACTATCGAGGCATCTGTGTAAACAATAACCTGGGGAAGGTATTCTGTTGTATCATAAACAAAAGACTTATAAACTTCCTTGAGGAGCAAAATGTCTTGAGTAAAAGCCAAATTGGATTCCTGCCAAACTATAGAACATCAGATCATATCTTCACACTACAGACCCTAATTGACAAACACATTCATCAAAACAAAAGCAAAATCTACGCATGCTTTATAGATTTCCAGAAGGCTTTCGATTCCATCTGGCACGACGGTTTATTCCTGAAACTTATCGAAAGCGGGGTAGGGGGAAAAACATATGATGTAATTAAATCAATGTATACAAACAACAAATGTGCAGTTAAAATTGGAGACAAACAAACAAAATACTTCCCACAGGGGCGGGGGGTGACGCAGGGCTCGCCAATCTCACCGACACTCTTTAATATTTACATAAATGAATTGGCAAAACTACTTGAACAATCTACAGCACCCGGCCTCACCCTATATGAATCCAAGGTTAAATTCCTCCTCTATGCAGACGACCTGGTTCTGCTGTCACCAACTAAGGAGGGTCTACAGCAGAACCTGGATCTGCTGGAGTCGTACTGCCAGACTTGGGCCCTGACAATAAATCCCAAAAAAACCAAAGTCCTTGTGTTCCAGCAAAGATCCAGACATCAGGGACCCAAAATAAATTTCACACTAGGAACAACAAAAATTGAACAAACCACTAACTACACATACTTGGGCTTAAAAATCAGTTCTACGGGAAATTTCAAACTGGCTGTGAATGAACTGAAAGAGAAAGCAAGAAGGGCTTTCTATGCCATTAAAAAATCAATCCAAATAGAAATCCCAATTAGCATTTGGCTCAAAATTTTCAAATCAGTAATTGAACCAATTGCACTCTATGGCAGTGAGGTGTGGGGACCACTAACACAACAAGAATTTGCAAAATGGGACAAACACCCAATTGAGATCCTACATGCAGAATTCTGTAAAAGTATCCTCCGGACTCAAAGGAAAACCGTAAACAATGCATGCAGGGCAGAACTAGGCCAATATCCATTAATAATCACTATCCAAAAAAGAGCCACCAAATTTTGGAAACACCTAGAAATGAGCAACCCCCAATGCTATCATTACGAAGCCCTGAAATGCCAAGAGAGGACCATAAAGAAGAATACCCTCAGTCAACTAGTCTTGGGACTCAGTGAAGTAACTACTAACACTACTAACAATAACCAACCCCAGGACAGTGACAGCATAACACAAAGAATTCGACCCAACACAATCGTCGCTAAGCAAAAGGAAAAATATCTGTCATATTGGGCAGAAACAACAAAAACCCAAAGCAAACTCAATTGCTACTTGGCCCTAAACAGACAATACAACATGGCTGATTACCTGACCATGGTAAAGGATAACAAACTGAGAAAAACCTTGACAATGTACAGACTTAGTGAACGTAGCCTGGCGATCGAAAAAGGTAGACACAGGCAGACCCGGCTACCAAGAGAGGACAGGATATGCTCTCACTGCAGTCAGGGAGTGGTGGAGAAAGAGGTGCACTTCCTCACAGCTTGTAGAAAATATCAGGGCATAAGGGAGAATTTCTACCCAAAATTCACAAAAATATGCCCGGAATTCAGAAATGTGAATGATGACCAAAAACTCCCATACCTACTAGGGGAAGAGAGAAATTGTGTAACACTAGCGGCACACCAATTCAATTCAATTCAATTCAATTCCAATTCAAATGCTTTATTGGCATGAAAGTTTACAGGGAACCATATTGCCAAAGCTTACATAACAAAAAGTACAGTTTTCCAACATTCTGTAGGTGTCAAACAATTTTGACCTTCGTTGGGTACATACAATATTACTTTAAACAATATTAATTTAAACAGTCTTTGTACATCAGTGGGTACATTCAGTATTAATTTTAAACAGTCCTCAGGTTGTGACATGTTGTTACATATTTGGCACCAAGGTATGGTCTGTCTCCTTCTCCCAGGACTAATCTTAATTTTGACAGGTCATCCAATTCCTTGAAATCTGGGGTTGTTTGGCTGAGCTTGTCAAATAATATGTTTCTTGATGTGTTGAATTTTTCGCATTTTAGGAGGAAATGCATCTCTGTCTCAACCTCGCCGGCCAGACATTGATCACATATTCTATTCTCTCTAGGCTGCCAGGATTTTTTGTATCTTCCTTTTTCAATTGCCAGTTGGTGGTCGCTTAGTCTGTACCTGGTGAGGGTCTGTCTCTGTTTTGTGTCTCTGATGGTCGAGAGATAGTCTGCCAGTTTATATTCTCTTTTTAGGGCCCGGTAACATTCTAATCTGCTTTGGCTTTTGGTTATTTTGTTCCAATGTTCCAGGTAGGTTTCTTTGCTTTGTTTAATGATTTGGTTCACTTGGATTGGTGTTTGGACGGCAGTGTTGGTCTGGGACTGGTCAGGGTCCGGCTGAGTAGGAGTACTTAGTTTCAGTAGCAGCTGACTCAGGGGACTCTTTTCTGGGTTTAGCTCTTGGGTCTGGAAGGCTTTAAAATGAAGGGTGTCTGGGGAGCTAGATTTGAGGTGATGTAGGAAGTTTAGTGCTCGTTTTTGGATGTTTATTATCAGTGGGTATCTGCCTAGTTCGGCTCTGCATGCATTTGTTGGTGTTTTCCTTTGGGTGCGAAGGATGCTTCGGCAAAATTCTGCATGTAGGGCTTCTATTGTGTGTTTTTCCCATTTAGTGTAGCTATGGTGATTGAGCGGGCCCCATACTTCACTACCGTACAGCGCAATCAGCAGGATTACGCTGTCAAATATTTTTAGCCAGATTTTGATTGGGATTTGGATGTTGTAGAATTTTCTTTTTATTGCATATAGGGCTCTTCGGGCTTTTTCTTTTAGTGCATTCACTGCTATGCTGAAGCTCCCTGATGCTGTAATGGTTAGACAAAGGTAAGTGTAGCTCATAGTGTGTCCTATGATGGTATCACTGAGAGTAAACTGGTATTTGTTTTCCTGACACCTGGGCCTTTTTTGAAAAATCATGATGTTGGTTTTCTTTAGATTTACTGTTAGGGCCCAATTTTGGCAGTATTTGTCGAGTAGGTCTAGTTGTTGCTGTAATCCCTGTTCTGTGGGAGACAGCAGAACCAGGTCGTCCGCATAGAACAGGGATTTCACTTCTCCATCCAGGAGACATAGACCCGGTGACTCGCTTTGCTCCAGCATGTCTGCTAGTTCATTTATGTATATGTTGAACAGGGTCGGGCTCAAATTGCAGCCCTGCCGGATGCCTCTTCTCTGGGTAAAGAAACAGGTGCGTTTGTCTCCAATTTTGACACCGCATTTATTTTTCAGATACATCGATTTAATAAGGTCATAGGCTTTGCCCCCTATTCCACACTGAAGAAGTTTGTAATAGAGCCCTTCGTGCCAGATAGAGTCAAAGGCTTTCTTGAAGTCAATGAAACAAGCGAATATTTTCCCATTTTTTGTTTGGTGTACATGCTTTTCAATGAGAGTGTGAAGGGTATAGATATGGTCGGTGGTGCGGTGTTTTGGAAGAAAGCCTATTTGATTTTTTCTAAGGATCTTATGTTTGTTAAGAAAATCCAGTAATCTACTATTTAGAATACTGCAGAATAACTTCCCTAGACAACTGTTGACACAGATGCCACGGTAGTTATTTGGGTCTGATTTGTTTCCACTTTTATATATGGGAGAGATGAGTCCTTGGCACCAGATATCGGGAAAACAGCCTGAACGTAATATGATGTTGAATAACTTGAGTACTATGCACACTATGTTACAGCTTGCCATAAACAGAGGGACAACCACTAAATATAAGAAAAGAGTATATATAAATTATATGAAAGTATATTTATACACTCAGGGATATATCTGTTTATACACTGTATGGATAGATCTGTATTTTTGTGTACAAACATGAATGTTTTTCGATGCTTTGGCAACATAAGATGTAACTTGTCATGCCAATAAAGTGATTTGAATTGAATTGAATTGAATTGAATTGCTCCATTTTAGATAAACATTTCAAATTGTAAACCTTTGTGTGATTTTTTGTGCTTATCCAGGTAAGGGATGTTAATTCTGAAGAAAGAACACTTTTCCATTAAGTTTGGATTTCCTCAACCATTACTTGGTCCTGGATCGATGACAAACTCTATCATAGACTTTCATCTATATATATAAAAGGATATGTCTATCTGTCTGTCTCTCTGCCTGTCTCTCTGCCTGTCTCTCTGGCCGGCTATACAATCAAAAGTTATAGAGCGTACCTACACATATGTTATATCAAAAGAAAGCTCATCATTAGGGGACTCTTGTAAGCATATTTACTTTTTGCTCGGACGGTATCCAAAAAACTTTCAAAATTCCTCTCATTATCCGCTCATTTGCATCGAGTGGGGGTGGGTTCATTGTGTGTGCGGGCTACAGTTGAGTGACGTGATCATTGACCAATCCTACAGTTCAGTGACCTGACAGTTGACCAATCGGTGCATGTGTGGGCGGGCCTTATCATTCTGAACCGAGGTGAGTCGCCACCATCTTGATTCCAAACTTTTCATTTCTTTTTCCCACTTTCTGCGTGTTTCTTTTCAAATCTACATTTCCAGCAAAAAAAAAGTTGCTTTTAAAACACAAATTGTTTTTTAAAAAAGTTAATTAATTTGTAAATCTTTTCTCTAACATCTAGAATTTTCCTACCTTTCACCGTTTTTCCAGGCCTGTAAGCCTGGGCCTCTGTTGCCCAGCCACGCCCGAGCTAGGCACCACCCGTCGCGCTCAACAAGCGGCTCGCGATCGCCGCCATCTTTGTGAAGGCTGGAGGGGGCGGGCCTGAGCCGAGCGTCGCCACCGCCGCCATCTTAGTAAAGGCGGGTGGGACAGGAGTCAGCGCGCGTGACTTGAGTCCAGCCGGGCCTCACGCGATAGGTTGCGCGGCGGCGTCTCTCTCTGCTCTTGAAGCCGGCTCGGGTGGGGGGCGGGGCTCGAGAGATCGGGGTTCGGCAGATCGGGGCTTGGGGGGGGGGGGGCGGGGTTCGTGAGATCGGGCCTCGGGAGATCGAGCGGGGGGCGAGCCTCGGGAGATGGGGGGGCGGGGCTCGGGAGATCGGAGATCGGGCCTCGGGAGATCAGCGCTCGGGAGATCGAGGGGCGGGGCTCGGGAGATCGGGCCTCGTGAGATCAGGCCTCGGGAGGGCGGGGGGCGGGGCTCGGGACATCGGGAGATCGGGGGACGGGACATCGGGAGATCGGGGGGCGGGGCTCGGGGACTCCCCCCCCCCCCTCTCCCCCCCTCTCCCCCTCCTTCCCCCTTCCCCCCTCCCCCCCATCGCTGGCAGAGGGGAGAGGGTCTACAGGAAGGACATTATGCATGTTTGTGCAAAGTACCCTGGCAGTTGCCATGGCTCATTTATCCTGCGGCAATCTAGCGTGCCTCCGCTCTTCAATCCGCCAAGACAACTTTCCGGATGGCTACCTGGAGCCCCTGAAGACGTAGCTAATGACACCGCTGAGGAGGCCATTGAACAAAGCAGAGGAGCAATACAATGCCAAACACATTTCGACCATATCCATCATCGAGCAAACCATCGGCTTGCTCAAAATGCGATTCAGATGCCTTGACAGATCAGGTGGAGCCCTACAGTACTCAGCAGCCAGTGTCTCCAGAATCATCGTGGTCTGCTATGCACTGCACAACATCGCACAGCATCGTGGCTCGCAGCTGCTTGAGGAACAAGTGGCTCAGCGCATAGCCTCCTCAGATGAGGAGGAGGAGGAGGAGGAAGAGGAGGAGGAGGACCTTGCGGAGGCGGATGAGCCAGCTCCAGCAGCATGCGAGCACATTGCTGCTATTCGACAGGACAACCCTCTGCGCGGTGGCCTCCAGCGGGTCCACCGGCAGGAAAGTCCCGCCCACGGTGAGCCCCTGGGCGATGGCCAGGGCCACCGCCCGCTCGGACTCCAGGAAGAAGACAGCCTTCCCGTACATTTTTGAGGCGGCGACTATGGCCGGAGGGCCGACAACCCCGGCCATAGCCTTCACGCACGCCTCAATAGTCATGTTGGGGTGGGTGTAGCTCTTCACCCCGAGCTTCATGGTCATTAGTCGGAACGGCGACGGGGCCGCAGCAGCAGCGGGAGCAGCCCCGGCCTTGGCCGCCGCATAGGTCATTGCTGACCCCGTCACCGCCGAAGAAGTGCTCGCCATCATGGGGCGGTTTTTAAGGAAGAGCTACACACACCCCAAAAGTCACAGGCCCCAAGATGTTAATGGCCTCAGTAAGTGTGTCTTTCCCAGAGCAGAGGGAGTGTAAATTAACTGGCCCGCCTCTCCCCCTGATGGTATTAATTGGGAGGGGGGCCCTTCCTTCCCTCTGCTCAATGGGTAATTAGAAAAAATAAAAGAGGTGCCTTTTGGAGAGGCAGAGAGAGGACAAGGAGAGAGAAAGAGGGGGTTGGGAAGGAGGGGGGGCCACAAAGGCAGGGTCCCCACTTAAGGTGTTGGTCGGTGGGTGGGCGTCGGCTGGGTGCACTCCCCCGATGGAATAAAAAAAAGTCTTTCCCGATGGTCTTCGGGCAGGGGGAGAAGATGTCTTCACCTGGGTAGGCTGGAAAAAAACCCAGGCTCAGCCCACACCAGGTCTTCTTGGTATGGAGGAAACAAAACTTCACCTGGGCAGGCTCCAGCCAACCCAGGCCAGGCTTTCGGCCCGTCTTCTTTCCTCCCCCCGCCTAGGATGTAAAGTCTTTAGGGGGGAATGCACATAGACACCCACCTGCAGATGTTTCGAGTTGCAGCTCCTCCCCTCCTTCCACGTGGAGCTGTTTGGTCTCCTCTCTCCCTCTCCTGGGCTGGAGGCCGACTTGGGAGGCAGTGATGAAAAAAAAGCCCCTCCTGTTGGAATGCTGGCCTCCTCCTCTGTCCTCTCCTCCGTCCTCTCCAGGCACCTCTGTAAATGATGTAGGCTGCTAGTAGTAGTGGTGCTCCCCACAGCAGCAGGAGCTCAGGAACAGCACAGCCTTCTCCTCTCACTGCTGCAACACAATGAGCTCCTCTGAGGGTGCCGGTCAGTTGCTTCACTAACCCCTAGATGGCACCTTCACTGGTGGGTTTCCCTTTGTTAATTGTTACTTGTTCCTCCTGTTTATTACTTAACTGCCTTTCATCTGGTTTATTGGTTTCACCTGTTTTTGCTTGTATTTAAGTTCTGTGGTTTCTTCACTCTGGGCTCAGTCCTGACAAGGGAGTTAGACTTGACTAGGTGCTTTGTCTTGACAAGCCTGTTGCCGCTTGCCTTGACAAGCCAGTTGCCTTAGTGGTTGCTTGTCTTGAGCTCCTATGTCTATAACTGTTTATCTGTGTTATGTTTCTGCTTGTATTTAAGTCTGTGGTTCTTCCCTTTGTTCTCAGTCTTGATAAGGTGCTCAGTTTGGACAAGCGTGTTACCCTGTGGTAGCTTGTCTTGAGCTCTGTATTGACAAGCCGGTTGCCTACGTGGTAGGTTGTCTCGAGCTCAGTCTGGACAAGTCGGTTGCCTCATGGAAGCTTGTCTTGAGTCCCTATCTTGACTAGCCGTTTGGTAGCTTGTCTTGAGCTCTTATGTGTGTTACTGTTTTCCCTGTGTGAATCTAGTAAAGTACTGTTATTTAAAGCTGCATACCTGCTTCTCGCCTCGTCTGTCTGCACTTGGGTCCAGAACCAGCCTTGCCCGGACAGCACGGCCCTGTATCTACACGGCCCCGTGACAGCCACCCTGACAATCAGGACATGAATCCATACGTATATCTCTTCAGGACCCAGTATTCATTGATGCTTTTTGTTGGCATACATGGGAAATAAAAGTTCACAAGTAAAAACAGAATGCCCCACCATTCCCTTAACCACCCTTTTAATATTTAAGTGTTTATAAAAGACTTTGGGTTCCCTTTTATGTTACCCGCTAATCTATTTCTCATACATTCTCTTTTCCCCTCTTATGTTGTTTTTCAGTTCTTCCTGTATTTGCTGTATTCAGCTTGGTTCTCTACTGAATTGTGAACTCAACATTTATCATAAGCATCCTTTTTCTATTTCATTTTAATCTCTATTGCCTAGAAATTCCCTGATGTAGCACCGGCTGTTAATGCTGGTTTTGTTGAAAAAATTGGTGAGGGTCATAGCGCTATCGTTGACAGCACTGGCCTCTCAAATTTAAATAAACAGATTGTGACGTCAATCGGCGTGATTTGAAAGGTGTGCAGGCAGCACATAAACTTCATGCTGCCTTCTAATTATAATGATAATAATAGCGCAAAGACCAGCACTGAGTGTGCTGCTGAGTGGTTGTGTGCTTAGCAGGGGGCCAAAGTTCGCACGAGGCTAGCTTTATTTATTTAAAGTTAGCCTGTGCATCTTAAAGGCAGTCTGCAATTCTTAAATTTGAGCTGCCTTCTGGTTTTCAAAAATTGTAAAACTGCTTCAGCACAAACTGAAATGGCTCAACAGGCCAGGGGAAAGGCACGCAGGTTTTCGGATCCAGCGAGGCCTTTGTGCAGGGGTGAACACATGAAGAAAGGTCCTCTATCCATAGGAGTCCAGGAGGCCCTCCAAATACACTGTAAGAAGGATGTGGAGCAAGATCGCCGAGGCGCTCACTGCCAGTCGCCCCCAGGACGTGGCTCGAGTGCCAAAAGAAGTTTAATGACCTCAAATGAGTTGTCAAGATCAGTGAATGCATCTTCAAAAGCTGTCTCCTACCAACTGTACCACTAGTCTCACACACTGCTCAAAGCACCACACTCCCCATCACTTACCTACCACAAGAGGCACAGCTCACATACCAAGCTTCACCTCACCCACACACACTTATCACTGCTGCAAGCCTTACACCCACATCCCACACCATGCACACACTGTCAGCTATTCAAGCATGACAGGCACATCACCAAAACACATTGCACCACACTAACTGACACACTTCCCTTTCTCTTGCAGGCCAAGGTGGCTCATAACAGGAGACAGCAGCAGCGAACCAACCGGGGACAGACAAGGCTCGATGTCCTCACCCCCAAGGAGGAGACAGTGCTGCAGATAATCGGAGGATTACTGAGGCCATGGCGCGTGGTCTGCACAGAGTGTCTTAAAAAGATTGCTTCTAAACAGAGTGTTAAAGTTGGGAATTTGGAAAGAATGGGAATTCAGAGCAGAGGGGGAAGGAGGTGCTGCTTTTTGCCTCCAATACTTATAGTGCTTTGTATTACAGGTAAATATTTAATTTCATCTACCTAGAACTTAAACTAGATCAAGTAATTAGTTAAAAAAAACTATAAGCTAAGTTAATTAAATACATAAATTCTAATTAAATAAATAAATAAAACAATATAGCGATGGCAGTGCAGGTGGTGTGCTGCAACTGCAGCATGTGGGAGTTTGTGGAGAGCTTCGTGATCCCGGACGACCACGTCTGCAGTAAGTGTCTGCATCTTAAGGAACTTCTGCTCAACTGAGCTGGTGTCCGAGGTGCAGATATTGCGGGACATCAGGGAGGGGGAGAGTTACCCGGACACTTTGATCCATGAGGCAGTCACACCTCTGTAGTGGTACAGGTTTGATTTGCGGTCGGGAACAGGAGGGTGTGACTGTGACTCAGGCAGGTAAGAAGACCCCAGGTGCAGTGCTGGAGGAGCCTTGGCCTCTGCCTTTATCCAACAGGTATGAAGTTCTTGCTGCCTGTATGGATGAGGGCAGAGTCTGCAGGGTGGATGAGCAAACTGATCATGGCGCCATGGTACAGGAAGCCATTCAAGTGGGGGGAGTGAAATGGAATGTTGTACTGGTAGGGGGCAGTATAGGCAGGGGGATAGATACTGTTCTCTGTAGCCGCGACCGGGAGTTCTGAAGGCTGTGTTGCCTGCCCGATGCCAGGGTTAAGGATATCGACTCGTGGCTAGAGAAGAATTTGGAGTGGGAGGGAGAAGATTCAGTTGTCATGATCCACATAGGAACCAACGACATAGGTGGAACTAGGAATGAGGTTCTGCTGAGAGGGTTTGAGGAGCTAGGGTATAAATTAAAATGCAGAACATCAAAGGTAATAATCGCTGGATTGTTACCGGAGCCACATGCAAATTGGCATTGGGACAAGCAGATCAGAGAGTTAGATGCGTGGCTCAAAGAGTGGTGTGGGAGGAAATTTTCAATTCATGGGGCACTGGCACCAGTACTAGGGAAAGAGGGAGCTGTTCTGTTGGGAAGGGCTCCACTTACTCTGAACTAGGGCCAGTGTCCTGGCGAATCGAATAACTAGGGCTGTAGATAGGGCTTAAAACCAAAAAGGGGGTGGGGGGGTGTGTAGGTGTCAGGTGAGGGGAAATTTAGAAATCTAAAGAAAAAAGTCAAGGCAATGGAGCAATGTAGCAATTTGGGTAAAGGTAAGCAGAGTGTGACAGGAAGGGACAGAGAGCTTAACGGTAATAGTGCATCAGCGAATAAGATGAAAGCAGGGAATAATGGTAAAAAGTTAAAATTAAAGGTTATTTATCGTAACAAGATAGATGAATTAGTGGCACAAATAGAGATAAATGGGTTTGATCTAATACCCATTACAGAGACGTGATTTCAAGGTGATCAAGGTTGGGAGCTAAATATTCCAGGATACTCAACATTTTGAAAAGACAGGCAGAATGGAAAAGCAAGGGGTAGCCCTGATAATGAAGGATGACTTAAGGAGAGTAATGAGAAAGGATCTTGGCTCAGAAGATCAGGAAGTAGAATCAGTATGGGTGGAGATAAGAAATAACAACGGGCAGAAAACATTGGTGGGAGTAGTTTATAGGCCCCCTAATAGTAGCTATACCATTGGACAGAGTATTAATCGAGAAATAATAGGAGCTTGTAACAAAGGTAATGCAATAATTGTGGGGGACTTTGATCTTCATATAAACTGGACAAATCAAATTGGCAAAAGTAGTCTGGAGGATAAATTCATGGAATGCATTCGAGACAGTTTCCTAGAGCAATACGTTATGGAACCAATGAGGGAACAGGCTATTTTAGGTCCTGTATTGTGTAATGAGACAGGGTTAATGAATAATCTCACAGTAAAGGATCCTCTGGGGAAGAGTGATCATAATATGTTTTAGAGTGAAATACTTAAGTACGAAACTAGAGTCTTATACTTAAATAAAGCAAATTACATAGGTATAAGGGGCAAGTTGGCTAAGGTACATTGGGAAATTAGATTAAAAGGTATGACAGTAGATAAGCAGTCGCAAACATTTAAAGAAATATTCCAAAATTCTCAATGAATATACATTCCACTGAGAAATAAAAACTCCCTGGGAAAGTGATCCATCCTTTGCTAACTAAACAATATGTAAAAAGCCCAACAAGGGAGGATTCGCTATTGGATCTAGTTATGGGGAATGAGCCAGAGCAGATAAGAGAAGTAAAAGTAGGGGAACATATGGGCAATAGTGACCATAATATAATATGCTTTAAGATGACAATAGAGAAGGACATAAGAATGACAAAAAGCAAGTTACTAGATTGGAGAAAAGCTGATTTTGAGGGGCTGAGAATAGAACTTAGGAAGATAAAATGGGCAACAATATTGGCAAACAACGATGTAGAACGACACTGGGAAACATTAAAACGGTGTTCAACAGAGTGCAGGAAAAATATATTCCGCTAAAAAAACAAACTAAACACTAATGAGACTCCATGGATGAATAAAGACACAAGGAAACAATTGAGGGTAAGGAAAGAGGCATACATTAAGTACATAGACAGCAGAGGAGTGCATGATAAGAGAGAATATGAAGGAATTAGGAGAGAACTCAAAAAAGCAATTAGGAAGGCAAAGAGGAACTATGAAATTAAATTATCAAGGAACATAAAACAAAATAGTAAAATATTTTACAGGTACATCAATAAAAAAGGAAGGTTGGGATGGGAATAGGGCCATTAAGGGATGGACAGGACAATAGCACAGGTAACGATAGGGAGATGGCAGAAGTATTAAATCATTATTTTGCTTCGGGTATTTACCAGGGAGGTAGAACAGGTGGACATGACATCGGATGATGAGATGAGTAATGAGATAAGTGCATTTAAAATAAAAAGGGGACATATTAAATAAACTGATCAAACTCAAAGAGGATAAAACCCCTTTTAAAAGAATCTAGGGAAGAGATAGCAGAGGCATTACTACACATATTTAATAATTCATTAGAAAAAGGTGTAGTGCCAGAGGACTGGCGGATAGCTAACGTAATATCTATATTTAAGAAGGGGGAGAGAACATGTCCAGGGAATTATAGACCAGTCAGCTTAACATCAGTGGTAGGAAAAATAATGGAATCCATACTAAAGGAGAGAATAGAAGAACATCTAGAAACAAAAAGTATAATAATGAATAGTCAACACGGATTTCAAAAGGGAAAATCTTGCTTGACCAACCTTACTGAATTTTTTGAAGAGGTAACAGAGAGAGTCGACAATGGTAATGCAGTAGATGTAACTTATCTAGATTTTCAAAAGGCCTTCAATAAGGTACCCCATAATAGACTGATGAATAAGGTCAGAGAATGTGGAGTCAGGGGACAAGTAGCAGAATGGATTGCTAGCTGGCTTCAAGGCAGAAAGCAAAGTGGGAGTAAAGGGTAGCTATTCACAGTGGCAGAAGGTAGGCAGTGGTGTTTCACAAGGATCAGTGCTGGGTCCACTGCTGGTCACAATTTACATTAATGATTTAGACTTTGGAATCAAAAACACAATTTCTAAATTTGTGGATGATACCAAATAGTCAATACTGAGGAGGACTGCAACAAATTACAGGAGGACATTAATAAACTTGCAGAATGGGCAAATAATTGGCAAATGAATTTCAACACAGACCAATGTGAGGTATTACATTTTGGTAGGAAGAATAGGGGGCTCTTATTACCTGGAGGGTGCGAGTCTAGTTGGGGTAGGGGAACAAAGGGATCTAGGAGTACAAATACACAAATCACAAAAAGTTACGACTCAGGTTAGCAAGGCCATTAAAAATGCGAACCAAGCACTAGGGTTTATTTCTAGAAGGATTGAATTAAAAAGTAGGGAAGTTATGCTAAACCAGTCTAACATTGGTTAGACCACACTTGGAGTACTGCGTGCAGTTCTGGTCGCCATATTATAAAAAGGATATCGAGGCACTGGAGAGGGTGCAGAGAAGATTTACAAGGATGATACCAGAAATGCGAGCGTATACCTATCAGGATAGGATAAACAGGCTGGATCTCTTTTCTCTTGATAAAAGAAGGCTGAGGGGTGACCTAAAAGAGCTCTATAAAATATGAAAGGTTTTGATAGAGTGGATACAGAGAGAATGTTTCCACTTGTGTGGAAGAGCATAACTAGAGGCCATCAATATAAGATAGTCACCAAGAAATCCAATAGGGAATTCAGAAGAAACTTCTTTACCCAAAGAGTGGTGAGAATGTGGAACTCGCTACCACAGGGAATGGTTGAAGCGAATAGTATAGATCCATTTAAGGGGAGGCTGGACAAACATTTGAGGAAGAAGGGAATAGAGGGTTATGCTGTTAGATTTAGATGAGGAAAGACGGGAGGAGGCTCGAGTGGAGCATAAACACTGGCATGGACTGGTTGGGCCGAATGGCCTGTTTCTGTGCCATATATCACAGAATCACAGAATCACACAGACCCCACAGTGCAGATAGAGGCCATTTCAGCCCATCGAGCCTGCACCGACACATATCCCACCCGATCCCCGTAACCCCTACACCAACACATATCCCACCCTATCCCCGTAACCCCACGTATTTAATCCCCCCTAACACTAAGGGTCAATTTATCATAGCCAATCAACCTAACCTGCACATCTTTGGACTGTGGGAGGAAACCGGAGCACCCGGAGGAAACCCACGCAAACACGGGGAGAATGTGCAAACTCCACACAGACAGTCGCCCGAGGCCAGATTCGAACCCGGGTCCCTGGCGCTGTGAGGCAACAGTGCTAACCACTATGCCACCGTGCTGCCTATGTAATGTAATCCTATGTAAAGAGGTTAAGGATAGTATTAGATTAAAAGAGGCTTATAATGTTGTAAAGAATAGTATTAACCTAAAGATTGGGCGAGCTTTAGAAAGCAGCAAAAGATGGACAAAGAAATGATAAAAAGGGAGAAAATAGAATATGATAGTAAACTAGCAAGAAATAAAAAAAAGATTGCAAGAGCCTCTACAAGTATGTAAAAAGGAAGAGAGTAGCAAAAGTAAGCATTTATCCCTTAGAGGCTGAGACAGGAGAAATTATAATGGAGAATAAGGAAATGGCAGACTTTAAACAAATATTTTGTATCTGTCTTCACATTAGAAGACACAGAAAGCATAGCAAAAATAGTGGGGAACCAATCGGCTATTGAGAGTGAGGAACTTAAAGTGATTAAGATCAGTAGAGAAAAAGGACTTGAGAAACGAATGGGACTAACATAAAAGGGAATCCAAAAGTCTTCTATAGACATATAAATAATAAACGGGTAGTAAGAGGAGGGGTGGGGCCGATTGGAGACCAAAAAGGAGACCAAAAAAGAGACCTACGCATGGAGACAGAAGGCATAGCTGAGGTACTAAATGAGTACTTTGCATCTGTCTTCACCAAGGAAGAAGATGCTGCCAAAGTCATAGTGAAAGAGGAGGTAGTGGAGTTACTGGATGAGATAAAAATTGATAAAGAGGCGGTACTAGAAAGGCTGTCTGTACTTAAAGTTGATAAGTCACCAGGACCGGATGGGATGCATTCTAGGATGCTGAGGGAAGTTAAGGAGGAAATCACAGAGGTACTGGCCATACTCTTCCAATCCTCCTTAGATACGGGGGGTGGTGCCAGAGGACTAGAGAATTGCAAATGTTACACCCTTGTTCAAAAAAGGGTGTAAGGATAAACCCAGCAACTACAGGCCAGTCAGTTTAATCTCGGTAGTGGGGAAGCTTTTAGAAATGATAATCAGGGACAAAGTTAACAGTCACTTGGACAAGTGTGGATTAATTAAGGAAAGCTAGCACGGATTTGTTAAAGGCAAATCGTGTTTAGCTAACTTGATTGAGTTTTTTGATGAGGTAATAGAAAGGGTTGATGAGGGCAATGCAGTTGATGTGGTGTACATGTACTTCCAAAAGCTGTTTGATAAAGTGCCACATAATAGGCTTGCCAGCAAAGTTGAAGCCCATGGAATAAAAGAGACAGTGGCAGCATGGATATGAAATTGGCTAAGTGACAGGAAACAGAGAGTAGTGGTTGTTTTTCAGACTGGAGGAAGAGATACAGTGGTGTTCCCCAGGGGTCAGTACTAGGACTACTGCTTTTCTTGATATATATTAATGACTTGGACTTGGGTATACAGGGCACAATTTCAAAATTTGCAGATGACCAAAACTTGGAAGTATAGTGAACAGTGAGGAGGATAGCAATCGACTTCAAGAAGACGTAGACAGGCTGGTGAAATGGGCGGACACGTGGCAGATTAAATTTAATGCAGAAAAGTGCGAAGTGATATATTTTGGTAGGAAGAACGAGGAGAGGAAATATAAACTAAATGGTACAATCCTAAATGGGGTGCATGAACAGAGAAACCTGGGGGTATATGTGCACAAAGGGCAGGTTGAGAAAGCAGTTAAAAAGCATATGGGATACTGGGCCTCACAAATAGAGGCATTGAATACAAAAGCAAGGAAGTTATGATGTACATTTATAAAACATTGGTTCGGCCTCAACTGGAGTATTGTGTCCAATTCTGGGCACCGCACTTTAGGAAGGATGTGAAGGCCTTGGAGAGGGTGCAGAAAAGATTTATGAGAATGATTCCAGGGATGAGGGTATTCAGTTACGTGGATAGACTAGAGTAGCTGGGGTTGTTCTCCTTAGAGCAGAGAAGGTTGAGAGGAGATTTGATAGAGGTGTTCAAGATCATGAGAGGTCTAGACAGAGTAGATAGAGAGAAACTGTTCCCATTGGCGGAAGGGTTGAGAACCAGAGGACACAGATTAAAGGTGATTGGCAAAAGAACCAAAGGCGACATGAGGAAAAACTTTTTTACGCAGCGAGTGGTTAGGATCTGGAATGCACTGCCTGAAAGGGTGGTGGAGGCAGATTCAATCGTAGCTTTCAAAAGGGAATTGGATAAGTACCTGAAGGAAAAATATTTGCAGGGCTATGGGGAAAGGACATGGGAGTGGGAAGAGCTGAAGTGCTCTTGCAGAGAGCTGGCACGGGCTCGACGGGCTGAATGGCCTCCTTCTGTGCTGTAATCATTCTATGATTCTATGATTATGTTAAATGTTTGTTTGCCATCCACTTTCCACTCTCAAAAAGTACACACTGTTAAGATGCAGCATTTAAAATATGCACTGAAGGAAATTATTCAACATCTCCTAACTAATATGCAACAGCAAAATTTATAAAAATTCATGTAACTCCACACAAACATGTTCAATTCTCAATGTGAGATCACTGAACCTCTTCCTGCACTGTGTGGCAGTTCTTTAAGGTAGTGCAGGATGCACTGACTGCCTCTGCCAACTTCCTGTAGACACCCTCACCACCTTATCAGGCTCTCTGCCCTTGGTGCCCAGCTGTCTGCCTCTTCACGCCCTTGTTTTAACCGGCATCACCTCCTGAGAGCGATCTGAGAATCTGGGGGCTCTCACAGCTGTTGCCTCTCCCTTCAATGACGTTGATGCTGCTGCTGCTTCAGACATTACTGCTGTTCTTCTCATTGCTCAGGACAGGAATGCTCTCCTTTAACTCGCTGAAGCTTTTAAAGACAGTACCAGAACTGAATTTCCCACCCTCACAGCAGCAGTAAGTTGATCAGGAACAGTACTGCTGCTCCAAACTCACCCTCTGTGGCAAATGAAGGCCCAGGGAGGAAATTGCATTGGGTTAGTGGTAGATTCATTTTGGCAAGCAATACCCTGCATTGCCGCTAACTAACCAGGAGAAATCAGCTCCCCAAGTTTGTAACCCAGACTGAAATAATATTTGTACTTTGGGCTGGATTTTCATTCAGGGGCGGGTTGGTGTCGTGAAGTCTGCATTTCGTGTTATCCACACGAATATAAATCGATGTGGGAGATTGATGCTATTTTAACTTAATTGTCCAATTGAGTTCCAGCGTGTGGGAACCCATGGCAAATGAGTTATTCCAGTCAGAAAGTCGCATTTTATGACATCATCATTGCTGCTGCATTTAAGGTCTGCAACAAGCCTTGCTTATTCTGCAGGATGCCAACCATTTGGCATTTACTGTTAGAGGAACCTGGAGTCACAATGGCCAGTGACAGACCTAGGGCTGCTCCCAGGTTCGACGACGTTGACCTGCAGGCTCTGGTTGAGGGTGCTGGATCTCATAAGGAGGTGCTTTTCCCTTCATCAGGGAGGAAGAAGCCTCCCCAGCAGACCAAGGCTGTGTGGCTACAAGTGGCAGAGGAGGTCAACTCCTTAACAGATACCTGCAGAACCTGGATACAGTGCAGGAAGAGATTTCATGACCTTGCGCATACTGGAAAAGTGAGTATGCATTTCCCATCACCCTCAATCTGATCCCCATTGCCTTTCCTCACCAGCACTCAGCTTTAGCAATCTCTTCCTCCACATCCCACTTGACACTGACATCCATGCACCCTTATCCATTCCCTTTCTCTCTATCCTCACATTCACCTAACTATTCGACTATGCAGCCCTCACACTCCCTATCACTGTGATGCTATGAAAACAACTGACAACACACAGGGAGGGCCCTTGGTCTTGCCACCTCACTCCATCTTTGTCTCCTTCTAAGTATCTATGTTATGGAATCTCTACACTCACTCCTTCATTCTCACTCAAACTCCACTTGTCTCCCTCATTGCGGGAAAAGAGAGCTCACAATAAAAGGGAAAGAGCCAGGACAGGGGGAGGGCACCATCAGTAGCCCAGCTCACCCCCTGGGAGGAGGCAGACTCAGAGACTAGGGTCCTGAATTTAAATAAAGGAAACTACGATGGTCTGAGGCGCGAATTGGGTAGGATTGACTGGGGAATGTCACTCAAAGGGTTAACGGTGGATAGGCAATGGCAAATGTTCTGGACTTATTATATGCAGATAGCACCCTCTAGTGGTAGTTAGTGTATAGCATTAGGTTATTTGACCTTGTTCCTGTTTGACCCGGAAGTAGTATTCCAGGAAGAACCTGGTATGAAGAAAGCTACATAAGAGATTCTCAATCCTGTTCCATCTCTTCTCATACGCTAGCCAAGACACAATGCCTGTGAGTATCTTTGTTTATTAACATGAGAAAAACCTTGTCAGTGTAGTATTTTGACAATACTTTGTCTATAAGAAGTTATTAGTTGTTAGTTACCGAAGTTTAGCTCCAGTGCTATTTAGTTATACAATTAGTCTATTCTATTGTCATAAACATGTTTATATCTTATGTAACATCTAATGTATAGTACTCAGTTCTATGTAGAAAACATACTTTGTCTTTGTTTACAGTTTCACAAATTTGTTCAAGTAAAGCTTCAAAACAGCAAACCCGCTTCTCGAGGAATTATTTGAATGAGTGTTTAGCTGGCGGGATAACAAGATAGGAGCACGTCTAGCGAGACCAGTACAGCAAACATTCAAAGACCGTATGGATGAACTACAGAATTTGTTCATCCCAGTTTGGCATAAAAATAAAACAAAAAATGTGATTCAACCGTGGCTAACGAGGGAAATTAGGGATAGCATCAGATCCAAGGAGAGGACATATAAATTGGCCAGAAAAAGCAGTAATCAAGAGGATTGGGAGCAGTTTAGGATTCAACAAAGGAGGACAAAGGGATTAATTAAGAAAGGGAAAATAGAATATGAGAGTAAGCTTGCAGATAACATAAAAACTGACTGTAAAAGCTTTTATAGATATGTGAAGAGAAAAAGATTGGTGAAGTCAAGCGTAGGTCCCTTGCAGTCAGAATCAGGGGAATTTATAATGGGGAACAAAGAAATGGCTGACCAATTAAATACATATTTTGGTTCTGTCTTCACAAAGGAGGACACAAATAACCTCCCAGAAATGTCAGGGAACATAGGGTCTGATGAAAGGGAGGAACTGAAAGAAATCAGTATTTGTAGGGAAATGGTGTTAGGGAAATTGATGGGATTGAAGGCCGATAAATCCCCAGGGCCTGATAATCTACATCCTAGGGTACTTAAGGAAGCGGCCCTAGAAATAGTAGATGCATTGCTGATCATCTTCCAACATTCGATGGAATCTGGAACAGTACCCATGGATTGGAGGGTAGCTAATGTTACCCCACTATTCAAAAAAGGTGGTAGAGAGAAAACGGGGAATTACAGACCGGTAAGCCTGACATCGGTCGTGGGGAAAATGCGAGAGTCCATTATAAAAGATGTAATAGCAGAGCACTTGGAAAATAGTGACAGGATCGGACAAAGTCAACATGGATTTACAAAAGGTAAATCGTGCTTGACTAATCTACTGGAATTTTTTGAGGATGTAACTAGTAAA
Source organism: Somniosus microcephalus (assembly GCF_052327205.1). NCBI lineage: Eukaryota > Metazoa > Chordata > Chondrichthyes > Squaliformes > Somniosidae > Somniosus > Somniosus microcephalus. Next base: position 308,106,504 of record NC_140989.1, read on the forward strand.
ATAGATAAGGGAGAACCAGTGGATGTGGTGTATTTGGACTTTCAGAAGGCTTTCGATAAGGTCCCACATAAGAGATTAGCGGGTAAAGTTAAGGCACATGGGATTGGGGGCAAGGTATTGACTTGGATAGAGAACTGGTTGGCAGATAGAAAGCAAAGAGTTGGAATAAACGGGTCTTTTTCAGAGTGGCAGGCAGTGACTAGTGGGGTACCGCAGGGTTCGGTCCTTGGACCCCACCTATTCACAATATATATTAATGATCTAGACAAGGGAACTAGATGTAATATCTCCAAATTTGCAGACGATACAAAGCTGGGTGGGCGTGTGTGCTGTGAGGAGGATGCCGAGAAACTACAGGATGATTTGGACAGGTTGGGTGATTGGGCAGAAGCATGACAGATGCAATATAACATGGATAAATGTGAGGTTATCCACTTTGGTGTCAAAAACAGGAAGGCAGATTATTATCTGAATGGCAATAGATTGGGAGAGGGGGAAGTGCAATGAGACCTGGGTGTCCTTGTGCACCAGTCGCTGAAGGTAAGCATGCAGGTGCAGCAGGCGGTTAAGAAGGCAAATGGTATGTTGGCCTTCATAGCGAGAGGGTTTGAGTAAAAGAACAAGGATGTCTTGCTGCAGTTGAACAGGGCCTTGGTGAGACCACAGCTTGAGTATTGTGTGCAGTTTTGGTCGCCTTATCTGAGGAAGGATATTCTTGCCATGGAAGGAGTTCAGAGAAGATTTACCAGGCTGATACCTGGGGTGGCAGGAATGACGTATGAGGAGAGATTGGGTCGATTGGGCTTGTACTCGCTGGAGTTTAGAAGAATGAGAGGGGATCTCATTGAAACTTATAAAATTCTGGCAGGACTGGACAGACTAGATGCAGGGAGGATGTTCTCGATGGTCGGGGAATCCAGAACCAGGGGTCACAGTCTAAGGATAAGGGATAGGCTTTTTAGGACAGAAATGAGGAGGAATTTCTTCACCCAGTGTTACGGGTGTGGTAGTGGACCCAAATGCAGACAGACAGCCAGAGACCTTAGATGGAGTAAAACTCAAAAGATGCTTTACTAGAAGGCTCTTCAAATACAGGACGTATAGAGAATACTTCAAACAAAAGATCAAAGTAACAATTCAAAGAAACAAAAGCGAGTATACCAAATGCAGGACAAGGACTATAAACTAACCTGTGACTTGCAGGCATGAGAACTCAAGACTGAGTGACTGGGGCTGGAAATAGTCAGCTTAAATAACAGGCCTGATTACTGTAATGAGACAATTACTCTAATGAGACACAGGTGAGGAGAGAGGTACAGAGACATGGCAGTAGTGTACTGAGGCATCCTAAACCACCCTCTGGCGGCCAGCAGAGGAACGTGTAGCTGGGACCCTGACACCCAGAGAGTGGTGAACCTGTGGAATTCTCTACCACAGAAGGCAGTAGAGGCCAATTCATTAAATATATTCAAGAAAGAGTTGCATATATTTCTTAAGGCTAAAGGGATCAAGGGGTATGGGGAGAAAGCAGGGACCGGGTACTGAACTTGGATGATCAGCTATGATTGCATTGAATGGCGGAGCAGGCTCGAAGGGCTGAATGGCCTACTCCTGCTCCTATCTTCTATGTTTCTATGGAAATCGTCGGAGTGGAAGATGATGCGCAAGTGGAGGACGGACAGAAGGGTGCATCACAGCAAGCTGGTGACAAAATAGTTTTACATCTCTCTCATTGACATTGCATGAGTTGCTGATAATGATTCTGAAGCTCTAACAGATGGGCTTATGATCATCTGCAATATGTAATGTGCATGTAACCTTGACCTCACATCTCTAACTCTTTCCTTTACTCCCCCACAGGACCATCGCAAGCACCCGTCCCCACCATCCAGGAGGAAGAGCCTGAGCTTCCAGACTCCTCAGAGGAAGCTGCAACCTCTGAGGGCGCAGCGTCAGCAGAATTCACCGCACCCAGCACCAGCGCAGACACTCACACCTTGGTGGGACCTTCGGGACATAGAGTAGTGTTGTCACCTGGTGTATCGCAGCTCACAAGTGAGCATCAGCAGATTGTGGAGTCAGGGACAGCAGTGGAGAGTCCTCGGAGGGCGCAGGACGCTGCCAGCTCGGCTCAGCTGCATGTCGACCCTCTGCCACTGGGTCCATCCACAAGATCAGCGGTGCTTGAACTCCAGGAACAGATGCAGGAGTCTCTGGCAGGTTTTTTCTCCAGGGTCGCTGCGAGTGTTGGGCAAATGGAGGAGTCCATAGCGAACATGAGCAGAGCCTTTGTGGAGTCATTGGTGCATGAACGCATCACCATGGAAAGGATGGCTACCTCCATGGAGGTGATAAGCCGCCAGAGTGCAGAAAACATGGTGAGTGCTCAGAATAGAATGACATCTCTGGAGGAGCGATGGGCATCTATTGAGCAGAGAAACCAGACCTTCATGCAAGTCCTTCTGAGTAGGACTGCCAGTGCAGATACGGGTCCCCATGGCCCCCCTGATGTGCAGCAAGGCGCTCTCAAGCCACTTGCAAGCGCTGAGGGGGACCTGACCCATGAGAGGGAAGTTGGTGGCAGACATCAAGGAAGTGGGGGCTCATCTCCAAGCGCTCACACTTCCATGCCACTGCAGAGCCCTCGGTCAGAGCCCCACCAGTGTCCACACCCAGCTGAGATCGGTGTCTCAACCCCTGCACAGCCGCAGGAGCAGCAGACTGTTGACGAGCCCTCACAAGTTCGCAACCCCAGAGGATGCCCGCCAAAGGTGTTGAGACAGGAGCAGCAGGAAAGTGAGCAAGGGGCCTCTACATCTGCTGAAGCCACAGGGGAAGCACACATAGGAGCACGCGTAAGAGAAAGATACTGCACAAATAGTCACAAGGGTAGTCACTTGGGTGAAATTTGATGTTTTATGTGAAAAAGCCATCAGATCAATAATGTTAATAAAAAATCTGATGGCTACTGCTGTAGTTGTGGCGTGTGTCATTTCGCGAATGGGACTTTCACATTGAGGGCTTAGGATTACTTAGAATTGTCATTATGGTGGTCAAATTGCTAGGAGTCAGCTGGTTCTTGGCCATTAGTCAGTACAAAGAAGGTTCACTCGGTTAATCCCGGGGATGACGGGGTGGTCATATGAGGAGAGGTTGAGTAGATTGGGACTCTACTCATTGGAGTTCAGAAGAATGAGAGGCGATCTTATTGAAACATATAAGATTGTGAAGGGGCTTGATCGGGTGGATGCAGTGAGGATGTTCCCAATGAAGGGTGAAACTAGAACTAGGGGGCATAATCTTAGAATAAGGGCCTGCTCTTTCAAAACTGAGATGAGGAGAAACTTCTTCACTCAGAGGGTGGTAGGTTTGTGGAATTTGCTGCCCCAGAAAGCTGTGGAAGCTACATCATTAAATAAATTTAAAGCAGAAATAGATAGTTTCCTAGAAGTAAAGGGAATTAAGGGTTACGGGGAGCGAGCAGGAAATTGGACATGAGTCTAGGTTCGGAATGGTCATGGCCCTGTGGGTAGTGGAGTGGGCCCAGGGGCCGTGTAGCCTGGTTCTGCTCCTACTGTGTTCTAATTCTGTGTTAGATTTCAGGAGATGGTTTTATTCCTGTTCCTGGCTGGTGTGGAGATCGCCTTTACAGAAGGTAAGTACTGTAGAAAATATAGGGACAGAGTGATCTCCTGGAAGAATTTCGATCGCCTAGATGGGTCGGAGAGGAATTTCCCAGATTTTTTTCTCCCAAATTGGCCATTGGGTCTTTATCTGGTTTTTCGCCTCTCCCGGGAGATCACATGGGTTCGGGTGGATGCAGAGTGATAGAAGATTTGAGCTTAGGATCAGATCAGCCATGATCTTATTGAATGGTGGAGCAGGCTCGAGGGGCCAATTGGCCTACTCCTGCTCCTATTTCTTATGTTCTTATGTTCTTATGTTCTTATTGTCGATGCTCAGATAAGAAGATGCGAGGCAAAAGTCCTTGAGTGGCTAGGCTAAGCAAATCTGGTAAAGATGAGTGCGTTCCTTGCATCCCGGGCAGCTATGTTCTCGCGTACTGCTGCCGCTGGTTGATGGGCCTCTGCAAGATGTTCATTTTCGCTCTCCTCCTCCTCCTCATCTGAGGAGCCATTTGGTCCTCAGGAATCTGCAAGCCACGACGCTGTGCCATGTTGTGAAGTGCACAGCAAACCACAACAATTCTGGAGACCCTGGCTGCTGAGTACTGCAGGGCTCCACCTGATCTATCCAGGCATCTGAAGTGCATCTTCAGCAAACCAATGGTTTGCTCGATAATGGATCTGGTGGACATGTGGCTGGAGTTGTAGCGCTCCTCAGCTTCGTTGGCTGGCCTCCTCAATGGCGTCATTAGCCACGTCCTCAGGGGATAGCCTCTGTCTCCAAGTAGCCATCTGTTAAGTTGGTCTGGCGGACTGAAGAGCAGAGGCACACTATACTGGCACAGTATGAAGGAGTCATGGCAACTGCCAGGGTACTTGGCACAAACATGCAAAATTTGCTTCTTGTGGTCACACACCAGCTGAACGTTAAGGGAGTGGAAGCTCTTGCGGTTGACAAAAATACCTGGATTGCGATGGGGTGCCTTAAGGGCCACATGTGTGCAGTCAATGATGCCCTGCACCCTTGGAATGCCTGCCAGATTAGCTAATCCAACCACACGCGCCGTGACACTTGCTCGATCCTTGGTGAAATGGATGTGATTGTGCGTGATGGCAAAGAGGGCATTGGTTATCTGCGTGATGCAAGTGTGTGCAGCCACCTGGGAGATGCCGCTGGTGTCTGCTGCTGATCCCTGGAATGAGCCTGAGGCAAAAAAGTTGAGTGCGGTGGTGACTTTGACGGCCACTGGTAAGGGTTGTCTTCTGGGCTGCAGATGTTGTTGCAGCATTGCGCAGATGTCACCCACTACCTCTCGCGAAAGATGGAGCCGCCTTTGGTGCTGCTGCTCAGACATGTTGATGTAGCTGACCCTGTGTCTGTAGACCCTGTTTGGGGGGTATCTCCTGCGCCGACGGGCTTCCATGCAATGGCCCCTTCTGGCCTGTGCAGCTTCAGTTGGGTGAGCAGCAGCATGGCGCTCCTGTTGGTGCTGCTGTTGTTGGTGCTGCTGTTGTTGGTGCTGCTGTTGTTCTTGGTTCTGCCGGTGCCGTGGCTGGTCTTCTTCCTCATCTAATGCCCAGAAGGGAAGGAAATAAATGGCTCCCATGCTTCTGGTATATGCCTCAGTTGAGGAAGCTCTGAGTGAAGGTGGCGAGAGGGGTTTCCCAGGAGGTCACACTGGAGATTGGTGTCAGGCTCCAAACTGCCACAGCTGTGGTTATGCCTTCTAAAAGTTCCCCCAGACTTGAGACAACTAAGTCCTGCCACCTGCAAATGATGGCTGATCAAATCTCCTCTTTAATGTTTGAGCTGCAGCTGATAGTCAGCAATCCATTTGTGCTCCCGCCAGGTTTCACCGTCGTGTTTCAGAACAGGCAAGCTTCACGTGGGAAAAGGGTTAAACTCACAAAGGCCTTTTAAAATGGCATTATAGAGCCAATTTAGTGGTTGTTAAGGGCCTTAACGGCCTATCCCGCCTCTTGGAGGCGGGACGGAGATGGGACCACTAGACATGAATTATTTAAAAATGCTTGGAGGCGGGATGGAGGCGGGCTTGGGCCTGCCCGCCAGTTTATGCAATTTTAACCCCCACATGCCTCCAATCCCGCCTCCACGGCCCAATGAAAATCCTGCCTTTTGTCTTTCCTACGGGTCAATTTGTCAGTCTTGTAAGATTTGCAAAATTTGTGCATCTCCCCGAAGGTTATTATCGGTAAAAGGGACCCTGCGAGGACATTTTTGAATTAAAAAGAGTACCCAAGATGGCGTCCGTGCCTCGTGGCAGAAAGCTTATGAGTCTCCAAAATGGATTCTGCAGCGCAGACAGCTTGGGGGAAATCGAAACTAAGTCTGCAGGTTTCCTGTGAAAAGAACTTTGGGCTAGATTTTCAGTATAGACAGTTTTGGGGCGCTAACCTTAGCGCCCGCCCGAAGTTAGCGCCCGCCCCAAAGTAGCGCCCCGTTGCCGGAAATTCAGTGGCTTCGCCCTAAGAGGTTGGTGGAGCGCTAAAAGAGGCGTTCCACCACTATCTTTAGGCGCTAAGCCGGCGGTGCAGAGCGCAACACCCGAGCTTGGGCGCAGCGCACGGCAGACACTCTGGTGCCAGTGAGCTCTTAAAGGGGAAGGGTGCATGTGTTTTTTTCAAAGGCAGAGTCTGGGGGGGAAAACAGGAGGAGGAGGAGGAGGAGGAGGAGGAGGAGGAGGAGGAGGAGGAGGTGGTGGTGGTGGTGGTGGTGGTGGCCGGAAACATAAATACACCGTTCACAACAACACACTGGATCCTTCCACACAACACATGCAGACTGCCTTTTATAGTGCAGGAGGAGTGCCCTTTAATTTGCGCTCCCCAGGGTGTGTTGCGTTCCATTTTACAAACGCTCTGGACGCCAGCCGCACAATGGGGCGATCCGACTGAAGTTTGGATTCGGGGCGGCCAAAGGGCGTTGCATGAGGATGTGACGTCATTTTCTGCGCGCGCATCCGGGCGGCCGCTAAACTTTGCGCCGGCGCTAACGGGCAACTTAATTTGGGGCGGGGCGCAAACTGCGCTGCGCCCGGGCGCTACACGCATAGCGCCCGAAAATCACTTCTCTTAAGGCGCTAACTGCTGGCGCAAGCAACTGAAAATCTAGCCCTTTGTGTTATGGGACCCAGACAGAACTGTGAATTATGTATTAGACCGAATTGGAGACAGATCTAAATTCAATGAGGCCTACAGTTAAAGCAATCAAACAGTCTGCATACATAATCGGAAACAGATTAAGCACATCCATCGAGGCTGGACAAGCCCATCAAGGACTTTCAGGACAATACGAGTCAATTATCGCACCGGTAGATGCAATTACCGGCCATCTGAAAACCGTCAGTATAGATTGCTACCATTATTTTAACTAGCCCGCCAAAATTAAAACAAAGAACTAACCTGATTTGGCGTGCAGATAAGGGTTTTTCGATGAAGGTATAATTGAAGGCCCCCAGGTAGCAATCGGTGAACTCCTGCTCTGCTCTCCTGCTGCTCTGCTGCTGTGCTGGTGTCGGTACTGCCGCTCCCCGGCTCTTCGGCCCCTCGCCCTCATGGCTGCTGCTCTTCTCCCGTCCCGCGCTTACCCCCTGGCCTTTGCCCGTGCCCTCTCCCACTCTATCTGGACTCGCCCCGGCACCGGGTCGGGTGAACACGGGCAATTCAGGACAGGTGAAGCGGGACGCGATGAGGGGAGGAGGAGGGTAGACCACCGGAGGGAAGGCCAACTGAGGGTAGGCTTCGAATCATCGGGCCTTCAGCCCCAGCTGACCTGCGACTACCTTCATGCAAACTCAAGCTGTCGACGAAGGACCATCCCTGCAAGGTAAAGTACCCAAGCAGAGACTTTAACTTTGGGGTACTCAAACCTGGACAACACCCTTGCAGCACCCGGAGCCCACGTGATGACGGCAGGCTCCAGAAAGCACCAAGAGCGAACCCCGAACCGAACTGCTGTTTTGAGTCTAAAAAAACCCTTTTGATTGGTGAGCATGAATTCTGACCCCTCATAGCTTAACCTAGTTAGGTATAGGGGGTGGGATAAGGATAAGGGGATTGTTAAGATAATTGTTTTCCCTCAATGCGCCGTGTGTTCCCCATTTCTCTGTATAAGTATTAGTATTATTATGGCTCTCTTGTAATTTTTGCCTGTAGAAGTATACACTAGTGATTTTCCATAAGATTGTTTCAAGTTTTCCTCTTCAATAAAAATCTTGGTTTTGTTTGCATCCAACCACCTGTCTACTCAAGTCTTCTCTGCATCGCTGCCTGTATCTAAGTCCGGTGTCCAGAACCCAGGGGGCGAGCGATTCGAACCGCTCAAAGAAGGTAGTCAGAGGCAAAGCCGACTGACCCGAACATGCCTGTGCAAAACCCCCTACAGTCTTTACTTGATCATTTGGTGGAAGATGAAAGTAAAATACTTTTTCATTACTGAGATTTTATCTAGAAAAGATTCCTTCTTGTACCACTGAAATGAGCTTCCTGTAGCTGACCAATGAATGACATTGACAGCACCAATACAGGTTGGCCCGCCCATCCCATTCTCTAAATCGTTTCCTCTTCTGGAGTTTATCTCTTCAGTTTGTATATTTGTTTTACTTTCTTCTTTTATATTTTATCTCCAACAGTTTCTCCCTTTGCTATTGTCTGTCCAACTTTATTTTGCCCATGACATATGATCGTTAATCTGAGAGAAGCATTGACAACAAGGAAGTAGATTAGAAAAGGCCCAGACTTGAACTGAAGCTTAGCAGTAAATTGTGTAATGGAAGAAGGGTTTCGCCAATGGTCTGTTTATCGTGATTGATTTCAGAAAGGTGCATGTCAGCTGATTTTGAATTGGGGAATGTGTGGCAGTGACTTTCAAACAGTGCCAATAATTTGGTAGCTTTAGGTTTTAAAAACATAGGCCTAAAAATTGGCCTCCTTAGCACCTCCCATTATCGCCTCCGGGGGCGATAATGGGGCGCTAACGACTTACGGACCAGGCGTGGCGAAATGAATGACTCCTGCTAAATTGGCCGAGAGGTTTGCGACGGCAGTAACACATTGTGCCACGATCTCCTGCGCCCAGAGATCATGACATTATTGTTCTGCGTATTGCCCCGAACCCGAACTTCGGCTCTGCCCCCTGCAGCATCGCCGGGCAACAACACCGACAGCTGCAGGAAATGTTGTTCGGGAGGCCGGGCGCTTCGGGGGTGCAAGTTAAAGGGGATGTTGCCGCGGTAAGTGTAAAAATTGTTGCAATGCATTATTTCAATTTTTTCCATTTTTCTTCGGCCACGATCGATCAGCTGGAGTGCATGGAGCTGATTGGGCCGGATTGCGGCTGTCGTCGGGGACCAGCTAACTGGTCCCAATGCAAAGCCTGCAGCGATGGCCCTTCCCTTTAAGGGAGGGAAGGAGCCTCGGATCTCGGCAGCACTGCACGGGACATTGTGCAGCACTGCATCACTACCGCCCCTTTAGCGCTCCAGGAAGGAAGTGAAGCGCTTGATTTAGTGCTCCACTTCCTTCCTGGAGTGCTAAAACCAAATTTAGAGAAAGCTGAGAATCATTAGGGTCTGGCGCTAATTTTTACAGCTTTCAAAAGTTAGCGCCCCGCTGAATTTCTCCCCCAATATAACACAGATAAGATTAAATCAATAACACTGCTGAGTTTTACTCACGAACAGGTAACTTCTTCAGTGGAACACACAGTTTGTGTTTTGTCATCTGATATACCTATCAATTCGTCCAATAAAAAGCGACGAGTTAGGAACGTAACTAAAGGTTTTTATTGACTAAATAACAGAGCCCACCCTCGTGGGTGATCGGGTCCAACAAGGAGGAATACCAGCCAGTCGACTACCTTTATACCTGGGCAGGTAGGTGGAGCCATGGGCGGAGTTGGAGGTGGTCAGCCCAGGTATAACAGCGCGACAAGAGGCGACCTCGTACAGTGATACAACAGTGAGAACAGTGATAACAATACAACAGTGATAACTATAGTGTAATGATAGTGAACGATAAAAGTGGTTTACCACATTCACCCCTTGTTTAGATTTGAGTCCGGCGGGGTGAAGTGTACTACCAGTTCTGGTATGTCAGTCTGTCCGGAGGCCTCGTAAGCCTCTCCGATCGTCGCAGCAGCAGTGCTGCATTATCCGGTGTTAATGCTGGTGTCTGCGTGGTCGGCGAAGGCTCGTGGGGTTCCGGCATGCCGTCTACCTGGGCTGGAATTGGGGGGGTGGTGGGGGGGGGTAAAGGTGGTGTCTCCGGAGTGCCCGAGGGTGCGAGGTCTCGTAAGGAGACAGAGTCCTCCCGCCCGTCTGGGTATGCCACGTAGGCGTACTGGGAGTTGGCGTGCAGGAGGTTCACCCTCTCGACCAGGGGGTCCATTTTATGGGCCCTCACGTGCTTTCGCAGCAAGACGGGCCCCGGAGAGGTCAGCCAGGTTGGTAGAGTGGTTCCCGTAGTCGACTTCCTGGGGAAAACAAACATTCGTTCATGGGGGGTGGCGTTAACGGCAGTGCAAAGTAGTGACCGGATGGAGTGCAGCGCTGTCGGGAGGACTTCCTGCCAGCGGGAGGTTGGGAGGCCCTTAGACTTTAAGGCTAAGAGGACGGCCTTCCATACCATCGCGTTCTCTCTTTCCACCTGGCCGTTCCCTCGGGGGTTGTAGCTGGTGGTCCTACTTGCTGCAATACCTCTCGCTAGTAGGAACTGACGGAGTTCCTCGCTCATGAAGGAGGAGCCCCGGTCACTATGTATATAGTTCGGGAACGAATAGGTCGTTCAGGCACTTGATGACCGTGGTACTGGTCATGTCTGGGCAGGGGAAGGCAAAAGGGAAACGGGAGTACTCATCAACGATGTTGAGGAAGTACACATTGCGGTCAGATGACGGTAGAGGCCCCTTAAAGTCGATGCTCAGGCGCTCGAAGGGGCGGATGGCCTTGATCAGGCTTGCTCTGTCCAGCCTATAGAACTGCGGTTTGCACTCGGCGCAGGTCTGGCAGTTCCTGGTCATGGTCCTGACCTCCTCGATGGAGTAGGTCAGGTTGCGGGCCTTAATGAAATGGTAAAGTCTGGTGACCCCGGGGTGGCAGAGGTCGTTGTGGAGGGTCTGAAGTCTATCAATATGCGCGCTGGCGCATGTAATTCGTGAAAGAGCATCAGGGGGTTCGTTCAGCTTACCTGGCCGGTACAAGATATCATAATCGTAGGTGGATAGCTCGATTCTCCACCTCCAGATCTTGTCATTCTTGATTTTGCCCCTCAGCTTGTTATTAAACATGAAAGCAACCGAACGTTGGTCGGTGAGGAGGGTAAATCGTTTGCCTGCCAGGTAATGCCTCCAGCGCCGTACCGCCTCCACAATTGCCTGGGCTTCTTTCTCGACCGACGAGTGTTGGATCTCGGGGCCCTGTAGGGTCCTTGAGAAGAAGGCCACCGGCCTCCCCTCCTGGTTAAGGGTAGCGGCTAGGGCGAAGTCGGATGCATCGCTCTCCACTTGGAAGGGGATGGACTCATCCACTGCGTGCATTGTGGCCTTGGCTATGTCTCCCTTGATGAGGGAGAAGGCCGCGCACGCTTCCTCCATGAGGGGGAAGGATGTGGACTTCATGAGGGGTCTGGCTTTGTCCGCATAATTGGGCACCCATTGGGCATAGTAGGCGAAGAGCCCCAGGGTTCTCTTAAGTGCCTTAGGGCAGTGGGGGAGGGGTAGCTCCATGAGGGGGCGCATTCTTTCGGGGTCGGGGCCGATGAGTCCGTTCTCTACTACACAGCCAAGGATGGCAAGGCGCGAGGTGTTAAACACACATTTCTCCTTATTGTAGGTGAGGTTCAGCCGTTGGGCCGTACGGAGGAATTTCTCCAGATTCACGTCATGGTCCTGCCGGTCGCGGCCGCAGATGGTGACGTTATCTAGATAGGGGAATGTGGCCTGCAGTCCGTTCTGGTCAACCATCCGGTCCATCTCCCTTTGGAAGACCGAGACCCCATTGGTGACACCGAAGGGGACCCTAAGGAAGTGGTATAGGCGCCCATTCGCCTCGAAGGCGGTGTACTGGCGGTCCTCGGGGTGGATAGGGAGTTGGTGGTAGGCCGACTTAAGGTCGATGGTCGAGAATACGCGGTATTGTGCAATCTGATTGACCATGTCAGATATGCGGGGAAGGGGGTATGCGTCCAGCTGGGTGTATCTGTTTATGGTCTGGCTGTAGTCGATGACCAGGCGATTTTTATCGCCGGTCTTAACGACCACGACCTGGGCACGCCAGGGGCTGTTGCTCCCCTCGATAATGCCCTCTTTCAGGAGGCGCCGCACCTCAGAGCTAATGAAGGCTCTGTCCCCAGCGCTGTACCGCCTGCTCTTGGTAGCGACGGGTTTGCAGTCGGGGGTGAGGTTAGCGAACAGGGAAGGTGGCGGCACCTTGAGGGTGGATAGGCTGCAGGTGTTACGCGGTGGGCGGTTTAACATTCGCTGGTTGTCGACTGTGAGTGGGGGGAGGGGTCCACCGTATGCTAGGGTTACACTTTGGAGGTGGGATTGGAAGTCCAGCCCTAGTAGGACGGCAGCGCAGAGCTGGGGGAGGACGAGGAGTTTAAAATTTTTATACTCCGTACCCTTAACCGACAAGGTCACAACACAGTAGCCGCTAATGTCCGTGGCGTGGGACCTCGATGCCATCGAGATTCGGTTGCGCGTTGGCAGGACAGGGAGGGAGTAGTGGCTCACCGTGTCTGGGTGGATGAAGCTCTCCGTGCTTCCGCTGTCGAACAGGCAGGTCGTGGCGTGGCCGTTTACTTTGATGTCCATCATCGACTTGGACAGGTGGTGTGGGCGGGCTTGATCCAGAGTGACGGAGGCTAGTGTGTAGGTAAGTGAGTCGTTGTCGTCTGCGGGCGAGGCGGTCGTCGGGTCCGGAGGCCCGGTGGCAGTCGGGCGTGGTGGGTAAAATGGCGTCTCCCACGAGGTAGGACAAAATGGCGGAGAAGATGGCTGCTCCCATAACTCACATGAGGCACTATTGGGGTCGGTTGCCTTGATCAAAGATGGCCACCCCCATGGCTCACGTGTGGGGATGCTGGCCTCAGTTGCCTTGAAAGAAGATGGCCGCCCCCACAGTTCGCATGAGGCACTGCTGGCCTCTGAAGATCCGCTCCTGCAGGCCTTAGAGAAGTGGCCTTTCTTCCTGCAGGTTGAGCAGGTAGAGTTCCTGGCTGAGCAGCGCGACCTCGGGTGCTTCTCCTGGCCGCAGAAGAAGCAGCCGGCGGCCCGATCGCGGGTGCCCGATGTCGGAGCCGGTACCGGGGGTGGCGGTCCCGGTCGGGTCCGGGACGCCGACGCTGAGGTAGGTCCCGGGGGCGGTGCTGCGAAGGGTATTGCGGTAGGGGTCGGGCCCGAGTCCCAGGGTCGCGAGCAGTACCTGGAAAACGCCTCCTGGTCCTGATGGGCCACCTCTAGGGAGAGAGCGAGGGCTTCAGCTTTGTCCAGGTCGAGGTCTTTAGCTTCAAGCAGTCTTTGCCGTGAGTGGTCGGACCGTAGGCCTTTCACAAAGGCATCGCGGATATTATCTTCCGTATTTTCAACAGCCGTCACCGCTTTAAAGTCACAGTTCCTGCCGAGTGCTCTTAGCGCCCGTAAAAATTCAGCTACAGACTCTCCTGGCTGTTGCGGGCGGGATCTTAGGAGGTGCCTGGTGTACATGTAATTTACCGGGCTCCGGTACTGCTGTTTCAGTAGGTTGATAGCGGCCTCGTATGTAGTCGTGTCCTGGATGAGTGCGTATACTCTCGGGCTCGCTTGGGCGTTCAGAACTCTTAGTTTGGATCTCTGAGGGACGCCGGATTCTTCCAGGTAGGATTCGAAGCAGCCCAGCCAGTGTTTGAAGTCGAGGGCTGAGTTTGCTGCCTGTGGGTTTAGATCCAGGTACGGTGGTTTGAGGGCTTGTAGCCAAGCCGGCTGGTGTGGCTGGTGTAGCCCGGTGTCTGAAAGCTGCTGTGGCTGTGCTTCTGGGAGGGCTTCTGGCTGGCCAGTAGTAGACATCTTTAAAATTTAGTCAATAAAATTGATATACCTATCAATTCGTCCAATAAAAAGCGACGAGTTAGGAACGTAACTAAAGGTTTTTATTGACTAAATAACAGAGCCCACCCTCGTGGGTGATCGGGTCCAACAAGGAGGAATACCAGCCAGTCGACTACCTTTATACCTGGGCAGGTAGGTGGAGCCATGGGCGGAGTCGGAGGTGGTCAGCCCAGGTATAACAGCGCGACAAGAGGCGACCTCGTATAGTGATACAACAGTGAGAACAGTGAGAACAATACAACAGTGATAACTATAGTGTAACGATAGTGAACGATAAAAGTGGTTTACCACATCATCATCTTCTTTTGTTATTGGTAACAAATATTATTTGACAGCATTGCGACAGTGTTTTTTCTACCTTTTATTTTATATGTCTGAATATTATATAAAAATGATTTTGTTAGATCAAAATAAATTAAAACAACTGGGATGTGAACTATGAGTCACAGAAGTATTTGGCCACTGACAGATAGACAATCTATTTTAAGAAATGGACATCAAAGTCAAATTAAGTGCCACTTGTTCAGTGCACAATACAATATGTGATCTTTCAGTAATAATTTCTGCATCAGCTACTTTGCACTCAATTTTTAGTTAAATGTTACACAGAGCAATCAGCTGCAGAGGCTGCAGTGACTGCACCGACAAACATATTTGCTCATTTGTGACTTGGTCACTGTCAGCTTTTCAGATATAATTTTTCAACTTACAGATACAAGATATTTTAGAATGTCTGTTAGAAACAAGAGTCACCTCTGAATTTTGTTTTTTTTGCTTTCAACTGGAAGTCAAAAGAAGTCAGGTTCATTTGTTATAAGTGCTCAAGACTGTCTCAGGGTGTAAGAGCTTATAGAGTTGAGCTGCAGAACCCTAATGGCAATTAGATCATCCAGTGTAATGTCACTATAGTTCTATGTTGGCTTTGTGACCTGGCTTAGTGACACTGTGGTCACTGATTGAATGATAAAGTGCATGCTTAATAAAAATGGACACCTTTTCGAACGCAGATTGCTAAACAATTATAGGATAACTAAGATCAATGTGTAGACAGTGAGGCAAAAGATGCATGAGGAGTGTCAATAAGGTCTGGTTATCGCGCGTCAATGTTACAAACTCTAAGGCCGCGATTTCCCCTAAAATCAGCGGGCGACGCCAGTGGCGGGTCCTGACCGCGCTGCTGGCTCCAGCCCACTGTGTAGAATGATTTTACGTTGATTGGGCTTGTTTAGCCAGCCCAGCGCGTTTGCCGGCCAATTAAAGGAAGTAGGTCTGATGATGTCATTTAATGACGCGTCATCAGCCGGTTTCCTTAAAGGAACCATGCACAAATTTATTTTGACAGTTGTGCTGTCAGTGTTCTACAGCATTGAGGTGCTGCAAGCACTGACAAGCACTGCACAGAGGTGCACAGCTGCACCCAGGTTCTCCGGTGACTCCCTCCATATGCTTATGGAGGGAGTCACTGCATGCAGGGAGGTTCTTTTCCCTTGCAATGGGTGGAAGAGACCTCCCCAGGAGACCAAGGCAGCCTGGTTGCACATTGCACAGGAGGATACAAGGAGGGATGTCATAAGGAGGACCTAGCTGCAGTGGCGCAAACCTTTCAATGATCTCAGTAGATCACGAAACGTTACTGCAAAGCCACTCATCACACCCCATCACGCTGCCTTCCCTACCCTACTCCTGCACATTCTTACTCACACCAACTTATCTTGCACCTCCACTCATCCCTCTCTATCTACATTATCATTTCCCCATCACACTAGCCACCCTCCACACGCACCCTCATCCTAGTCCAATCATACCAACTAACAACACACAAGGGTAGGCACTTGTGTTTTAGCCAATGTTCATGTAAAGTTTCTGTTAATGTGGTGTCAAACATTGAAACTTTTATTTTCAACATGTTGTGTTCTTTTACAGATCTGTGTGCACCTTTGGAAGTGGCTTAGTGAGTTGCAGTGAATGATGAGACATAACGGTACCCCCGCAATGGTCATGAGTATGAAAGGAATGGCTTGGGCATTGTAGGGATGCTTTATGGTGTTGGTGTGGGGTGGTGTCAACCTGGCGCATCATGTGGCGTACAGCGTCAATTGAAGTAAATCTGGCCATGGCGAGGCCATCCCTGGCATCCTGGGCATCAAAGGGGTCAGGTGCTGGTGCCCTCTGTCCTGTGTGGCATCAGTTGATTGTGGAGAAGGTTGGTGTTGTTGTTGGTGCTGCTGGTGTTGGGGCTGATTGTGGTGGGATTCTCAGGACCAAGGTGAGATAGTTTCAAGGGCACTGATGCTGATGTAATAGATGGCAGGTGAACTTGAGATGACAAAAGCGATCTGTCAATGGTGAGAGAGATTGTTCCAATGAGGTGACACTGGATAGAGAGTTTGCTCCAAACACTTGCTACCTGCATAAAGCTCAATCTGTCTTCCAAATGCAGCAAGCAACATCTTCTGAGCTTGGGAAGTGAACAGCTGTGAGATGGGAGCTGTTATAGCACATTTTCAGCTGTCAAGTAAATAGATGGTTCCATGGTCATACAACTCTCGATCTCCTTACCTGACGTGATCCTCGATCAGCATGGACCCTGTGAGTGACCTTGTGAAATGGTAAGGTGAGCTCAAAATACTTTATAATGGGCTTTAACAAGGTCATAATGGCCTGAATTGCCACACCCGCAGCTGCGTGTTGGGTCTGTTCAACCCTGACAGACCCGATATCTGGAAAAGTTGCATGGCAGCGTGTTGACAGCAGGGTCCTGACCCGCTGTCAATAAAAAAAAATTCCCACCCAACCCGCCACCGAACGTGCCCACTGAACCCCCGAAAAATTCTCCCTTAAGAGTTAAGTTGATAAGAGAAGATGTGCAATGATTCATCGAATTCTGGTACAGCAGAAAATTCAAAATGAACCTTCTTTTTCGGTTATGGCCTTGTGATAGTAGCCAGTATTTATTACCATCAAGGCCCCATATGTTCATATCACAGAATCTTCACAGTGCAGATAGAGGCCATTTCGGCCCATCGAGCCTGCACCGACACATATCCCACCTGTGATGAAATATATTCCATTCATCACTGCCTGTTTTCTGTGTCTTGTAACTGCCTGCTTTCTGTGTCTTTTCCCTTCCCCCAGTCCTCATGTATTATGTATTGGAATGTGCTGGAATTGGTTGTGTGCAGGGCTCCGCCCATACCTGGCTCCTTTGTAATCTAAGTCAGTCGGGCATCAGCCTCCTGAAGGAAGGCATCTCTCTAGTTTACGTGTGTTATGTTCTAAGTTAATAAAAGCCTTACTTTTGTTCTGCTAACTTCGAGTCTCGGAATAATTGAGGCACATCAATATTATTAACTTAAATTTTCAACACTATGGATCAACTCCTGAAACCCGAACGTTTGGATTTGGATCAACATGCTCCGGACGCATCAGCACGCTTCGGACACTGGTTTGACTGTATGGAATTCTTCCTGGACAATTCCGCAGCCGTCAAAGACGCTACGGACACTGCGAAGATGAGACTCGGAATGCTACGGAATTGGGTAAGCCACCGGGTTTACCCCCTCATCCAAGACGCCGATACGTACCTGGCCGCCTGCAACATCTTAAAGGCGCATTACCAGCAGCCTACGAATGAGGTGTATGCTAGGCATCTACTCGCTACTCGTGCACAGCGACCTGGGGAATCGGTGGAGGAGTTCCTAAGCATCCTGAAAAAGCTTGGCAAGGACTGTAAGTGCCGAGATGTAAAAGCCGCAGTGTACACCGACGAGCTTGTTCGCGATGCCTTTATCACAGGCCTCAGCTCCACTCACATCCGGCAAAGACTGCTGGAAAAAACGGAGTTGGACCTGAAACAGGCTGCGGACACCGCGCGGTCCCTGGAGATGGCCCAGAGAAACTCGGACGCCTACTCTTCAGCCCGCGCCGCCCACGCCGCCACGTGTGCGCCGAGGGCGCCGCCATCTTGGAAGGCATCTTCCCCGCCCGGCAGCCCGACACCGGCGGGGCCCAGCTCTCCCCCCAGAAGCCCTACGACAGCCGCGACGCGTCAAGGACCCAACTGCTACTTCTGCGGGCAGCCAAAGCACACCAGAAACCTGTGCCCGGCGAAAGGCACCACCTGCTTTAAGTGCGGTAAGAAGGGGCACTTCGGGAAGGTGTGCAGAGGGAACCCCGCCGGAAAACCAACCGCCGGAAAACCCGCCACCGCCGCGTGTGCGCCGTGGGAGCGGCCATCTTGGACGCCATCTTGCCCGACCTCGTGGGGTCCGCCATCTTATGAGCAGACAGCGTGGACGCCATCTTGTCTCGATCAGGGCCCTACAGTGGCATCGGTCACAGTGGACCAGACCAGGCCGCACCCGCTATCCAAATCAATGGTGGACATCGAGGTAAACGGGTGCCGGGTTAAATGATTAATTGACAGTGGAAGCACGGAGAGTTTTATCCACCCTGAACTGGCACAACAACTCTCCCTAAAGGTGGTCCCTGCTCAGGGTACCATCTCGACCATTCTGGGTTACTGCACGGTACAATTGTGCATTAACGGAACTGTGTATGATAATTTTAAAGTATTAATCATGAAGAATCTATGTGCGAGCGTGATCTTGGGTTTGGATTTCCAGTGCAACCACCAAAGCATCACGCTCAAGTACGGTGGGTCCCAGCCGCCCCTCACAGTGTGCGGTCTGGCTACCCTGAAGGTAAAGCCGCCTTCGCTATTCGCGAACCTTACCCCTAACTGCCGGCCAATAGCGACCAAAAGCAGGAGGTACAGTTGGGAGGACAGGCGGTTTATCGCAACCGAGGTAGACAGGCTCCTGAAAGAGCGCATTATTGAACGCAGCAACAGCCCGTGGCGCGCCCAAGTGGTAGTGGTAAGGGGTAGCGAGAAGAAACGGATGGTGATCGACTATAGTCAAACGATCAACAGGTACACCCTACTAGACGCCTACCCGCTACCCCGCATATCAGAAATGGTGAACCAAATCGCCCAATACCGGGTGTTCTCCACCATCGACCTCAAGTCAGCGTACCACCAGCTCCCTATCAGACCAGAGGACCGCCCGTACACCGCCTTCGAGGCGAACGGACGCCTCTACCAATTCCTCAGAGTCCCCTTTGGGGTGACGAACGGGGTCTCGGTCCTTCAGAGGGAGATGGATCGCATGGTCGATGACCACCACTTGCAGGCAACCGTCCCCTACCTCGACAACGTCACCATCTGCGGTCACAACCAGCAGGATCACGACTCGAACCTCGAGAGGTTCCTGAAAACCGCACAAAAACTCAACCTCACCTATAACGAGGACAAGTGCGTTTTCAACACCACGCGCCTCTGCATACTGGGCAGCGTGGTGGAGAATGGGGAAATCGGACCAGACCCCGACCGATTGCGCCCCCTACGGGAGCTGCCCCTGCCCAACACTCCCAAAGCCCTGAAAAGGTGCCTGGGGTTATTTTCTTACTATTCCCAATGGGTCCCCAACTACTCCGACAAAGCCCGCCCCCTCTTGAAAGCATCCTCTTTTCCGCTCTCTGCTGAGGCCCACGCCGCCTTCAAAAGCATTAAGCAGGATATTGAGCGGGCCACGCTACAGGCAGTGGTCGAGAACACTCCATTTCAAGTGGAAAGTGATGCGTCCGACTTTGCCTTGGCGGCCACACTCAACCAGGCAGGGCGGCCCGTAGCTTTCTTCTCGAGGACCCTCCAAGGGCCCGAGATCAGACACTCCTCCGTGGAAAAGGAGGCCCAAGCCATCGTGGAGGCAGTGCGCCACTGGCGCCACTACCTAGCCGGCAAACGCTTCACCCTACTTACCGACCAGCGGTCGGTAGCGTTTATGTTCAACAATAAACAGAGGGGGAAGATTAAAAATGATAAGATTCTTAGGTGGCGGATCGAGCTCTCCACTTTCGAGTACGACATCATTTACCGGCCAGGGGCCCTTAACGAATCCCCTGACGCCCTCTCACGAGGGATGTGTGCCAGCGCCACCGAGGATCGGCTACAGACCCTCCACAACGACCTCTGCCACCCAGGGGTCACGCGGCTGTTCCACTTCATAAAGTCCCGTAACTTACCCTACTCGATTGAGGAAGTTCGGTCTCTGACCAGGAACTGCCGCACTTGCGCTGAGTGCAAGCCTCGGTTCTGCCGCCCAGATAGAGCCCACATAATCAAAGCTACACGGCCCTTCGAGCGGCTCAGCTTAGATTTCAAGGGCCCCCTCCCGTCCGTCGACCGCAACGTTTACTTCCTGAACATTGTGGACGAATACTCCCGTTTCCCATTCGCCTTCCCCTGCCCAGACATGACCAGTGCCACGGTCATTAAATGCCTCAACAGCCTGTTCTGCCTGTTCGGTATGCCGAGCTATATCCACACGGATAGGGGGGCGTCCTTCATGAGTGAGGAGCTACGCCAGTACATGCTGTCCAAGGGGATCGCCACGAGCCGTACCACCAGCTACAACCCCCGGGGTAATGGCCAGGTGGAGCGAGAGAACGGGACAGTGTGGAAAGCAGTCACTCTAGCTCTAAGGACCAAGGGCCTCCCTATCTCCCGCTGGCAGGAAGTCCTCTCGGATGTGCTCCATTCGATACGGTCGCAATTGTGTACGGCCACTAATGCCACGCCTCATGAACGAATGTTTGTCTTTCCTCGGAAATCCACCTCAGGCGTATCCATGCCGTCATGGCTCTCCACCCCAGGTCCGGTACTCGTGCGAAGGCATGTGAGGGGCCACAAGACGGACCCTCTCGTGGAGCCAGTACACCTACTCCACGCCAACCCCCAATACGCATATGTCCGGCACGCCGACGGAAGGGAGGACACCGTGTCCATAAAAGACGTCGCCCCAGCCGGCATCGACAACAACCACGGCAATAGCAGCGACGACGATCACAGCAACCCTTACCCACCCACTACTCTTTCATCACCCCCGGAAGAACATCGACCAACGGCACCCCCACCAACTACCCCTTCAACAACCCCGGCGGCACCCCCGGCAGAGACCCAGGAGGCTACCGGGGACACCCAGCCGACACCCGCGGCACCACAACAGCCACGTCGGTCGCAGAGGACTATCAAACCCCCGAACAGACTAAATCTATAGAAGGGGTGAATGTGATGAAATATATTCCATTCATCACTGCCTGTTTGCTGTGTCTTGTAACTGCCTGCTTTCTGTGTCTTTTCCCTTCCCCCAGTCCTCATGTATTATGTATTGGAATGTGCTGGAATTGGTTGTGTGCAGGGCTCCGCCCATACCTGGCTCCTTTGTAATCTAAGTCAGTCGGGCATCAGCCTCCTGAAGGAAGGCATCTCTCTAGTTTACGTGTGTTATGTTCTAAGTTAATAAAAGCCTTACTTTTGTTCTGCTAACTTCGAGTCTCGGAATAATTGAGACACATCACCACCCTATCCCCATAACCCCACGTATTTAATCCCCTAACACTAAGGGTCAATTTATCATAGCCAAATCAACCTAACCTGCACATCTTTGGACTGTGGGAGGAAACCAGAGCACCTGGAGGAAACCCACGCAGACACAGGGAGAATGTGCAAACTCCACACAGACAGTCGCCCGAGGACAGATTTGAACCCGGATCCCTGGCACTGTGAGGCAACAGTGCTAACCACTATGCCACCTTCACTTTACAGACAAACACAAGCACATTTACCAGAACCACACAATTGCATCTGGGGAACTACTTCATAATACAACATGACAATGACATCAAACAAACCCTACTGCTTGTGGAGAACATCAGAGAGAAGAAATAGATCAGTGTAGTTAAACAGTCTGCTCAGTATCCAGAGTTAAACCCAACAGATTGGTTGTGGCATTATCTGATCATTTGTGTCAATGGCACAGAATCCAACATATCTGCTAGCAATTATGTCAAAGAATGACAAACATCCTATAGTCAGTTCTGCCAGTCATAGGCTAATCTCATGGCCGTTCAACTGCAGGCTACAATCAAAGACGAGCTTGTCAACGGTAGCTACTGTTTGGCAAACCAATGCAGACACTAAATTGTTCTTGAAAATTATTTGTATTGTTAATCAATTAATTCTTTCAAAAAAGGCAAACACATTTAATATGGGCTTCTTATGCATAAATAATTAAGCATACACTAAACAAAGCAAGATAAAATTATATATACTATAGCTGCAACATTAATTTTATTGGTCTGGATTTTCTGGGGCCTATGACCGTGTACGCAGTCATAAGTGCCCCGCAAGTTTCGGGTTTCCACATGCGATCCAGATGCACGAAAACCCAGAACCTGCGATCTGTCAAGTTTCAGCTTGACAGGTCATACAAATCCGAAGGAAATGGACATTCACTAGCGCAGCGTTGGGCTATTTGCCCAACTACTGTCCAGCAAATGCCCAAGAAATTCTTACGCCTGGTAAAAGCAAGCATAAGGCCCTCTTTTTCCAGTCTAAGGGTTTAAATAAATATTAAAATAATTTTTAAAAAATCATTTAAACATTCAAAAGCCTTTAAAAATACTTTAGGTTATTTTTGGCCCCTTTAAGGATGTTTAAATTTATTTTTCAAAAAATTAAATTTGTTTTAAATGTTTAATTAAATTGTATTTTAATTAATTTTAAACATGTGATGATTTACTTTTATTTAGGTTGTGTGAAAATGTATTTTTTATGTGATTCCTATTATGCTTATAGGGATTCTGTACGTAAATGCAATCGCCATAAGCATAATGGGAATCCCCCTTTTTGATTGGTTGGGCCGGCCCACGTGATCCCAGGGACGCTTGCGAAACGCATGCACTCCTGGGATATGTGGGCCTTTACGCAGGCGTATGCCTGCAGGCCCAGGAGTGCGAGTCTTCATAGGTCCAGGGCCATCAGGTAAGTACGGATCTTACTTGCAATTCAGAGGCATTCGCCCGCGGCAAGCCTCCGGCCATAATTTCCGTTCCATTATAAACACTACTGCTCCTATAAGGATATGATTCAGCTGAACATTTAAAGCTGCCAGTTCTTGATCATCCAGAATCAAAAAATAAATCTGTTTAAAGGGGGAACAATGTTAAATTAGGCTCAGCATTAAAATAATTACTGTCCACATATGCTGTGATTCAGTGCAGTCCAGATGTTTTTGTTTTCTCATATTATGAGATTTTAATAACTTTATGTATTCAATCATCAAGAAATTTTCAACAGCTTTGAATCCACTGGATGTTAAAAGTTATGGCATCAGTATTTGGAACAGCCTTAGAGCTAGTTGCTGAGAAAGGGAACATTAGCCCGAAATTTCATCAATCCCATTTACACCGAAATTACGCTGAAATTTACGCCAGTTTCTATGCCGATCTTGTCCATGGTAACATACACTTAACTTTCCTATAGAACTTATTTGCCTACGTTGTAACATAAAAACTGGCGTTATACAAGCACATATGCAGCGGCATCAAAAGTGGCAATAGTATGGGTGTAAACATAACTTGGGAGCGGCACAAATGATTGAGGAAATTTGCATGTAAGGTTCCAGCACAAGTCACTTTCATGCAAATTTCCTCAGTAATAACCAGTTCAATGCAGTCTTACGCCATAGTTGCGCCGAAAATAATGAGGAAATTCTGGGCAATTGTTTCTTTCAGTATCAGTTATTGACCAAATGGTAACTTATGAGAACAAATGAATTGTTTAGTACAGTTTACTATTTCCTGCTTTATAATTTAACAGCTAGAATGAAGCATTTTACATCAATTACTGGATGTAAATGTTTGGGGAATTCTTGGAATTAAGACAAATTAGCACAGTTTAACAATTCAGAAGTTGTTTATGTACTGGCTTGCTTTTTACAGCACCTTTATGATTAATCATTTCTAACATAAGTATATGAAGGGTTAAAAATGAAAGCCATACATCTAAGAATTCATTCACGCTACAACTGTAGCGTCACTGCAAATCAGTTTTCCTTTGCACCAACTCTAGAGTCACAGAGTAAATGCAGCCCTGGCATCAGTGTTCAATTAGATACCTAAAACAAGTTGAATGAGACTACCTGGAGGAAATAGTATCATTCTACTTCCCTTCAGAGTCAGTTTGGGCCTTGGTAGCTGATTTACACTCAAAGACTATAATAATAATAATTAACTTTATTGTCATTGTTAGTGCACAAGTGCAGTACAACGAAATGTAGGCTTGCGGCTCCCGAGAGTGTACATTTAGATTAAGACATTTAAACATTCAACATTCATTTGGCTTGTAATACATTAACATAAACATAACCATAATAAAGTGCATTGGCAGATGTGCAGGCTTTAGAGTTTATTTGTGGAGTTCAGTAGGATGACAGCCCTGGGAAAGAAGCTGTTCCTAAATCTGGCCGTTCGGGTGCGAATGCATCTGTAGCGTCTCCCAGATGGCAGGAGGGTGAACAGACTGTGGCTGGGGTGGGTAGGGTCTTTGATGATGGTCCGTGACCTCCGTAAACAGCGTTTCTGGTATATGTGCTCTATGGTCGGTAGCCGGGTGCCGGTAATGCGTTGGGCAGTTTTGACTACCCGTTGCAGGGTTTTCCGGTCATAGTAGCTACAGCTGCCATACCATACTGTGATACAGTTCGTCAGGATGCCCTCTATTGTGCAGCGGTAAAAGTTAGAGAGGATCAGGGGTGACAGGTTACATCCCTTCAGCCTCCTTAGGAAATATAGGCGCTGCTGGGCCTTCTTCACCAGAGAGGAGGTATTGAGGGACCAGGAGAGGTCTTCCGTGATGTGGACTCTGAGGAACTTAAAGCTGTCCACCCTTGACTAGCCAGTGTGGAGTGGTTTCAGCTTTGCACCAATATTAAACTTGTGGAGTGTGAATGTCACCTAAAATATACATTTTCTTCTAACTTCCAACACAGAAACTTAGCAGTAAAATGTTAAAATGAGAAGTGTTTTGTTTAAAATATGCAATGTAATGATTTTTACTCACCTATAGTTGCCTAAAAATACTCCATCAGGATTGAGCATAGGTACTATTTTAAAGACCAGAACATCCCGTAGACCCTTGGCTACTGAGTGCTGACTGACAAGAAAATCAATAAAACCTAGAAGGAACAAAAAAGTATAATATTTTTCACAGTATTGTAACAATGGCCCTTATCACTGTACACAAATTTCTGATATCAGACCTTTTCTGAGATTACTGACTAATCTGGAAAGTTATTGCTTTTTTTTCAGATAAAGGATTGACCTTGCTGCAGACTGAAATTCATGAGGAATACACTATCCACATTAAGTTGCACAATTTCTAACCTAACAGACCCATGGGAATCAGTCCTTGAAAGAAAAGTCATGTAGCAAGAGATTTTAAATATTTCAGCTGTGTTAGTGGTGGCAAGGTATGCTGACTGAAAACTTAACCTGCCTTGCAATTGAAATCTATCAAATATAGAGTTCAACAGAGAGCTGGAAAATACCACTGAGCCAACAGTGAGTTACTTTTCAGCTGAAAAACAAAGCAAATTTCCAGCTTGCAAATTACATTAGTGTTTATTCCTCTATCTTTAATTTTTGGCTTCTTTCTTTGCTTCTCTGCTGCAACAGATCATTTGTGGTGTATTGTAGCCCTCATCTTTCCTGTTAATCAGCAATACTAAAAATTCATATCATTCTTTTACACAATTAGAAACTGGCTAAAATTAAACTAAAATGTTTAAAATTAGAATTATTCTATTATTTTATTAGGATCCTTTCACTCGCTTGTATATTTAAAAAGTTCTTCTCACACTTCTAAGACATTAACAGAACTATAGTTTTAAATCTTGTACTGTATATGAAGCTCTTCTTTATTCTATTTAAAATGAAATACTGTACTGCACACAATGTAAAAAAAATCTAGCTGCAATAACAGATGGATTCTAGATGAGTGATGCACTTCTTTTACATTTAGACACGCAACACTTTTATTCAAACTAGTTTAATGTAACTTAAGAATGATAGCAAAATAATACAACAGAATCACTCCATCATTTTATATCAAAATACTGAGTACGTGGTCCTTTGCTAAGATCAAGTACCCATAACAAAAAATTCTCTTTCAGTAAACAGATAACAGCTTTGATCCTTCTTTCACTTTTCAATGTCTTCTTTTCTTTCATTTTTGAATGGTTCAATTGTGAAATACAAGAATTGTATGCACTGACTGGAGAATAAATGTGCTTTATAGTAGTACTGGGGCACAGTTGCAGAGATATATCAGCTGATCAGATAGCTCTGCTTCAGAAGTGCACCTAGTAGACAGTACATTCAGAAGTCATCAGTGTCATTTCACAGAGCACACAAACCAGAAGTATACCACTCAAAGTCGCTACAGACTTACTGGGGTGGGGGGGCAGGTAAAAGCGGAGTGAGCTTGAACTTGGAGCGTGTTTCTGGTGCGAGTTTATTTCCTGTCCACCAGTGGCAACAAGACACATTTTAATTTGTGTGATTTTAACCACTGGGCCTCATTTAAACCATGGACGCCTCCCAACTGCCCCTCCCCTCCAGATTCCCAGGGACCATTCGTATGGGTCCCTGACTGCAGCCTCCTGCCGCAAAATTCTCACTCTTGCCTGCCGACCAGGTAATGATTCTGGCTGGGTTCGGGTGACATTCCAGGAGCATTTATTTACATCAGACTCTGCTGTTAAGATCATCGGGGCCTCTACATCCCAAAAACTCTGGGTCGCCGCCGCTTTGGGGCTCGCACGCATTGTCCCGCCCCCTTTTAAAAGTCAAAGCCTGGGTCTCAGCAAGAAAAGACAAAAAATTAAGAGGCCAAAACTGGTCTAGAAATGATTAAATGGATTTGTTTACCACCTAGCAACCGTGGGTGCTCATTTATTAGGCAGCAATTAAAAGTGTTGAGTGCTCAGTGTAAAGGGTGCAAAATGACACACAAGACATTACCAGATCACTTTTGTGGCATTATCATGATTTATAAGCTTAATCCTATTTCAGGTGGGAGCTTCCTATTCAACCACTGGAAATGTGAATCATACACAAAAGTGGTGCAGACCCAACAGTATGGACTGGATTTTCTCAGCCCCGAGGAGGCAGGTATGGAGGCGGGACTGCCGGGAAAGTTGCAGAATTTGGGGGCGGGTGGCAAACCCGCCCCCAACCCGCCTCCGTGCCCTCTTGCCAGGAGGTGGGAAGCCGTGCTGCCCCGGGTCCCATCTCCTTGGAGGCAGGAAGGGATTAAAGCCTATTAACTGCCTGTTAACAGGGAGTTAACAGGCAGAAAATAGGATTATCCCCATTTTTCGTCCTGAAGTGCGAGCTTCCCGACTTGGGGGAACCTTGCCGGGGTGTAGGAGGTGAGTTGGAGGTCTGCGGGAGTCGGAGGGGTCTGAAAGTGCGACGTAGAGGTGAGTAATGGGTGCAAGTGTGGAGTGGTAAGTATGTGAGGTGAGTGTAAAGTGTTAGAAAATGTTAACTTACCTTTGTTTCTACCTACATCCAACAGCCACCATGGAGCCTGAGCCCCCGACATCTCCATTGTAGAGATCACAGACTGGCTGATGCATCCTCCAATCCAACAGCCAGCTGATTTTTGCAAAGTAGAAAGGTTTGATGAGTCCTGAACACTTGGGGCTGGATTTTGATTCTGGAGGCAGGACTACAACTTTCGGGGTTGTAGTCCCGCCTCCATCGAGTTGTGGCCAACCCACGCGATTTTCACTTGATTGACCTTGTTGAGCCCGCCCAGTGGGCTCAGCAGGCCAATTAAGGGCCACCCGGCAACAGGTGACGTCACAGATTGCCATTTCATCTGTCAAGAACTTTTGACAGATGAAATATCAGCATTTGACAGCTCTTTGAAGCTGTCAAACACTGACAATCTGTACACTAAATTAATTCCTTCCTCTCAGGCTGATTTAGAGATCTCTCCAGAACAGAAAGCTGAATACTGCAACTTTTGACAGCTCGCAGCCATTCTGCTTTCTGTGCCGGTGAGATGAGGGACTCCCGAGACCTGAAGGAAGGAAGGCTGTAAAGGTAAGTAAAGGTAAGTAAAACTTCTTTAAACACTTTACACACACCAAACACACTTACCTCTTCACTCATGCACCCATCACTCACCTGAACACCGGACATCTCGAACCCTCCAAGTCCTTCAGCCCGACGGCCCGCCTCGCTAACTTGGCGTGGTTTGGAGCCGTCGGGAATCCCACACTTCAGCAATAAAAATAGAGATTCGGCTGAAAACTGCCTGTTAACTACCTGTTAACAGGCAGTTAATTGGCACTAATCCCCTTCCCACCTCGGGGAGGCGGGTCCCAGCACAGGTTGGGTATCCGCCTCCTTTGAAACTGGCATGGAGGTGGGTTGGGGACGGGATGGGTTCGTGCCCCCCGATTTTGAGATTTTAACCCCCCACACGCCTCCAACCCCGCCTCCACGGCCCAATGAAAATCCTGCCCAAGGACTCATCAAACTACACTGAATGTCAGTGTTTGACAGCTTCACAGAGCTGTCAAATGATGACATATCTTCTTTCAAAAGTTCTTGACAGATGACACGTCATACGCGCTCTGTCACTGATTTCCCCCTAATTGGCCTGTGGAGCCCGCCGGCAGGCTTAACAAGGTCAATCAGGGGAAAATCCCGCTGGTTGGCTAGAAGCTGATGGAGGCGGGACTGAAACCCGACAAGTGGGAGTCCCGCCTCCAAAAACTTCCCATTCAGAAAATCCAGCCCTATATGTTTATGAAAGCAAAATACTGCGGATGCTGGAAATCTGAAATAAAAACAGAAAATGCTGGAAATACTCAGCAGGTCAGGCAGCATCTGTGGAGAGAGAAACAGAGTTAATGTTTCAGGTCGGTATATGTTTATGCCCCTGCTTCCACAATGTGACACCTGCTGAATTGGTACAAATGTGATGGTAATGGCTGGAAAATCGACCGCTGTGTCCAAACCAATTTTTTTTGCGGAGGCCTCCTGATTTGTCCAAACCATCTGATGGTTTAGAGGACAAAAATATCTGATTCATACAATATTTAGTGGTTTATAGGCCATGCATTGGAGCTTCTAGGACCTCAATTTGCATATTGCAAGTGGTCTCCTGCCTGAAACTGGAAGGCTCTTTGGCCCCCCAACTCTGGACCCTATCCAAAATGGCAGCTGCCAGAGTGCGAATCTAAACAGGGCGGTATTTTTGGGCGATACCGCTCCAATTACACTGGGCCAAGGGAGTTAAAGATTCAGCCCATGTGTCAAGGAATCCACAAAACAAATGCTCAACTTGACATGTTAATAACTCATAACACGTACAAGACATGGAAGTCATCCCTGAAGGACAGAAATTATAAAGTTTAACATGATTTGGAAGTCAAAAATACCTAAGACTAAAAGGGCTAAATTCAATCATATGGGGGAACAAGCAAAACAAATAAATTGGGGAAGGTTGTTCAACATCACTTCATTAGAAAGTGGGGTGGCGGGGTGGGGGGGGGTGGTGCGGTGGGGTGGGTGAGGAGCGTTACTGGTAAACTTTTTGGGTTTGGAGGAAACATTCCTGCTCCTCCTGGCCCACAAGCATTGCTGTTGTCTCATGGATCCAGCCTTCCTTGCCTCCTTTTACCTGCCAGGTTTCCCGAGGTTAGGGAAACCCGTTATGGTTAAAAATAGAATTACAGGAAACTCTTTCTTATCCGGCACCAACGGGACCGGCGTGGTGCCGGTTGATCAAAAAGTCCGGATTACAGAGAGGTATACCTACCAAGGTACAAGAGCCCCGTACACGGCCACAGGTGCAGGAGCCCCGGTTTGGATGATCAGCCATGATCGCATTGAATGGTGGAGCAGGCTCGAGGGGCCGAATGGCCTACTCCTGCTCCTATCTTCTATGTTTCTATGTTTCTATGGTTACACGGCACTTGTGCAGGAGTCCCGGTTACACGGCCACAGATCCAGGAGTCCCTGTTGCACAGCCACAGGTGCAGGAACCCTGGTTACATGGCCACAGGTGCAGGAACCCTGGTTACACGGCCACTAATATATAGTAAAACTTACCTGAAACTACTCCCGAATTTTGCCGGTTAAAAGAGAGTTTCCTGTACTGTTAAAATGAAGGAACGTAGCCTCATTAAAATATTTAAATGATCAACCTGCCTCCTGAGAGTGCATTGGTCACCCACTCTTTGTCCCGCCTCCATTTGAACCAGATGTGGACGGGGTCAAGGTGGGTTTGGTTCCTGTTTCAGATTTATAAGCTTTTTAACATCCCACCCGAACCAAACCCACCCTTTTTTGGGGGTTAAAATTACCCCCATAGAAAACTTACAGCACAGAAGGAGGTTATTCAGCCCACTCCCCTGCTCTTTCCCCATAGCCCTGTACAGGAAACTTCGCGATATCCGGCACCGACGGGACCGGCGTGATGCCGATCTATGAAAACTTCCGGACAGACCAGCGCTAATGTTGAAGGATACGGAGGTTTTCATCTCCGTATCTGACAACAAACACTGTTGCTTAGCAACAGCTTGTAAACAGTCAGCCCAAGCGTCTCTGTAGCTTAGCAACAGCTTCAGAGAGGCTTTCCAGAGACTGACTGTTTAAAAAAATGCTAGGAGAAGAAAAAAAACGAAAAAAAACCTAACAAAATGGCTGCTGATTTCTGCCGTTAGATCGAGGTTTCCGGCCATACAACCTCCGGATAAACCAAAGTTTCCTGTACTTTTTTTTCCCCTTCAAGTATTTATCCAGTTCCATTTTGAAACTTACTATTGAATCTGCTTCCACCACCCTTTCAGGTAATGCATTCCAGATCACAACTTAATGCGTAAATTCTTTTTCCTCACAGTGTATCTGGTTCTTTTGCCAATCACCTCAAATCTGTGTCAGGGGAAAACATGAGCAATGTGCTCTCTCCAAACAAAGTATATTCCAAGTATAATCAATTACTTTACTATAAGACAGGTAGAAGTACTGAACAATAACCAATAACCTGCTCACCGATGCTCAGTTTTGGTTCCGGCAGGACCACTCGGTTCCAGATCTCATTACAGCCTTGGTCCAAATATGGACAAAAGAGCTGAATTCCAGAGGTGAGGTGAGAGTGACTGCCCTTGATATCAAGGCAGCATTTGACCAAGTGTGGCATCAAGGAGCCCTAGTAAAATTGAAGTCAGTGGGAATCAAAGGGAAAGCTTTCCACTGGCTGAAGTCATACCTAGCACAAAGAAAGATGGTTGTGGTTGTTGGAGGTCAATCCTTTCAGCCCCCAGGCCATCGCTGCAGGAGTTCTTTGGGGCAGTATCCTAGGCCAAACCATCTTCAGCTGCTTCATTAATGACCTTCCCTCCATCATAAGGTCAGAAGTGGGGATGTTCGCTGATGATTGCACAGTGTTCAGTTCCATTCGCAGCTCCTCAGATAATGAAGAAGTCCATGTCCGCATGCAGCAAGACCTGGACAACATTCAGGCAATGACCATCTCCAACAAGCCAGAGTCCAACCACCACCCCTTGACATTCAACGACATTACCATCGCCGAATTCCCCCACCATTAACATCCTGGGGTTCACCATTGACCAGAAACTTAACTGGACCAGCCACATAAATACTGTGGCAACAAGAGCGGGTCAGAGGCTGGGTATTCTGCGACGAGTGTCTCACCTCCTGACTCCCCAAAGCCTTTCCACCATCTACAAGGCACAAGTCAGGAGTATGATGGAATACTGTCCACTTGCCTGGATGAGTGCAGCTCCAACAACACTCAAGAAGCTCAACACCATCCAGGATAAAGCAGCCCGCTTGATTGGCACCCCATCCACCACCTTAAACATTCACTCCACCACCAGCACACCTTCCACAAGATGCACTGCAGCAACTCGCCAAGGCTTCTTCAGCAGCACCTCCAAAACCTGCGACCTCTACCATCTAGAAGTGCTTGGGAGCACCATTACCTGCAAGTTCCCCTCCAAGTTACACACCATCCTCAATTGGAAATATATCGTCGTTCCTTCATCGTGACTGGGTCAAAATCCCTGCCTAACAGCACTGTGGGAGTACCTTCACCACAAGGACTGCAACGGCTCAAGAAGGCGGCTCACCACCACCTTCTCATGGGCAATTAAGGATGGGCAATAAATGCTGGCCTTGCCAGTGATGCCCACATCCCAGGAACTAAATAAAAAAACAAGTTAAATGGGCTCAAAACAAATAAATCCCTAGGGATAGATAGTATTTACGCCAGAGTGCTGAGAAAAGCTAGGGAGTAGGTTTGTGAGGCTCTGATGATTATTATGAGGGTTTCAATAGACTCTGGGGAGTGTAAGAATAAGCCATTTGCTGTAAGAATTTGCAAAAAGTTGACCAAACTTAAAAAGTTGACCAAATTTAATATCCTAGCATGTTTCGGGAGGTTGAGAGGTTGGTTCCTGTGGGAACTTTGTACGAAAGCTGTTAATCAGATATGGAAGCGACAGACCCTGAGCAAGAACAAATGGTTGGGCGTTACAAAGACAAGAACATCTTCAGGCAAAAGGTGTGAATGGCTTTGGGGCCCACTAATAAGAAGAGGATAACAACTGCCAACCATTTGTCACAGTTTGGAACACATATGCATTGAGGAGTCTGCCCAGGTTGTTAGGGCTATTCTAAGACACTCGGGTCTGCTGCAGTCGGGGAAGGCAACTTGGTCAGTTGCCAGCTAAAGTCCTACCTCTAGCCATCGCCGAACTGACCACTCGCTAGTGTTAGTATGTATGTAGTGTTGGCTTATAATCGTTTGAGTTTAAAGTAAGGGAATAAACCTGTGTATGCTTAGATATAATCAAGGGTATTATATGCAACAGTTTTGTGTGAGCTTACTTGTAACCTCTTGCTGATTTTAAGTAACTTATTTTCGCTTGATTTTAAAGTAAGGGAATAAACCTGTGTATGCTTAGATATACAGTAAATTCTTTCATATCCGGCACCTACGGGACCGGAATGGTGCCAGTTGATGAAAAATTCCGGATAACAGAGAGGTAGACAATTTTTAACACAAAAAAAATTTAAACCACGGACTAACTCAGCCACCGCGGGAAACTTGGACTCGGAAAAACAAAAAATGGATGGGTTCAGCAAGATTACCGGTTATCTATTTTGCTGGTTATTAAAGAATTCCGGATGATTAAGTGTCATTTAAACAAGAGTTTACTGTAATCAGGAGTATTATATGCAACAGTTTTGTGTGAGCTTACTTGTAACCTCTTGCTGAATTTAAGTATAAAGAAAGTTATTCTCGAATTCTTGTGTTTTGTGTTTTGTGCTCCAAGGGTCTGAACTTTGGAAACTGTTGGACGGGTTAAAGGACAAGGGTGAATTTAAATGTCTTACAGGAGGTACCAGTAAATTGAAAACTGGGTAAAGTGGTGACATGTAGCAAAAGAATGACAAAACAGACACAGGCAACTAGAGACACATTATTTTTTTACTTCCATTTCGTGTAAAGTAATGAAATTGATTATCCAGAGTAAACGTGAGGATCATCTGAACAACAATAACCTAGTTAATAGCAGTCAGCATGGAAACTGAAGGGGAAGATCCTCTTCGACTTCTTTGAGGAAGCGACAACCTATGTGTACTGTGGTAAACCTAAGACATGGCTTACCTCGACTTCCAAAATGTTGTTGATAAAATTCCAAATGAGAGGCTATGAATTAAACTCAAAGCTGAGCAGATTCATGATAAACAATGGGAATAGATTTTTTTAAAACTGGTTGAATGGTTGAAAGGTAGGAAACAATGAACATTCGTTAGAGCAGTTATGTTAAAATTGGGGGTGGGGGAATACTGAGTGGAGTCCCTCAGGACTTGGTGCTGGGCCCACTACATTTCTAATTTATATCAATGACCTAGATTCAAAAATACATTACAAAGTAGTCAAATTTGCAAATGATACCAAATTAGATGGGGATGCGGAATCGAACGAGGCAGTGCAGAAATTACAGAATGAGTTGGGCAAAATATGTAAGGGTAAAGAAAAATGGCAGATCTAATTTAATGCAAACAAGTTTACACATAAGAAGGAAAAATAGACAACATGTATACTCCAATGAAGTTGTAATAGCCAAGGATAAAGTTGAAGGCGATCCAGCAGTCGTCGTAGACTTGACACTAAATATGTCCAACCAATTTCTCCGACGGGATTTCTGTTCATCTCTTTTATCTTGTTCACCTTCATTGCTTTCTGTTTCCCTTCTCATGTTTGAATCTCTCCTGCCTTCCACCCCATCACAGACCTTCCTTTTCTTCTTTCCTCCCCACCGCCCTTTCCCAGCCTCTGTACTTGCTTAAACCCTGTTATATCCCTAACTTTTTCCGTTCTGACAAAAGGTCACAGACCTGAAACGTTAACTCTGTTTCTCTCTCCACAGATGCTGCCTGACCTGCTGAGTATTTCCAACATTATCTGATTTTATTTCATATTTCCAGCATCCACAGGTATTTTGTTTTTGCAATGGAGAGCAGTATTCAACACAGCTAACAGAATGTTGAACTACATAACCAAAACAATAGAATACAAGTCAGAGGAGTTATTCAGGGAGCTAGAAAAGCAATTAATAAGGAGGACTTCAAAGATAGTAATCTCTGGATTACTCCTGGTGCCACGCGCTAGTGAGTACAGAAATAGGAGGATAGAGCAGATGAATGCATGGCTGGAGAGATGGTGCAGGAGGGGGGGCTTTAGATCTTTAGATTCCTGGGGCATTGGGACCAGTTCTGGGGGAAGTGGGACTTGTACAAGCGGACGGGTTGCACCTTAACAGGGCCAGGACCAAAATCCTCACGGGGAGGTACGCTACTACTGTTGGGGAGCGTTTAAACTAGCTTGGCAGGGGGATGGGAACCTGAACGTAGATTCAGAAGGGAGAGAAGCAAAACTGGAAATGGAAGGCAGAAAATTAGTAAGTGAACTTGGAAGACAGAGGAAATAAAAGCTAGAAAATAGACAACAAAGGGGTTTGGCAGTGCTGACTGGTATATACTTCAATGCAAGGAGTCCAGTAAATAAGGCAGATGAGCTGAGGGCACAGATAGACACATGGAAGTATGATATCATAGCTATTACTGAAACATGGTTGAAAGGGCAGCTCAACATTCCTGGTTTCAGGGTTTTCAGACGAGATTGAGAGGGGGATAAAAAGGGGAGGGCTCGCAATATTGGTTAAAGAAACAATTATAGCTGTGAGGAGGGATGATGTTAGAAGGGTCATCAAATGAGGGCATATGGATTGAACTGAAGAAAAAAAAGGGGCAATCCCATTGTTGCGAGTGTACTATAGACCCTCACATAGTCAGAGGGAGATAGAAGAGCAAATATGTGGGCAAATTTCTGAGAAGTGCAAAAACAATAGGGCAGTAATAGTAAGGGATTTCAACTACCCTAATATTAACTGGGATAGAATCAGTGTAAAAGGTATAGAGCGTGCAGAATTCTTACAATGCATTTAGGAGAACATTTTTAGCCAGTACGTAGCAAGCCCAACAAGAGATGGAGCCGGTTCTGGTTTTAGGGAATGAAGCTGGGCAGGCGGAAGGGGTATCAGTGGGAGAGCATTTTGGTGGTAGTGATCATAATTCAGTTAGATTTAGTGTAGTTATGGAAAAGCACAAATATAAACCAGGAGTAAAAGTTCTGAACTGGGGAAAAGCCAATTTTACTAAGTTGAGATGTGATTTAGTAAATGTGGACTGGAAACAGTTATTGTCAGAACAGTGGGAGGCATTCAAGGAGGAAATAGTGAGGGTTCAGAGCAAATACGTTCACACAAAGAGAAAGGGTTGTACTCCCAAATCTAGAATCCCCTGGATGTCATGGAGCATACAGGGTAGGAGAAAGCAAAAAAGGGAAGCTTATGTCAGATACCAAGAGCTAAATACTGCAGAAAGCTTAGAGGAGTATAGAAATTGCAGGGGTGAAATTTAAAAGGAAATTAGGAAAGCAAATAGATGGCATGAAAAAATATTGGCAAGTAAAATCAAGGAAAGCTCAAAGATGTTTTATAAATACATAAAGAGCAAGAGGATAACTAAAGAATGAGTGGGGCCTATTAGAGACCAAAAATGTAACCTGTGTGTGGAGGCGGAAGACGCAGGCATGGTTCTTAATGAATACTTTGCGTCTGTCTTCACAGAAGAGAGGGACAATGTGGACATTGTAGTTAAGGAGGAGGAGTGTGAAATATTAGATGAGATAAACATAGTGAGTGAGGAAATATTAAGGGGCTTAGTGTCTTTGAAAGTAGATAAATCGCCAGGCCGGCTGAAATGTATCCCAGGCTGTTAAGAGCAGCAAGGGACGAAATAGCGGAGGCTCTGACCATCATTTTCCTATCCCCTCTGGCTACAGGTGTGGTGCTGAAGGGCTGGAGGACTGCTAACATTGTACCGTTGATTAAAAAGGGAGAAAGGGATAGACCGATTAATTAGAGGTCTGTCAGCCTAACGTCAGTGGCGGGCAAATTATTGGAAAAAATTCTGAGAGACAGTATTAATTGTTATTTAGAAAGGCACAGATTAATGTCTCTTAATCTCTCCTGCTTTCTATCCTATCACTGACCTTCC
Organism: Somniosus microcephalus; assembly: GCF_052327205.1. Taxonomy (NCBI): domain Eukaryota; kingdom Metazoa; phylum Chordata; class Chondrichthyes; order Squaliformes; family Somniosidae; genus Somniosus; species Somniosus microcephalus. The sequence goes on from NC_140989.1 coordinate 308,142,813, forward strand.
CTGTTGTTCTTTCATCCCCTCCCCCTTTTCCCAGCCCTCACTTGCTTTAAAATCTATCCCTTTTCCTGCTTTTTTTCCCAGTTCTGACGAAGGGTCTTCGACCTGAAACGGTAACTCCGTTTCTCTCTCCACAGATGCTGCCCTGGCCTGCTGAGTTTTTCCAGCATTTTTTGTTGTTATTTCGGATTTCCAGCATCCGCAGTATTTTGCTATCAGATTAATCAAGGACAGTCAGCATGGATTTGTTAAGGGAAGGTCGTGTCTGACTAACTTGGTTGAATTTTTTGAGGAGGTAACAAGAAGTGTCGATGAGAGTAGCACGTCTTATGTAGTCTACATGGATTTTAGCAAGGCCTTTGACAAGGTCCCACATGGCAGACTGGTCAGGAAAGTAAAAGCTCATGGGATCCAAGGGAATGTGGCAAGTTGGATCCAAAATTGGTTCAGTGGCAGAAAGCAAAGGGTAATGGTCGACGGGTGGTTTAGTGACTGGAAGGCTGTTTCCAGTGGGGTTCCGCAGGGCTCAGTACCAGGTCCCTTGCTTTTTGTGGTATATATCAATGATTTAGACTTCAATGTAGGGGGCATGATTAAGAAGTTTGCAGATGATACAAAAATTGGCCGTGTGGTTGACAGTGAGGAAGAAAGCTGTAGATTGCAGGAAGATATCAATGGACTGGTCAGGTTGTAAGAAAAGTGACAAATGGAATTCAATCCGGATAAGTGTGAGGTAATGCATTTAGGAATGGCTAACAAGGCAAGGGGATACACAATGGCCCAGAACTTGGTGTCGGGGGCTTGCCGCGCATGCAAGCCCCCGATGTGCACTTACCTGGCGCGCCGACATCTGAAACCTGGCCCGCAGTGGATTTCCTGTCAGTGGCCCGGTTCTGATGTCGGCGCGCTGTGCTAACCTGAACCAGCGGCGTAGTTAGTGCGATGTGCCGGCTGGGATCAGGTTAGCATTGTTCAGCCAATCAGGGGAGGGGAAACTTAATTCATAAGTTTGAGAGTAAGAACTGTCAAACTCATGAGAAGTACTGCACCCCAAAACACTACTTAAACTTTAAATAAAATTTTAAAAAACATCCCAATCATTAAATTAAGTATAAATAAGTTTAAAAAAATAATTTAAACAATAATTTTCCTTTTTGAAAAAAATAAATTTTTAATAAAAAGGGTCTAAAACTAAACTTACCTTATTGTAGATTCTTTAAAATAATAAACCTGTGGGAAAAAAAATTCTAAATTGCACTAAAACACCACTTACCTGTAAAAATAAATACTTACGTGTGCTTTTTACAAGCGTAAAGACCGGAGGCCTTTACACATGCGCAAATCCCCCAAAACAGAGGAAATCCAAGACGCACGCGCTGCCCCGTACAGCGCACGCGCTAGCCTCTTCACCTCTTGGGTTAGAGGAGAGGAAATGCCGGTTTTCAGCGCATGCGCTGTGCATGCTGAAAACTGGCATTTCCTCCGGCCAGATGCGTGAGTACCCCTTCCGTACTCACGCGTTTGGGAAGGATTTACTGCCCCAATAAATGGTAGGATACTAAAAAAAAGAAAAAAAGAAAGCCTTGCACTTATATAGCACTTTTCATGACTACCAGACATCTCAAAGCGCTTTACAGCCAATGAAGTATAGTCACTGTTATAATGTGGGAAACGTGGCAGCCATTTTACACACAGCAAGCTCCCACAAACAGCAATGTGATAATAACCAGATTATCTGTTTTTGTTATGTTGGTTGAGGGATAAATATTGGCCAGGACACCGGGGATAACTCCCCTACTTTTCTTTGAAAGCCTAGCTTTATGTGCTCAAGTTCCTGGAGTGGGACTATAACCCACAACCTTCTGACTCAGAGGCGAATGTGCTACCAACTGAGCCACAGCTGACACTGAGAAATGTAGAGGAACAGAGGGACCTTGGAGTACATGTCCATAGATCCCTGAAAGTAGCAGAACAGGTAGATAAGATGGTTAAGAAGGCATACAGAATACTTGCCTTTATTAGCGGAGGCACAGAATATAAGAGCAGTGATGTGCCTCAATAATCCCGAGACTCGATGTTAGCGAAACAAAACAAGGCTTTTATTAACTTAGAAGATCACACGCAGTGGAGAGAGATATCTTCTCTGGAGGTCTGCAGTACTGGCTGTGAGGCCAGACTGAGCTGGCTTACATAGAGGCCAGGTATGGGCGGAGCCCTACACACAACACATTCCATACATTCCAATACACAATACAATGGTGAGGAGAAACCTGAAACCAACCACAGTCACAGGCAATACAATGGTAAGGGGGAACCTGAAACCAACCACAGTCACAGGCAGTGATGAATGGAATATTTCATCACATTCACCCCTTCTATAGATTTAGTCTGTTCGGGGGTTTGGTAGTCCTCTGCGACCGACGTGGCTGTTGTGGTGTCGCGGGTGTCGGCTGGGTGTCCCCGGTGGCCTCCTGGGTCTCTGCCGGGGGTGCCGCCAGGGTTGTTGAAGGGGTAGTTGGTGGGGGTGCCGTTGGTCGATGTTCTTCCGGGGGTGATGAAAGAGTAGTGGGTGGGTAAGAGTTGCTGTGGTCGTTGTTGCTGCTATTGCCGTGGTTGTTGTCGTTACCGGCTGGGGCGACATCTTTTATTGACACGGTGTCCTCCCTTCCGTCGGCGTGCCGGACATACGCGTATTGGGGGTTGGCATGGAGTAGGTGCACTGGCTCCACGAGAGGGTCCGTCTTATGGCCCCTCACATGCCTTCGCACGAATACCGGACCCGGGGTGGAGAGCCATGACGGCATGGATACGCCTGAGGTGGATTTCCGGGGGAAGCTAAACATTCGTTCATGAGGCGTGGCATTAGTGGCAGTACACAATAGCGACCGTATCGAATGGAGCATATCTGTGAGGACTTCCTGCCAGCGGGAGATAGGGAGGCCCTTGGTCCTTAGAGCTAGAGTGACTGCTTTCCATACTGTCCCGTTCTCTCGCTCCACTTGACCGTTACCCCGGGGGTTGTAGCTGGTGGTACGGCTCGTGGCGATACCCCTGGACAGCATGTACTGGCGTAGCTCTTCACTCATGAAGGACGCCCCCCTATCCGTGTGGATGTAGCTCGGCATACCGAACAGGCAGAACAGGCTGTTGAGGCATTTAATGACCGTGGCGCTGGTCATGTCTGGGCAGGGGAAGGCGAATGGGAACCGGGAGTATTCGTCCACAATGTTCAGGAAGTAAACATTGCGGTCGACGGACGGGAGGGGGCCCTTGAAATCTAAGCTGAGCCGCTCAAAGGGCCGTGTAGCTTTGATTAAGTGGGCTCTATCAGGGTGGTAGAACCGAGGCTTGCACTCAGCGCAAGTGCGGCAGTTCCTGGTCAGAGACCGAACTTCCTCAATCGAGTAGGGTAAGTTGCGGGACTTTATGAAGTGGAACAGCCGCGTGACCCCTGGGTGGCAGAGGTCGTTGTGGAGGGTCTGTAGCCGATCCCCGGTGGCGCTGGCACACATCCCTCGTGAGAGGGCATCTGGGGATTCGTTAAGGGCCCCTGGCCGGTAAATGATGTCATACTCGAAGGTGGAGAGCTCGATCCGCCACCTAAGAATCTTATCATTTTTGATCTTCCCCCTCTGTTTATTATTGAACATAAACGCTACCGACCGCTGGTCGGTAAGTAGGGTGAAGCGTTTGCCGGCTAGGTAGTGGCGCCAGTGGCGCACTGCCTCCACGATGGCTTGGGCCTCCTTTTCCATGGAGGAGTGTCTGATCTCGGGCCCTTGGAGGGTCCTCGAGAAGAAAGCTACGGGCCGCCCCGCCTGGTTGAGGGTGGCCGCCAAGGCAAAGTCAGACGCATCACTTTCCACTTGGAATGGAGTGTTCTCGTCCACTGCCTGTAGCGTGGCCCGCTCAATATCCTGCTTAATGCTTTTGAAGGCGGCGTGGGCCTCAGCAGAGAGCGGAAAAGAGGATGCTTTCAAGAGGGGGCGGGCTTTGTCGGAGTAGTTGGGGACCCATTGGGAATAATAAGAAAATAACCCCAGGCACCTTTTCAGGGCTTTGGGAGTGTTGGGCAGGGGCAGCTCCCGTAGGGGGCGCAATCGGTCGGGGTCTGGTCCGATTTCCCCATTCTCCACCACGCTGCCTAGTATGCAGAGGCGCGTGGTGTTGAAAACGCACTTGTCCTCGTTGTAGGTGAGGTTGAGTTTTTGTGCGGTTTTCAGGAACCTCTCGAGGTTCGAGTCGTGATCCTGCTGGTTGTGACCGCAGATGGTGACGTTGTCGAGGTAGGGGAAGGTTGCCTGCAAGTGGTGGTCATCGACCATGCGGTCCATCTCCCTCTGGAAGACCGAGACCCCATTCGTCACCCCAAAGGGGACTCTGAGGAATTGGTAGAGGCGTCCGTTCGCCTCGAAGGCGGTGTACGGGCGGTCCTCTGGTCTGATAGGGAGCTGGTGGTATGCTGACTTGAGGTCGATGGTGGAGAACACCCGGTATTGGGCGATTTGGTTCACCATTTCTGATATGCGGGGTAGCGGGTAGGCGTCTAGTTGGGTGTACCTGTTGATCGTTTGGCTATAGTCGATCACCATCCGTTTCTTCTCGCTACCCCTTACCACCACCACTTGGGCGCGCCACGGGCTATTGCTGCATTCAATAATGCGCTCTTTCAGGAGCCTGTCTACCTCGGTTGCGATAAACCGCCTGTCCTCCCAGCTGTACCTCCTGCTTTTGGTCGCTATTGGCCGGCAGTTAGGGGTAAGGTTCGCGAATAGCGAAGGCGGCTTTACCTTCAGGGTAGCCAGGCCGCACACTGTGAGGGGCGGCTGGGACCCACCGTACTTGAGCGTGATGCTTTGGTGGTTGCACTGGAAATCCAGGCCCAAGATCACGCTCGCGCATAGATTCTTCATGATTAATACTTTAAAATTATCGTATACAGTCCCATTAACGGACAATTGTACCGTGCAGTAACCCAGAATGGTCGATGTCTGGGTTTTATCAGCCATAGAGATGGTACCCCGAGTAGGGACCACCTTTAGGGAGAGTTGTCGTGCCAGTTCCGGGTGGATAAAACTCTCCGTGCTTCCACTGTCAATTAAACATTTAACCCCGCACCCGTTTACCTCGATGTCCACCATTGATTTGGATAGCGGGTGAGGCCTGGTCTGGCCCACTGTGACCGATGCCACTGTAGGGCCCTGATCGAGACAAGATGGCGTCCGCGCTGTCTGCTCACAAGATGGCGGACCCCACGAGGTCGGGCAAGATGGCGTCCAAGATGGCCGCTCCCACGGCGCACACGCGGCGGTGGCGGGTTTTGGTTTTCCAGCGGGGTTCCCTCTGCACACCTTCCCAAAGTGCCCCTTCTTACCGCACTTAAAGCAGGTGGTGCCTTTCGCCGGGCACAGGTTTCTGGTGTGCTTTGGCTGCCCGCAGAAGTAGCAGTTGGGTCCCCGCCGCGTCGCGGCTGTCGTAGGGCTTCTGGGGGGAGAGCGGGGCCCCGACGGTGTCGGGCTGCCGGGCGGGGAAGATGCCTTCCAAGATGGCGGCGCCCTTGGTGCACACGTGGCGGCGTGGACGGCGCGGGCTGAAGAGTAGGCGTCAGAGTTTCTCTGGGCCACATCCAGGGATCGCGCGGTGTCCGCAGCCTGTTTCAGGTCCAATCCTGTTTTTTCCAGCAGTCTTTGCCGGATGTAAGTGGAGCTGAGGCCTGTGATAAAGGCATCGCGAACAAGCTCGTCGGTGTACACTGCGGCTTTTACATCTCGGCACTTGCAGTCTTTGCCAAGCATTTTCAGGGTGCCTAGGAACTCCTCCACCGATTCCCCAGGTCGCTGTGCGCGAGTGGCGAGCAGATGCCTAGCATACACCTCATTCGTAGGCTGCTGGTAATGCGCCTTTAAGATGTCGCAGGCGGCCAGGTACGTGTCGGCGTCTTGGATGAGGGGGTAAACCCGGTGGCTTACCCAATTCCGCAGAATTCCGAGTTTCATACTCGCAGCGTCCGTAGCGTCTTTGGCGGCTGCGGAATTGTCCAGGAAGAATTCCATACACATAAACCAGTGTCCGAAGCGTGCTGATGCGTCCGGAGCATGCTGATCCAAATCCAAACGTTCGGGTTTCAGGAGTTGATCCATAGTGTTGAAATGGATTGATGTGCCTCAATAATCCCGAGACTCGATGTTAGCGAAACAAAACAAGGCTTTTATTAACTTAGAAGATCACACGCAGTGGAGAGAGATATCTTCCCTGGAGGTCTGCAGTACTGGCTGTGAGGCCAGACTGAGCTGGCTTACATAGAGGCCAGGTATGGGCGGAGCCCTACACACAACACATTCCATACATTCCAATACACAATACAATGGTGAGGAGAAACCTGAAACCAACCACAGTCACAGGCAATACAATGGTAAGGGGGAACCTGAAACCAACCACAGTCACAGGCAGTGATGAATGGAATATTTCATCACAAGCAGGAAGGTTATGCTTGAACTGTATGAAACACTAGTTAGGCCACAGCTAGAGTACTGCATACAGTTCTGGTCATCACATTACAGGAAAGATGTGATTGCACTCGAGAGGGTACAGAGGAGATTTTCGAGGATGTTGCCAGGACTGGAGAATTTTAGCTATGAATAAAAGATTGGATAGGCTGGGGTTGTTTTCTTTGGAACAGAGGAGGCTGAGGGGAGACTTAATTGAGGTGTATAAAATTATGAGGGGCCTAGATAGAGGGGAAAACAGCAGAAGGAGCGCACGTCAACCCAAGCATCCCACCCACCCGCCCCTTCAACCATCGTCTGCCCCACCTGTGACAGAGACTGTAGGTCCCGCATTGGACTCATCAGTTACCTGAGAACTCATTTTTAGTGTGGAAGCAAGTCATCCTTGGTTCCGAGGTGTTAAGTCTGTGAATTATTTAGTTAATTAAGACACAGACTAATGAGTAACAATAAAAACAGGTCTTTACTGGTTGGAGGTAGGGACTATACTGAATACAAGATTACTGCACAGTGCTTATATACCGGTGTGTTCACCCCCGGTATTACGTCTACAGCAGCCTGAGAAAGTAGTACATCTCTTAAGGTGGAACAGGCTTAAGCTCTCTTAAGGTGGAACAGGTTACATACACAACACTCCTCCCTTCTTAGCTTTATAGTCATCCCCCCATTTAACATAACGTAATAACATATATACATATATAACTTCATGTTTAACGTAACATATCACAGATTCAGTCTCTGCGGAAAACAGTTCACAGATTCAATCTCTGTGGTGTAGTCGGTTCACGTTACTCATTCAATAGTCCTTTCATGGATTTAACAGCTTGAACTTCCGAACTGATTTGGCTCCGTTCGGAGGGACCACGTGTGTGATCTGGTAGAGGTGATAATGGTTCAGATGGGTCATCTTCTGTTTTTACTTTTCCTTTTCTGCTTCTTGGAGACTCTCTGGGCTCCATTGTCAGCTGCCACAGCTGCCAGCTGCATGCGCAGTTCCTCCTTCTCTTCCTCCTGTTTCCGTCGTAGAGCCAGCTTCTCCCGATGTTCCGTAGACTTTTGGTGCTCCTCCATGATTTCTGCACTTTGGGAGTCGAAGTTACAAGCTGGGCAGGACAGGACATCGTAATATTCGGTGTCGTCCACCAGGTCATGGTAATATTCGGTGTCGTCCTGAGCTAGACCAGTGAGAGAGTCGTCTATTTCCTCCATACCCAGCTGGACGTTAGCCAGCTCTTGTTCCAAATCCAGACATCTTTCTTGAAGAGACTTCTTCACGTGTACCTCTGCATCCAGCTTTTTCTGGGCTTTCAGCAAGTCGTTTACTAGTGACCTCATTTGTGATTTTAATACTTTAACTTCCTTTGGAGATTGATTGATCGGACTATGCAATCCCTCTACCGGAGCAGCTGTTTCAGCGGTCTGTTGTTCTACATTGACGTGAGTCAGCGTACTTTTGGCATCCAATGGCTGCTCTGTTGCAGTCGTTTCAGTGTGTGTCGTCACATCAGCCATCTCAATGACTTTTGAGAGCTCCGAACCCTTTTCCTTTGAAGATCGCAGCTCGTGTTCAAGTTTTTCCCATTTCAGAGTCTTGTCCCTCAGCATATGAAGGAGTTGGCTGACCGTTAACTCTTCTGACACCAGATTATGGCACGCACCTTCAGAACCGGAATCAGCTTTGATTCGTTCAGCCTCCTCGCGCAGATGGTTGGTGTGCTCCTGCTCCATTTTCTCCATCAGTTGCTTCTGTTGCCTTTCCAGATTCTCCCACTCTGTAACAAAGAACTTTTTTATTTCATTCATCTCTTGCTCAAAACGGCGAATCATTTGTTCTAATTGCTGTTGTAGTTTGAAATGGAGTTGAGTTCGAGCCCAGTGTCCCTCAAAAATGTGCATATCAGTAGACTTGACAGACTCAGAATTCTCTGTTAAACTATGTTGTTGTTGCTCAGTGGAATTCTGTGCTGAAACTTTGTCTTTTGCACATGGGTTGGTCTTACCATCATCAGTTCTAGAGTCTGGGCTGATTATCTGCACCGAGTTCTCACTCTTTATGGCTTTTAGCGAATGCCAGTCCATATTTATGTTTCTAAACCACTCCCGGCCTAGTAGTGGTGGACCTCCCTCCGGTAGCACATATAAGTCCATTATTTGACTTCCTTCGCCCTTGTTGGCCACTGCAACCTTTATTGTCCCGATGGGGTACACTCTCTGCCCCGTGTAGGTTGTCAATATAATCTCCGTATCCTGTAGGGGAATATGTTGGAATAACCTTCTGTAATCTTTCTTATTCATGACCGACAATGCCGATCCAGTGTCCAATTCCATTTTTACTTGGACTCCTTCTATCTGAAGAGTAACCCAAATTGTCTGGAGGTCTGCACCCTTACCAATGTTGAGTACCCTTAAGCTAGCCAGTTCAATACTGCTTAAGCCAGCCAGTTCATTACTGCTAGCGTCTGAATCGGACTCCTGTTCGGCCACCTTGTGTACTTTTGCGTATTTTCCTTGCGGTGACTTCTTGTTGCTGGTCTTCTTCCCTGACCTGCATACTCTAGCTATGTGTCCAAGCCTACCACAAGTTCTACATTCTTGGTTTTTAAACCAACACTGGTTCTGATCATGCGTTGTCTTTCCACAACAATAACATTTGCCAGAACTCACACCCAATTTGTGTGCACTGAGCTCCGGTGACCGTAGCTGCATTACTGCCGTGCCTCTCGCTGCGGCTTCGTGTGCTGCTGCCATAGTGACCGCCTTCTCAAGCGTCAGCTCATTCTCCTCGAGTAGTCGCTTTTGTGTATCCTGTTTAAATAAACCACACACAAATTTGTCTCGTAGTGCATCTGTCAGTCCCATTCCAAACTGGCAATATTTCGCTAATTTACGCAATTCCAGCAAATATTCAGCATTGCTTTCATGCTGTAGCTGCCTTCTGTCGTAAAATTTAAATCGTTCCGCTAGCATCAGCGGCGTGGGGTTTAGATGATCTTTCAGGACAGTAACAATCTCATCGAACGTCTTATCCGCCGGTTCATCTGGTGATAACAGGTGTTTCAATTGCCCGTATGTCTTCGCACCCATTAAATTTAATAATGTTAGAGCTTTATCTTGGTCACGAATTTTATTGGCCTTACAATAATTTTTTACTCTTTCAACATATATGGCCCAATCTTCGAGGTCACTATCAAAGGTGCTAATATTCCCGTGTTTAGGCATTGTAGATTTGCAATTTCTCAGATTTTCTTTTCTTTACTTGTTATCAAAGATGGCGGCTTCCCGCTCTTGCCGTCGTCCTCCGCCCACAAAATGGCGGTTTTCCCGCGCTTGGCGGTCTTCACCCGTCCCCCGACACCGTCTCCCTTCAGCCCCCGAGTGCGGCCCTTATCTTCGCCGCGATCGCCCGAGTGCGGCCCTTATCAGCGGATGCGATCGATGGCCCGGCTGCGCCTCGCACTTGAAAGTGGCCCGGCCCTTATCAGTGCTTGCGATCGATGGCCCGGCTGCGCCTCGCACTCCAAAGCCCTTATCTCCCGATCGCGATCGATGGCCCGCGCTGTGCACCGCGGCTCTCGCGCCTTCAATTTCTGCAGCTGCTGCCCTTTCAGCCCGAGTGCAGCCCTTATCGGTGGTTGCGATCGATGGCCCAGCTGCGCCCCTCACTTCAAAGCGGCCCGGCCCTTATCTGCCGATCGCTATCGCCCTGTACCTCTGTCTTCCCCAGCCCTGTCTTCTACTCCGGTTCACAAGCTGATGGAGGCTTGAGGGCCCTAATGCCTGTCGCTTCCAGTGGGGTGGTGTGGTTTGAAACCTCTCTTCAACCGCCGTGGAATAACTGCCGCAGGGTAAGAACCTGACTCGTCGCCAGTGTTAAGTCTGTGAATTATTTAGTTAATTAAGACACAGACTAATGAGTAACAATAAAAACAGGTCTTTACTGGTTGGAGGTAGGGACTATACTGAATACAAGATTACTGCACAGTGCTTATATACTGGTGTGTTCACCCCCGGTATTACGTCTACAGCAGCCTGAGAAAGTAGTACATCTCTTAAGGTGGAACAGGCTTAAGCTCTCTTAAGGTGGAACAGGTTACATACACAACACGAGGGACTGCCTAAGAAGAGATAAAATTATGAGGGGCCTAGATTGAGTGGATAGGAAGGATTTATTTCCCTTAGCAGAGAGGTCAATAACCAGAGGGCATAGATTTAAAGTAATTGGTAGAAGGATTAGAGGGGAGTTGAGGAAAAATTTTTCACCCAGAGGATGGTGGGGGTCTGGAACTCACGACCTGAAAGGGTGGTAGAGGCAGATACCCTCATCGCATTTAAAAAGTACTTAGATATGCACTTGAAGTGCCATAACCTACAAGGCTACGGACCAAGAGCTGGAAAGTGGATTAGGCTAGATAACTTTTTCTCAGCCAGCACAAAAACGATGGGCCGAATGGCCTCCTTCTGTGCCATACATTTCTATGATCCTATAATTCTATGATCAAACTATAGTTCCTGGTCAAACCACACTTTGGCCTAGAAATTCATTGACGCCACTTTTGGGGCGCTAAAGTGGGGCGTCCGCTAAAGTTTGCGGCCGCCGCCAAATCGATGCCACTTCTCCGATATTCATTAGCTTCGCCCTAGGAGTTCGGGCGAGCGCTAAAACTGCTGCTGGACGCCTCTCTTTGGGCGCTAAGCCGGAGGTGGTGATCGATAGCGCCGAGGCCGGGCGCAGCGCAGGTGCGGCCATCTCGTGATTGACAGCAGACACCCTGGCGCCGGCCAGCTCTTAAGGGGGAAGGGTCGACTGTGTCTGCTGCCACGCCCTGGATAGTGGAGCCCTCCAGCTAGGCCTGAACACTGCTGCTGGACCCAAATAGCGCCTGAAGACATGGAGAAGGCCCGTGAACGTGCGCAGCGCTTCTCAGAGCGTGATCTGAGTGTGCTGCTTGCTGCTGTGGAGAAGAGGCGCCATGTTTTGTACCCGGACATTGGCAAGAAGGCGACGGTCCGCGTCTACAGGAGAGCCTGGAGGCATGTCGCCACCAAGCTGTCAGCCAACAGCGACGTCCCCAGGAGCGGTGCCCAATGCCGCAAAAAGTTAAATGACCTCACACGCATTGTCAGGGTGAGTACCCTTTCCAGTGACCTCCTCATCCTTGCATGTGCACCTCACATTATGGGCAAAGGGACCTGAAAGCTCTAATGGCCAGCCTTCATCCAGCAGCTATGGGACAGACATGAGCATCAATTGCACATTCTGCACTTAACACACTGGCCAAGCTATTCCACCATGGGAGGCATTGCACACCAGATCATGGCGACACACTGGCCAGGCTATTCCACCATGGGAGGCAGTGCACACCAGATCATGGCGACACACTGGTCAGGCTATTCCACCATGGGAGGCAGTGCACACCAGATCATGGCGACATCACTGGCCAGGCTATTCCACCATGGGAGGCAGTGCACACCAGATCATGGCGACACACTGGCCAAGCTATTCCACCATGGGAGGCAATGCACACAAGATCACGGCGACACACTGTACTTAGAGGCCGTCCTTTCTCTTACAGGCCAAGCTGGCGAATAATCGCAAGAGCCGGACTGCGACCGGGGGAGGCCGACCCCATATCCAGCCACTCACCGACCTGCAACATCGCGTGGAGCGCCTCATGGGTGGCCGGGTGATTGGGCCCGTTGCATGTGGAGATGCCGACCCTGTTCTGGGCAGCAATGGTAAGGACATCACCTTTTGCACCTCTCTCGTCCCACTTGCGCATCAGATCTACATCCTTTGCCACTGTCCGACCAATGCGCTGAATGCCACCACTCATGCATCCCGCACTGACGCCCTCTCCTCACTCTAAAGCTACTCTTGTGCCTTCCTGCTTTCAGATGGTGAAGAGGAGGTCCCTGAACTTGCCAGTGACAGACCCTCCGAAGAGGAGCAGGAGGAGGAGCAAGAGGAAGGCGGCCCATCAGGGGAACCCTCAGCCGCGGCCACCCAGGCCAATGTAGGGGACACGTCTTCCCTGGAGGGCAGCGTGGCGGAGGTGTCGAAGGGGAGGGGAGCTCCTGGGACCTGCGGGCTGCAGAAAGGCGGGAGGGGGGTGGAAGCTCGGCGGCCTTCTCCCCAGAGGGGGGAAGCGTCGGAGGGGAGTCCAATTGCTGGGCCCAGCGGCCTCCAGCAACGCAGGAAGGGTCGGCCAGCTCGGCGGCCTTCTCCCCAGAGGGAGAGTCCGGCCTCCAGTCAAGAGATGCTCTTCGCTGAGGAGATGGAACGCCTCGAAGACTTGTCCGCGGACTCGGAGCGCCGGCACACGGAGCTCATGGCGGCAGTGGCACGGTTGCCTGAGTCCATCGATTCCCTCTCTCGGAGTGTGGCCGAGTTCGGGCCCTCAGAGGCCACCAGTCGGGCAGAATACCGGGCAGATCAGGCAGCGAGTCGGGCGGAATTCGGGGCAGCTCTGTCAGCGACTGGCCAGGTGATCAGTGGTGCCATCCAGTCACTGGCTGCTCTGATGCGGTCAGTGAACAGGTCAACACGGGCACTCACTGCTGCCACACTCGCTGTGTCAGCCAGGCATCGCCACGGCACCCGGCGCGCTGCAGCAGCACAGCGGTCTGTCCCTCAGCAGATTGGTGCGCATGCTGCAGTGCTGGCCAGGGCGAGTGCCAGTGTCTCAGGTGACCAGCGAGCGCCTGCCATCCGCCAGCTTGCCGCCAATCCTCCAGCCGCCACAGCCAGTCCCCCAGTGGAGCTGCCAGAAGCTGCTGCAGCGACTGATGTTGGCCAGCCACAGCTGCAGCAATCAACAGCCGCCCGCTCGACGGCCAGACCTCGGCTAGGCCGACCCCCAAGGGCATCTGCCGTCACGACATGTGCCCCTCTGGAGCCTGCCCCCAGCCTTGCAGCAGCCAATGGCCTTACTTTGAGGCGGAGCAGCAGGGCGGGCAGGGGCCACCCAAAGATGGCCAAGGCATCGCCCTAGCGGGCCAAATAGCCGAATGTGTGGCCATTTGTGTTTGTTTCTTGAGGCCGAGAATTGGATGTTTGTTTTTTGAAGGCCGATGATGTGATGTTTGTTTTTGACGAAGGCCGAGAATGACGGCCATTTTAGTTGCCCTATTTTGTTAATCCTCTCCAGGTTGTGGGAGCGAGTAATGTGTTTGAGTGTTTTTTGGGGGTTTCGTCTGTTTTTGGTTTTCATGTGGGAAGGGCCCAGAGTTTGTACAATAAACCATTTTATTTATTCACATTGTCCATGTTTGATCTTTGAAGTGTTTGTTGCCTTAACCGGCTGAGGGCTTGTGGAGCGGCTGCAATCATGTTCTATCATTGGCACAAGCCATTCCCTGACAGGGGGCCTAGAAGTGACGTTCAATAAGCCGCCGACGGGCGGCCCTTGGACCTTGTGCCTCCCTCCTGGGCTGGTACTCCTCGTCCTCGTCGTCCTCATGCTCCTCCTGCTCCTCCTGCTGAGGTGGTGGTCCAACGTGAGGTGGCAGTGCCTGAGTCCTGCGGATAGCCAGGTTGTGCAGCATGCAGCAAACGACGACGAATTGGGAGACTCGATCCTGCGAATACTGGAGGGCTCCCCCGGAGCGATTGAGACAGCGGAACCGTTGCTTGAGCACACCGATTGTTTGTTCTATGAGGTTCCTCGTCGCTTGATGGCTCTCGTTGTATGCCTCTTCAGCAGGGGTCGTGGGCGCGCGGAGCGGGGTCATGAGCCAGGTATACAAAGGATAGCCTTTGTCCCCGATAAGCCACCCTCTTGGGGGAGGCTGTGCCTGGGACATGTCAGCCACAGTTGTCTGTCGCAGGATAAAGGCATCGTGGCTGCTGCCTGGAAAGCGGGCATTGACAGCTAGGATGCGCTGCCTGTGGTCACACACCAGCTGTACATTGAGGGAATGGTAGCCCTTCCGGTTGTGCTAATCCTCGTCATGCTCAAGAGGTGCCCGCAAAGCCACATGCGTGCAGTCAATGGCGCCCTGCACCATGGGGAAGCCCGCTATTCTTGCAAACCCCACTGCACGCTGCTGCTGCTTGTCCAGGGTCATGGGGAAGGAGATGAATTGATGTCCCCTTCTGAAAAGGGCTTCGGTCACCTGGCGGATGCAGCAATGCACGGCGAACTGGGAGATGTTAGCGATGTCCCCAGTAGCGGATTGGAAGGAGCCGGAGGCATAGAAGTTGAGAGCCACCGTCACCTTCACTGCCACCGACAGAGACGTCCTGCGCATCAGCTGTGGCTGCAGATCTCTCTGAAGCAGCCGGCAGATGTCTGCAACCACCTCCCTTCGGAATCGCAGCCTCCTAACACACATCGCGGCAGACATGGTCAGATAGGAGGTCTGCTGGCGGTATACCCTGCATGGGTAAGGCCTCAGTTGGCGACGCCTGTTGCCCCCTCTGCATCTAGCCAGGGCTGCCACTCTCTCACGGCGTCTGTAAGCCCTTCTGGCATAAGGCTGAAATTCAGCGTTGCCACCCAATGCAGCCCCCATTATATGCTGGCAAACACTGAGCTCTGAATGAAGGCAAAGATAATTGGTAAGCTCTGGCCTGAGCCAAAAATACCTGTCCAAGTGTTGGTCCAAACCAGTAAACTCTCCTCCTTGGTCTCTGTCCAAAAAACCGTTGCACAAGAGTGAATGCTGCAAAATGGCTGGCCTTTATACTGCTGGGTAAGTGCCCTTTAATTTGCGCTCCCCGCAGCCCGGCTGGGCTGTGTACCGTTCCACTTCACAGTCGCTCGGGCCGCCCGGCGCACAATGGGCCGCTGCGAGTGAAGTTCCGGTTCGGGGCGCACAAAAGGCGTTGCACTAGCAAATGATGTCATGATGTGCGCGCGCAGCAGGGCGCGCGCTAAGACTTTGCGCCGGCATTAAATGTGTACTGAAGTTGGGGCGAGGCGCAGATCGCGCTGCGCCCGGCCGCTAAGCGCCTATCGCTCAAAATCTACTCCTCCTAAGGCGCTAACGGCTGCCGCGCCCAACTGAATTTCTAGGCCTTTAAATATTGCATCCAATTTTGGTTGCCAAGAAAGAAGCACCGGAGACAGAGAAAAGCTAAGAGGTTAATCATAGAGTCATAGCTGGAGTGTCCGTGTGTTGATAGAGACACTGAAGACAGGAGTTGGTTCATAGGTGTTTACTAAGCAAAGTCTGGGGGGGTACTAACGGATATAACACAATATACAGGCTTATATAGCCTGAGTGGCCATTACCGGCATTACAGCACACATGGGGCTCTTAAAGGCACATACACTACAATTCCTCCCCTTTTAGCTAATCAGTACATCATATTTTAAGTAATTATTAATTACATGTTATAAGAAAAATAATATACACATTGCTGTAGTTAATTAATTATAAGTCAGTCTCTCAGGAGGCTTCCTGACTCGGTCCGGATAACGACTCGGTGGTGTAGTAGTTTCTGGTGGTGTAGTAGGTTCCTTTGGCAAGGCTGATTCGGCTTGAATGCCAGTGTCGGGTTCATCGGGTTCCAGTATCACTGGATCGGAGGTAGATATGGGTATCTCTACTTCGTCGTTAGGCGTATAGAGTTGTGGTGCAGGTTGTCCCTTTTCGGATGACTCTATGATTTGGTCAGCATGGCGCCTTATTATGCTTTCTCCGATGTCCACGGTATACATCAGTGGTCCTAGTCGTGTGCAGATAGTTCCAGGCTGCCATTTCTCGGTACGGTAGTCCCGGGCCAAAACTTGTTGACCTATCTGGAAGGTTCTAGTTGGCCTTTCATTCATGCCTTGAAACTGCCGGTTCTCCACGTCCCTTCTGATGTTGGGCTTGACCAAATCCAGCCGGCATCTTAGGTTTCTATTGAAGAACATCATGGCGGGAGTTTGGTTGGTGCAACCATATGTGTTGCATTCTTGTATGCGAACAAGAAGTTATCCACCTTGTGCTGAAGTTTTATGTCTTCATTACCCATGGCCTTTATGGCCTTCTTGAAGGTCTGAACAAACCTTTCAGCCAATCCATTGGTGGCGGGATGGTATGGGGCGGACGTGTAGTGCTTAACCCCATTGTTTTTTAAGAACTTCCTGAATTCTTCGGACACAAATTGCGGTCCATTATCAGAACAGATCTGTTCTGGCAGCCCATTCCTGGCAAATATGGTCCTTAATACTGTGATGGTTTTTTCCGTGGTGGTGGAGGACATCTTCATTACCTCCAGCCACTTGGAGTGTGCATCAACCGCGATTAAGAAGATTGAGTCCATAAATGGACCAGCAAAGTCGATGTGTACCCTTTGCCAGGGAGATGAGGGCCACTCCCATGGATGTAGAGGGGCTTGTGGTGGAGCGTTTTGGACCTTGTGGCATCCTAGGCAGCCCTTGGTCATTTCTTCGATGTCTCCATCGATACCTGGCCACCATACAAACGCCCTGGCTAGGTTCTTCATTTTCACTCCACCCAGATGCCCCTCGTGAAGCTCCTTTAGCACTTTATCCTGGAGTTTGGGTGGAATCACCACTCTGGATCCACACATCAAGGTTCCTCGGCACACTGGCAGCTGTTCTCTTCTTTGCGAGAATGCTGGCAACAGTGGTTCGCCATGTGCTGGCCATCCCTTCACTGTTAAATCATAGACCCATGAGAGAGTCGGGTCATTTCTTGTCTCCCTTTCAATGGCAGAATTTGTTACTGGTAGACATTCCACTATGGTAGAGTGGAACATCTCTACTGGGTCTACTGTAGGTGCCTCTTCTACCGTTGGCAACGGTAGGCGCGATAAACCGTCAGCATTCCCATGCTGTTTTGATCCATTGTATTCTATGTTGTATTGGTGTGCCCCTAGAAAAAGGGACCACCTTTGTAGCCTTTGCGCTGTCATAATGGGAACACCCTTTTTAGGGTTGAATATGGAGATGAGGGGTTGATGGTCAGTCAACAAGGTAAATTTTTGTCCGTGTAGGTAATGGTTGAATTTCTTCACTCCCCATACCAGGCTGAGTGCTTCCCTGTCAATTTGGGCATAGTTACGCTCAGCTGAGTTCAATGAGCGTGACGCAAAAGCTATCGGCCGTTCCGAGCCATCAGGGAATTTATGCGATAATACTGCTCCTATGCCGTAAGGCGATGCATCGCACGCCAGTCTGATTGGCAGTGATGGGTTGTAATGAGCCAAAACTTCTTCGGATGTGATTAAGTCTTTGCATTTATGGAAGGCACGTTTACAGTCTTCGTTCCATTTCCAAATTACTCCTGTTTGTAGTAGTTCATTAAGAGGGTGTAGAAGAGTTGATAAGTTCGGTAAAAATTTATGATAGTAATTTATTAATCCCAGGAACGACCTTAATTGTGAAACATTTTCAGGTGCTGGGGCTTTTATGACCGCTTCAATTTTTTCAGGTGACTTATGCAACCCTTCCTTATTTATTATGTGGCCACAATATGATATTTGATTTCGGAAAAATTCGCACTTGGGGCGATTTGCTCGTAGGCCCCGTTCTTTCAGCCTAGTGAGCACCTGCTCCAAATTGGCAAGGTGCTCATTGTCATTTTCTCCTGTTACAAGGATGTCGTCCAGGTAGCATTGAGTACCCGGAATCCCTTGGAGGACTTGCTCCATAGCTCTTTGCCATAGCTGGAGCGGATGCTACTCCGAAAACTAGTCGATTGTACTGGTACAGACCTTTGTGTGTATTTATCGTGAGATATTTTTTAGAGGCCTCTTCAACCTCCATCTGTAGATATGCCTGTGCCAAGTCAATTTTGGTGAAACGTTTCCCTCTGGATAGTGAGGCGAAAATATCTTCTATCCTCGGAAGAGGATACTGTACCGTGTGAAGGACCGGGTTTACCGTCACCTTGAAGTCTCCACAGATGCGAATTTTTCTCTGTTCTTCAGATTTATTATTATTCAATGCTCTCTTCATGACTGGAACGATGGGTGTTGCCCACTCGCTCCAATCTATTTTGGATAATACGCCTGCATTTTCCAAATTCTCCAGCTCTGCCTTGACTGCTGGACGAATTGCGTATGGCACTGGTCTTGCTTTAAAAAACTTGGGAATTGCTGCATCTTCCACTTTTATTGAGGTGGTGATGCCTTTTAAGGTTCCTAGATTCTCTTGAAACACTTCTTTGGCGTTGGCCAAGATGTCTTTTAATCGTTCAGGTATGATGTCACCATCGTTTTTTTTCTTACTGGTCACCGTCAGTGCCTGAATGGAGTGCCAGTCTAAACGTATTTTCCTGATCCATTCACGTCCTAACAGCAGTGGGCCACCATCTTGTAGAATGTATAAATACAACTTTTGTATTTCCTTGCCGTTGTATACAACAGGCACCCTTATTTTTCCTTTGGGGTATACTTTCTGCCCCGTATTTGTTTTTAAGATAATGGATGTGTCTTTTAAAGGTATATGCGGAAATAGCCTCTCGTAATCCCGTCGATTTATTACGGTCAGAGCTGATCCTGTATCTAGCTCCATTTTAACTGTAGATCCTGCTATCGTGAGGGTAACCCAAATGGTCTGGTAATCATCTTTGGCAAGTACATTATGTAATTTGAGATAGCTTAGTCTCTTGTTTTCGGAGTCGCTACCGCTCTTCTGGTCTTCGGAGCTACTGTCCGCCATCATTTGTACCTTTCTGTACTTTTCTTTATTGATTTTTTTTTTCCTGTCTGTGGATTTATTTTGTCCAGATCGGCATACCCGTGCAATGTGTCCAATCTTTCCACATTGCCTGCATGCTTTGTCCTTGAACCAGCAGTCCCTCTGGTTATGTGTGGATCTGCCACAGCGATAACATCTTTCGAAACCCTGTGTCATTTTATGGGTGCCGGAGTCCTGTGTCTTTTGTTGTATCTCTGCAGCTCCTCTTGCTGCTGCTTCGTATGATACAGCCATACTGAAAGCCTTGTCCAGTGTTAAATCTTTTTCAGAAAGCAGCCTTTTTTGTGTTCCTTCACTTAAGAGACCGCAGACGAATTTGTCTCGAAGATAATCTGCTAGTCCTGCCCCGAATTGGCAGTATTTTGATACCTTTCTTAATTCGGTGAGGTAATCAGCGTTACTTTCATTCTTGTGTTGATTTCTCTTGAAGAATTGGAATCGTTCCGCTATCAGCAGCGGTGTTGGGTTTAAGTGCTCCTGCAGGGTATCAACAATTTCTTTAAAATCCTTGTCCTTTGGTTTGGCTGGAGTGATTAAATTTCGTAACAGCCCGTATACCTTTGCGTCCATTAGATTCAGCAGTACTGAAGCTTTTTTTTCATCTTCTATTCCATTTGCAGTGCAGTATACCTCTACTCTTTCCACATATGTGGTCCAATCCTCTATTTCGCTAGCAAAAGCATCAATATTGCCAGACTTAGGCATCTTAGAAAAGATATGGCGCTTCCCGCGCTTTCCCGCCACTGCTGCCAATGACAACGCTGTTTCCCGCGGTTTTCGTTCTTTTTTTAATTTTTAATTTATTTACATTTGGAGACTCGTTCCCGCCGGACTTTCTCTCTAGGTCTGAACGCCGACCTGCTTGCAGCGCCGGCCATCTCCCGAGTGCTCCCTCCCCGTCTGTTATTGCTTGCCTCCGATTTCGCTGCTTGTCCCAGCTGTAGAGCCAGCCTGACGCCCAGGAAGAATTAGCGCAGTACCTGCCACCAGCTTGGCCAGCTGGTGAAACCACAGCTTCTTTCACTTTCTTGAGTCTTCTGGACACCCGAGGAATCGATGTCCTTGAGGTGCTGCCGAATTGCAATTAAGTCCGTTTCCACTTCGTCGCCACTGTAGTGTCCATGTGTTGATAGAGACACTGAAGACAGGAGTTGGTTCATAGGTGTTTACTAAGCAAAGTCTGGGGGGGTACTAACGGATATAACACAATATACAGGCTTATATAGCCCGAGTGGCCATTACCGGCATTACAGCACACATGGGGCTCTAAAAGGCACATACACTACAATAACGGCAGAGAAGGAGGCCATTCGGCCCATCAAGTCCGTGCCGGCTCGCTGTAGAGCAATCCATTCAATCCCATTCCCCCGCTCTATCCCCGTAGCCCTGCAAGTTTATTTCCCTCAAGTGCCTATCCAGTCTCCCCTTGAAAACTTTGAGGGGGAAAAATTGAGTCGCGCCCCCTCGGCGGTGCTAACTTCGCCGAGGCGCTACTTTTAGCGCCCTGGAAAAATTAGCGTCCCTGCAGCCGAAATTGAGTGGTAGCTCCCCAAGAGGAAAGCGGGGCGCTACTGGAAGCGCCACGCCTCCCTCTTGGGGTGCTGCGAGGGAATATTATGGCGCTACATGCCGCAGCGCTATGCGCTGCGACACGTCGTGCCGCGATATTGCAGGCCTTCCTCCCCTTCTTAAGCTGGGCCACCAGGGATCGGATTGCCAGCAAAAGAGCCCGGCACTGAAGAGAAGTGCCGGGCTCATGGAGCGCAGCCGGCACTCCACGGGGGGGGGTGGGTCAGCAGGCCGGGGACGGGAGCGGAGGCAGGTGCTGGCAGACGGCCAGCAACAAAAATGTCCGCCTGGCACCTCGCCTTTAAATAGCGTCGCCTTGGCCGCAGGTAATCACCCCTGGCCCCATCGGACATAGCATCCGGTGGTAAGTCAGGGGGCGCTACCAAAGATCACGGCCGGGGCGCTGCGCACAGCGATGACATCATCGCTGGTGGCGCAGCACCGCGGGGCGCTAACGGTTACCGCAGCCGCTAAGCTCCCGCTAAACGCCCGGGCCCTAGTTGCTTTGCGCCCTCTTAGTGTGCTAGTGGGAGGCACAAAGCAACCAAATTTTCCCCCGAGTGTCTCCGCTTCCACCACTTCCGTCGGCAGCGAATTCTAGGTCATCACCACTCGCTGTGTAAAAAACTTTTTCCTCACGTCACCCCTGTACCTCCTGCCCAATACCTTAAATCTGTGTCCCCTGGTCCTTGTACCATCAACTAGTGGGAACAGCCTTTCCCCGTCTAGCCTATCCAAACCCATCATAATCTTGTGCACCTCTATCAAATCACCCCTCAGCCTCCTTTGCTCTAATGAAAATAAATCCAGCTTCTCCTACCTGTCCTTGTAGCTACGATCCCCTATCCCCGGAACCATTCTGGTAAATCTCCTCTGTGCCCTCTCAAGGGCCTTCACATCCTTCCTAAAGTGTGGTGACCAGAACTAGATGCAATACTCCAGTTGTGGCCTAACCAGCATTTTATAAAGGTTCAACATAGCTTCTCTACTTTTGTACTCAATACCTCTATTTATGAAGCCCAAGATCCCATATGCTTTGTTAACCACTCTCTCAATATGTCCTGCCACCTTCAGGGAGCTCTGTACATTAACACCCAGGTCCCTCTGTCCCTGCACACTCTTTAAAACTGTGCCATTAAGTGTATATTGACTCTCCCTGTTCCTTCTGCCAAAATGCATCACCTCACACTTCTCTGTATTAAATTCCATCTGCCACTTGTCTGCCCATTCTGCTAGCTTTTCTATGTCCTGTTGCAGTCGATTGGTATCATCCTCACTGTTTGCCACACCCCCAAGTTTGGTGTCATCGGCAAATTTAGAAATTCTACTCTGTATTCCAATATCCAGGTCATTTATATATATCAAAAAAAGCAGTGGTCCCAGCACTGACCCTTGGGGAACACCACTGTCTACCATCCTCCAGTCTGAAAAACAGCCATTTACCACAACTCGCTGTTTTCTGTCCTTAAGCCAATTCCTTATCCAAGCTGCCACTGACATACCTATTCCATGAGCCTCAATTTTGTTAACCAGCCTTCTATGTGGTACTTTGTCAAATGCCTCCCGAAAATCCATGTAGACAACCTCCATTGCATTCCCTTCATCAATCCTCTCTGTTACTTCATCAAAAAATTCAATTAGATTAGTCAAACATGATCTTCCTTTTACAAACCCATGTTGGATCTCCTAAATTAGCTTAAACCTCTCCAAATGCCTGTTAATTTTTTCCTTCATTATTGTTTCTAAAACTTTACCCACCACTGATATTAAACTGACCGGCCTGTAGTTACTAGAATTGTCTTTACACCCTTTCTTGAACAATGGTGTCACATTTGCCACTTTCCAATCCTCAGGCACCTCCCCCACATCTAGGGAACATTGGAAAATTATGGCAAGCCCTTCCACTATCTCCTCTCCCAATTCCCTTAGCGACCTGGGATGCAAGCCATCTGGACCAGGCGACTTGTCTACTCTAAGCATACCCAGCCTGTCTATCAATTTTCACCACTTTCATTGCTTCTACCTTTTCCACTTCTACCGATATTTTGTCAGCATCCACCTCCTTAGTAAACACCGATACAAAGTACTCATTGAGTATTCTAGCCTTGCCCTGCACCTCTAAGCATATATCACCTTCTTTGTCTCAAATAGGCCACACCCCGCCTCTCACTACCTGCTTACTGTTTACATGCCAGTGGAAGATTTTTGGGTTCCCTTTTATGTTAAACACCATTCTACACTCATATTCTCTCTTTGCCAATCTTATTTTCATATTCACATCCCCTCTCAACCTACTGTATTTGGTCTGGTTCTCCCTCGAAGAATTCACCTGACATACATCATACACCCTCTTTTTTTGTTTCATCATCTTCTTTATCTCCCTCGTCATCCAAGGAGCCCTTCTGGGGAGTCCAGAACCAGGGGTCACAGTCTAAGGATAAGGGGTAGGCCATTTAGGACAGAGATGAGGAGGAATTTCTTCATCCAGAGAGTGGTGAACCTATGGAATTCTCTACCACCAAAGGCAGTAGAGGCCAATTCATAAAATATATTCAAGAAGGAGTTGGATATATTTCTTAAGGCTAAAGGGATCAAGGGGTATGGGGAGAAAGCAGGGACCGGGTACTGAATTTGGATGATCAGCCATGATCGCATTGAATGGCGGAGCAGGCTCGAGGGGCCGAATGGCCTACTCCTGCTCCTATCTTCTATGTTTCTATGTTTCTATGCTTTGGTTCCCTTACCCTTCCCTCTTGTTGGAATGTACCTAGCCTGTACTTGGAACATCGCCACCTTAAAGATCACCCATTGTTCCGTTACAGTTTTTCCTGTCAGTCTTTGGTTCCATTTTGCCCTGACTAGATCCTTTCGCATCCCATTGAATCCTCAGTGTCAAGAGTCTCAGTTCGAAGGATGGACTGGTGAGACTTCAGCTTTTCAGTCTGGAAAGAAGGCTATATGCAATTTTTAAGGTTATCGAAAAAGTTAACCAGAATATTACCTTAAATTAAATTGTGTGGGTAGAACTAGGAGACATGGGAACATAGGAACAGTAGTAGGCCATTCAGCCCCTCATGCCTGTTCCGACATTCAATTAGATCATGACTAATCTGTCTCTTAACTCCAACTACCTGCCGTGGTTCTGAGAATATAGAATGCAAAAATAAGGTAACAACTCGCTCCGCATGGCCAAGGACCCTGCCAACCTAAAATGGAGGACCCTGTTAGCTTAAAATGGTGGTGCAATGTCGACATCGCTGAGTCACTTGCATATTGTGAGAGATGATCATGTTAATTCAAGAAACTGAAGGCAGCAGGAAGTAAAATGCTAATATGGCTGGCACCCACGATGTCACACCTTGCTGGTGGAACAATGTAGGGTGGAGTGCAAAGGGTATACTGACAATAGGCGATCCGAAAACACATTACCATGCATTACCATAATGATTAGGTGATCGTGAAACCATTACCTGCATATTTTCTATATTATAAACCATTCAGTGAACTGTGACTTCTTTATTTCAAACTGCCAGGCCAGGAAATCACTTTAAACTGTGTACGTGCCTCGCTCGGGATTGGTGTAGAATGTACGATGTGTTAATGTCTTTTCAAAAGTAAAGTATAATAATGTGACCCACTGTATGAAAGATTGCTTGCTCTGGTGGAACCTGTCGAGACTCTGCTGGAGTCAGAACGGTGCTGTATCAGAGTAAGTCTCCTGGGACAACAGAATAAAACAACTGTTGAACTAAACCAGTATTCGACTCAGTGTTTGTACTGAACCAGATTGAGGACCAAAAAAATCCGTTTCAACAGTTCCACATCTCTTAATCCCCTTACCTAACAAAAATCCATCAAACTCTTGGGCGAGAGTTTCAGATTTCCACTACCCTTTGTGTGAAGAAGTATTTCCTGACATCACCCCTGAACGGCCTAGCTCTAATTTGAATGTTATGCTCCCTTGTTCTGGACTCACCACTAGAGGAAATAGTCTCTCTCTATCTACTCTATTCTATAATTGTTTTAAACACCTCAATTAGATCACCCCTTAATCTTCTATATTTGAAAGAATACAAGCCTATGCAACCTGTCCTCATAATTTAACCCTTTTAACCCTGGACTCATCTTCAAACGAATTAAATGACATTTTAGGACTGCTAGCGAGTAATTCTTCTTCACACAAAGAGTGATCAACTTGTGGAATAAACTTCCAAATAAAATAATGGAGCAAAAACCTTGGAACTATTTAAGAAACTATTGGATACTACAATGGGTGGATGTTAGGACCCCTCTGGATGGACGGATTAGGTTTGGGCAACATAGCTTTCCCATCCATAATTATCTTGTAAATAATTATCCTGCCAAAACAAAGCAGGGGCTATAGTTAATGTCTTAAGTTATTAAAGTCAATATTAAGGTCAAATGGCTGCAAAGTGCCTAACAGAAATATAAGGTGCTGTTCCTTGAGCTTGCATTGAGCTTCATTGTAACAGTGTAGAAGGCCAATAACACAGAGGTTAGAGTGGGAGTGGGACAGGGAATTGAACTGTCAAGTGACAGAGCTTGGGGGTGTACTTGTCATAGTCATAGAGTCATAGGCCTAGAAATTCAGTGCCCTTAGCGCCGATTTTGCGGCGCTAGAGGGCCTAGCGCTGCAATTGGCGCCGGCGCCAAAATTGCCTGGGGCCCTTCCACCGCGGTAGACCGGTAGCGCTGCGCCGGCACCGATGACGTCATCGGTGTGCGCAGCGTCCCGGTTGCCATGCCGACGGGCCCCAGCGCCGAAATTCAGTTGCGGCCGCCTCGCCCGTGGCAGCCGCAACTAAGACTCTGGCAACAGAGTCTTACATGACTTTGCGCCGGCGCATTAAAGGCACCGCGGCGGCCGGCCGCTTTCCCGCCGGCCGCCTGGCCGCAGCTCCCTCCCCGGACTTCCCCCCCCCCTCCCCCCGGAACAGAAGCAAGCCCGGCACTTGTCCGAGGTGCCGGGCTCATTTTTAAAAAGATTTTCGCGGGCCGCGGCCGGGTGCAGGCAGCTCCTCCTTAAGGGAAGGAGGAGGCCTGCACTTCCCGAACCTGCCGCACCGCAGCGGGCGCCGCAGCGCCGGAATAGCGCTGATATTCAGGGCGTAGCGCCAGTTTTCAGACGCAACCAGCTCTCAGCAGCGCCGGCAGCCGTTTGGGCGCAGAATTGGTGAATTTTGGGCCCGACTAGCGCGACTTAGCTCCGGCACTAACTTCCGGCGCTAAAGCCCTGGCTGCGCCAAAACTCAATTTCTAGGCCATAGAGTTTTACAGCACAGAAAGAGGCCCTTCGGCCCATCGTGTCTGCGCCGCCCATCCATCCCTGTCCAGTCTAATCCCATTTTCCAGCATTTGGTCCATAGCCTTGTATGCAATGGCATTTCAAGTGCTCATCCAAATGCTTCTTGAATGTTGTGAGGGTTCCTGCCTCCACCACCCTTTCAGGCATTGAGTTCCACATTCCAACCACCCTCTGGGCGAAAAAGTTCCTCCTCAAATCCCCTCTAAATCTCCTGCCCCTTACCCTGAATCTATGCCCCCTTGTTATTGACCCCCCTACTAAGGGGAAAAGTTCCTCTTTATCTACCCTATCTATGCCCCTCATTATTTTGTACACCTCAATCAGGTCCCCCCTCAGCCTTCTCTGCTCCAAGGAAAACAACTCCAGCCTGTTCAGCCTCTCTTCATAGCTGAGGCGCTCCATCCCAGGTAACATCCTGGTGAATCTTCTCTGCACCCTCTCCAAAGCAATCACATCCTTCCTATAGTGAGGCGACCAGAACTGCACACAGTACTCCAGCTGTGGCCTCACCAGCGTTTTGTACAGCTCCATCATAACCTCCCTGCTCTTATATTCTATGCCTCGGCTAATGAAGGCAAGTATCCCATATGCCTTTTTAACCACCTTATCTACCTGCTCCGCTGCCTTCAGGGATCTATGTACATGTACACCAAGGTCCCTCTGACCCTCTGTACTTCCTAGGGTCCTACCACTCATTGTGTATTCCCTTGCCTTATTTGTCCGTCCAAAATGCATCACCTCGCACTTTTCAGGGTTAAATTCCATTTGCCACTTTTCCGCCCATCTGACCAACCCGTTTATATCGTCCTGTAGCCGGAGGCTTTCCTCCTCGCAATTTACCACCCCACCAATTTTCGTGTCATCTGCGAACTTACTGATCATACCTTTTACATTTTCATCCAAATCATTTATGTAGATCACAAACAATAAGGGACCCAGCACCGATCCCTGAGGTACCCCACTGGACACAGGCTTCCAGTCACAAAAGCAACCTTCGACCATCACCCTCTGCCTCCTGCCACTCAGCCAGTTTAGGATCCAACGCGCCAAGGCACCCTGGATCCCATGGGCTCTTACCTTCTTGACCAGTCTCCTATGCGGGACTTTGTCAAAAGCTTTACTGAAGTCCATGTAAACCACATCCACAGCATTTCCCTCATCCACCCCACTAGTCACCCCCTCGAAAAATTCGATCAGATTTGTTAGACATGATTTACCCTTGACAAAGCCATGCTGACTATCCCCGATTAATCCTTGCCTCTCCAAGTGGAGATTAATTTTGTCCCTCAGAATTTTTTCCAATAATTTCCCCACCACAGATGTTAGACTCACTGGCCTGTAATTCCCTGGTTTATCCCTGCTACCCTTCTTGAATAATGGTACTACGTTAGCTGTTCTCCAGTCCTCTGGTACATCCCCTGTGGCCAGAGAGGTTCTGAAAATTAGTGTCAGAGCCCCTGCAATCTCCTCCCTTGCCTCCCACAGCAGCCTGGGATACATCTCGTCCGGGCCTGGGGATTTATCCACTTTTTGGCCCGCTAAAACCGCTAGCACCTCCTCCCTCTCGATGCTAATATGTTCAAGTATGTCACAGTCCCCTTGCCCGATTTCTATGTCTGCATCGTCTTTCTCCATAGTGAACACAGATGCAAAAAATTCATTTAAAACCCCGCCTACATCCTCTGGCTCTACACACAGATTGCCACTTTGGTCCCTAATGGGCCCTACCCTTTCCCTGGTTATCCTCTTGCCCTTAATATACTTATAAAACATCTTAGGATTTTCCTTTATTTTGCTCGCCAGTGTTATTTCATGGCCCCTCCTCGCCCTCCTAATTTCTTTTTTAAGTATGCCCCTGCATTTTTTATACTCCTCTAGGGCTTCTTCTGTCTTTAGTCTTTTGTAACTGCCAAAAGCCCCCCTTTTATTTCTAATGCATTTTTGTATATCCCTTGTCATCCAAGGTTCCCTTTGCTTGTTGGTCCCACCCTTGACCTTTACAGGAACATGTTGGCGTTGTACTCTCTCTATTTCCCTTCTGAAAGTCTCCCACTGTTTTGATGTGGATTTTCCTATAAGCAGCTGCTCCCAGTCCACTTTGGCCAGATCCTGCCTTATCATATTAAAATCGGCCTTCCCCCAATTTAGAACCCTTATTTCCGGGCCGTCTTTGTCTTTTTCCATGACCACCTTAAATCTCACCGAATTATGGTCACTGTCGCCAAAATGCTCTCCTACTGACACTTCCACCACTTGCCCGGCTACATTCCCCAGAATTAGGTCCAGTACCGCCCCCTCTCTTGTAGGACTTTCTACATGTTGGCTCAAAAAGCTCTCCTGGATGCACTTTAAGAATTCTGCACCCTCTAAGCCTTTCACACTCTGACTGTCCCAATTTATATTGGGGAAGTTGAAATCCCCCACTATTATTACCCTATTATTTTCACACTTCTCTGAGATTTGCCTACATATCTGTTCCTCTATCTCCCCCTGACTGTTTGGGGGCCTATAGTACACTCCCAGCAAAGTGCTTGCCCCCTTTTTGTTTTTAAGTTCTACCCATATGGCCTCATTAGAGGAACCCGCTAATATATCATCCCTCCTTACAGCAGTAATTGACTCCTTAATTAATATTGCAACACCCCCTCCCCTTTTACACCCCCCTCTGTCTCGCCTGAAGATTCTATACCCCGGAATATTGAGCTGCCAGTCCTGACCCTCCCTCAACCATGTCTCCGTGATAGCAACAATATCGTACTCCCATGTGTTCAACAACAACTTCAGTTCATCCACCTTATTTGCAAGACTCCTTGCATTAAAATAAATGCCTTCCAGCCCTGCCATATTCTCTTTTGCCTTCACATATTTGCTCTGCCTTCCCAGCTGACTTGTTTTTCCCTCTGTATTTGGCCGTAAATCACCCCCTACTATAGCTCCACTCTGTACCCCAACCCCCTGCCAAGTTAGTTTAAACCCTCCCCAGCAGTGCTAGCAAACCTCCCCGCAAGGATATTGGTTCCCCCCTGGTTCAGGTGTAAACCGTCCGACTTGTACAAGTCCCACCTTTCCCAGAAGCAGACCCAGTGATCCAGGAAACTAAAGCCCTCCCCCCTGCACCATCCCTTTAGCCACGCATTCATCTGTTCTATCTTCCTATTCCTATACTTACTAGCACGTGGCACCGGGAGTAATCCAGAGATTACAACCTTTGAGGTCCTGCTCCTTAATCCTTCACCTAGCTCCCTAAATTCTTGCTGCAGGACCTCATCCCTCTTTTTACCTATGTCGTTGGTACCAATGTGGACCACGACCACTGGCTGTTCTCCCTCCCCCTCCAGAATGCCCTGCAGCCGCTCAGTGACATCCTTGACCCTGGCACCAGGGAGGCAACAAACCATCCTGGATTCACGTCTACGGCCACAGAAACGCCTATCTGTTCCCCTTGCTATAGAATCCCCTACCACTATTGCTCTCCCACTCTTTTTCCCCCCTTCCTGGGCAGCAGGAGCACCCCCAATGCCAGGAAGTTGGCCGCTGCTGCCTTCCCCTGGTGAGTCATCCCCCTCAACAGTATCCAAAGCGGTATACTTGTTTGAAAGGGGGATGTCCGCAGGGGTTCCCTGCACTACCTGCCTGCCTTTGTTGCTCCGCCTGATGGTCACCCCCTGTGCTGCCCTACCCTGAGGCGTGCACAACTCGCTAAACGTGTTATCCACGAGCCTTTCAGCATCGCGCATGCTCCAAAATTCATCCACCCGCAGCTCGAGCGCCGCAATGCGGTCTACAAGTAGCTGCAGCTGGATGCATTTCCCGCACACATGGTCATCAGGGACACTGGCAGCATCCCTGACTTCCCACATGGAGCAGGAGGAGCAGAGCACGGGTCTGAACTCTCCTGCCATGACTTACCCCTTTAATTACTTTAAAAATTTATTCAATACCCCAGTTACAGGTATGCTCTAGGGCGCTTTATTTACCAACTATCCCCACTACACCACAGAAATTTAACACCACAGAATTCAAGCTTGTATTGAAAAAAGAGAAATACTCACCAACCAATCACCTACCTGCTCCCTGGTGACGTCACACACTGATTACTTTTTACCTCTCTCCCCGCTGCTGAGTTGGTACGCCTCGCCTCTCTCCGGTTTTTATACCGGTCTCACCACACTGCTCCCGACTGGTCTCGGGCCTCGCTGGTCGCCGGGTTTTCTCCCGAGCTCCTCCTCGCTGCTCCCGCTGGTCCCGACTGGTCTCGGGCCTCGCCTCTCTCCGGTTTTTATACCGGTCTCACCACACTGCTCCCGACTGGTCTCGGGCCTCGCTGGTCGCCGGGTTTTCTCCCGAGCTCCTCCTCGCTGCTCCCGCTGGTCCCGACTGGTCTCGGGCCTCGCCTCTCTCCGGTTTTTATACCGGTCTCACCACACTGCTCCCGACTGGTCTCGGGCCTCGCTGGTCGCCGGGTTTTCTCCCGAGCTCCTCCTCGCTGCTCCCGCTGGTCCCGACTACTTGTGGATGGAACAAAAATATATACGATGCAGCAAAAAACATTGTTTTATATAAAACAGTGATAATGAATTATGCTGAGCTGCTCTTTTGTACAATGTACTGACCTAAGTCAATTATGCTTAGAACATTTGTGATTGATGCAAGATTATTAAAACTACTCGATAGCAGGGCACCAGTCTTTCTCCTGGCAAATCAATGCAAACCGAATTCTGAAACCTGCACCATCAACAAGAAACAAATTAGAGTATCACATTAAGCTAAGCTTCAGGATTCTGCAGAATACACAATCAGGGACATAATGTAATTTCTTCAGAATAAATAAAAGAGAAACAAGTTGGGATTTATTTTGCATCAGTTGCACAAGCATTTCCCACTAAACAGGAAACTAAAGGCTAACTATGTTATTCACTCTCATTACTCGTAACATGTCCTTAAATTTTCATTAATTGACCACAGTCATTGGTAGCAGTTTTATTGTGTATCAGGGTGCCACATAAAAAAGGCCATCTAAATATTTCCTCTGATGGAAACCAAGCTACTCACTGCATGCTGTAAATTTCTTCCACAGCTGAGCAGATTAATTGCCACACCAATTAAACTAATATGATGAGAAGTGCTGTACACAAAGGCCATTTAAAAATGTGCCACGGGTCAGGAAGGTGAGAACAAACAAATCTTTTCATTAACGAGAGCTAGATTTGGGTAGGTTTTTTTTTGATTCTCAAAAACCTAGACAGGAAGAGCTAAATACATTAGATCTTCATCAGGAGATAATTATATGCTCGAGTATACTGGTGACAAGATGCCAAATGACTGTAATGACGCTTACATGCCTGGGCAGAATTTTATCAATGGGGGCGCATTGGGGGCGGGATTGCTGCTGGTCAGGTTTCAGTCCCGCCCCCAATGACGTCTGGCCAACCCACGCTATTTTCCCTTGATTGACCTTGTTAAGCCCGCCCTGCAGGCCTAGCAGGCCAATTAAGGGAAAGCCGGTGACAGAGAACATCAACGTATGACGTTTCATCTGTCAACATTTTTGACAGATGAATTGTCATTGTTTGACAGCTTTGAGAAGCTGTCAAACACTGACAATCTCTGTTCTTTGGTGTGTCCTTGTACTCAAGACGCACCAAACCTCTTTCCTGAGCAGAAATCAGTTGGCTGTTGCATCGGAGAATGCAGCAGCCATTCTGTCATCTCTGCCGTGGAGATGAGGAGCCTCCGGATCCCCAAGTGTTGAAGCCTGCAGGAAGAAACAAAGGTAAGGAAACCTTTTCTAAAACTTTTCACTCACCTCCCATACTTACATCTCCACACTTGCACCCATCACAAACCTCCACAGCACACTTTTCGACCCCTCTCACCCCCGCAGACCCACTGCTCGCTTCGCTGACCCTGGCGGGGTTTCCCGACGTCGGGAAGCCCGCACTTGTGTTGGTAAAATGGGGAAAAGCCGCTTAACTGCCTATTAACTACCTGTTAACAGGCAGTTAAGTGGCTGTAATTCCCTTCCCGCCTCGAGGAGACGGGTCCCTGCGCGAGTCGGGGACCCGCCTCCCGGGAAGATGGCATGGAGGCGGGTTGGGAGCAGGTTCGGTACCCGCTCCCAGTGTCTGCCATTTTCCCAGCTGTCCCGCCTCCAAACCCACCTCCCCAGGGCTGGCAAAATTCCCTCCATAGACTTGTATAAACATGCACACTTGAAACACTGGATTGGAAGAATTGGTTGCTTGAAATAATTGACCATCTGCTGTCTAAAGTAGAAACTGTACAACATGCCAACTAATGTTACATGCACTGACTTTAGTGTTTTAGACATTTCACTGTATAGTCACAACTATTCATTCTATTTAGTTACACGTCCTAATATAGATCTGTTATTAGTTTATTTGCAGTTATTATTTACTAAAGTAGCTCAATACTTAAAATGGTATTCATGCTCCTTTTATTTAAAAAGTAAACTAGACTTTAACAAAAATGGTATCATTTAAATTTTCATTCTTTTAATAATGAGCCACTTCACATACCAATGGGTCTTTACCATGCCCTGGATCTATCACTGGAAAAAAAGCATGAATTTGTACCGTGAGATTTGTCCAGGATATCAAACAAACTTTTTATGAAATGTGCATTCTTGGTTCCTGACCAGGCATCACCAGAAGAAAGGCCTGGTCAAAAGGTCAACTCATTTAAGAAGAACAAGTGCTTTAGTGCAAGTACTGGTAGCCCATTTTGTATCTTTACAACTGTATTCCCCATGTACTGATCTAATGGTTGCTCAAGATATGGAGATTGATGTACTCACTTGTGCATATAGTGCTGCTGCAGAATACATAATTTGGCACATGGGCCCAGGAAATTGGGACTAAACAGTATTATGTTTTTCCTCATCGACTGGATTAAAACACAAGCTATACACTTCAATGTTATAAAATCTATGCTTCCTTGGTGATTTGTTGAACAGAAAAAGAAAGTGAGAAGACAATTTCCTGTAAGAAGTGAAATTTTGACAGCGGTGGCGACGGCGGACCTGTGTGGAGCGAGGCGGCGGCGGTGATATAAAGAGGTGAGGAGCAGGTAGGCCCCACAGCAGCGGTGGCGGCGGCGGCAGAGACTGTGTGGAGCGAGGCGGCGGCGGTGATATAAAGAGGCGAGGAGCAGGTAGGCTTACCAATCTCCGAGCTCAGAGTGAGGGAGAGAGAGAAGTAAAAAGTAATCGAAGTTTGACGTCACCAGAAAGCAGGTAAGTGATTGGTTGGTGAGTATTTCTCTCTTTCTCCTTTTTTCCAAACTTAAATTTTGTGGTTTATAGTTTATAGGGTGTCTATGGTGTAGCGGGGACTGCTGGTAAACCAGGGCACTTCAGTATATCATTTAATTGTAGTGTAATTGGTGGGATTGATTTGATTTAATTTAATTTGAATTAATTAAAGGGTAAGTCATGGCAGGGCAGCTCGGCCCCGTGGTATGCTCCTCCTGCGCTATGTGGGAAATCAGGGACACTTCCTGTGTCCCTGACGACCATGGGTGCGGGAAGTGTATCCAGCTGCAGCTACTGACAGACCGCATTGCGGCACTGGAGCTGTGAGTGGATACATACTGGAGCAATCGCGATGCTGAGGACGTCATGGATAACACGTTTAGGGATTTCATCACACCGCAGGTAAAGGCTGCACAGGCAGGAAGAGAATGGGTGACCACAAGGTAGAGTAAGAAGCGCAGGTAGGTAGTGCAGGGGTCCCCTGTGACCATCCCCCTCTCAAACAGATATACCACTTTTGATATTGTTGGGGAGGATGCCTTATCAGAGGAAGGCAGCAGCAGCCAACTTCCTGGCACCGTGGGTGGTTCTACTGCACAGGATGGGAGGAAAAAGAGTGGGAGAGCTATAGTAATAGGGGGTTCTATTGTAAGGGGAATAGATAGGCATTTCTGCGGCCGCAAACATGACTCCAGGATGGTATGTTGCCTCCCTGGTTCAAGGGTCAGGGATGTCTCAGAATGGCTGCAGAACATTTTGGAAGGGGAGGGTGAACAGCCAGTTGTCGTGCTGCATATAGGCACCAACGAAATAGGTAAAAAATGGGATGAGGTCCTAAAAGCTGAATATAGGGAGTTAGGAGGTAAATTAAAAAATAGGACCTCAAAGGTAGTAATCTCAGGATTGCTACCAGTGCCACGTGCTATTCAGAGTAGAACTAGAAGGATATTTCAGATGAATACGTGGCTAGAGGAATGGTGCAAGGGGGAGGGATTCAAATTCCTGGGACATTGGAACCTGTTCTGGGGGAGGTGGGACCAGTACAAACCGGACGGTTTGCACCTGGGCGGGACCGAAGTCCTAGGGGGAGTGTTTGCTAGTGCTCTGGGGGAGGGTTTAAACTAAAATGGCAGGGGGTTGAGAACCTGAGCAGGGAGACATAGGAAAGGGAAACAAGGATAGAAGCAAAAGACAGGAAGGAGAAAAACAAAGGTGGCAGTCAGAGAAATCAAGGGTTTAAATCAAACATGGCCACAGTAAATAATAATTCTAAAAGGTGTAAGAGTGTTAAAAAAACAACCCTTGTGTCTTAATGCGAGGAGCATAAGGTGGATGAATTAGCTGTGCAAATAGAGGTAAACGGATATGATATGATTGGGATTACGGAAACATGGCTCCAGGGTGACCAAGGCTGGGAACTCAACATCCACGGGTATTCAATATTCAGGAAAGATAGGCAAAAAGGAAAAGGAGGTGGGGTAGCATTGCTGGTTAAAGAGGGGATTAACACAATTGAAAGGAAGGATATTACCTCTGATGATGTGGAATCTGTATGGGTAGAACTGAGAAATACCAAGGGGCAGAAAACGTTAGTGGGAGTGATATACAGACCTCCAAACAGTAATACGGAGGTTGGGGATGGCATTAAATGGGAAATTAGAGACGCGTGCAATAAGGGCACAGCAGTTATCATGGGTGACTTTAATCTACATATAGATTGGGCTAACCAAATTAGTAACAATACTGTGGAGGAGGAATTCCTGGAGTGTACACAGGATGGTTTCCTGGACCAATATGTCAAGGAACCAACTAGAGATCAGGCCATCTTAGACTGGGTATTATGTAATGAGAAAGGATTAATTAGCAATCTTGTTGTGTGAGGCCCCTTGGGTCGGAGCGATCATAATATGATAGAATTCTTCATTAAGATGGAGAGTGAAGTAATTGACTCAGAGACTAGGGTCCTGAATTTAAATAAAGGAAACTACAATGGTATGAGGCGCGAGTTGGGTAGGATTGATTGGGGAATGTTTCTCAAAGGGTTGATGGTTGATAGGCAATGGCAAACATTCAAAGATCGCATGGATGAACTACAGAATTTGCTCATCCCTGTCTGGCATAAAAATAAAACAAAAAAGGTGACTCAACCGTGGCTAACAAGGGAAATTAGGGATAGCATAAGATCCAAGGAGAAGACAGAAAAAGCAGTAAACCTGAGTATTGGGAGCAGTTTAGGATTCAGCAAAGGAGGACAAAGGGATTAGTTAAGAGGGGGAAAATAGAGTACGAGAGTAAGCTTGCTGGGAACATAAAAACTGACTGTAAAAGCTTTTATAGATATGTGAAGAGAAAAAGATTGGTGAAGTCAAGCGTAGGTCCCTTGCAGTCAGAATCAGGGGAATTTATAAAGGGGAACAAAGAAATGGCTGACCAATTGAATACATACTTTGGTTCTGTCTTCACAAAGGAGGACACAAAAAACCTCCCAGAGATGTCGGGGAACATAGGGTCTAATGAGAGGGAGGAACTGAAAGAAATCAGTATTTGTAGGGAAATGGTGTTAGGGAAATTTATGGAATTGAAGGCTGATAAATCCCCAGGGCCTGATAATCTACATCCTAGGGTACTTAAGGAAGTGGCCCGAGAAATAGTTATGCATTGCTGGTCATCTTCCAAAATTCAATAGACTCTGGAACAGTTCCCATGGATTGGAGGGTACCTAATGTTACCCCACTATTCAAAAAAGGTGGTAGAGAGAAAGCGGGGAATTATAGACCGGTAAGCCTGACATCGGTAGTGGGGAAAATGCTAGAGTCCATTATAAAAGATGTAATAGCAGAGCACTTGGAAAACAGTGACAGGATCGGACAAAGTCAACATGGATTCACAAAAGGTAAATTGTGTTTGACTAATCTACTGGAATTTTTTGAGGATGTAACTGGTAGAATAGATAAGGGAGAACCAGTGGATGTGGTGTATTTGGACTTTCAGAAGGCTTTCGATAAGGTCCTGCATAAGAGATTAGCGTGTAAAGTTAAGGCACATGGGATTGGGGGCAAGGTTCTGACTTGGATAAAGAACTGGTTGGCAGACAGGAAGCAAAGAGTAGGAATAAATGGCTCTTTTTCCGAGTGGCAGGCAGTGACTAGTGGGGTACCGCAGGGATCGGTCCTAGGACCCCAGCTATTCACAATATATATTAATGATCTAGACGAGGGAACTAGATGTAATATCTCCAAGTTTGCAGACGACACAAAGCTGGGTGGGCGTGTGTGCTGTGAGGAGGATGCCGAGAAACTCCAGTATGATTTGGACAGGTTGGGTAATTGGGCAGAAGCATGGCAGATGCAGTATAATGTGGATAAATGCGAGGTTATCCACTTTGGTGGCAAAAACAGGAAGGCAGATTATTATCTGAACGGCAATAGATTGGGAGAAGGGGAAGTGCAACGAGACCTGGGTGTCCTTGTGCACCAGTCGCTGAAGGTAAGCATGCAGGTGCAGCAGGCGGTTAAGAAGGCAAATGGTATGTTGGCCTTTGTAGCGAGAGGGTTCGAGTACAAAACAAGGATGTCTTGTTGCAGTTGTACAGGGCCTTGGTGAGACCACACCCTGAGTATTGTGTGCAGTTTTGGTCGCCTTATCTGAGGAAGGATGTTCTTGCCATGGAGGGAGTGCAGCGAAGATTCACCAGACTGATACCTTGGATGGCAGAAACATAGACACATAGAAACATAGAAAATAGGAGCAGGAGTAGGCCATTCGGCCCCTCGAGCCTGCTCCGCCATTCAATGCGATCATGGCTGATCATCCAAATTCAGTACCCGGTCCATGCTTTCTCCCCATACCCCTTGATCCCTTTAGCCTTGAGAAATATATCCAACTCCTTCTTGAATATATTTAATGAATTGGCCGCTACTGCCTTCTGTGGTAGAGAATTCCACAGGTTCACCACTCTCTGGGTGAAGAAATTCCTCCTAATTTCTGTCGTAAATGGCCTACCCCTTATCCTTAGACTGTGAGCCCTGGTTCTGGACTCCCCGACCATCGGGAACATCCTTCCAGCATCTAGTCTGTCTAATCCTGTTAGAATTTTATAAGTTTCGATGAGATCCCCTCTCATTCTTCTATACTCCAGCGAGTACAAGCCCAATCGATCCAATCTCTCCTCATATGTCATTCCTGCCATCCCAGGTATCAGCCTGGTGAATCTTCGCTGAACTCCTTCCATGGCAAGAACATCCTTCCTCAGATAAGGCGACCAAAACTGCACACAATACTCAAGATGTGGTCTCACCAAGGCCCTGTACAACTGCAGCAAGACATCCTTGTTCCTGTACTCAAACCCTCTCGCTACGAAGGCCAACATACCATTTGCCTTCTTAACTGCCTGTTGCACCTGCATGCTTACTTTCAGGGACTGGTGCACAAGGACACCCAGGTCTCGTTGCACTTCCCCTTCTCCCAATCTATTGCCATTCAGATAATAATCTGCCTTCCTGTTTTAGCTACCAAAGTGGATAACCTCACATTCATCCACATTATATTGCATCTGCCATGCTTCTGCCCAATCACCCAACCTGTCCAAATCATCCTGGAGTTTCTCGGCATCCTCCTCACAGCACACACACACACCCAGCTTTGTGTCGTCTGCAAATTTGGAGATATTACATCTAGTTCCCTTGTCTAGTTCATTAATATATATTGTGAATAGCTGGGGTCCAAGGACCGATCCCTGCGGTACCCCACTAGTCACTGCCTGCCACTCGGAAAAAGACACGTTTATTCCAACTCTTTGCTTTCTATCTGCCAACCAGTTCTCTATCCAAGTCAGTACCTTGCCCCCAATCCCATGTGCCTTAACTTTACACGCTAATCTCTTATGCGGGGCCTTATCGAAAGCCTTCTGAAAGTCCAAATACACCACATCCACTGGTTCTCCCTTATCTATTCTACCAGTTACATCCTCAAAAAATTCCAGTAGATTAGTCAAGCACAATTTACCTTTTGTGAATCCATGTTGACTTTGTCCGATCCTGTCACTGTTTTCCAAGTGCTCTGCTATTACATCTTTTATAATGGACTCTCGCATTTTCCCCACTACCGATGTCAGGCTTACCAGTAATTCCCCGTTTTCTCTCGACCACCTTTTTTGAATAGTGGGGTAACATTAGCTACCCTCCAATCCATGGGTACTGTTCCAGATTCCATCGAATGTTGGAAGATGATCAGCAATGCATCTACTATTTCTGGGGCCACTTCCTTAAGTACCCTAGGATGTAGATTATCAGGCCCTGGGGATTTATCGGCCTTCAATCCCATCAATTTCCTTAACACCATTTCCCTACAAATACTGATTTCTTTCAGTTCCTCCCTTTCATCAGACCCTATGTTCCCCGACATCTCTGGGAGGTTATTTGTGTCCTCCTTTGTGAAGACAGAATCAAAATATATATTTAATTGGGCTGCCATTTCTTTGTTCCCCATTATAAATTCCCCTGATTCTGACTGCAAGGGACCTACACTTGACTTCACCAATCTTTTTCTCTTCACATACAGGTAGACTACCCTTTATCCGGACTTCCGAAAACCGAAACCCTCTAAAAACCGAAGGTTTTTTCGTTCAGCGTAAGTCGTGCGTACGAACGAAAAAACCTTCGGTTTTTAGAGGGTTCCGGTTTCGGAAGTTCGGATAAAGGGTAAGTCGTGCGCACGACCCCCCCGCCGACCCCCCCGGCCCCGACAACCGCCGACCCCGCCAGCCCCGACAACCGCCGACCCCCCCGTGGACCCCGCCGGCCCCGACAACCGCCGATCCCCCCCGCCAGCCCCGACAACCGCCGACCCCCCCGCGGACCCCGCCGGCCCCGACAACCGCCGATCCCCCCCGCCGACCCCCCCGCGGACCCCGCCAGCCCCGACAACCGCGGACCCCGCCGGCCCCGACAACCGCCGACCCCCCCGCGGACCCCGCCGGCCCCGACAACCGCCGACCCCACCAGCCCCGACAACCGCCGACCCCCCCGCGGACCCCGCCGGCCCCGACCCCCGCCGACCCCGACTGACTTACGCTGAGCGTCAGCGTAAGTCGTGCGCACGACCCCCCGCCGACCCCCCCGCGGACCCCCGCCGACCCCCCCCCCGCGGACCCACCTTCCGAAATCCGAAATTCTCCTTTATCCGAAACTCGGCTGGTCCCGAGGTTTTCGGATAAAGGATAGTCTACCTGTATCTATAAAAGCTTTTACAGTCAGTTTTTATGTTCCCTGAAAGCTTACTCTCATATTCTATTTTCCACTTCTTAATTAATACCTTTGTCCTCCTTTGTTGAATCCTAAACTGCTCCCAATCCTCAGGTTTACTGCTTCTTCTGGCCAATTTATATGTCCTCTCCTTGGATCTTATGCTATCCCTAATTTCCCTTGTTAGCCACGGTTGAGTCACCTTTTTGTTTTATTTTTATGCCAAACTGGGATGAACAAATTCTGTAGTTCATCCATGCAGTCTTTGAATGTTTGCCATTGCCTATCCACCGTCAACATTTTGAGTGACATTCCCCAATCAATCCTACCCAACGTGCACCTCAGACCATCGTAGTTTCCTTTATTTAAATTCAGGACCCTAGTCTCTGAGTCAACAACTTCATTCTCCATCTTAATGAAGAATTCTATCATATTATGATCGCTCCGACCCAAGGGGCCTCGCACAACAAGATTGTTAATTAATCCTTTCTCATTACATAATGCCCAGTCTAAGATGGCCTGATCTCTGGTTGGTTCCTCAACATATTGGTCCAGGAAACCATCCCGTAAACACTCCAGGAATTCCTCCTCCACAACATTGTTACTAATTTGGTTAGCCCAATTTATATGTAGATTAAAGTCACCCATGATGACTGCTGTGCCCTTATTGCACGCTTCTCTAATTTCCCTTTAATGCCATCCCCAACCTCCGCCTTACTGTTTAGAGGTCTATATACCACTCCCACTAACGTTTTCTGCCCCTTGGTATTTCTCAGTTCTACCCATACACATTCCACATCATCAGAGCTAATATCCTTCCTTACAATTGTGTTAATCCCTTTAACCAGCAAGTCTACACCACCTCCCTTTCCTTTTTGCCTATCTTTCCTGAATATTGAATACCCGTGGATGTTGAGTTCCCAGCCTTGGTCACCCTGGAGCCATGTTTCCGTAATCCCAATCAAATCATAATCGTTTACCTCTATTTGCGCAGCTAATTCATCCACCTTATTACGAATGCTCCTCGCATTAAGACACAAAGGGGGAGAAATTGGGTGAGTAGCGCCACCTGTTAGCGCCTAAAGAGGCAGTCAGTGGCTGTAACGCCACTGGCTGCGCCTCCCGCGATATTCAGCAGGGGCGCTAATGGTGGCATTAGCCTTTTGCGCTGCGCCGCCACCGATGACGTCATCGGTGTGCGCAGCGCCCCATTCGCGCCCCGATCGCTATATTTGGTAGCGAACGCCACTGTAGCGCCGTTCACTACCTGCGCCTGGTTCACGGGGCCTTGCTGCGCCGGCAGAGGCGCAAGTTAAGGTGGAGGTGCGGGGCGGCCGCTTTTTTGGCGGCCGCCTGCCAGCACCTCCATCCCTGGCCTCCTGGTCCCCACCCCCGCGGCATTGCCGGCTGTTTCCCGAGAGCCCGGCACTTCCACTTGGTACCGGGCTCTTTTGCCAGCACTCGCGATCGGGGCTCGCGCTGCTGCAGGCCCCTCCCCCTTAACAGTGGGAGGAAGGCCTGCAGTACCGCAGCATGCCGTGCCGCAGCGTGTGGCGCTGCGGCACGTAGCGCTGCGAAATTCACGTTCAGTGCCCTAAGAGGGACGCGGAGCGCCTCGAGCCGCGCCCCATCTCCCTCTAGGGGCACTTCAACTGAATTTGCGGCGATCGCTAATGCGGCGAACGCGGCGCAAATTCCAGTGCCCAGGCGAACTTTGCGCCGCTTGGGCGCCTCAGGCCAATTTCTAGGCCAAAGCCTTCAGGCTTGTTTTTTTAACGCTCTTAGACCTGTTAGAATTATTATTTACTGTGGCCATGTTTGAATTAAACTGTTGATTTCTCTGACTGCTACTTTTGTTTTTCTCCTTCCTATCTTTTTTTTAAATCTTTGTTACCCTTTCCTCTGTCCCTCTGCTCAGGTTCCCAACCCCCTGCCATTTTAGTTTAAACCCTCCCCCAGAGCACTAGCAAACACTCCCCCTAGGACATCGGTCCCGGCCCTGCCCAGGTGCAAACCATCCGGCTTGAACTGGTCCCACCTCCCCCAGAACCGGTTCCAATGTCCCAGGAATTTGAATCCCTCCCCCTCACACCATTCCTCTAGCCACGTATTCATCTGAAATATCCTTCTATTTCTACTCTGACTAGCACGTGGCACTGGGAGCAATCCTGAGATTACTACCTTTCAGGTCCTATTTTTTAATTTACCTCCTAACTCCCTATATTCAGCTTTTAGGACCTCATCCCGTTTTTTACCTATATCGTTGGTACCTATATGCACCACGACAACTGGCTGTTCACCCTCCCTTTCCAAAATGTTCTGCAGCCGCTCTGAGGCATCCTTGACCCTTGCACCAGGGAGGCAACACACCATCCTGGAGTCTCGTTTGCGGCCGCAGAAATGCCTATCTATTCCCCTTACAATAGAATCCCCTATTACTATAGCTCTACCCCTCTTTTTCCTACTGTCTTGTGCAGCAGAGCCACCCCTGGTGCCAGGAAGTTGGCTGCTGCTGCCTTCCTCTGATAAGTCATCCCCCCCAACAGTACTCAAAGTGGTGTATCTGTTTGAGAGGGGGATGTCCACAGGGGACCCCTGCACTACCTGCCTGTGCCTAGTACTCTGTCTGTTGGTCACCCATTCCCTTTCTGCCTGTCCAGCCTTTGCCTGCGGTGTGACCAACTGATCAAACGTGCTATTCACGACATCCTCAGCATTGCGAATGGTCCAGTATGAATCCAATCGCAGCTCCAGTGCCGCAATGTGGTCTGCCAGTAGCTGCAGCTGGACACACTTCCTGCACACACGGTTGTCAGGGTCACAGGAAGTGTCCCTGAGTTCCCACGTATCGCTGGAGGAGCATACCACGGCACCGGGCTGTCCTGCCATGACTTACCCTTTAGTTAATTGCAATTAAATTAAATCAAATCAATCCCACCAATTTCACTACAGTTAAATGATATATTTAAGGGTCCTGGTTTATAAACAGTCCCCGCTACACCACAGAGAGCTTAAAAACTATAAACCACAGAGTTAAAGTTTAAAAAGAGAGAAATACTCACCAACCAATCACTTACCTGCTTTCTGGTGACGTCACACTTCGATTACTTTTTACTTCTCTCCCTCTCTGTGAGATTGGAGATTAGTAAACCTACCTGGTCTCTTGGAGCCTTTTATAGCCCCGCTGCCGCCGCTGAAATTCCCGCCGACGCTCGGCGGCCTACCTGGTCTCTTGGAGCCTTTTACAGCCCCGCTGCCGCCGCTGAAATTCCCGCCATTGCTCTGAGGCCTACCTGGTCTCTTGGAACCTTTTATAGCCCCGCTGCCACCGGGCAGGAATAACGTATGAGGAGAGATTGGGTCGATTGGGCTTATACTCGCTGGAGTTTAGAAGAATGAGAGGGGATCTCATTGAAATAAAATTCTAACAGGACTAGACAGACTGGATGCAGGAAGGATGTTCCCGATGACCGGGGAGTCCAGAACCAGGGGTCACAGTCTAAGGATAAGGGGTAAGCCATTTAGGACAGAGATGAGGAGGAATTTCTTCACCCAGAGAGTGGTGAACCTGTGGAATTCACTACCACAGAAGGCAGTGGAGGCCAATTTATTAAATATATTCAAGAAGGAGTTGGATATATTTCTTAAGGCTAAAGGGATCAAGGGATATGGGGAGAAGGCAGGGAAAGGGTACTGAATTTGGATGATCAGCCATGATCTCATTGAATGGCGGAGCAGGCTCGTGGGGCCAAAT
Source organism: Somniosus microcephalus (assembly GCF_052327205.1). Lineage (NCBI taxonomy): Eukaryota > Metazoa > Chordata > Chondrichthyes > Squaliformes > Somniosidae > Somniosus > Somniosus microcephalus. The sequence goes on from NC_140989.1 coordinate 308,186,139, forward strand.
GGCCTACTCCTGCTCCTATCTTCTATGTATCTTAGAAAGAAACTTAGGGCACAATTAAAATAACACCAATAAATTATTAGTGCCAATGCCAATACCTAGCCAATATTTTGTAGAACAAAAATGAAATCTAATAGGCAAGATGGTGTAATATTATTATGGCCTTTGCATACATAATTCTCTATTACATTTGCTTTCAGTATTGTTTAGTGACACTGATAGGGCCAGAGCACCATGGAATAATGACGTCCACCACATCCCCCAGTCATGACTTGTTAAAAAATGACTGCAGCTATTTTGTTTGCATAACACAAAATCTGTTCTGGATCTTTATCCCACCAAGATCAGGATGCTTACATTGAAAATCTGTTCTTTCTAGAAAAACTTATGAAATGATGGCTACTACCAATATGATCCTATTCATAATGTTAGAATGAGGCTAATGAAATCCCGAAGAGCAAATAAAATCAAGATGGCACTGCCTATCATAAAACTAAGGGACCCCAAAAGTATGCAGACTGCGATCCCAGAGTTTGTAGGGACAGTGGCAGGACACCTCATTTGCATGCGTTCAGCAGCTGGGTGAGCACATTGTGGGCGCCCATGTGTTCCATGCGGCTGGAAAATACGATGTTTGCCCAAGATCCCATGGAACACCCTCCCCCTCAGCCCCTTTAATAGAGCACCGATTCACAGTTGAAGAAAAATACTCATCTGCTTTACCATACCAGCCGCTAGTGTTACACTGGGTCCCTTCTGAGCCAGGGAGGTAGGAACTCCTGGCGTAGAGAATCCCCACCTCTGGATCTGTTGCTCAGCATCATTTGCCTTGAAATGAGCAAGTTCTGCCCCATGGCAAAAATTGGCTTGAGCTAGCCCATGACAGAGGGTCATCTTACGGATGGGTGGAGTTGCAGAGAGGAGGCTATTTCAAATTTTGAGATCGGAGTCCCTCTCCCGAATTTGAAAAGGCTACTGTTGCACATAAAGCTTTTTCAGAGAGCTTGGCAAAGGCTAATTGAGAGAGCTTGGCAAAGGCTAATTCAGAGAGCTTGACACATTGGCTAAGGGCATAAAATCTGGTGGGATAGCAGCTCTGAAAGGATTGTGACTCCCCATTAAAGGGAAAGTTATAGGGGTGGCAGAAAAGCTGAGTAATTCTTCAGAATGGCATAAAGGAGATACGTGAGCAAAACTACTCCTTCTGATGCTAAAGGCTTCGATATTAATAGGGTGACGCACTGGGAGCGGGGGCGGGTGGAATCCGATATCACGTGGGAAACCCGGAAGCATGTCCAGCGCATCTGTCAGCAGCTTTTTAACTCAGCCACTTCATTATAATTTTACTTCCGGGTTTGTCGTCCAATCCGCGGCCGCGGAGCATGAGGACCCGCATGACGCAATCTCAACTCCAGTATTTAAAGAGCGAATCCAAAGAAGCAATTTGAAGGAGTGAAATATGATTATCTCCATAATCATGACTTGCAGCATATTCTTACCTTGTCAGAACTAATTCATGTCTTTTATCTCCGACATGGCCGTCACGTGTGCAGAAGTCAGTGGAAGTCATCGACGATTCCTCAGAAGGCTTGGGTCCTCTGAGGGTGTACCATCGCAGGACTCATGCATACCATGCACCAGTTCAGATACCCGCACTTCAGTGGGACCACATAGGGAGATAGTTGGGTTTTCACCTGGTGACTCACATTTCACAAGTGAGCAAGAGCAGCTGGTGGTGACAGGCACTGCAGTGCAGAGTCCGCGTCGGAGGGCATAGCCATCGCCAAGCTTTCCTCAGCTGGACACAGATAGTGCACCCCAGGGGCCATCGATGAAAAGGAGAATCGTTGAGCAGCAGCAGACAATGTGCAATGCATTGACAGGCCTTCCAAGCACACTCACGACGATTGTAGAGAGGCTGGAACAGTCCGCCTCAAGCATGAGTGGGTTGGTGTTGCAGGGCATTGCAATGATGTGTTCTTGCATGGATAGAGTGGCCAACACCATGGAACGTCAAACACAGCTATCAACTGAGTCTGTGCACACCTTGACCACAGCCATGCAGATTCTAGATGCCAACATGCCTGCCACCTTAAATAGAATGACAGATACCTTAGCCTTAGCCTTACAATGCTGCCCTGATCTCTACCAAAGTGCTCACCACCACAGTTGTAGCAGTGAAATCCAGTTGGGACATGAGAGGGACAATGACGAAAGGGGACAAGGAAATGGGGACTCCACTCAAAGCGCTTCCACTTCTCACCCGTTGCCCCGCCCTGAGTCAGTAGCCCACATGCTGCCTCGTCTCCGGATGGCTGAGTCTACCCCTGCACATGTGCAGGTGGAACAGCTTTTGGCGGGGACCTCATAGGCTCCAAAACCCAAATGACGTCGGCCAAGAGCATCTCAGCAGTCAGAGCAGGGATCTGAGCAGCCTGCTGCTGCCTCTGCTCAAGCCACAGGGGTTGCACCACGTAGGAGTAGTAGGAAAAGGAAGAGCAAGTCTTTGAAGTTGCACAAGGATATGCACATAGGTGTATGAAAAAATGTTGCATTGTTAAGTTTCTGTTCTTTAGTTAGGTCACATAAATATTATTTTACACCACTTTCCCAACTTGTCCATTTTTGGCTGCTGGGTGGCAAGTTATTTTTAACTTTTTTGGTCCCCATCAATTCATGTGTTCCGATTCATCATCAATGGGGGGATGTTCAAGGGGTGGTTGGTTGTTTGCAGGACAGCTTTGTGTCAGTGGCATTGCGGGGAGAGGAGACGGGAAGTGTGGCCATTGCATGTGCTTGTGACATGGGTCCACTGGTGCAAACTAAGTGAACCTTGCATTAATAAGGGCAATCCTGGAATCCTGTGAAGCAATGTGAGCAGCTGGGGGTTGCATTGCCCTCATCACCTTCCTTCTCCTTCTCCTCTTCCTTCCCTCTGAATCGTCCGAGGGGTATCTGAGCTCTTCACCTTGTTTCTTCCACAGTTCCCCTCTCTGCTGCTCACCTCTCTGCCACTCCTCTCTCTGTTGTCCAGCTACAGGTCTCTCAACAGCAGGCTGGTGCTGCTGCTGGTCTTATTGGCCCTCATCAGAGGTCCTAAGGCAGCCATACCGCCACCTATCCTGATGTGTTTGAGAAAACCTCCAAAGTGTAGAAAGTAACCTCTCAGCAAAAGTACTGTGAGCAAATCCTTCCCCACGAGCAGGTAAGGAAGCAGGTTGTGAGTACTGAGTGTTTATTGTAATATTTCCTTGAGTTTGATTCAGCCCCCTCAATTGCCGCTGTGCTCTCGCCTTACCTTTACTGGCGACTTTCAGGAAGCCCAGGAAACCCGTGGACCCGACATTAATCTTGAAAGTGCGTGTAAATATCGCTTTAATTGAGCAATTAACAAAGTTAATTGGCAACCTGCCTCTCCCGAGGAGGTTGCGGCACACAGCCTAACGCGCTGGAGTGAAATGCGGAAGTCGGTGGGTTGGGGCTGTCTTCCTGACGCACTGTAATTTTCCCCAGATTTAACCCCAGATCTGCACCCAAAACACACTCCACCATGTTAAAATTCCCATCAAAGAGCCCTGTTGCTGGCGTTAATCGAAGAAGGGTGGTTGTATTTGAGGCTGAAGACCATACGAACGTAGGAATTGCTAGACAAAAAAAGACCAAGTCCATCTGGTTCACCTTCTACCATCCTGGTAGTCACACAATACAATGATATTGGAGTTGTTGGCTAAATCATTGCAATCAATCTCTATCAATTAGTTTACAACAGATCCAGGCATGATGCAAGGAAAACACCAGTGGTGGAGTGCTTTGGGAAACATAGGTCCAAAGTGACCTGTTCCTCCCAGGCATGCTACACTTAGTACATGTCATATCTCAAATTACTCATATACTGTACCCCAAAATGAAAGAAATATATATAATTTGCATTTAAATCAATCAATACTAACTCCTTAAAATTTCTGGATGATTTGCTTTTACATTTACTTTATCTCAAGATTACCTCTTCCCCCTCCCACCACAATTATATGCATCAACAATCTCCAGCTACTGCAGAGAATATTTATGGCAATACTGTATTTATTTCTGCAGGTACAGGTAATAAAATTATTGAAACTCTTATACCTGATTGTGTTTTCATTATTAGGGGCAATTAGTTTTACTCCAAGTTTAAACTGGTTGTGAAATAAACTGATTTCCAGTTCCTCCTCAGTTCTGCAGATAAAGGTTATGTTTCAAAATTCTTAAATGCTTCTGGAGCCATCTTTTTAACAGCAGGTGCTGTACGGATATGTGTCCAAGTACTGCATGAATGTGTTTTCTTCATGGTATTTGAGCTGTCAAACATGATTTACAAAAGTACCTTGAGAACTGAGGAGGTAGAGACCTACAGTGGGAACAGTACAATTAATTTTACAAGATCTTTTGTAACACCTGTTGTTACAAAGATGGAAAAATGTAAAAGTGCATGAACTTAGTGTCTGTGGACTAGAAGAACAAGAGAGACAAAGGAAACCTGATGTAAAGAAGAAACATGATTTAATGTGAATAACAGGTTTTTAAATATCTGATAATACAATGGCAACAATAATAAGGTGGAGAAATAAAGAATGTGAGACCACAAAATATACCAATGAATCCATTAACTAACCAGCAATTATAAAGAAGGAGGAGGAGGAAGTGTCATGCACAATCCCACTGTCAGTATGCAAATGATGATGAAACATTTCAATGTCATACATTAAGGGGCATTGCTCAGCAAAGTTTCAAAGTCTGCTCCTCAGGCAGTAATTTTCATTATCAGTGATCATCAGAGGTCACTGAAAACTCTTGTAATCCACAGACATGGTACCTTTACTGCAGGTACAAGAATTAAACTGGTACCTGCTATAAGACCTGTGCAAGTTTGCTGCTTCCAAAAGCTCCTTGCTCAGGCAAAACAGAGACCTACATGTAAAAAATTAAAAAGAAAATGCGAATGCTCAAAATCTGAATCAAAAATAGAAAATGCTTGAAATACACAGCAGATGAGACAGCATTTGTGGAGTGAAAAGACAGGATAATGTTTTGAGCAGGCCCTTCTTCAGAACTGAAGACTGAGTGGGGAAAGTTTGATGCCTCCCACTTGGCAGAAATGGTGTTGTAGCGCCGCAAAAATGTTGGGGAATGACTATTGCTGGGTGGCTGGGGCACTCGCCTGAATAAGGCGGTAACCCCTTTTAATATGCAAATCGGGGTGCTAAGATTTACATAGGACACCGATTGCCACTTTAGGAGAGTACTGGGCAGATTGTGCACCGTGCTCGCTCCACACAAATTCAGCTGGCAGTCAAGCCAAAGAGTAGCACAGAAGTTAAGTTTGAACTTATTATTGTGAGACTGCAAGAAGCAGAAAAACAGAAAAAAAAATCAAGGTGTGACATCACAGGGCAGCAGGTAGGTGATTGGTTGGTGAGTATTATAGTTTGCTTTAGCCTTTAAGCTAGGGAACTGGGTTAAACTCAGAGCTAGGAAACTGTAACTTGCTATTACTTTACTTTATTGAATTATTAACTTAAACTAGATAAACCAATTAATTAATAAAACTAAAATAATTGATTGAAAAAATAATAATAATTAACTAATCAAACAAATAAAGAAGGCTAGATAGACATGGCAGGGCAGGTGGTGTGCCATAACTGCAGCATGTGGGAGTTTGTGGAGTCCAGCGAGAACCCGAGCAACCACGTCTGCAGTAAGTGCCTGCAGCTTGAGGAACTTCGGCTCAGAGTTGATGAGCTGGAGTCTGCGGTACAGAGATTGCGGGGCATCAGGGAGGGGGCGAGTTACCTGGACACTTTGTTCCAGGAGAGAGTCACGCCCCTTAGATTAAGTAGTACTTTAAAGTTTGTCAATGGTCGGGGACAGGAGGGTGTGACCGCGAGTCAGGATGTAGTGATGGAGGAGCCTCGGCCCTTGACTTTGACCAACAGGTATGAGATACTAGCTAGCTGTGGAGGTGACAACAAGGACTGCAGGGTGGATGAACAAACTGACCATGGCACCATGGTGCAGGAGGCCATTGAAGTGGGGGCAGTGAAAAGGAATGTGGTAGTGGTAGGGGATAGTATAGTTAGAGGGATAAATACTGTTCTCTGCAGCCGTGACCAGGAGTTGCCTGCATGGTGCCAGGGTAAATGACATCTCCTCACGGTTGGAGAAGAACTTGAAGTGGGAGGGAGAGGATCCAGTTGCCGTGGCTCATGTAAGAACCAACGACATAGTTAGAACTAGGAATGAGGTTCTGCTGAGAGAGTTTGAGGAGCTAGGGTCGAAATTAAAATGCAGAACTTCATAGGTAATAATCTCTAGATTATTACCTGAGCCACGTGCAAATTGGAATCGGGACAAACCGATTAGAAGGTTAAATGTGTGGCTCAAAGAGTGGTGTGAGAGGCAGCGGTTTCAATTCATGGGGCACTGGCACCAGTACTGCGGAAAGAGGGAGCGGTACCATGGGGACTGGCTGCATTAAACTGGGCTGGGGCCAGTGTCCTGGCGAATTGAATAACTAGGACAGTAGATAGGGCCTTAAACTAATGACGGTGGGGTGGGAGGATTCAGGAAAGGGTAAATTCAAAAGCAGTAAGAGAAATGTCAAGGCTGTAGAGCAGAGTAGTGATCTGGGTAAATATAAGCAGAGTGGGTCAAGAAGGGACAGAAAGATTAATAAAGGTAATAGGGCATTAGTAACTAAAGTGACATCAGTGAAAAATAGAAACAAGTTAAAGCTAAAGGTACTATATCTGAATGCATGAAGCATTCGCAACAAAATAGATGAATTAATAGCGCAGATAGAAATGAATGGGTTTGATTTAATAGCCATTACGTGGTTGCAGAGTGACCAAGATTGGGAACTAAATATTCCAGGATATTTGACTTTTAGAAGAGACAGGCAGAATGGAAAAGGAGGAGGGGTAGCCCTGATAATAAAGGAGGGAATAAAGACAGCAGAGAGAAAGGATCTTGGCTCAGAAAAGCAAAATGTAGAATCAGTTTGGGTGGAGCTAAGAAATAACAAGGGGCAGAAAACACTAGTAGGACCAGTCTATAGGCCCCTTAACAGTGGTTGTAATGTCGGGCAGAGTATAAATCAGGAAAATAGACATGCATGTAACAAGGGTAATACAGTAATCATGGGGGACTTCAGCTTTCATATAGACTGGGCAAACGAAATTCGCAGAAATAGTGCAGAGGAAGAGTTCATGGAATGCATTCAGATAGTTTTCTAGATCAGTATGTCAAGGAACCTATGAGGGAACTGACTATTTTAGATCCAGTACTGTGCAATGAGACAGCGTTAATTAATAACTTTGTAGTAAAGGAGCCTCTGGGAGCAGTGATCATAATATGACAGAATTTTATGTTGAGTTTGAGAGTGATTTAATTAAGTCCAAAACTAGGGCCCTAAATTTGAACAAAGCAAACTACGTAGGTATGAGAGGCGGGTTGGCTAAGGTAGGTTGGGAAACTAGATTAAAAGATATGATAGTAGAAAAGCAATGGCAAACATTTAAAGAAATAATTCATAATTTGCAACGAATATACATTCCCTAAAGGAACAAAACACAACGGGAACAATGGTCCACCCATGGCTAACAAGAGAAATTAAAGATAGTATTAGATTAGAAGAAGAGGCCTATAATGTTGTCAAAAAGAGTAGTAGGCCTGAGGGTTAGGAGGTTTTTTGATTTCAGCAAAGGGGGACCAAGAAATTGATAAAGGGAAAATAGAATATGAGAGTAAACTAGCAAGAGATATAAAAACAGACTGTAAAAGATTCTATAGGTATGTAAAAATGAAAACATTAATGAAAGTAAACATGGGTTCCTCAGAGGATGAGACAGCAGAAATTATAACGGGGAATAAGGAAAGGGCATAGAAATTAAACAAATACTTTGGGCGCGATCTTGCCAGCCCTGTGGAGGCGGGTATGGAGGGTGGACTGCCAGGAAAATGGCAGAATTTGGGGGCGGGTGCCCAACCCGCCTCCATGCCATCTTGCCAGGAGGCGGGTAGCCGTCCCATGCTGGGTCCCATCTCCTTGGAGGCGGGAAGGGACTAAAGCCAATTAACTGCCTGTTAACATGTAGTTAACAGGCAGAAAATAGGCTTATCACCATTTTGCCCACACAAGTGCGGGCTTTCCGAAGGCTCCAAACCCCGCCAGGGCCACCGAGGTGAATAGTGGGTCTGCGGGGGTCGGAGGGGTGCAAAAGTGTGCTGTGAAGGTAGTGATGGGTGCAAGTGTGGAGGAAGAGGTGAGTATCTGAGGTAAGTGGCAAGTGTTGGAAAAAGTGTACTTACCTTTGTTTCTTCCTGCAGGCTTCAGTTGGTGGGTATGCGGAGAGTCTCACACCTCCACGGTAGAGATAACAGATGGCCAGCTTCACAGAGCTGTCAAACAATGACAATTCATCTGTCAAAAATTTTTGACAGCTGAAACGTCATACGTTGACATTCTCTGCAACTGCTATTTTCCCTTAATTTGCCTGCTGGGCGGGCTTAACAAGGTCAATCAAGGGAAAATAGCATGGGTTGGCCAGAAGTTGATGGAGGCAGGACTGAAACCCGACAAGTGGGAGTCTCATCTCCAAAAGCTCCCCATTGGCAAAATCACCCCCACAGTGTCTGTCTTCACAGAAGAAGCCGCAAAAAAGTCCCAGAAATAGTGGCGAACCAAGGGTCTAGCAAGAATGAGGAACTGAAAGAAATTAGTAATAGTAAAAAAATAGTACTGGAGAAATTAATGGGACTGAAATCCAATAAATCCCCTGGAGCTGATGGCCTACATCCTAGAGTTTTAAAAGAGGTGGCTATAGAGATAGTGGATGCATTGGTTGTCATCTTGCAAAATTCCATAGTTCCCACAGATTGGAAGGTACCAAATGTAACCCCAGTATTTAAGAAAGGAGGGAGAGAGAAAATGGGGATCTACAGGTCAGTTAGTCTGACACCAGTAGTAGGGGAAATGCTAGAATCTATTATTCAGGACGTGGTAACAGGGCACTTAGAAAATGATAAGATTGGGCAGAGTCAACACGGATTTATGAAAGGGAAATCATGTTTGACAAATCTGTTAGAGTTTATTGAGGTTGTAACTAGCAGAATAGATATGGGGGAACCAGTGGATGTGGTGTATTTGGATTTTCAAAAGGCATTCGATAAGGTACCACGCAAGAGATTATTAAACAAAATTAGAGCTCATGGGATTGGGGGTAATATACTAGCATGGATTGAGCATTGGTTAACGGGCAGGAAACAGAGAGTAGGAATAAACGGGTCATTTTTGGGTTGGCAGGCTGTAACTAGTGGGGTACCACAAGGATCAGTGCTTGGGCCTCAGCTATTCACAATCTATATCAATGTTTTGGATGAGGGGAGAAAATGTAATATATCCAAGTTTAAGAACATAAGAAAATAAGAAGTAAGAGCAGGAGTAGGCCGTACGGCCCCTCGAGCCTGCTCTGCCATTCAATAAGATCATGGCTGATCATCGACCTCAACTCCACTTTCCCGCCCGATCTCCATATCCCTTGATTCCCCTAGAATCCAAAAAACTATCTATCTCAGCCTTGAATATACTCAAAGACTCAGCATTCACAGCCCTTTGGTTATCTACCAAAATTCCCTGGAGAGGTCCCAGCGGACTGGAAAATCGCAAATGTAACGCCCCTATTTAAAAAAGGAGGGAGACAGAAAGCAGGCAACTATAGGCCAGTTAGCCTAACATCTGTCATTGGGAAAATGCTGGAGTCCATCATTGAGGAAGTGGTAGCAGGACATTTAGAAAATCATAAAATAGTCAAGCAGAGTCAGCATGGTTTTATGAAAGGGAAATCATGTTTGGCAAATTTGCTGGAGTTCTTTGAGGATGTAATGAGCAGGGTGGATAAAGGGGAACCAGTAGATGTCGTGTATTTGGATTTCCAGAAGGCATTTGATAAGGTGCCACATAAAAGGTTACTGCACAAGATAAGAGCTCACGGGCTTGGGGGTAATATATTAGCATAGATAGAGGATTGGCTAACTAACAGGGAACAGAGAGTCGGGATAAATGGGTCATTTTCAGGTTGGCAAACGGTAACTAGTGGGGTGCCACAGGCATCAGTGCTGGGGCCTCAACTATTTACAATCTATATTAATGACTTGGATGAAGGGACCGAGTGTAATGTAGCCAAATTTGCTGATGATACAAAGAGGTGGGAAAGCAAATTGTGTGGAGGACACAAAGAATCTCCAAAGGAATATAGATAGGTTAAGTGAGTGGGCAGAAATCTGGCAGGTGCAGTATAATGTGGGAAAATGCAAGGTTATCCACTTTGGTAGGAAAAATAAAAAAACAAATTATTACTTAAATGGGGAGAGATTACAAAATGCTGAGGTACAGAGGGAAATGGGGGTCCTTGTACATGAATCACAATAAGTTAGCATGCAGGTACAGCAAGTAATTAGGAAGGAAAATGGAATGTTGGCCTTTATTGCAAAGGGAATGGAGTATAAAAGTAGGGAAGTCCTGTTACAACTGTACAGGGTGTTGGTGAGACCACACCTGGAGTACTGCGTACAGTTTTGGTCTCCTTATTTAAGGAAGGATATACTTCCATTGGAGACAGTTCAGAGAAGGTTCACGAGGTTGATTCCGGAGATGAAGGGGTTGTCTTATGAAGAAAGGTTGAGTGGGTTGGGCCTGTACTCATTAGAGTTTAGAAGAATGAGAGGGGATCTTATTGAAACATATAAGATTCTGAAGGGGCTTGACAGGGTAGATGCAGAGAGGATGCTTTCCCTCATGGGGGAATCTAGAACTAGAGGGCATAATTTCAGAATAAGGGGGCACCCATTTAAAATGGAAATGAGGAAGAATTTCTTCTCTCAGAGAGCTGTGAATCTCTGGAATTCTCTTCCCCAGAGAGCTGTGGAGGCTGGGTCATTGAATATATTTAAGGTGGAGATAGACAGATTTTTGAACGGTAAGGGAGTCAAGGGTTATGGAGAATGGGCAGGGAAGTGGAATTGAGGCTAAGATCAGGTCAGCTATGATCTTATTGAATGGCAGAGCAGGTTCGAGGGGCCAAATGACCTGCTCCTGCTCTTACGTCTTATGTCTTATGTCTAGAATGCCAAAGATTCACAACCCTCCGAGTGAAGAAATTCTTCCTCATCTCAGTCTTAAATGGCCTACCCCTTATCCTGAGACAATGCCCCCTAGTTCTAGACAGTCCAGTCAGGGGAAACAACCTCTCAGCATCTACCCTGTCAATCGCTTTCAGAGTCTTGTATGTTTCAATGAGATCACCTCTCATTCTTCTAAACTCCAGAGAGTATAGGCCCATTCTATACAATCTCTCATCATAGGACAGCCCTCTCATCCCAGGAATCAATCTAGTGAACCTTCGCTGCACTGCCTCCAAGGCAAGTATATCCTTCCTTAGATAAGGAGATGAAAACTGTGCACAGTACTCCAGGTGTGGTCTCACCAAGGCCCTGTACTATTGTAGCAAGACTTCCTTACTCTTATACTCCAACCCCCTTGCAATAAAGACCAACATGCCATTTGCCTTCCTTATTGCTTGCTGTACCTGCATGCTCGCTTTCTGTGTTTCTTGCATGACAACACCCAAATCTTTCTGAACACCAACATTTGAAAGTTTCTCACCATTTAAAAAATATTCTGTTTTTCTATTTTTCTTACCAAAGTGAATAATCTCACATTTCCCTATATTATACTTCATCTGTCACCTTACTGCCCACTCAGCTAGTCTATCTATATCTCTTTGCAGACTCTTTGGGCACGATCTTGCCAGCCCTGGGAAGGTGGGTATGGAGGCGAGACAGCCGGGAAAATGGCAGAATCTGGGGGCGGGTGCCCAACCCGCCCCCAACCCGCCTCCGTGCCATCTTGCCAGGAGGTGGGTTGCCGACACGCGGGAAGCGGGAAGGGGATAAGTGCCACTTATCTGCCTGTTAATAGGTAGTTAACAGGCAGATAAGAGGATTATCCGCATTTTGCCCACACAAGTGCGGGCTTCCCGAAGGTGAGTAGTGGGCCTGCGGGGGTCTGCGGGTTGCAAAAGTGTGCTGTGATGGGTGCAAGTGTGGAGAGGTGAGTATGTGAGGTAAATGGAAAGTGTTAGTAAAAGTTTACCTACCTTTGTTTCTTCCTGCAGGCTTCAATCGGTGGGTATGCGGAGAGTCTCGCACCTCCGCGACAGAGATGACAGATGGCCGCTGCATTCTCCAATGGAACAACCATCTCATTTCTGCTAAATAAAGAGGTTTGATGAGTCTTGAATTCATGAAACCAATCAAACTGCAGAGAATGTCAGTGTTTGACAGCTTCACAGAGCTTCTGAGCCTAAACAGTTTGGAAAATTTCATGCTCAATGTCTTCAGCTGGAAAACACTTTTTCCAGTGATTCTTTTGCTACTCTGCCTATACACACCTGGACTTGTTTCGCACTACTTCTAGGAAGATCAGACCACCACCAGATTTTAGCCCAGATTTAGGTAGATTATAATGAGTTTAATTGGGTCTACTGCCGCCGCTTGTCAGATCTGCTCAGCGGTGACCGACGTGCCATTGGGAATGGCGCGTTGCAGCGGGATGACAATGGGTTCCCGAACCGATGTCAATAAAAAACACTTTCCCACCTGAACCGCCACCGATCCTGCCCGCTGACACCCTGGAAAATTTTGGGCATAGTGAGGACTTCTCAGGTGCAGGTATGACATTCCATAAGAATATACTCTTCTATGTCATTTTCATAGAGGAGGTGGATAAGGAGCACTACAGGACGGAGCAAAGGAGACTTAAACAGTGATAAAGGAGGATGCAGTCCCGCCAGATAGTAGTCACCCCATGGAAAGAATATGCAGGCAAGACTTTACTGAAGAGATGTGCATAAGAAGAGTGCGATTCACCAAAATCTGTAATATCAACCAGGGTGCAGTATGGGCATACATGTGTAAGATGACTGATGCACTTTACAAGGTAGCTGGGGAATTCATCACCTTTGACAGCAGGTTCTAAAAGAGGGTTCTAAAAGAGGTGGCTGCAGAGATAGTGGAGGCATTGGTTGTGATCTTCCAAAATTCCCTAGATTCGAGAACGGTCCCAGCGGATTGGAAGGTAACAAATGTAACCCCGCTATTCAAGAAAGGAGGGAGAGAGAAAACAGGGAACTACAGGACAGTTAGCCTGACATCAGTCATCGGGAAAATGCTGGAATCCATTATTAAGGAAGTGGTAACAGGGCACTTAGAAAATCATAATATGATCAGGCAGAGTCAACATGGTTTTATGAAAGGGAAATCACATTTAACTATTTTATTAGAGTTTTTTGGGGATTTAACTAGCAGAGTAGATAAAGGGGAACCAGTGGATGTAGTATATTTGGATTTCCAAAAAGCATTTGATAAGGTGCCACATAAAAGGTTGCTACGGAAGATAAGGGCTCATGGGGTTGAGGGTAATATATTAGCATGGATAGAGGATTGGTAAACGGACAGAAAACAGAGTAAGGATAAACGGCTCATTTTCCGATTGGTAGGCTGTAACTAGTGGGGTGCCTCAAGGATCAGTGCTTGGCCTCAGCTATTTACAATTTATATCTATTGCTTGGGTGAAGGGACCGAGTGCAATTTATCCAGATTTGCTGATGATGCAAAGCTAGGTGGGAGAGTAAGCTGTGAGGAGGACACAAAGAGCCTGCAAAGGGATATAGACAGGTTAAATGAATGGGCAATAAGGAGCCAGTTAGAATATGATGTGAGGAAATATGAGGTTATTCACTTTGGTGGAAAGAATAGAAAAACAGAATATTTTTTAAATGGTGAAAAACTATTAAATGTTGGTGTTCAGAGAGACTTAGGTGTCCTTGTACATGAAAGTTAGCATGCGGATACAGCAAGCAATTAGGAAGGCAAATGGCATGTTGGCCTTTATTGCAAGGGGGTTGGAGTACAAGAGTAAGGAAGTCTTACTACAATTGTACAGGGCTTTGGTGAGACCACACCTGGAGTACTGTGCACAGTTTTGGTCTCCTCTGAGAAAGGACATTCTTGCCTTAGAGGCGGTGCAGCAAAGGTTCACTAGATTGATTCCTGGGAAGTGAGGGTTGTCCTCTGAGGAGAGATTGAGTAGATTGGGCCTACATCTCTGGAGTTTAGAAGAATGAGAGGTGATCTCAGTGAAACATGTAAGGTTCTGAGGTGGATTGACAGGGTAGATGCTGAGAGGTTGTTTCCCCTGGCTGGAGAGTCTAGAACTAGGGGGCATAGTCTCAGGATAAGGAGTCAGCCATTTAAGACTAAGATGAGGAGGAATTTCTTTACTCAGAGGATTGTGAATCTTTGGAATTCTCTACCTCAAAAGGCTGTGGATGCTGAGTCATTGAGTATATTCAAGGCTGAGATAGATAGATTTTTGGACTCTGGGGGAATCAAGGGATATAGGGATCGGGCAGGAAAGTGGAGTTGAGGTCGAAGGTCAACCATGATGTTACTGAATGGCGGAGCAAGCTCGAAGGGCCATATGGCCTACTCCTGCTCCTAATTATTATGTTCTTATGTTCTAGTGGCTACAGGGTTGCTGGCTTTCCCAACATCCAGAATGCAAATGATGGCATCCACATTGCTCTGAGAGTTCCCACAGAATACTCCCCTCAAATGCCTCAATACCACTCCCTCAGTGTATGGATTGTGTGCAACAACATGCAGAGGACCTACATGTCAATGCTAAATATTGGCTATAAATAATCATGACACATGATCTGGAGCATGTCAATGCTAGATACGCTGGAAGTTGCTACGATGCATTTATCCTTTCAAATTCAGCCTTTCCTGACCTCTCAGAGTGAGAAAATTGTGTAAAAAATGGCTTCTGGGTGACAAAGCCTACCCTGCTCTCATGGATAATGATCCCACTAAGAGTGGCCTGAACAGTAGCAGAGGAATGCTGCAAGAAGGCACATGCCTCTATAAGATTGGTCATCAAGAAGACCATTGGCGTTTTATAAACACTCTTTCATTGCTTATGCAATATGCTCCAGATCATGTGTCATGCTTATTTATAGCCTGCTGTGCCCTTCACAACTTCATCATATAAAGAAGGCTCGGTATTGTATTGCTGGTAAGGATGTCCTCACTCCTTTCGAGCCACAGCTGCATAGAGGTTAGCATCATGATGACCTGCACTCATGGGATTTCATCAGGGACTGCTGCAGGGGCATCTGAAAATATCTCATCTCTAAGTCTTTCTTCTGTGTAACATATTCTACCTTTGACACCAGAGTCTTACCTCCCTCTCCCACACTTTCAAATAAAGGAACATTCCCCCATTCCACTACCCATCCAACAACATGACAAAACATCAGCCCTCTTTGCCCCTACATGAACATGCTAATAACCATCACTTGAGTGAATAAGTCAGCACCAAATAAGTGCACCCGGTCCTGTATGACTAACTCCATGAATAACAAGGCTATATATCAGTGCACATTTTGTATAAAAAGTCTAAGTGAACACAAGCCAACCTGCCCTGTCCTCATTCACTTTGCTTCCAATTTCCACCCTTCCCTTACCTTCACACGGTTCAACTCTGACTCTTCCCTTCCCTTCCTCGACTTCTCTGTCTCCATCTCTGGGGATAGGCTATTGACAAACATTCACTATAAGCCCACTGACCCCCACAGCTACCTGGACTACACTTCCTCCCACCCCGCTTCCTGTAAGGACTCAATTCCATTCTCCCAGTTTCTCTGTCTCCACCGCATCTGTTCTGACGATGCCACCTTTCATACTAGTGCTTCCGACATGTCTTCCTTTTTTCTCAACTGAGGATTCCCCTCTACCGTGGTTGACATGGCCCTTGACCGTGCCCGTTCTATTTCCCGCACTTCTGCTCTCACCCCTTCCCCTCCCTCCCAGAACCATGATAGGGTTCCCCTTGTCCTCACCTTTCACCCCACCAGCCTCCACATTCAACGGATCATCCTCTGCCATTTCCATCACCTCTAGCTTGATCCCACCACCAAACACATCTTCCCCTCACCTCCCCTTTCAGCATTCTGATGGGGCCACTCCCTCCACTCCTCTATCACCCTCAACACCCCTTCCCCTTCGCCCGGCACCTTCCCGTGCAAGCGCAGGAGATGCACCACCTGCCCTTTTACCTCCTCTCTTCCCACTGTCCAGGGCCCCAAACACTCCTTCCAGGTGATTTAATTGTACTTCTTGCAATTTAGTATACTGTATTCGCTGCTCACCATGCGGTCTCCTCTACATTGGGGAGACCAAACACAGATTGGTTAAGCACTTTACGGTACATCTCCTTTCAGTCCGTAAGGGTGACCCCGAGCTTCCGGTCGCCTGTCACTTTAATTCTCCGCTCCACTCCCACTCTGACCTCTCCGTCCTTCACTTCTGACACTGTTCCAATGAAGCTCAACGTAAGCTCGAGGAACAGCACCTCATCTTTCGATTAGGCACTTTACAGCCTTCTGGACTCAACATCGAGTTCAACAATTTCAGACCATAACTGTTAAATCTGTGAGTTGTTCAAGTAATTAATACTCAGACTTAATCAGTAACAATAAAACAGGTCTTTACTGGTTAGAGGTAGGGACTATACATAGGTCTTTACTTCATGCCCACAGGCGGGAACTGAGGGGAGATCAGTACCCACAGTACTATTTATACCCCTATGGCCAGGAGTGGTACTGCGTATCACTACGCCCAACAAGTAGTGCAGTCCTGTCCATAGGTTCAAAGTAGCACACATATTACATACACAACATTCCTCCCTTCCTAGCTTTACAGTCATCTCCCCATTTAACATAACGTAATAACATATATACATATATAACTTCAGGTTTACATAACAGAATAACATAGATACATAGATAACTTCATGTCAAAACAGATCACAGATTCAGTCTCTGCGGAAAACAGTTCACAGATTCAATCTCTGTGGTGGAGTCGGTTCACGTTGCTGGAGTGACTCATTCAATAGTCCTTCCATGGATTTAACAGTTTGAACTTCCGAACTGAATTGGCTCCGTTCGGAGGGACCACGTGTGTGATCTGGTAGAGGTAATAATGGTTCAGATGGGTCATCTTCTGTTTCGACTTTTCCTTTTCTACTTCTTGGAGACTCTCTGGGCTCCACTGTCAGCTGCCAGCTGCATGCGCAGTTCCGCCTTCTCTCCCTCCTTTTTCCGTAGTAGAGCCACCTTCTCCCGATGTTCCGTAGACTTTCGGTGCTCCTCCATGATTTCTGTATGGTGGGAGTCGAAGTTACAAGTTGGGCAGGACAGGACATAGTAATATTCGGTGTCGTCCTGATCTAGGCCAGCGAGAGGGTCTTCTATTTCCTCCATACCCAGCTGGGCGTTAGCCAGCTTTTGTTCCAAGTCCAGACATCTTTCCTGAAGAGACTTCTTCATGCGTACCTCTTCATCCAGCTTTTTCTGGGCTTTCAGCAAGTCGTTTACTAATGACCTCATTTGAGATTTTACTGCTTCAACTTCTTTTGGAGATTGATTGATCGGACTATTCAATCCCTCTACCAGAGCAGCTGTTTCAGCGGTCTGTTGTTCTACGTTGACGTGAGTCAGCGTACTTTTGGCATCCAAGGGCTGCTCTGTTGCAGTCATCTCAGTCTGTGTTGCCACCTCAGCTCTTCCAATAACCTTTGAGAGCTCCGAACCCCTTTCGTTTGAATATTGAAGTTCGTGTTCAAGTTTTTCCCATTTCAGAGTCCTGTCCTTCAGCATATGCAGGAGTTGGCTGACCGTTAACTCCTCTGACGTCAGACGTTTTGTGTGCTCCTGCTCCATTTTCTCCATCAGCTGCTTCTGTTGTCTTTCCAGATTCTCCAACTCTATATCAAAGAACTCTTTCGTTGCATTCAACTCTTGCTCACAACGGCGAAGCATTTGTTCTAATTGCTGTTGTAGTTTGAAATGGAGTTGAGTTCGAGCCCGGTGTCCCTCAGAAATGGGCACATCAGTAGACTTGCCAGACTCAGAATCCACAGTTAAACTATGTTGTTGTTGCTCAGTGGAATTCTGTGCTGAAACTTTGTCTTTTGCACCTGAGTTGGGCTTACCATCATCCGTTCCAGAGTCTGGGCCGACTATCTTCACCGAGTTCTCACTCGTTATTGTTTGTAGGAAATGCCAGTCCATATTCATTTTCCTAATCCACTCCCGTCCTAGTAGTGGAGGACCTCCTTCAGATATCACATATAAGTCCATTATTTGACTGTCTTCGCCCTTGTGGACCACTGCAACCTCTATTTTCCTGATGGGGTACACTCTTTGCCCCGTGTATGTTTCCAATATAATCCCCGTATCCTGTAGGGGAATATGTTGGAATAACTTTCCGTAATCTTTCTTATTTATGACCGTCAATGCCGATCCAGTGTCCAATTCCAGTTTTACTTGGACTCCTTCTATCTGAAGAGTGACCCAAATTGTCTGGAGGTCTGCACCCTTACCAGCGTTGAGTACTCTTAAGCTAGCCAGTTCATTACTGCTAGCGTCTGAATCGGACTCCTGTTCGGTCACCTTGTGTACCTTTGCGTATTTTCCTTGCGGTGACTTCTTGTTGCTGGTCTTCTTCGCTGACCTGCATACTCTAGCTATATGTCCAAGCCTACCACAAGTTCTACATTCTTGGTTTTTAAACCAACACTGGTTCTGATCATGCGTTGTCTTTCCACAACGATAACATTTGCCAGAACTCACACCCAATTTGTGTGCACTGAGCTCCGGTGACCGTAGCTGCATTACTGCCGTGCCTCTCGCTGCGGCTTCGTGTGCTGCTGCCATAGTGACCGCCTTCTCAAGCGTCAGCTCATTCTCCTCGAGCAGTCGCTTTTGTTTATCCTGTTTAAATAAACCACACTCAAATTTGTCTCGAAGTGCCTCTGTCAGTCCCGTTCCAAACTGGCAATATTTCGCTAATTTACGCAATTCCAGCAAATAATCAGCATTGCTTTCATGCTGTAGCTGCCTTCTGTCGTAAAATTTAAATCGTTCCGCTAGCATCAGCGGCGTGGGGTTTAGATGATCTTTCAGGACAGTAACAATCTCATCGAACGTCTTATCCGCCGGTTCATCTGGTGATAACAGGTGTTTCAATTGCCCGTATGTCTTCGCACCCATTAAATTTAATAATGTTAGTGCTTTATCAGCCTCATGAATTTTATTGGCCTTACAATAATTTTTAACTCGTTCAACATATATGGCCCAATCTTCGATGTCACTATCAAAGTTGGTAATATTCCCGTGTTTAGGCATTGTAGTACTTTATCAGATTTGCAATTTCTCAGATTTTTTTTTTTTTTACTGCTATCCAAGATGGCGGCTTCCCGCTCTTGCCGTTGTCCTCCGCCCACAAAATGGCGGTTTTCCCGCGCTTGGCGGTCTTCACCCGTCCCCCAACGCCGTCTCCCTTCAGCCCCCGAGTGCGGCCCTTATCTTCGCCGCGATCGCCCGAGTGCGGCCTTTATCAGCGGATGCGATCGCTGGATCGCGAAGCGGCTCTCGGCTCTTATCAGGAGATGCGATCGCTCTGTTGAAACGCCTCCCGCTCGAAGCGGCTCTCGCGCCCTATTCCTCCAGCTCCCCCAGCCCCGTTCGTGCGGCCAACGCGGTCGACTGCCTGTCGCGTCGCTGCCCGGCTCAGACAACGGCTTACCCACCACCAAGCTGGAGAAGAAGCTGACGGTCGCCGATGGAGGCTCCGAGGTCAGGATGTCTTCCAGTGGGGTGGAGAGGGTGGAAACCTCTCTGCAACGTCCTGGCTGTGGACGAAGCTGCCGTGGAGTGACTGCCGCAGGGTCCGAATCAGACTCGTCGCCAGTGTTAAATCTGTGAGTTGTTCAAGTAATTAATACTCAGACTTAATCAGTAACAATAAAACAGGTCTTTACTGGTTAGAGGTAGGGACTATACATAGGTCTTTACTTCATGCCCACAGGCGGGAACTGAGGGGAGATCAGTACCCACAGTACTATTTATACCCCTATGGCCAGGAGTGGTACTGCGTATCACTACGCCCAACAAGTAGTGCAGTCCTGTCCATAGGTTCAAAGTAGCACACATATTACATACACAACAATAACCTCTGCCCCTATTTTTTTTTTCCACATGGCAGCTGTTGATGATTCTGCCATTGCCATTTACACTTCATCTCGACTCATCTTTTGTTTCTTAACTTGTCCCATTACCATCTCCTTTTGCCTTGCACCATCATTCCTTTTGTCTCTTAATCTCTCCTGCCTTCCATCCTATCACAGACCTTTCCTTTTGTTCTTTCCTCTCCTCCTACCTCTCCCTGCCCCAACACTTGCTTAAAAACCTTTTACATCTCCAACTTTTTCCAGTTCTGATGAAGAGTCATCAGCCTGAAACGTTAACTCTGTTTCTCTCTCTACAGATGCTGCCTGACCTGCTGAGTATTTCCAACATTTTCTGTTTTTATTTCAGATTTCCAGCATCTGCAGTATTTTGGTTTTGCTCTTTCCTATCACTGTACTTCCCTTCAATGGCTACACATGCCTTTCTTTTATCTATTATAGTGCATCTTCTAGATGTAACATAGAGGTAGATGGCTGCTCATGTTCCACAAAAAGCTTATAGGACTGAGGTGGACCCTCCTTTCATGGCAGCTTGCTCCTGGCTTCACCTCTAAAGCTTGTTCCTGAGCAGCCTGGTGTCGTCTCCCATGTTCCATTGGCATGGTGGTCTGAGAGGGAAAGTCGGAGGCCAGGCATTTCTGCTCTCCTGAGAAATGGCAATATCATGCAGGTCATCTTCAGCCGTCACTGTTCAACTAGATCTGTGTCACCACCGATATGCAAGATGGCTGGTCTAATGGCAGCTATCAGGTCCCGAAAGCCTGGAGAGACAGCAGCATGCATCGTGACTGCCATGGTCTGAAAGCTGCTAGGCAGGCTGCTCTCTACTCTCTCCCTTATTGCCAGCAGAGCTGCAGTCTGTCCTTCCATGCAGGTGGAGACACCGATTGATCCTGGTTGCTTCTTAGGTGGGGGTTCTGCTGCAGATTTCAATGAAGCTGCCACATGTTACATTGGTCCCTGCATCGAAGAAAAAGTTTCTCCAAAGCTGCCATAAATGAGAGCTGTAGACTCACACGTGTCAGTCGCTGCACAGCCTCGGAGATTAACCTCAGAGTCTAAACGGAGGTTCGATGTACCTTGAACATTTTCCTTTTCAGGCAAATAGCCATGAGTTCTGGATCCCACAAAACTGAAGCCATAAGCAGCCTTTCTCTCAACCTCCATTAGGACGTGGCACACGCGCACTCACTTGCAACTGCTCCAGCTTTCTCATGCTCTGTGAATTGCACAATGCCACAAACTCACTAATGCTATCTAATCCCTCCCCACCCCATCCCCCTTTGCATTAAACTCCCAATATTTAAAAGTAACACTTTTCAAAATTCTTTCGGTGGAAAAATGGGGGAAAAAAATCCCATATGCGATGAAGTCAAAAAACAATTAATGTATGGTCTGTATTAAATGTATTAGTTCCTGGAGGAATTTTAGGGGCAAAGACAAAATTGCAATAATGCTCCATTAATGTTAACACACCAAATTAGGACACATTATACACAGAACAATTTCAACCCGAAAGAAACGAAACCCATGAATGCACCTGCCACTGAGCAACGTAGACTCGTAATGTCCCAAGGTTCAGTACCTGGTCCAGGTTGAATTACCTGATTTCAGTCAGGGTGACAGTAGGGAAAATGACTCCATGCCTGTGGCCTAGGGAGAGGACAAAAATCAACTCGGGTTACAGCTCCTTATTGCTAACCAGCTATCCTTGCTGTTGTAGTGTATGTACCTTGAAGAAGGAACTATATTCTGCAACCCCTGTATACTGCAGTACCAGTAGTGACCACCCCTGTATATAAGCCTGTGTAGTAACTTTGTATAGTAGTTCCAGTTTTGTCTCCATTCAGTAAACACCTGTTATAACCAACTTCTGCAGTCCGTGTCTCAATTACACACGGACGTTACATTGGCGACGAACAGATCCGAACTTACCTACAGTTCTGCACCACCTCACGGGGATCCATCCCTGAAGCGAAGTTGTTAGAGGTCGAGGCCAGAAGGAAGAAATCCAAAAAGAAAAAAAAAACAAACAGAAGAAACGGGCGTCGGCCGTGGGCAACCGCCCTCTGATTCATCGAATTCGAAGATTTGCAGGAGAGGCTGTCGAGAGCTGGGCTTGGTTCTCCAGTCTATGGTGTTCCAGCTAATCGGGCTGGTGGCAGGTAGTACACTGATCCTTCCTGGGCTGCGGCGGGCTAGAGCTCGATCAAGTGGCTTTTCAACGGGGCCGAGCAGCATTGTCGGGAAGAGGAGAGAGAGAAAGAGGGTGGAGCACACAGGGCGCTGCCGGTGCTACGAAGCCGGGCAGCGTACAGACCCGAGAAGAGGGAGGAAAGTGTCCCATAGGGTCTGCTCTGACGACGGGAACAGTAATTAAAATAAAATAAATTAGAAGCACAGAAAGCCGCGAGGAGCTGCAGTTTGCCACGGGGACCGCGGAGAGCGGCGTTGGCAGCAGCGCGGGGGGAAGTGCGCGAAGGCCATAGGGCGTCGCCATCAAGGCATAAAAACGCCAGCAACAGCGCTGGCAGCAGCAGAAAAGACAGAAAGCGCGGGAGGCGCCATCTTAATCCAGCGGGGAAGAAGGCAAAGCGCGGGAGGCGCCATTTTGTTCAATCGGGGAAGAAGGCAAAGCGCGGGAGGCACCATCTTAGATCTCCAAGATGCCGAAGACTGGCAATATCACTGCCTTCGATAATGCAATAGAAGACTGGACCACGTATGTGGAAAGAGTCGAAGCATATTGCAAGGCAAATGAAGTAGCCGATGAGAAAAAGGCATCGGTACTACTAACTTAATGGGCGCAAGAACGTATGGCCTATTGCGGAACCTGATCACTCCAGTCAAACCGATGGAGAAGAGTTTTAACGAAATTATTGATATCCTACAGGAACACCTAAATCCTACACCGCTGCTGATAGCAGAAAGATTTAAATTCCACAAGAGAAATCAGCATAAAGATGAGAGCAATGCTGATTACCTTACGGAACTACGCAAGCTATCAAAGCACTGCCAGTTCGGAGCAGGACTGGCAGATACCCTACGGGACAAATTTGTCTGTGGACTCCTGAGTGAAGGAACCCAGAAGAGGTTACTCTCAGAGAAAGAGCTGACGCTAGATAAGGCTTTCAGCGTGGCAGTATCGTACGAAGCAGAAGCAAGGGGAGCTGCGGAAATACAGCAAAAGCCACAGGAATACGGCACCCATGAAATGACACGGGGATTTGAAAAATGTTATCGCTGCGGCAGAACAACCCATGACCAGAAGGATTGCTGGTCCAAGGACAAAACATGCAGGCAATGCGGAAAGATGGGACACATTGCACGAGTTTGCAGGTCCGGGAAGAAGACTAATGACAACAAAAAGACTACTAAGGAAAAGTACAGGAAAGTACAAAAGATGACGGACAGTAGTTCCGAAGACCAGAAGAGCGATAGTGAATCCGGGAACAAGAGACTAAGCTGTCTCAAGCTACACAACGTAATCACAAAAGAGGATCACCGAACCATTTGGGTCACCCTCATGATAGCAGGGTCCCAAGTCAAAATGGAATTGGATACAGGATCAGCCCTGACCATCATGAATCGACGAGACTACGAGCGGCTATTCTCACACATACCCTTGAAAGACACACCCATTGTCTTGAAGACATATACGGGGCAGAAAGTATACCCCAGAGGGAAAATAAGGGTGCCTGTCAAATACAACGGCAAGGAAATACAGAAATTGTATCTGTACATACTGCAAGATGGTGGACCACCGTTATTGGGACGTGAATGGATCAGAAAGATAAGTTTAGACTGGCACTCCATTCAGGCACTGACTGTGGCTGGTAAAAAGGATGACGGCGTCACACCTGGACGATTATCAAAAATCTTGGCTAATGCTAAAGAGGTATTTCAACAAGAACTGGGAACTCTTAAAGGCGTAACCGCCTCGATAAAAATAGAAGAGAATGCAATTCCCAAGTTTTTCAAAGCAAGACCGGTACCGTATGCAATTCACCCAGCCGTCGAGGCAGAGCTGGAGAATCTGGAGAATGCAGGCGTGTTAACTAAGGTAGACTGGAGCGAGTGGGCGACACCCATCGTTCCTGTCATGAACAAAACATTAAACAATAAGTCTGAGGAGCCAAGGAAGGTTCGCATCTGTGGGGACTTCAAGGTGACTGTGAAACCAGTCCTTCACACAGTACAGTATCTTCTTCTGAGGATAGAAGATATTTTCGCCTCACTATCTGGAAGGAAACGTTTTACAAAAATTGACCTAGCGCAAGCATATTTGCAGATGGAGGTTGAAGAATCCTCTAGGAAATATCTCACGATAAACACTCACAAAGGTCTTTACCAGTATAATCGACTGGTATTCGGAGTTGCATCAGCTCCGGCTATATGGCAAAGAGCGATGGAACAAGTCCTGCAAGGGATTCCGGGGACTCAGTGTTACTTGGATGACATCCTAGTGACAGGTGAAAATGACAGTGAACACCTTGCCAACCTAGAGCAGGTGCTCACTAGACTAAGTGAACATGGGCTACAAGCCAATCGCCCCAAGTGCGAGTTTTTTAAGAAACAAATATCGTATTGTGGCCACGTGATTGATGAAGAGGGATTACATAAGTCCCCTGACAAAATTGAAGCGGTAGTTAAGGCTCCAGCGCCTGAAAATGTGTCGCAACTGAGGTCATTCCTCGGATTGGTGAATTACTACCATAAGTTTTTGCCGAATTTGTCCACAATTCTGCACCCACTGAATGCCCTGCTACAAACTGGAGTAGCATGGAAATGGAGCGATGAATGTAAGCGGGCCTTTCAGAAGTGTAAAGGCCTGATCACTTCAAGAGAAGTATTGGCTCACTACAACCCATCACTACCGATAAGACTGGCGTGTGATGTGTCTCCCTACGGCGTTGGAGCGGTACTGTCACATAAATCCCTTGATGGTTCAGAGTGGCCAATAGCTTTTGCGTCACGCTCGTTAACTGCAGCCGAGCGTAACTACGCCCAGGTTGACAGAGAGGCCCTCAGCCTGGTGTGAGGGGTGAAGAAGTTCAATCACTACCTGCACGGACAGAAATTTACTCTACTAACTGATCATCAACCTCTTGTCTCCATTTTCAACCCTAAGAAGGGCGTCCCGATAATGACAGCACAACGGCTACAGAGGTGGTCCCTTTTCCTAGGGACACACCAATATGACATTGAGTACAAGGGAACTAAACAGCATGGGAATGCTGATGGATTGTCGCGCCTACCAATGCCGACGGTGGAAGAAGCACCTGCAGTGGATCCTGTGGAGATATTCCCCTCGACCATAGTCGAATGTCTACCTGTGACGAATGCAAACATAGAAAAGGAAACACGAAATGACCCGACACTCTCCAGGGTCTATGATTTAACGGTGAAGGGATGGCCAGCACATGGCGAACCACTGTTGCCAGCATTCTCGCCGAGAAGACAACAGCTGTCAGTGTGCAGAGGAACCTTGATGTGTGGATCCAGAGTAGTAATTCCACCCAAATTGAAGGATAGAGTGCTCAATGAGCTTCATGAGGGTCATCTGGGAGGGGCAATAATGAAGAACTTAGCCAGAGCGTTTGTGTGGTGGCCGGGAATCAATAGAGAAATCGAAGAGATGACCAAGAGCTGTACAGGATGCCAGAAGGTCCAAAACGCCCCACCACAAGCCCCTCTACATCCATGGGAGTGGCCCTCATCTCCATGGCAAAGGGTACACATTGATTTTGCTGGTCCATTTATGGACTCGATGTTTTTAATTGCGGTGGATGCACATTCAAAGTGGCCAGAGGTAATAAAAATGTCCTCAACCACCACAGAAAAAACTATCACAGTCTTACGAACCATATTCGCCAGAAATGGGCTGCCTGAACAGATTTGCTCCGACAATGGACCACAGTTTGTGTCTGAAGAGTTCCAGAGGTTCTTAAAGAACAATGGTGTTAAGCATTACACATCCGCCCCATATCATCCAGCCACCAATGGATTGGCTGAGAGGTTCGTTCAAACATTCAAGAAGGCTATCAAGGCAATGTGTAATGAAGACATACCCCTACAACACAAGGTGGATAACTTCTTGTTTGCCTACCGGAATGCGACACATGCGGTTACCAACCAAACTCCAGCCATGATGTTCTTCAATCGAAGACTAAGATGCCGCTTGGATTTGGTTAAGCCAAACATCCGAAGAGATGTGGAGAACAGGCAGTTTCAGAATATGAATGAAAGGCCAACCAGGAGTTTCAAGATAGGTCAACCAGTTTTGGCCCGGGACTACCGCACAGAGAAATGGCAGCCAGGAACGATCTGCACACGGCAAGGACCTCTAATGTATACCGTGGATGTTGGAGAGAGCATTGTAAGACGCCATGCTGACCAGATTCTAGAGTCACGGGAAAACGTCAAATCTACACCACGATCCTATACACCTGGTGATGAAACCGAAGTACCAATTGCATCTACCTCAGAATCGGTGATATTGGAAGCAGACGAACCAAACAACGACATTGATCCCGAATCAACTTTGCCAGAAGAACCTGATACCCCAAAGAGGCATTATCCGGACAGAATCAGGAAGCCTCCTCAAAGACTGAATTTATAATTGATTAACTTCAGCTAATGTATATAGCAACCGTAATTGTAAATATGTTATTTAATTATTAATCGCATGTTATGTACTGTTTAGCTAAAAGGGGAGGAATTGTAGTGTATGTACCTTGAAGAAGGAACTATATTCTGCAGCCCCTTTATACTGCAGTACCAGTAGTGACCACCCCTGTATATAAGCCTGTGTCGTAACTTTGTATAGTAGTTCCAGTTTTGTCTCCATTCAGTAAACACCTGTTATAACCAACTTCTGCAGTCCGTGTCTCAATTACACACGGACGTTACAGCTGTGTACTGATGTCAGTTGAGCATTTGATGTAGTGATGTCAGCTGATGATAGAATGGGCTCAGCTATGCTGCATCCATGGTCAAATAACATGCTGACTGTCTAAGCTTACTAAGCTGTCTAATCTCAGCAGTATAAACAAGGGAGGTCGGAGTGCAGTTTGTCACGGAGTGCAGCTTGGTGCAGAGTGAACAACTTGAGAGTTTGGTAAGTGTGGGAATTCAGTGAAGTGGGGGAAGGAGGTTCTGCTTTGCCTTGCTTTTCCTAACTTCTCCCGCAGAGCGGCGGCGGACCTGAGTGGGAGCAGACCTAGGCCCGAGAGCGGGGATAAAAGCAGCAGCAGACCTGCAACTACAAGAGAAAACTGCAGTGTGACGTCACAGGTAAGGCAAGTGATTGGTAGTGACTGGGCTAAATTTTAAGTTAATATATAGCATATAACTACATTTTAAAAACAAAACTTAATTGAATTAATTTAATAAACTAAATGAGGTAAATAATTTGATTAACAATAAACTAATTAATTAAATAAATAAATAAAATAATGGGAGAACAGGAGATGTGTTGCTGCTGCAATATGTGGGAGCTTGTGGACATTTTTGTCCAGGGTGACTACATCTGCGGTAAGTGTCTGTGACTCAAGGAATTTCGGCTCCGAGTTGAGGAGCTGGAGTCCAAACTGCAGACATTGCGAGACGTCAGGGAGGGAGAAACTTACCTGGACCTTTTGCTCCAGGAGGCAGCCACACCCTTTAGATTAAATACTTTAGAATTGACACGTGGTCAGGGACAGGAGGGTGTAACTGCGAGTGAGACAGGTACGGGTATCCAGGAGGTAGTATTGCAGGAGCCTCAGTCCCTGCACTTGTCCAATAGATTCAAGGTTCTTCCAAACCTTGTGGATGAGTGCGGGGACTGCGGGGAGGACGAGCAAACTGACCACGGCATTATGGTACAAGAAGCCGTTCAAATGGGGGGAGTAAAAAGGAAAGTGGTTGTAGTCGGTGACAGTATAGTTAGGGGGATAGACACTGTTCTCTGCAGCCAGGAGCGTGAGTCCCAAAGGCTATATTGCCTACCTAGTGCCAGGGTAAAGGACTCTCCGCCGGGCTAGAGAAGAACTTGGACTGGGAAAGGGAGGATCCAGTTGTCGTGGTCCACATAGGTACCAATGACATAGGTAGGACTAAGAAAGAGGTCCTGCTGAGAGAGTTTGAGCAGCTAGGGACTGAATTAAAAAGCAGAACCACAAAGGTCATAATCTCTGGATTATTACCTGAGCCATGAGCAAATTGGCATAGGGTCAATAGGATCAGGGAGATGAATGCATGGCTCAAAGATTGGTGTGGGAGAAGTGGGTTTCGATTTGTGGGGCACTGGCACCAGTGCTGGGGAAAGAGAGAGCAGTTCCGTTGGGACGGACGACACCTGAACCATGCTGGGACAAGAGTTCTAGCGAATCGAATAACTAGGGAGGTAGATAGGGCTTTAAACTAAATAAGGTGGCGGGGGGGTGGGGCGTCCCGGTGGAGAGAAATCTAGAATTCTAAAGAGAAAAGACAAGGAAGCAATGCAGGAAAGTGTTTGGGGTAAGGATAACCAGATTGTGTCAGGAAGGGACAGAGCATACAAACAAAAGAGTGCACTAACAAATAGGGTCCAGGTAAGAAAAAATGGTAAGGTAAATAGGGCCACAGTACAAAAAAATGTTAAGATGTCTAAAAATGTTAAAAAGACAAATCTAAAAGCATGGGGCAGGATTTTCATTGGGCCGTGGAGGCGGGATTGGAGGCGTGTGGGGGATTAAAATTGCAAAAACTGGCGGGCGGGCCCAACTCCGCCTCCATCCCACCTCCACGCAATTTTCATTAATTCGTGTCTAATGGTCCCGTCTCCGTCCCGCCTCCAAGAGGTGGGATAGGCCGTTAGGGCCCTTAACAAGCACTAAATTGCTTCTATAATGCCATTTTGAAAGGCCTTTGCAATTTTAACCCTTTTCCCACATGAAACACGCCTGTTCTGAAACACGACGGTGAAACCTGGCGGGAGCACAATTGGATTGGTGACTATCAGCTGCAGGTCAACCATTAAAGAAGAGATTTGATCAGCCATCATTTGCAGGTGGCAGGACTTTGTAGTTTCAGGTCTGGGGGAACTTTTAGAAGGCATAACCACAGCTGTGGAAGTTTGGAGCCTGACACCCATCTCCAGTGTGACCTCCTGGGAAACCCCTCTTGCCACCTCAACTGAGGCATATGCCAGAAGCATGGGAACCATTTATTTCCTTTCCTCCTGGACATCAGATTCGGACGAAGACCAGCCGTGGCAGCAGCAGAACCATAAACAACAGCACCACCAACAGCAGCAGCAACAGCAGGAGCGCCAAGCTGTTGCTCACCCATCTGAAGCTGCACAGGCCAGAAGGCGCCAGTGCACGACCACATTGCTGCCCGGGATGCAAGGAATGCACTCATCTTGGCCAGATTTGCTTAGCCTAGCCAATCAAGCACTTTTGCCTCGCAGCTTCTTACCTGAGCATTGACAATGGCCAAGGACCAGCGGATTCCTAGCAATTTGACCACCATACTGACAATTGCAAGTAATCCTAAGCCCTCAATGTGGAAGTCCCATTCGCGAAATGACACATGCCACAACTACAGCAGTAGCCATCAGATTTTTTATTTACATTATTCATCTGATGGCTTTTTCACAGAAAACATCAAATTTCACCCAAGTGACTACCCTTGTGACTATTTGTGCAGTATCTTTCTCTTACGCGTGCTTCTACGTGGTGCTTCCCCTGTGGCTTCAGCAGGTGTGGAGGCCCCTTGCTCACTTTCCTGCTGCTCCTGTCTCGACACCTTTGGCGGGCATCCTCTGGGGTGGCGAACCTGTGAGGGCTCGTCAACAGTCTGCTGCTCCTGCAGCTGTGCAGGGGTTGAGACGCCAATCTCAGTTGGGTGTGGACTCTGGTGGGGCTCTGACCGAGGGCTCTGCAGTGGCATGGAAGTGTAAGCGCTTGGAGAGGAGCCCCCACTTCCTTGATGTCTGCCACCAATTTCCCTCTCATGGGTCAGGTCCCCCTCAGCGCTTGCAAGTGGCTTGAGAGCACCTTGCTGCACATCAGGGGGGCCATAGGGGCCCGTATCTGCACTGGCAGTCCTACTCAGAAGGACTTCCATGAAGGTCTGGTTTCTCTGTTCAATAGATGACCATCGCTCCTCCAGAGATGTCATTCTATTCTGAACACTCACCATGTTTTCTGCACTCTGGCGACTTATCACCTTCATGGAGGTTGCCATCCTTTCCATGGTGATGCATTCATGCGCCAATTACTCCACAAAGGTTCTGCTTATGTACGCTATGGACTCCTCCATTCGTTCCACACTCGCAGAGGCCCTGGAGACAAAACCTGCCAGAGACTCCTGCACCTGTTCCTGGAGTTCTAGCATCGCTGATCTTATGGATGGACCCAGAGGCAGAGGTTCGACATGCAGCTGAGCCGAGTTGGCAGAGTCCTGCGCCCTCCGACTAGGACTCTCCACTGCTGTCCCTGTCTGCACAATCTGCTGATGCTCACTTGTGAGCTGTGATACACCAGGTGACAACACTACTCTATGTCCCGAAGGTCCCACCGAGGTGTGAATGTCTGCGCTGGTGCTGGGTGCGCTAAATTCCACTGACGCTGGGCCCTCAGATGTTGCAGCTTCCTCTAAGGAGTCTGGAGGCTCAGGCTGTTCCTCCTGGCTAGTGGGGATGGGTGTTTGAGATGGTCCTGTGGGGGAGTAAAGGAAAGAGTCAGAGATGTGAGGCCAAGGTTACATGCACATTGTATATTGCAGATGATCAAAAGTCAATCTGTTAGAGCTTCAGAATCATTATCAGCGACTCATGCAATGTCAATGAGAGAGATGGGAAACTATTCTGTCACCAGCTTGCTGTGATGCACCCGTCTGTCCGTCCCCCGCTTGCGCATCTTCCGCCATTCCTACGATGTCCCGGACCGCCTCCTCCCAGGGGGTGAGCTGGGCTACTGAGGGTGTCCCTCCTCCTGTCCTCGCTGTTTCTCGCTTATTGTGAGCTCTCTTTTCCTGCAATGAGGGCGACAAGTGGAGGTTGAGTGAGAATGAAGGAGTGAGTGTAGAGATTCCATAGCATAGACACTTAGAAGGAGACAAAGATGGAGTGAGGTGGCAAGACCAAGGGCCCTCCCTGTGTGTTGTCAGTTGTTTTCATAGCATTACAGTGATAGGGCGTGTGAGGGCTGCAGAGTCGAATAGTTAGGTGAATGTGACCGTAGAGAGAAAGGGAATGGGTAAGGGTGCATGGATGTCAGTGTCAAGCGGTATGTGGAGGAAGAGATTGCTAAAGCTGAGTGCTGGTGAGGAAAGGCAATGGGGATCAGATTGAGGGTGATGGGAAATTCAAACTCACTTTTCCAGTGCGCAGAAAGTCATGAAATCTCTTCCTGCACTGAATCCACGTTCTGCAGGTAACTGATAATGAGTTGACCTCCTCTGCCACTTGCAGCCACACAGCCTTGGTCTGCTGGGGAGGCTTCTTCCTCCCTGAAGAAGGGAAGAGCACCTCTTATGAGCTCCTGCTCCCTCAACTAAAGCCTGCAGGGCAACATCGTCAAACCTTGGAGCAGACCTAGGTCTTTCACTGGCCATTCTGCCTCCAGGTCCCTGTAGCATGAAAGGCCAAAAGGTTGGCAGTCTGCAGAAGAAGCAAGGCTTCTTGCAGACCTTAAATGCAGCGGCAATGATGACGTCATCGGAGGCGACTTTCAGACTGGAAAAACTTATTTGCCATGGGTTCCCACACGCTGGAACTCAATTGGCCAATTAAGTTAAAATCGCATCAATCTCCCACATCGATTTAGATTTGTGTGGATAACACGAAATGCAGATTAAACTACCCCAACCCGCCCCTGAATTAAGATCCAGCCCATTGTATCTGAATGCACGAAGCATTCATAATAAGGTAGACGAATTAACAGCGCAAATAGATTAAAACGGACACGATATAATTGCAATTACGGAGACATGGCTGCAGGGTGACCAGGGCTGCAAGCTGAATATCCAAGGATATTCGATATTTAGGAAGAACAGGCAAAAAGGAAAAGGAGGTGTGGTGGCGTTGTTAGTAAAGGATGAAATCAGAGCAATAGTGAGAAAGGATATTGGCTCAGAAAATCAAGATGTAGAATCAGCCTGGGTGGAGCTAAGAAGCATCAAGGGGCAGAAAACATTGGTGGGAGTTGTATATAGGCCTTCAAACAGTAGTGGTAATATAGGGGATGGCATCAAACATGAAATTAGAGATGTATGTAACAAGGGTACTACAGTAATCATGGGTGATTTCAATCTACTGGCCAAACCAAATTAGCAATAATACTGTGGAGGGTGAATTCCTGGAGTGTGTACGAGATGGTTTGTTAGACCAGTACGTTGAGGAGCCAACTAGGGAACAGGCTATCCTAGATTGGGCATTGTGCAATGAGAAGGGGTTAATTAATAATCTTGTTGTGCCGGGTCCTTTAGGGAAGAGTGACCATAACATGATCGAATTCTTCATTAAGACGGAAAGTGAAGTAGTCCAATCAAAAACTAGGGTCCTAAGTCTAAACAAAGGAAACTACGAAGGTATGAGGAGTGAGTTGGCTATGATAGATTGGGGAGCTTCATTAAAAGGCATGACAATAGATAGGCAAAGGCTAACATTTAAGGAACAAATGCATGAATTGCAACAGTTATACATTCCTTTCTAGCGCAAAAACACAAAAGGAAAAGCAGCCCAACCATGGCTTACAAAAGAAATTAAGGATAGTATTAGATCCAAAGAGGAGTCATCTAAAGTTGCCAGTAAAAGTAGCAAGCCTGAGGATTGGGATCAGTTTAGAATTCAGCAAAAAAGGACCAAGAGATTGCTTAAGAGGGGAAAAATAGAGTATGAGAGTAAACTTGCAAGGAACATAAAAGCGGACTGTAAAAGCTTCGACAAGTATGTAAGAAGAAAAAGATTAGTGAAGACAAATGTAGGTTCCTTACAGTTAGAAATGGGAGAATTTATAATGGGGAACATGGAAATGGCAGAGCAATTAAACAAATACTTTGGTTCTGTCTTCATGGTAGAGGACACAAATAACTTCCCAGAAATGCTAAGGAACCAAGGGTTTAGTGAGAAGGAGGAATTAAAGGAAATTAGTATTAGTAAAAAAATAATGCTGGAGAAATTAATGGGACTGAAAGCTGATAAATCCCCAGGGCCTGATAATCTGTATCCCAGAGTATTAAAAGAGGTAGCCATGGAAATAGTGGATGCATTGGTTGTCATCTTCCAAAATTCTATAGATTATGGAACAGTTCCTGCAGATTGGAGGGTGGCAAAAGTAACCCCACTATTTAAAAAAGGAGGGAAAGAGAAAACAGGGAACTACAGACTGGTTAGCCTAACATCAGTAGTAGGGAAAATGCTAAAGTCTAGTATAAAGGATGTGATAACAGGACACTTAGAAAATATCAACGGGATTAGACAAAGTCAACATGGATTTATGAAAGGGAAATCGTGTTTGACAAACCTACTGGAGTTTTTTGAGGATGTAACTGGTAGAATAGATAAGGGAGAACCAGTGGATGTGCTGTATTTGGATTTTCAGAAGGCCTTTGATAAAGTTCCACATAAGAGGTTGGTGTGCAAAATTAAAGCACATGGGATTGAGGGTAATATACTGGCATGGATTGAAAATTGATTAACAGACAGGAAACAGAGAGTAAGAATAAATGGGTCTTTTTCAGGGTGGCAGGCGGTGACTAGTGGGGTACCACAGGGATCAGTGCTTGGGTCCCAGCTATTCACAATATACTGTATATCAATGATTTGGATGAGGGAACCAATTGTAACATTTCCAAGTTTGCTGACGACACGAAATTAGGTGGGGTTGTGAGTTGTGAGCAGGATGCATAGAGGCTTCAAGGCGATTTAGACAAGTTGAGTGAGTGGGCAAATACATGGCAGATGCTGTGTAACGTGGATAAATGTGAAGTTATCCACTACGGTAGGACAACCAGAAAGGCAGAGTATTATTTAAATGGTGATATATTGGAAAATGTTGATGTACAGAAGGACCTGGGTGTCCTTGTACACCAGTCACTGAAAGCAAACATGCAGGTGCAGCAAGCAGTTCGGAAGGCAAATAATATGTTGGCCTTCATTGCAAGAGGGTTTGAGTACAGGAGCAAGGATGTCTTACTACAGTTATACAGGGCCTTGGTGAGACCGCACCTGGAAGACTGTGTGCAGTTTTGGTCTCCTTACCTAAGAAAGGGTATACTTGCCATAGAGGTAGTGCAGCGAAGGGTCACCAGACTGATTTCTGGGATGGCAGGACTGTCGTATGAGGAGAGATTGGGTCGACTAGACATGTATTCCCTAGAGTTTAGAAGAATGAGAGGGGATCTCATTGAAACGTATAAAATTTTGACAGGGGTAGACAGACTGGATGCAGGGAGGATGTTTCCCCTGGCTGGGGGCTCTAGAATGAGGGGTCACAGTCTCAGGATACGGGGTAGGACATTTAGGACTGAGATGAGGAGAAATTTCTTCACTCAGAGGGCGTTGAACCTGTGGAATTCTCTACCACAGAAGGCTGTGGCTGCCAAGTCACTGAATATATTTACGAAAGAGATAGATAGATTTCTAGACGCAAAAGGCGTCAAGGGGTATGGGGAGAGAGCGGGAATATGGTATTGAGATAGAGGATCAGCCATGATCATATTGAATGGTGGAGCAGGCCCGAAGGGCTGAATGGCCTACTCCTGCTCCTATTTTTCTATGTTTCTATGTCTCTTACATATAATCGATTGTCACTTGGGGCTGTTGGCACTTATGCAATCAGGAGAGGAGAAAATTAAAAAATACGGTTAAAAAAGTTAAATCAAACCTCCATGTGTCTATTTCTAATCAAATCTAGAGGAATTATTTTCTTTATTCAGCAAGGTAAGGGTTACATTTGTTGAAATCTTCACAGATTAGGATTTAACTTTTTATATCCCCATGGTTCAGAAAATCATTGATTGTGAGGGGGTTATAGAGGTAACCTTCTAATCACTGCAGTAAAGATTGCTCACAGCACTATTTTCAGAATATGTCAGCAGGAAGATGGCATACACATTAAGAAATTCACCCAGCTCTTATTCATGAACAATTCTAAATTCCAGAGCTGTGCCAGCCTGAAGGAAATTAATTTACTATTAAAAAGGTCTATATATATAAACATATATATATAAAATCTTACAACAACCATAAAGTCAGAAATACACTTAATATGTAGCTATACATTCAATACTATAACATGAAGAATACTGTGTCCCAAAAATAAAACAGAATCCTATTGTTACTTAGAGCCAGAAAACCATCTTATGGTAAAAAAATTCAAACCACTGAAACCTCAGCTCTTAAGCTGATGAAATTTCTGTTACTGGTCACAAGAAAGATGTCTTCTGTTTTATATACTTTTATATTAAAACGTCCTTCATAACCATTTATTTTCATCATGACCATCGTTTCTATTGTCAAATTTTTGCCTCATTGATTAAGTGTTTAAGTTTCTAGGATTGAATTTTTTTGGCCCCAATGGTAGTCCAAAGGCACAAGTCAGGCACAGGAGGTCTGGGGTACATGCTACTTGGCTCAATGAGTCAAATATATTTAATTTGGCCATTGGTGGCTCCAGGAGTATAACTACCTGGAGATACCACGGGATGAAATTCATCTTGGGTGGTAGTGCAAAATGGGTGATAGCGAATTGGCAGCTTGTTTTACACTCCACCCCATTTTCTTTTTCACAATGGAAAAGACAATCAGACAGAGTGTAAAACAGGGTAGCAGGCAATCCGGCCGTCCAGCAATAGTCCCTGGGGAAGATAGGGACAGCTACACTGGCAGCGGGAACAGGATGGTACGTCATTCTCCACTATTTTTGGGACATGAGTGTCGCATTTCAACTGGGCGGGAGACCCCAAAATCTCCCTCATACATTGTAACAGGGGAGTTAGGGGAAGGGAGCGGGAAAGGATGAGAAGACAAGAACATAAGAAATAGGAGTAGGAGTAGGCCATTCGGCCCTTCGAGCTGCTCCGCCATTCATTCAATAAGATCATGGCTGATCTTCTACCTCAACTGCACCTTTTCACACTATCCCCATATCCCTTGGTTTGCTTAGTATCCAAAAATCTATCGATCTCTGTCTTGAATATACTCAACGACTGAGCATCCACAGCCCTCTGGGGTAGAGAATTCCAAAGATTCACCACCCTTTGAGTGAAGAAATTTCTCCTCATCTCAGTCCTAAATGGCCGACTTGAGGGAAGTGGTTCAGCAGAGAGAGACAGATATACAAATTGTTGGGATGGATGGAGAGGGAGAAACAAACAGTTGAGTCTTATGGGCAGGGATAAGAACTTAGGTGGAGAAGATCCAGCTGACGTTATGGAGAAGAGAAAGAGAAGCAAATTTCCATTTGACTCTTCTCTAGATCTGCCAGGAGCTGGAAGGATGGCTACAGTTGGGAATTAATAGGCCTCATAACTTCCAACTCAAAGTGAACAGTGCCATTTGAGATTTAATTGTGTATATATATGTGTAATAATTTCATTACTGACTATTGCAATAGGTGGAAACTTAAGCCCAGTGTATTGAAGACGATGTAGTCGTGCTTCTATCTTAATCATGCCAATACTTCACAAAAACTCAACATCTAATTGAATGAAGATTGACTGTCACATGACCCAAAGCCAATTTATCAAGGAGTATCTCTAGATCACACACTTACCTACAAGGACCACCTCAGCAAGGTAGCTCAGAAGATCAATATCAAAATAACCTCCTAAATAAGCTTGCAGGCTCAACTTGGAGAGTAATGCATAAACATTATGTAACTTGCTAGCTCTCTGCTATTCAGTTGGAGAATACTGTACTCTGTGTGGTTAAACTCTTTCTTCACAAAACTAGTTGATGTACAATTAAATCAAACAATGAGAATAATAATATGTGCAACAAACATCAAATGGCTACCAGTTCTCTCAATATATAGCCTTTTAACATAATCAGGTATCATACTGCAGCAAAGAATCTCTTTGAGAAAATCTAGCAATGACACAACTGCCACTATCAGACATATGGGAGGCTCATTGTCATCGATTCATCAGTAGAAGACCAATCTGGACTATGCTTTCAATCATCTCAATGGCAAATGCAGCCACATTATGGCAAACAGAGTGGGGACTAGCTGCTCCCTCAGTAAGAAACTCCTTCCTCATCACCCAGCCTAATGAGCCTGGCTTCAAGCTGCCTCGCCATCTCTGGTGCAAGTTCAACTATTATAAATGTGGGGTGATAAGGTGTGCGGCAAATGACCACATCTGGGTCCTCTGTGTAGCTGGGGTGCAGTTGAGGGTGCCGCACATCTACTGAATGGCTGCTCATTTCATGCTGGTCTACCTGGAGGACTTCCCAGACCCCACAATATTAACCCCAAGGCTACTGAATGCCTAAAGCATGTATGATGCCTATCTGAGCCCCTTGACACTTTCAATATTTTTGACTTATAGTTTATCTTCCTACTTTATATTTGATTTTCTTCCAACCTTTGTTGTGCCACTTGTGCATTTGCAAATAATAATAATCATTTAATTACTCCTATATCTCCTATTACAGTGTGTTAACCTGTTTACTACTAAATTCACTGTATAGCATTGTTCTCATTGTAGAATCTCATCTCGGGAGGATGGCAGATGCTATCAGTATTATAACTGTAAAAAGTGTGTAGTGTTTAGCAATGGGCTTTTTGATGAAGCGTGTAGTGAATGAGAATAGAGTTATTGAGTTCACCTGATAATGTATTCTAAAGCTACAAACCAGCAGGGCAAAAATAGTCAATAATATTCAGATGGCAAAGAGATTTTACATTTTTTAGAACGGTGCAATGAAATAAAATGTTAAGCATCTGTAGTTATCTAGCTATAGAAATGTGCTAATGTTAATAGGACTTAACCAGTCAGATTTGGTTTATAAAAGTCACTGTTATTTAAAGAAATAGTAATGTTGGGAGGTTGGGTGCAGTGGACTAAGCAGTGTTCTTTCACTTAAGGCGTCTGAATTGACATCAGTGCAATAGTCTGCAATATAAAACTGCTCACAACGTAGCACAAGTTGAGAATCTCTCAGAGATCATAAGATGATTGGAAAATTCACATTGATGGAGGTGGGATGTTATTCTGAGTTTAAGCAGGGAACATTGTAGGGTCAGAGTAGAGAGAAGGTCAATCTGCAGTTGGCTTTGCTGTACCTGATCTGCATGTGTGTGGCAATAGAAGTGTATTCCAACTTCCAGCACTAATACTGTAATTGTAAAAAAGCCAAATATGTTCACTGAAAAGTAAACCATTGAATTGAGTTGCGACTTCATCCATGTAACAAGCAAATAATCCCATTGGAGCCTGCAACAGAAGGAATCCACTAAAGTGAATCCACTTTGAAAGGAAAAATTATGTATTAAAGGTGAGTTAGTCAAATCTTCTGAAGTAAAAAAGACTGTTGACTCTGGTAAGGAGGAATGTGACTGGGAACCACTTAACAAACCAAAAGGTTTTGCCCTTCTC
The DNA here is from genome assembly GCF_052327205.1 of Somniosus microcephalus. Lineage (NCBI taxonomy): Eukaryota > Metazoa > Chordata > Chondrichthyes > Squaliformes > Somniosidae > Somniosus > Somniosus microcephalus. The sequence continues at coordinate 308,224,900 of NC_140989.1, forward strand.
ATCTTTTTGTTTGTTACAGTAATTATCAGGAACACCAATGATCGAATTACTAAAGAGGTTCATCAGAATCCTGGTTATGTATCTCAAGTGTGAGTGGGGAGCATTACAGAGAAATGCTGATGGTGGTTCTAACAATGAGGGGGATGCAGGCAGACTCCATATAAGATTGCAAAACTAGGAGCCTGAGCTAGAATAGATTACATGAATTTAACATCAGGGAATATACTTTTGAAGACTCTTGGGGCTAGAAATTCGGTACCTTAACACCTCCTGTTAGCGCCCGGGCAGGGTGCTAATGGAGCGCTAAGAGCTTATCGCCTGGGCACGGCAATTCCAACGCCGCCTGGGAAATTCAGTCAGCATTTAGTGCTTGGCCCTCTAACGCCACTTAGACTGCGACGCCCATGAGTGTGCAATGCCCCGTTTGCGCCCCAGATGCGAAATTCAGTCGCTTCCCCTGACTTACCGCCTGGCGCTGAGAACAACAGAAATAGCAGGTGTTGATACCTGGGATTGCCGCTCCCAGGGTGCTATTTAAAGGGATCACTTACCGGTTCATTGGGAGGTCAGATTCATTGCTGGCTTGTCAGATATCGTTTTGGCTACGTTCACATTTTCTCCATTTTTGCTTTGTTGCGGCACTAAGTTTCCTCACTTGTATTGCTCTGAACATTTCTACGTCCTCTTTTCTCTCATTTATGGGGGCTGTACTGGCACTCCACCTTGCCCTCCGGCAACTACATCGGAGGCAGCGGATGCAGAAACAGAGATTGCCAAATGTGGCCAGAGATAGGAGGAGGGCCGACAGACCTCACAACAGGAGGTCTTACCCTCCCAAGGTATTCCGGGAGCACTTCTCCTACATTCATCTGTCAGAGGAGCAGTGCCTTAGAAGGCTCTGTTTCAGCAAAGAGGTGGTCACAGAGCTCTGCCACCTCCTGCAGCCAGACCTTCAGCCTCAGCTCAGGACCAGGCAGTCTCTCTCAGAGGCAGTTAAGGTCACAGTCGCTCTCAATTTCTATGCCAGCGGCTCCTTCCAGGCTTCAACAGGGGATATTGCAAACATTTTGCAGTTCGCCGTCCATTGCAGCATCCGGGATGAATGCTCATATGGCTTTGCAAGGATAGCGGGCTTCCCCATGGTTCAGGGCACCATTGACTGCACCCACGTGGCATTGCGGGCACCTCATCACAATGCAGAGGTGTTCTGTAACCACAAAGGCTACTACTCTCTGAACATTCAGTTGGTGTGCCACCACAGACAGCTCATCCTTGCCGTCAATGCCCGCTATCCTGGCCATGCATGAGCACCTCATTAGACAGCGCTTCCAATGAATGATATAGCACATGGTGTTTGCGCAGCACAACCACATCATTACATCCAGCTCGTAGTTCCTATCACCGGGCAAAGGTCAAATGAAAAACATCACAATGTGCAACGTCAAATTAACAATTTATTATCGAACACAACTCTCTTATGAAACACAACTATTCATAAACAAACACAACCATTTATCAACAAATACAAATCTTTCTTATCAAACTGAACTATTTATTACCAAACACAAATATTTATTTACAAGTATAACTATTTGTTCACAAAAACAACAATATATTTACAAACACATCAATTTATTAGCACACAATACCCCCATTTGCTACTAAAGTATTCTTTACTCCTACTTCTTCAATGATCTCAATCCCCTTTGGAGTTCCCCCCTCCCAACCCTACTGCTCCTCTGTAATGTGGCCCTATTATGTCCGTGTATAATTGAGACACGGACTGCAGGAGTTGATTATAACAAGTCTTTACTGAATGGAGACAACCTGGAAACTGAAACTACAGAAGCCTGCTAGGGCCTTTTATACAGGGGTGGTCACCGCCGGTACTGCAGTCTGAGACCAGTTATTCTCTTAAAGGTACACACACAACAATTCCTCCCCTTTTAGATAAACAGTACATAACATTCATTTAACAACTAAATAATAACTAATTGCAATTACAATTATGGTTGCTAGATACATTGGTTGAAGTTAAGCAATTATAAGTTCAGTCTTTGAGGAGGCTTCCTGATTCTGTCTGGATAACGCCTCTTTGGGATATCAGGTTCTTCTGGCAAGGTTGCGTCGGGATCAATGTCGTTGTTTGGTTCCTCTGCTTTCAATATCACCGATTCTGCGGTAGATGCAATTGGTACTTCGGTTTCATCGCCAGGTGTATCAGATCGTGGTGTGGAGTTGACGTTTTCCAGTGACTCTAGAATCTGGTCAGCATGGCGTCTTACAATGCTCTCTCCAACATCCACGGTATACATTAGAGGTCCTTGCCGTGTACAGATCGTTCCTGGCTGCCATTTCCGTGCGGTAGTCCCGGGCCAAAACTGGTTGACCTATCTTAAAACTCCTGGTCGGCCTTTCATTCATATTCTGAAACTGCCTGTTCTCCACATCTCTTCTGACGTTTGGCTTAACCAAATCCAAGCAGCACTGTAGTCTTCGATTGAAGAACATCATGGCTGGAGTTTGGTTGGTAACCGCATGTGTCGCATTCCGGTAGGCAAACAAGAAGTTATCCACCTTGTGTTGTAGGGGTATATCTTCATTACACATTGCCTTGAAAGCCTTCTTGAATGTTTGAACAAACCTCTCAGCCAATCCATTAGTAGCTGGATGATATGGGGCGGATGTGTAATGCTTAACACCATTGTTCTTTAAGAACCTCCGGAACTCTTCAGACACAAACTGTGGTCCATTGTCGGAGCAAATCTGTTCAGGCAGCCCATTCCTGGCGAATATGGTTCATAAGACTGTGATAGTTTTTTCTGTGGTGGTTGAGGACATTTTTATTACCTCTGGCCACTTTGAATGTGCATCCACCGCAATTAAAAACATCGAGTCCATAAATGGACCAGCAAAATCAATGTGCACCCTTTGCCATGGAGATGAGGGCCACTCCCATGGATGTAGAGGGGCTTGTGGTGGGGCGTTTTGGACCTTCTGGCATCCTGTACAGCTCTTGGTCATCTCTTCGATTTCTCTATCGATTCCCGGCCACCACACAAACGCTCTGGCTAAGTTCTTCATTTTTGCCCCTCCCAGATGACCCTCATGAAGCTCATTGAGCACTCTATCCTTCAATTTGGGTGGAATTACTACTCTGGATCCACACATCAAGGTTCCTCTGCACACTGACAGCTGTTCTCTTCTCGGCGAGAATGCTGGCAGCAGTGGTTCGCCATGTGCTGGCCATCCCTTCACCATTAAATCATAGATCCAGGAGAGTGTTGGGTCATTTCGTGTTTCCTTTTCTATGTTTGCCTTCGTCTCAGGGAGACATTCGACTATAGTCGAGTGGAATAACTCCACTGGACCCACTGCCAGTTCTTCTTCCACCGTCGGCAACGGTAGGCGCGACAATCCATCAGCATTCCCATGCTGTTTAGTTCCTTTGTACTCGATGTCATATTGGTGTGCCCCTAGGAAAAGGGACCACCTCTGTAGCCGTTGTGCCGTCATTATCGGTACGCCCTTCTGAGGGTTGAAAATGGAGACGAGAGGTTGATGATCAGTTAGTAGAGTAAATTTCTGACCGTGCAGGTAGTGATTGAACTTCTTCACCCCCCACACCAGGCTGAGGGCCTCTCTGTCAATCTGGGCGTAGTTACGCTCGGCTGAAGTTAACGAGCGTGACGCAAAAGCTATCGGCCTCTCTGAACCATCAAGGAATTTATGTGACAGTACCGCCCCAACACCGTAGGGAGACGCATCACACGCCAGTCTTATCGGTAGTGATGGGTTGTAGTGAGCCAATACTTCTCTTGAAGTGATTAGGTCCTTACTCTTCTGAAAGGCCCGCTTACATTCATCGCTCCATTTCCATGCTACTCCCGTTCGTAGTAGGGTGCTCAGTGGATGCAGAATTGTGGACAAATTCAGCAAAAACTTATGGTGTTGAGGCTGCCGCGGAACACGAATGGAGGCTGAACCGATCTGAGGAACACATGGCTTTTTATTACATTCTCTTGAGAGATGGCTGCCCAAGCTCTTCTCTCTGCTAAACCCGAAAACAGAATGAGGGCGACGCCCGCGCTTTTGTGTACACACTGAGGGCGATGCCCGCTCCTTTGTCATGCCTTAAAGGCAGCATGCTTCTTAAAGGCAAGGTGCCCGATTTATTGCCCACGGACGGAAAAGTGGATTGCGCCCGTTTAGGTGGCGATCCGCCACACAGCTCCCCCCAGAATCTGCTTAGGAGGTGTGGACAAGACGGTGCGGCGGTCTGATGGGCCGGCCGGAGCGGCTCTTGTAGGACGCCGGTGGACGTGGAACGGCCGAGCGTGGAGCAGCCGGGTGTACTGGCTTGAGGGCAGGTCGGCCGCGTGGCGGTGGACGAGCTACTGGGACCTGCTCACCGGGCTCCGAATGTGCTGGCTTGAGTCGGTCAACCGACACTTTTTCAGTCCTGTCGCCCACTTGTAGGGCGAAAAATTTGTCCCCAGCCTGTAGCACTTTGTAGGGCCCGTCGTACGGGGGTTGAAGGGGTCCGCGGTGGGCGTCGTGCCGGACGAAAATGAACTGTGCCTGGTGCAGGCTTAGCGGGACGTGTGAGGTGGATTCGCCGTGCCGGGCAATGGGCACAGGGGCGAACTGTAGCGCCGGTGAGGCGAAGTCGTGGCGTTGCTGGTCGGCTGACCAGGGTGTCGTGGCGGTGGGCAGGAACTCGCCGGGTACACGCAGCGGCTGGCCGTACACGAGCTCTGCTGCCGATGCGTGGAGGTCTTCTTTAACCGCGGAGCACAGGCCGAGGAGGACCCACGGGTGTGGGTCGGTACAGGCGCCGTCCTGGAGGCTGGCTCGAAGAGATGCCTTCAAGGATCTGTGGAACCGCTCACACAGTCCGTTGGCTTGGGGGTGGTACGCTGTGGTGCGGTGAATGGTCACCCCGAGATTGCGTGCGATGGCGGTCCAGAGTTCAGAGGTAAATTGCGGACCTCTATCCGACGTCATGTCGGAGGGGACGCCGAACCGTGCGACCCAGGTGCTGACGAAGGCTCTGGCGATGTCGGCGGTGGTGGTAGAGATCAGTGGAATTGCCTCGGGCCAGCGCGTGGTGCGGTCGACGATCGTCAGCAAGTGCGTGTGGCCTTGCAACGGCGGCAGGGGCCCGACGATGTCCACGTGGATGTGGTCGAATCTACGTGAAGGGACGGTGAACTCCTCGAGGGGTGCTTTCGTGCATTGCTGCACCTTGGCCCGTTGGCAGGCTAGGCAGGAGTTGGCCCAAGTACGCACATCCTTGCAAAGGCCGCGCCAGACAAAGCGGTTGGCTACCAATTTGATGGATGCGCGGGCGCCGGGGTGGGAGAGGTAGTGGAGAATCTTGAATACCCGGTGGCACCAGGACGCTGGGACGACGGGCCGAGGTTGAGATAGGGATATGTCGCACTTGACCGTGACTGCGGTCGGGCCGCAGGCGACGTCGGCCAGGCGTAGCCCTGGTAGGTTGGTAGGTGCGGAGAGCAGATCAGGGTCCGTGAGCTGGTCTGCTGCGAGTTGAGCGTAGTCGACTGCCAGGTGTGCGGCGTGGATGGCGGGGCGGGAGAGGCAGTCGGCTACCACGTTGTCTCGGCCGGAGACGTGTTGGATGTCCATGGTGAACTCGGACACTGCCGCGAGCTGGCGCTGCTGCCTGGCGGACTAGGGGTCGGTTGTCTTTGCCATTGTGAATGTCAGGGGTTTGTGGTCGACAAACGCAGTGAAGGGGTTGGCCCTCTAGCAAAAACCGAAAATGGCGGACCGCCAGGTACAGCGCGAGGAGCTCGCGGTCGAAGGTGCTGTACTTGACCTCCGGGGGGGCGTAGTTGGCGGCTGAAGAAGGCAAGTGGTTGCCAGGCGCCATCGACCCACTTCTCGTACACGGCGCCGACCGCGTGGTCGGAGGCGTCCGTGGTGAGCGCTACTCTGGCATTGGGCCGTGGGTGCGTGAGCAGGGTGGCATCGGCGAGCACGGTCTTGGTGGAGTTGAAGGCGGCTGATACGTCTGCCGTCCATTCGACCACCATCTTGCCGCTCCTGCCCCGGAAGGCTTCATACAGGGGCCTCATGAGGGACGCCGCTTTGGGGATGAAGCGGTTGTAGAAATTCACCATCCCGAGGAACTCCTGGAGTCCTTTGATGGTGGTGGGGCGGGGAAATTGCTGGACGGCCTGCACCTTGGTGGGCAGGGGAATGGCCCCAGCATGGGTGATGTGGTGGCCGAGGAAGTCGATCTTGTCCAGGCCGAACTGGCACTTGGCTGGGCTGAGGATGAGCCCGTGGTCGCTGAGGCGCCCGAACAGGATGCGAAGGTGTTCGAGGTGTTCCTGCTTGGAGGAACTGGCTACCAGGATGTCATCCAGGTAGACGAACAGGAACTTCAGGTCCCGAAGGACCGAGTTCATGAGCCGTTGGAATGCCTGGGCCACGTTTTTGAGGCCGAAGGGCATCCGCAGGAACTCGAAAAGCCCGAAGGGGGTGATTACGGCCGTCTTGGGGACGTCCGCGGGGTGGACGGGGACTTGGTGGTAGCCGCGCACCAGGTCGACTTTGGAAAAGACTGAGCGGCTGGCCAGTCTGGCCGAGAAGTCCTGAATGTGCGGCACGGGGTACCGATCAGGGGTGGTGGCATCGTTGAGGCGGCGGTAATCCCCGCAGGGGCGCCAACCCCCGCCTGGTTTGGGGGCGATGTGGAGTGGGGAGGCCCAGGGACTGTTGGAGCGGTGGATGATGCCGAGCTGTTCCATAGTGGCAAACTGGGTCCGCGTGATCTCCAGTTTGGCCGGGTCCAGCCTGTGGGCGTGGGTGTACACTGGGGGGCCTGTGGTGGGGATGAAGTGTTCCACCCCGTGTTTGGCGACCTCCGCGGAGAAGGTCGGGTTGGTGAGGGCTGGGAATTCGGCCAGGAGTGCCGAGTAGCCATCCGTGGCCCGGGCGTGGCACTGTGACGCCATGTCGGCGGGTTGACGGGGGGGCCATGGCACCCAGGATGGGGGACATAGTGTTCATGTCCACGAGGCGGTGTCGAGGGATGTCTACCAGTAGGCCGTGGGCGCACAGGAAATCTGCGCCGATGAGAGGGGAGAGTACCTTGGCAGTGATGAACTCCCGTCGGTAGCGGCGACCAGCGAGGTCGAGGGTGACTGTGCGGGTGCCGTACGTCCGGATGTCCAAGCCGTTAGCGGCAGCAAGCGCCTGTCCTCGTTCGCCCTTTTGGATGCCGAGGGCAGAGGCCGGGATGATGCTGTGCTGAGCTCCAGTGTCGCACAGGAACCGGCGGCCGGTTTTGTCATCCGTGACGTACAGCAGGGAGCCCGCGTGGCCCACGGCCATCGCGGGGGCTGGTACGGGGGCGGACCTGAAGGAGCAGGGAGGTGTGCACCGTTGTGCCCTGGCGCCGAACCGTGCGTGGTAGTAACAGTAGCCCGGGTTTGTGGGGTGCGAAGGCCCCGTGGGCCCCGTGGCTCGGCCTTGTGGCCGCGTGATGGCCGGTGAGGGGCGCGCCCAGGCTGTGGCTGTCAGGTCCGGAGCGACGTCGCGGCTGGAGTGAGTGGACAGCAGCTTGTCGGCCTCGTCGGCCAGGGCTTCTAGGTCCGTGAGGCCGGACGCCACGATCGCTGGGCGGATGCTGGGAGGTAGCTGGCAGATGAACAGCGTGCGGACGAGGGACCTGGGTGGGCTCTCGTCGGTGAGTGAGAGCATGTGGCAGAGGAGGTCTGACGGTGAGACGTCACCGAGGCCTGTGAGGTCGAGGAGGCGGCAGTTTCGCTGGTATGTCGAGGTCGTAAATTTTTTAAGGAGCGCGGCCTTAAGATGTGCATGCTTGCCCTCCTCTGGTGAGTTCTGCAGCACTATCCAGACCTTCGTGACTGTGGAGCTACCGAGTGATGCGACGAGGTAGTCATACTTCGTCCCATCTGTGGTGATGTGTCGCAGCCGGAATCGGGACTCAGCTTGGAGGAACCAGGCTTCGGGCTGGTTTTCCCAAAACTCCGGCAGTTTCACAGAAACTGCGTTCGTGTCCGCCATTGCAGTGCTCGGAATACGTTCTGAGCGTCGGGGTCACCAATGTTGAGGCTGCCGCGGAACACGAATGGAGGCCGAACCGATCTGAGGAACACATAGCTTTTTATTACATTCTCTTGAGAGATGGTTGCCCCAGCTCTTCTCTCTGCTAAACCTGAAAACAGAATGAGGGCGACGCCCACGCTTTTGTGTACACACTGAGGGCGACGCCCGCTCCTTTGTCATGCCTTAAAGGCAGCATGCTTCTTAAAGGCAAGGTGCCCGATTTATTGTCCACGGATGGAACAGTGGATTGCGCCCGTTTAGGTGGCGATCCGCCACAATGGTAGTAATTCACCAATCCGAGGAATGTCCTCAGTTGCGACACATTTTCAGGCGCTGGAGCCTTAACTACCGCTTCAATTTTGTCAGGGGAATTATGCAACCCCTCTTCATCAATCACGTGGCCACAATACGATATCTGTTTCTTAAAAAACTCGCACTTAGGGCGATTGGCTCGTAGCCCGTGTTCACGTAGTCTAGTGAGCACCTGCTCTAGGTTGGCAAGGTGTTCACTGTCGTCTTCACCTGTCACTAGGATGTCGTCCAAGTAACACTGAGTCCCCGGAATCCCTTGCAGGACTTGTTCCATCGCTCTTTGCCATATCGCCAGAGCTGATGCTACTCCGAATACCAGTCGATTATACTGGTAAAGACCTTTGTGAGTGTTTATCGTGAGATACTTCCTAGAGGATTCTTAAACCTCCATCTGCAAATATGCTTGTGCTAAGTCAATTTTTGTAAAACGCTTCCCTCCAGATAGTGAGGCGAAGATATCTTCTATCCTTGGAAGAGGATATTGTACTGTGTGAAGGATTGGGTTCACCGTCACCTTGAAGTCCCCACAGATGCGAATCTTCCTTGGCTCCTCAGACTTATTGTTTAACGTTTTCTTCATGACAGGAACGATGGGTGTCACCCACTCGCTCCAGTCTACCTTAGATAACACGCCTGCCTTCTCCAGATTCTCCAGCTCTGCCTCGATGGCTGGGCGAATTGCATATGGTACTGGTCTTGCTTTGAAAAACTTGGGAATTGCATTCTCCTCTATTTTTATCGAGGCGGTTATACCTTTAAGAGTGCCCAGTTCTTGTTGAAATATCTCTTTGGCGTCAGCTAAGATTGTTGACAATCGTCCAGGAGTGACGTCGTCATCCTTTTTACCAGCCACCGTCAGTGCCTGAATGGAGTGCCAGTCTAAACTTATCTTTCTCATCCATTCACGTCCCAATAACGGTGGTCCACCATCTTGCAGAATGTAGAGATACAATTTCCGTATTTTCTTGCCGTTGTATTCGACAGGCACCCTTATTTTTTCTCTGCGGTATACTTTATGCCCCGTATACGTCCTCAAGACAATGGATGTCTCTCTCAAGGGTATGTGTGAGAATAGCCGCTCGTAGTCTCGTCGATTCATGACGCTTAGAGCTGATCCTGTATCCAATTCCATTTCGACTTGGGACCATGCTATCGTGAGGGTGACCCAAATGGTTTGGTGATCCTCTTTTGCGATTACGTTGTGAAGTTTGAGACAGCTTAGTCTCTTGTTCCCGGATTCACTATCGCTCATCTGGTCTTCGGAACTACTGTCCGTCATCTTTTGTACTTTCCTGTATGGTTCCTTAGTAGCCTTTTTGTTGTCGTTGGTCTTCTTCCCAGACCTGCAAACTGTTGCAATGTGTCCCATCTTTCCGCATTGCCTGCATATTTTGTCCTTGGACCAGCAGTCCTTCTGGTCATGGTTTGTTCTGCTGCAGCGATAACATTTTGCAAATCCCCGTGTCATTTCGTGGGTGCCGTATTCCTGTGGCTTTTGTTGTATTTCCGCAGCTTCCCTTGCTGCTGCTTCGTACGATACTGCCACGCTAAAAGCCTTATCTAGCGTCAGCTCTTTCTCTGAGAGTAACCTCTTCTGGGTTCCTTCACTCAGGAGTCCACAGACAAATTTGTCCCGTAAGGTATCTGCCAGTCCTGCTCCGAACTGGCAGTGCTTTGATAGCTTGCGTAGTTCCGTAAGGTAATCAGCATTGCTCTCATTTTTATGCTGATTTCTCCTGTGGAATTTAAATCTTTCTGCTATCAGCAGCGGTGTAGGATTTAGGTGTTCCTGTAGGATAGCAACAATTTTGTTAAAACTCTTCGCCTTCGGTTTGGCTGGGGTAATCAGGTCCCGCAATAGGCCGTACGTTCTTGCGCCCAATAAATTTAGCAATACCGATGCCTTTTTCTCATCGGCTATTTCGTTTGCCTCACAATATACCTCGACTCTTTCCACATACATGGTCCAGTCTTCTATTGCATTATCGAAGGCAGTGATATCGCCAGTCTTTGGCATCTTGAAAATCTAAGATGGCGCCTCCCACGCTTTGCCTTCGTCCCCGATGGATCAAAATGGCGCCTCCCGCGCTTTTCCTTCTTCCCCGCCGAGTTAAGATGGCACCTCCCGCGCTTTCCCGCCGCTGCTGCTGCTGCCAACGCTGTTGCTGGCGATTATATTTATTTTACTATCCTGTAATGGCGATGCCCTGTGGTCTTCACGCCTCCCCGATCACTGCTGCCAACGCCGCTCTCCGCGGTACTTTTATTTTTCTATCGTGCTTCAATATTTGCTCCGTTAATTGAAGAACCGTTCCCGTCGTGGAGCGGACCCTCTGGGACACTTCCCTTCCTCTTTTTAGGTCCGAACGCTGCCCGGCTGCGAAGCACCGGCCGCGCCCTGTGTGCTCCACCCTCTCTCTCTCTCTTGGCTTCCCGACTCGCTGCCCGGCCCCGTTGCAGAGCCACCCGATCGAGCTCTAGCCCGCCGCAGCCCAGGAAGGATCAGTGCACTACCTGCCACCAGCCTGATTAGCTGGGAAACCACAGACTGGAGACCAAGCCTGGCTCTCGACAGTCTCTCCTGCACTTTTCAATTCGATGATTTGGAGGGCGGTTGCCCACGGTCGACGCCCGTTTCTCGAGTTTCTTTGGATTATTTTTTTTTCTTTCTTCTGGCTTCGACCTTCAATAACATCGTCTGAGGTGCTGCCGAGTTGCAGGTAAGTTTGTTTCTTACTCGTCGCTAGTATTATATCCGTGTATAATTGAGACACGGACTGCAGGAGATGATTATAACAAGTCTTTACTGAATGGAGACAACCTGGAAACTGAAACTACAGAAGCCTGCTAGGGCCTTTTATACAGGGGTGTTCACTGCCGGTACTGCAGTCTGAGACCAGTTATTCCCTTAAAGGTACATACACAACTGGCCCCAGTGGCTGTAGCAAGGCTGGTGGAAGGCTGCTGAGTCTGGGGGCCAGAGACTGCAGATGGCCTTGCAGGATGCCCTCGACAGCTCTGGGCCTGGAAGGCCCGGCTGCAGGCTGCACCACCTCAGCACAGGTGGCAGCAGTCTGGGCTCGCTGGGTTACAGGCTGTGATAAGTACAATGGTGGAGTGGCAGTGGTGGGAGCAGGAATGCTGTAATCCTGAGGGAGGACAGCATCTTCCTACTCAACCGACACACTGCCACTCCCCCGGGGCAGGACTTCAGCATCTAGAGCAATCTGCTCGAGCACAGATTGCTGGCTTGCTGCGGCACCGTTAGTTCCCCGGCGAACTATTTGCGACCCAGTTGCGATCTCCTTCCACATCCTCCTAAAGGCCTGTGGCAATGGCCTCCTGCTAGTGTCTGGGGAGAGCACTGCCTGTCAGCGTTCCACGGCCACGACCAGAACCTCCAAAGCATGGTCGCTGAACCGGCATGCTCTCTCTCTGGGCCTCTGATCAGCCATTACTTCTTTGGTGAAGGCTTGCAGCTCCTTGCAGGCCCAGTTCACAAGCAGCAATGATTAGAGTGAGCTTTTTCCAGTTCTGATGAAGGGTCCCAGACCTGAAACGTTAACTCTGTTTCTCTCTCCACGGATGCTGCCTGGCCTGCTGAGTATTTCCAGCATTTTCTGTTGTTATTTCAGATTTCCAGCATCCGCAGTATTTTGCTATTGTATGATTAGAGTAAGGCTGTGCAGCATGATTAAACCTCCCCTTTAAGACTGGAAGGTGCCAGTCTGTCTGACAACTTTCTAACTGACAGCGCCGGAACTTGATTAGCGCTCTGAAGGTAGCGCCCCGCTCTCCGACGTTAGCGCCCTAAGAGAAGTGTGCAGCGCTTGATTTAGCACGCCGCTTCCCTCATGGGGTGCTAAAGCTCAATTTCGCGGTTGCCAGCACTAATAAGCATGGGTGCTAAAATTAGCGCCCAGGCGATGTTAGCGCCCCAAAATGGTCGATACCAAATTTTTCCCCCTAAACTTTCTAACTGAATATATATATAAATAATAAATATATAAATGCAAATACCCAGATACAACCTAGGGGTCATGGTATCAGGTACTGGGTTTGAGCAATGGGCTTTTATCCCAGGACTTATTTTCAACTCTAGCCCTGAATAATGGGATGAAAGTCTCCCACCTCTGGAATTCTGAACCGAAATGAGTCAGAACAACTTAAATTTCACTTCTGGTGGTCCATAGCACAAAACTGCCTAGAACTTGGCACTAATAGGCACTAAGGATGGGCTCGATGGTGTGAGCAGAGCTGAGTGCAATGTTGGAGGCGGACCCCTCCACGCTCCTTGCCAGTGCAACCATGCTCTCGGGCACCCTTGTCATTGCACGCATGAGCTAGGTGTGCATGCCCATCGCCCATCTGGTCAACGTCTCCACATCGATGTCCTCATCTGAGTCCTGTGCTGCAGAACTCGCATGCGAACTCACCCTCCGAGCTTCCCTTTCCCCATGGCGGCTTAGTGCTGTAATGGAGTCAGTGGTTGCTGGCATCCAGTCTCAGACTGCTCTCATGCTGCCACGCAAGCGCTGACTGCTGCCATCATCATTGGGTCACACACAGTCCACCGGGGAACTCACGGTGCCGCAGCAGGCCAGCAATCTGTGCTCAAGCAGATTGCTCCAGATGCTGAGGTTCTGCCCCAGGGCAGTGGCAGTGTGTCAGTCGAGCAGGATTTGTCATCCCATTCGGAGGCCCCAGGATACGGAAAATGAAAATGGAATACTGGCACAGTTGAGTTGCTGTAATTTTTTGGGCCCTCTATGCACTTGATGTTGACACCTCTCAGATCCTCCAACCTCAGTGGGGCTGGATGCAAGGTCTAAAGACAAGGCTCACTTCTTTTTGGAGAACTTGTAAAAGGTCATTCAATCATTGGCAGAGAGAAATGCAACAGGAGGCCCCATTAACTCACTCTCATCTCATTTGCATAGGATCCAGTGCTTGAACCTGCTTGTAGGCATAACTGCTTCATCCCACTCTTGGAGATTTCATGAAATCCTCGTGCAATGCAAAAGGGGTGGATGCCAAGCATCATGGATCTCTGTTCCTTTCCCCTCTACTTTGCACCCAGGAATTAAGTATTCCATGGGCACAAAGAAGGAGAATTGGCCCATTTATTTCTTCCTTAAAATATATTTATCACTGATCACATATCAAGAATTCAGGTGGGTGGTGACACTATGGGAAATCATTGGGGCACACTTGAAATTCTCAATATGCACTCCAGCCAGATGTAGCTATGTGTCAGGAGCACAATTTGTAACATTTACTCCATAGAATCCAGATCTAAAATTAATTAAGTTTCACAGCAATTTAAGTTTTGTGAAAATAAAAGCTACTGGCATATGAATTAAAACAGTTATTAAAAACAAACATTTAGAGGGATGAGCTTTGATGGGTGAAATGGCATTTTCTTGACTTTTCTTATGTTCTAACATTTGTTACCAAAGTCTAACAAACTCATTAAGGTTTTAATCTGGATGCAGTGATTTAACCTTGTTGTTGTACTAAGAATGTGATATAATAAACGCCTGCCATTGGAAAGGCCACAGAGCAATTGCAATTTCCTTCAATTTGCCTTATGAGACTAAAGGGCAATTTCAATTAAATCAATCTAGGAAACCATGCTAGAGGAGTGCTTAATTAGTTCTGAAGGAAAATTATTACACTAAAGAGATTCTGTCACAATCTTTTGTCTGTGTATGTACTGCCACTCCTCATTATTAGCCCTGTGAGGGAAGAACTTACAAGTAGCCGACTTGTATTTCTATCCCTAATGTCTTTCCTTTATTAAACCATATAAAAAAATAACAATTTTCTGACAAAAAGATGCAAATTTTTGGCATAGTTGAAGATGCAAATTTGCCAAACAATAAGTTAAGCTTCTGCAGTTATACATGATACTTTTTTGAACCTTCTGCAGTTTATCCCATTTGAAGATGACTAGTGCACTTTAAAAATATGTGGCATTTATAATTAGGCTGGTGTTTGAAATCATCTCTCTGATGTGTGTAAAGATTAAAGCTAGGAAAAAAGTATGTTTATTCCCAAGTATTTTGCACTCATAATGGTGCTTATGATAGGTAGATATTTTCTGTATATCTATATTTCTCTATATATACACATTGGCCTGGAATTTGCGGTCCTGATGACAGAGAACTGGCAGCGTTCACTGTCATTTTGCCTTTGAAACTGACCGCAACTTCAGGATTTAGCACATGTGGAAATCCTGTCATTCACTGCTTCTCCACAGGCTGCACTGCATTCTCTAACATTTTTTAAAAGTTATAAATTTAAGAGCTTACCCACTTCCTGGTTTGCTGTCTGTGAGAATTCTGCGTTTTGATTAGCTGCTTAGACAGCTTCTTGACGTCACAGCAGCTCACACTGTGGGATTCCTACTATACTCCGTTGATTTGAATTACACGTCGGAAGACCAGAACTTCTCGACACAGAGATCGCGAGATCTTTGTGCGAAGCTTACTTTGGGGCCAGCGGCGAATGCCTTTGCTTCGCAGCTGACCGCACATTCTGGGCCATTATGTACACACACACACAGAGGGAGTTGTGGCTATGCATTTAGTTGCACACACATAATTTGGTTATTTTGGTCCAGTTAATAGTAACATCAGTCCAAAGATCGCCTGTACAAAGGATAGGTCAACATCTTATTCAGGATGGATAACCCACAAACTTACAATTAAATCACGTCAGAGATAAACATCAGAAATTATGATGCATAGTGGAGGACTTATCGGGGTGTGAAATTCGTCTTGGGCAGTCACACTAAACCGACATTAGCGAATCTGTAGCCCATTTAACATTCCGCCTGATTGTCTTTGAAGTCAACAGAAAAGGAAAATTGACCGGAGTTTAAAACAGACTTCCAATCTGCTAGCACATGTTTTGCACTACTGCCCAAGCCAAATTTCACCCGCTATTAAGTTGAATCCGTCAGCACTACAGAGGAAGACACACAGCGGTGGA
Organism: Somniosus microcephalus; assembly: GCF_052327205.1. NCBI lineage: Eukaryota > Metazoa > Chordata > Chondrichthyes > Squaliformes > Somniosidae > Somniosus > Somniosus microcephalus. The sequence goes on from NC_140989.1 coordinate 308,240,314, forward strand.
TACAAGCATCCAGGAGGATGTCCACGGAGAGGGAAAAGGTGAAAATTGAATTAATTGGGGCTGATTTTAAGTGCCTCCACCTGGTGAATAAAGGAGTGGCGGCTTGAAAATGACATAGGGTCACTAACCACCACATTTACGCTGGTACTCCCCCCGCCATCATCTTAGGCAGAGTTCAGAGATGGGCGGCCAGAATGCCCACCTATTTTAGATAGGAGGCTTCTTGCAATTTGTTAATTGGGGTCCTACCACTTACATAGTGTCTGCTGAGTAGACTTTGCCCATTCCCACTGGTGTTGAACAGACTAACCAGGGGTCATTACAAGGACCGCTGGTGGCTGCTCAGCAAATAACCAAAATTAGTTTTCTGGAGCTAGGAGAACCAGGCATGCTCCTGGGCCCACAAAAAAAACTTTGGTCTGTTGCCGGCTCGTGGCCAGGCACCCACCCCTCCTTCCTAAAATCTCCTCTCCCTGTTGAGGTGCTTTCCAGCACTGGTTTGATGCTGACAGCATGCAAGTGAAGCCCGGGCCTCAAAATGGCTAACTCCACCTGCTGACCATTCGTTGTGCACCTAGAATTAAAATCAGTTCCATTATGTGTACACATATCTCTAGATATACTTTCAGTAAGTGCACATTGCATCACTAGAATCAGAATTCCAACCTTGTTAATGCTTGGAAATTACAATTTTGCAATTCCATTATTATTTTGTGTCGAAGCTGGACAACTAACAGTGTGTGTTTTATCTTCATTCTATCAGTTCAACAAATCAGCAGGTTCAAAGCTATTACTCATGAGTAGAAAAATATCAAAAAATGTTTTTATTCAACATAGTTAAAAATGGAGAAACCATCCAGATATCTCTGGTACAAATTCCCTGTGTAGGCTATTGTGACAGAATATTACAAATTATCAACTAGAAGAGTTAATAAATGGAAGAAATTTAGTTCTAGTTTTTCATGTAAACAGCAGGAACTTGCTACTAATTTGGCACATTGGGCATTGTTAAATCAGACACTACAGGCCCTTTTGGATAATAATAAAACAAAAGGGAAAAGTCAAGTTTGGTAGCTTAAACAGCTGCACTCTGTAAGCATAATTATAGCATCGTATTATAACTGCAAATTCAATTACAGTATTATATAAATGGTGAGGAATTCTTATTCTTACAAATTTTTTTTATTTGTTTTATGCGTTCTTTATTAATACAGAATACAGAAACAGTGCCCTTGCTTTAAAATAGAAAAATAAAAATTACCTATGGAAACAGTGAGACAACTGCTAAGATGTTTTATTTAATCGGCAACTAAATTGAGAGGTGCAATACAGGACTTACCCTGACACACAAACGATGCAGGTGATTCCCCAGGGTGTACACGGGCTGTGATGAAAACAACCTTTTGTTCTACTCCTGGACTAAGATTTACTAGGGAGAGAGAGAAATAAACAAGAATCAAAGATCAAGCAAATTGCATGGTGATATCACTCCTGTCTAATTCTTACAATAAACATCCTCATTAATAATCTTAGTTACCAAATAATTTTATACTACAAGAGTAAATGCACCAGCATAGTCAAAATATTACTGCTGCAAATTACGTAGGATCAATACAATAAAGTGATCATTAAAAAAAGCTTTCTTTATGTTGAACTTTGTGCCTATTTTGCATGAGCATTAGTTCAGTGTTTGAAAATTGTTAATGATGAACGATTAAAATTTTTGCATATTATTTTGTTCATAATATTTTTTGCTGCTGGCAAAATTGAATCATGCAGTGAATGCAAGTTTTGTTTAAATGTAGTTATTTTAATTTCATGTTAAGACATCCCAAGTTGCCAATTATGTTGTTAAACTTTTTTATAGGGTACCTGGGAGACCCACAATCAATCAAGTTTCTGAAGATACGAGCTGCATCCCCAATGAGTTCTCCCTTAACCTTATATTACAGGACAAAGAGAAAATACAATTCAGGTTAAATAAAGTAAAAAATAGAAAGGGCTAGAAATTCGGTACGTTTGCGCCTCTCGTTAGCAGTAAGAGGGCACAAAAGACTTTTCGTCCGGGCATGGTGCTGCTAACGACTCCCGCTAAATTCAGCGGGAGTTTAGTGGTGACGGTAACTGGTAGCGCCTCGCTTTGCAGGCGATGACGACGTCATCACTGTGCGCAGCATCCCGTTTTCGCTCTGCCTGCAAAATTGGCCTGCGTCCCCTGAATCTGCGCCGGATAATGACAACGACCGATTCAGGGGGCGGGAACGGAGCGGCAGCAGGCTCGCGGGGCGCTAACTAAAGGGGAAGTGGCGGGTGGGGGAAAAAAAATCGGCCGACTTACTTGTCGCGGCCCGTTGCGTCTTTGAACGCGGGGTCCGTGCCGCGATCTGGCAGCCCGGCACTCCTCGAGTGCCAGGCTGCTGGCACCACACCCCGCTCCTCGGTGGTCCAGGTAGGGCTCCCCAGAGTTGTGGGCTTGGGCCCTCCCCTTTAATGAGGGGAAGATCCCTTCCATGCGGCAGCGCTATGTGGCCCAGTGCGTAGTGCTGCAGAATACACCGCCCTGATATTCGGTGTTAACGCTCTAAGAAGGAAGTGGAGCACTTGAATTAATGCTCCACCTCCCTCTTGGGACGCTAAAACTGATAATGAATTTTTCCCCCAAAGACTTCAATAACTAAAACTATTTTTTCATATTATTATACATTATTTTTTCCTTTAACAGAAGTTTGAAAAATATATATTTCCATTATTTGCTTCAAATTCAAACATTTTTATCAAGCATGAAAAAATTGTCCTTTTTTCTAAAATTTCTTAGCTCCATTAAGGAGGAATGAATCATATAAACTGAAGCTAATTTCCACTTTTAAATCTAATGCATAAATTCTGATTTTTTTCGCCTAAAAAAGCTGGACATAAATGGCATGGATTAGCAAACCTTTTCAGTGACATCACTGTAACAAGCAGTTTAGAACAATAACCATATTAAATATATTTCTCAATAAATGGCCCTCATGGAAAATTCAGAGACAATTAGATTTTCTTAAATTTTAAAAGGTCAAATTGCACTGAGAACAAAATAGTCATGTTTTTAATCTACCTGTCGTACGTTTTCAATATAAATACGTATAAAGTATTCAGGCTGCATAAAGCAAATTCAATTAGCCTTTCATCTTTGAATACACCAAAGGGTAAATTCATTGATCCCATACTACCAGTGGGGAGCTCCACTGGAAGAGCACACAGGTCAGGGGATTGGCATTTACAGTGTTGTAGCCCTATCTCCAGCTCACGTTCCCTGCAAGTACAGCTTCCCGATGGAAGCATAAATACATTTTGCAGAGAAAACTGAAATGATAATTCAAAAGCATCGAACAATAAGTAGAGTTAGCTCTATTCAGTCTTTGCTTACTCAACAGAATAATAGTTAGGTATTTACATTGATAAACACCAGATCCCCAATTTTAAACCAGAGCAGGAATCAGGAAGGTGGGGCCCCAAACCCTCAACCCAGAAAGCATGAGGCTCAGATGATTTTAACTCCCAGGCCTCATCTGCATGTTGTCAGTCAACTGCCCAGCAGGAAGCAGCAGCTAGCCAGCGGGCGGGAGCAGAATTATGGATGGCAGGAGGCCACGGTTGGCATCAAAGGAACAGTCGCCAGCAACAAAGCAAGTCGCATGGAGAGGGTTTCAGCAGGGTCTCAGAGGAGGGAAGGGGAGGAGCCCAAGGCAGGAGAAATCTAAACTTTTCTTGTTGAGCCTGCAGGAGCATCCTGCTCCTGGCCCCAAAAGGAAAGTTCATGGGGGAAAAATTGGGTTGCTTTGCGCCTCCCATTAGTGCCCCAGGAAAATTCAGTGGGAGGTTAGCAGCAGCGGTAGCCGGTAGCGCCCCGGGGCGCTGCAACTCCGGCAATGACATCACCACTGTGCGCAGCGCCCTGTTCGTGCCCAGGCTGCAAACCTCGGTCATGCCCCCTGACCTACCGCCGGACGATATGTCAGACAGGGTCAGGTGGTGATTTTGCGGCCGTAGCGGCACAAATTAAAGGACAGGTGCCGAGCGGCCATTTTTTTGGGCGCCGCCTGCCAGCACCGGCCCCCTCCCGCTTCTTCATGTGGGGTGCCGGCCGCAACTGGGCTGTTTTCCCGGCAACCCGCTCCCCGGTGGTCCAGCAGAGCCCTGGTGTGTGCTGTGTTGGCCCCTTCCCTTTAATCAGGTGAGGGAGGCCTAATACCGCGGCGCTACGTGCAGACGCGCGTGGAGCTGTTGTACGTAGCGCCACAATGTTGAATGGTAATGCCCCAGGATGGAGGGGGAGCGCTTCCAGTAGCACCCCACCTCCTGCTTGGGGCACTACCACTCAAGTTATGGCACGGGGGCGATAACTTTCTCGGGGCATTAAAGTACCACCCCGGCGAAGTTAGCGCCCCCATGGGGGCGCGATCGAATTTTTTTCCCCATTTTTAAAAATCTGTTCCGGTATCTTCTGACCCCACATCCTTTTCTTGCTGTCTTTACCTGGGGAGAAAGCCACACTGGCTTCCCAGCTTAGGCCAAAGTAAAAATTGCAGTCAGAGCCTGATGACCAGCCGACCCCAATGTGCATATTTAAGGAAGGACCCCACCAGATTCTTGCCACCTGCTCAGAACAGCAGGTGCAAACAGAAGACGGCAGGTCGGTGAGGGATGTTGGCAGGTAAGTCCGCCCGGTTTCCGCCAGGTGTGTACGGTTAAAATCGCCATTTAAATGTAATATTTATCTTGAGCAATTCAGTGTGTGGTGTACAAATACATTGAAATACTGTGTTGTCATCCTTCACCAGTGATTTCCTACTCAGTGAATTGGCCAGACCATGAGGTAAAGATACTAACTGGAAGTTAGGTACTTGTTCACAGCAGAAGGGAAAAATTGCCCATGGTCACTCATGTGCATAGAGGACACACTGAACAGCAGCACTGATAGAGACTGGGAAACAAGTCAGCTACCAATACTCTTGGCTGAAGATTGGTATGTGGTACAAGGTGATTTATGGCGTGGGGAGTCTGGTAAACTAATTTCATATACAAATACAAATTCATAGTATGACCATAATTGATTTTTACTTGTGCATATGGGTCAGCCCTCAACCCACCAATAAGCAAATAAATAAAATTATCAGATGTCAGAAATTTTTCAATCAGCCCTTTAGGGTGCAGTAATTCATCTTAGTGGTGAGGGAAAACCAGATATGTTGTGGAGTTTCTGTGCCAGCATTTTGGCTGAATATTGGGACACTAAGGTGAATTAAAAATTATTGTAGATACTTAGGCCGTTATTTTTGCCGGCGCTCAGAGGGCGGGTTTGGAGGCGGGTCAGAGGTTAAATTCATTTTGATTTATGGCGGGTTCCGAACCCGCCTCCACGCAACTTTGCCAAGTGTCGGGTCTGGGAGTCCCGCTCAGACCTGCCACCAAGCGGTGGGAGGGGCAGTTAACAGCTTGTTAACTGCCTACATAATCCGATTTTAACAGGCTCTTCCCATTTTAGGACATTTTCAGTGTGTTCCACGCCATTCGCAAAACATGCCAGCTGATTGTGCCGGGTTCAGCAACTACGTGAATTCTTGACAGCTGCACCTGCAGCATAAAAGCGGACCTGTAACATGGCTGAGTTTCAGATGACAGAACTTTATTTTTTGAGGTGTTGGAGCACATTTTGCAGGTCTATTGAGCTTGTAAGTGGTTAAGCTGAGATCCATATGCAGTGTGACCTCCTTGGAAAACCCTCTCCCCACATTGCCTGAGCACTTATAACATCTATTCCTCAACTGAGATATATACCAGCGGAATGGGAACCATTTATACCCTCTCATCCTGGTCCTCAGAATCGGAGGAAGAGCAGCCACAGCAGCAGCAGAACCAGGCACAACAACAGCAGCAACAACAGGAGCGCCAACCTCCTCCTCACCCACCTGATGCTGCACAGGGCAGAGGGTGTCAGCGCAGGGCTGCACCACGCTGCAGGAGATGCCCCTAACACAGGGTTTACAGGCAGAGGATGAGTTTCCTCAACATGACTGAGCATCAGTGACAAAGCAGGCTGAGACTTTCACGAGAGGTAGTCGCTGACTTCTGCGCAATGCTGCACCAACACCTGGAGCCCAGAGGAGCGGGTAGACACTCCTTACCAGTGGCTGTCAAAATCAACACCGCCCTCAATTTTTTTGCTTCAGGGTCCTTACAGGGATCATCAGCAGACATCAGCGACATCTCCCAGTCGGCCACACACGCCTGCATCACGCAGGTTACTGATGCCCTCTTTCGCAAAGGCGCACAATTACATCCACTTCTCCACGGATGAAGCAAGTGTAACCGCATGTGCGGTTGGCTTTGCAAATATGGCAGGCTTGCCAAGGGTGCAGGGTGTCATAGACTGCACACATGTGGCCATTAGGGCACCCCATCACAATCCAGCTGTATTTGTCAACCACAAGGGCTTCCACTCTCTTAACGTCCAGCTGGTGTGTAACCACAGGAAGAACATTATGCATGTTTGCGCCAAGTTCCTTGGCAGTTGCCATGACTCGTTCATCCTGTGGCAGTCTACAGCTCTTCAATCTGCCAACCCAACTTTCCAGATGGCTACTTGGAGACAAGGACTATACCCTGAAGACATGGCTAATGACACTGTTGAGGAGGCCATCAAACGAAGCTCAGGAGTGCATCAATGCCAGCCGCATTTCCACCAGAGCCATCATCAAGCAAACCATCGGCTTGCACAAAATGTGATTCAGATGCCTCGACAGATCAGGTGGAGCCCTACAATATGCACCAGCCAGGGTCTCCAGAATCATCGTGGTCTGCTGTGCCCTGCACAACATCGCACAGCAGCGTGGCTTACCGTTGCCTGAGGAACAAATGGCTCAGCGCACAGACTCCTCCTCCTCCTCCAATTCTGGGCACACATAGGCCAACTCTTTGAATGTTTGCCATCGCATTTCTTTATTACAATTGAAATGCCAATCATAATCTTAAATATGTATTACATCAGAACACCCAAGTGACTACCCTTGTGATTATTTGTGTGTTAACTTTCTCTTATGCGTGCTTCTACGTGGTGCTTCCCCTGTGGCTTCAGCAGATGTGGAGGCACCTTGCTCACTTACATGCTGCTCCTGCTTCGACACCTTTGGCGGGCGTCCTCTGGGTTTGGGAGCCTGGGAGGGCTCGGCAACAGTCTGCTCCTCCTGCGGCTGTGCAGGGGCTGAGACGCCCATCTCAGTTGGGTGAGGAATTTGGGGCTCTGACCGAGGGCTCCGCAGTGGCATGGGAGTGTGAGTGCTTGGAGAGGAGCCCACACATCCTTGTTGTCGACCACCAACATCCCTCTCATGGGTCGCCCGCACTTCACTGCTAGCAAGTGGCTGGAGAGCACCTTGCTGCACATCAGTGGGGCCATGAGGACCCGTCTCTGTACTGACAGTCCTCATAATGGGGATGCCATGTAACTCTGGTGTCTCTCCTCAATGGATGCCCATCTATCCTTCATTGCAGACCATCTATTTAGAAGAGTCACCATGCTCTGTTGAGTCTGGCGACTTATGTCCTCCAAGTAGGTTGCCACCATCTCCATGGTGGCATGTTCATGCGCCATTGCCTCCACCATGGCATTGCTTATGTTTGAGATGGACTCCTCCATTCTCTGCACACTCGTAGTTACCGTGGATGCAAAACCTGTCAGAGACTCCTGCACTTGTTGCTGAAGTTCCAGCACCGTTCTCTTTCTGGATGGCCCCAGAGGCACAGGGTCCACATGCAGCTGAGCAGAGCTGGGAGCACCTTGTGGCCTCCGACGAGGACTCTCCACTGCTGTCTCTGTCTCCACCATCTGCTGATGTTCACTTATGAGCTGTGATACACCAGTTGACAACACTACTCTATCTCGCGAATGACCCACCGAGGTTTGCGTCTCTGAGCTGGTGCTGGGCGTGCTCAATTCTGCTGATACTGCGCCCTCAGAGGCTGCAGCTTCCTCTGAGGAGTCTTCCAGCTCTTCCTCCTGGACAGTGGGGAGGGGGGGCTCTCGATGGTCCTGTGGGGCAGTAAAGGCATGAGTTAGACATGTGATATTAACGTAGCAGGCACATCGAATTGTGCAGATGATCAGAACTCAATCTGTATGAACATCAGATGCCATATCAGTCACTCATGCAATCTAAATGAGAGGGCTGCAAATCTATTCTGTCACCAGCTTGCTCTACTGCGCCCGTCTGACCGTCCCCCACTTCCAGATCCTCAGCACCTCTGACGATGTCGAGAGCAGCCTCCTCAGCGGTGGTCAAGTGGGCAATCAAAGGTGGCCCTCCTCCTGCCCCTCTCCCTCTTATTGTGGGCTCTCTTTTCCTACAATGAGGCACACAAGTGGAGTTTGAGTGAGAATGTTGGAGTGAGTGTAGAGAATCCATAGCATGGATGCTTAGAGGGAGACAAAGATGGAGTGAAGTGTCAATACCAAGGGCCCTCCCTGTGCGTTGTTAGTTGTTGTCATTGCATAACAGTGATAGTGAGTATGAGGGGTGCATAGTAGAATAGTGAAGTGAATCTGTACATAAGGAGAGAGGGATGGTTAAGGGTGCAAGGGATGTAAGGGTAAAGTGGGATGTGCAGGAGTAGGTTGACAATGCAAAGTGCTGGTGATGAGAGGAGATGGGGAGCAGATTGAAGGTAAGTGTGATGTTATACTCACTTTTGCTGTGCATAGCTGGTCATTGAACCTTTTCCTGCACTGAACCCAGGTGCATGAGCACAAAGACCTGGCGCTAACCTCCTCAGCAATTTGCAGCCAGGTTGCCTTGGTTTGCTGAGGAGGCTTCCTCCATCCATTTGAGGGGAACCTCTTTGCGCCCTCTCACTCCCTCCACAAGAGCATGGAGGGAGTCATCATCGAATCTGGGAGATGCCTTAGGTCTTGCAGCAGTCATTTTCAGAAGTGCCATACCGATAAGCAGCAGGAAAGGATGGATCAAAAACAAGGCTGCATGGGCCCCTTAAATGCAGCTGGCTGAGAGACGTCAGCAGAGGCGAGCATCAGACCCGAACCCAATGATTGGGCCGGGTAGCACGCATGACAGGCTTAATCAGCCCACTTAAGCAAAAATCGTAATTCCAGGGCAGCTGAAACCGGCAGCGGGACCGGAACCCACCGAACATCAAAGCCGCCTCCAGCCCGCCTCCACTCGGAAAATCGCAGCCTTAGAGAGGCACGGCCTTGATCACTGGGAAGGAAGAACATCCAGAATAGCTACCTGTAGTAAAGGAATTGAACATTACTTATTTCTGTGTTGTGGGCTTCTTGTTACATTATTTAACTACACATTAGTAATGGAATAATTGTTAATAGATATTCGAAGACCCACTAGCTCCATGTCAAACAGTGTTTCATGCGCCTTTGAAGCACCATATAATAACAGATGTACATACAATTATAGAACATAGGTTTGTTTGGTAAGTACTTCTCATAATTAAGTTTGCTCCTAGAATTGGAAATAATGAAAATATTGCCACAAAGCTATGAAAATTGAAGATTCATTAATATTTATCAAAAGTGGTGCAGGACTTGTTCTGTTTTTACAGCAGGAAACATTTCACATTTTACTTTATGTAGTCTAGTAAAGTAAAATAACATCAGTGGGTAAGAAGAATGTATACTGCATTGCTCTATCATATTCCATAGGCTGCAAAACACTGAAGGGAGGGGAATCAGTGAGATATTTGGCAGCAATATAAACCTTGAATAAAATCAAGGTTTTATTCAAGAACAAAACCTGTGCAGAGCCTGCCCGTAAGAGTATGTACAACATATATATTCCATTATATACTGTGATTAAAATCAGCAACACAGAATCACCATTTTTACAGCCTTTTACATTTTATTCATACAACAAAAAAAACTGAAGTCTAATATATCCATATCAAGCCTCTTGGGTAGTTAAATTTTATCACCACCTCCTTTAAGGGAATACTCCCATTACATACAAACACTGCAGGATTCAGCAAGAATCAGACAATGGGTGAACAACTTTAGTGCAGGCAGCAAAATATAATTATGCTATGTCTCTTGCGAATAGAAAGAGACCATCTTAAGCAAAAAGGAAAAAAAACACTCAGCTATGAAAACCACATTAACAGATTATTGTTCAATCCTTTTTAAACATTATATTAAATGAAAACCATATTAAATATGTATAGTACATCAACAATAAAAAAATGGACTTTGGAAATAAGTTAAAGGCAACAGATATGGAAGATTGCAACACTATGGCCCTGATATTAATGGAAAGGAATAGTTCTGAGTGGGGATGCAGGGGGTGATGAATGTGTGAGCGAAACCTAGAAGTAAAGTCAGCAGGTCGGATCCTCTGATTTCAGCTTGATTGAGGCAATACATTTTGACTTCGAAGTTTCGCGTCTCCATGACACGATCTCAAGTCCACTATTTAAAGGATCAATGTGAAATGGAATTTGGAGAAGCCAGGTGGTCTTTAGGATGGATGCAGTGCAGCACCCAGATTTAACGATGCTACCCTGGAATTACTGCTGGGTGGAGTCAGGAGCAGGTGGGACATACTTTCGCCAGCAATGGGAGGAAGAAACCTGCAGCTGTCACCAAGAAGGCGTGGTTGGAGGTAGCTGAGGAGGTGAGCAGCAGGAGCATTGTGCCCCAGTCTTGAATGCAGTGCAGGAAGCAGTTTAAGGACCTAACCAGGTCAGGAAAAGTAAGTTCATTAGCTGATTCAGCTATATCCTGTGGTGTAAACTCCCCCTGTTTCACTCTGTCTTGCCAAGTATACGCCATCATATCACTCCTCACACCCACTTAAGTTTCAGCAGCACCCATCCTTCACTTTCTATGCACTTCCTCACCTCCCATGTATCCATCCACCGCTGCCATTCACCCCAATCCATATGCAATGTGATGCATCTGTCTCATAGTCAACCTTACTGAATGCACAGCATCCATCGGGTTAATACCTGACCTTCATTCACTCACACGTCTGTTTTTTTGCCCCTTGTAGGAGAAGAGAGCGCAAAATGCAAGGGAGAGGAAGAGGACTGGAGGCAGCCCACCACAAATTGTACAGCTCACAGATGCAGAGGAGGATGCCATGGCGATAAGTGGCACATTTGTGTCCTTCTCAATCGGAGATGGAGAGACTGGGAACTTGCAGATGGCTGGTGACAGAATTAAAAATATCTCTGACACATATGCCAACTTTATTTCATCAATGACTAAACTATGAGAAGACTGAGTATGGTAATTGTCAAGATCGTTACTTTGCCATGACTAATTCATATCCCTTTCTTTTGTCTTCCAGGGCCTTCATGCTTACAGTAAGTGTCGCTGGAGATGCATAAGAACATAAGAACATAAGAAATAGGAGCAGGAGTAGGCCAATCGGCCCCTCGAGCCTGCTCCGCCATTCAATAAGATCATGGCTGATCTGATCCTAACCGCCAATCTACTATCACAGAACCATCTCCTGAATCTAACAGAATTAGACACACGAAATAGGAGCAGGATCAGGCTACACGGCCCCTGGGCCCGCTCCGCTACCCACAGGGCCATGACCGATCTGAACCTAGACTCATGTCCAAATTCCTGCCCGCTCCCCATAACCCTTTATTCCCTTTACTTCTAGGAAACTGTCTATTTCTGTTTTAAATTTATGTAATGATGTAGCTTCTACAGCTTTTTGGGGCAGCATATTCCATGGACCTACCACCCTCTGAGTGAAGTAGTTCCTCCTCATCTCAGTTTTGAAAGAGCAGCCCCTTATTCTAAGACTATGCCCCCTAGTTCTAGTTTCACCCATCATCGGGAACATCCTCCCCGCATCCACCCGATCCAACCCCTTCACAATCTTATATGTTTCAATAAGATCGCCTCTCATTCTTCTGAACTCCAATGAGTAGAGTCCCAATCTACTCAACCTCTCCTCATATGTCCATCCCCTCATCCCCGGGATTAACCGAGTGAACCTTCTTTGTACTGACTCGAGAGCAAGTATGTCTTTTCTTAAGTATGGACACCAAAACTGTATGCAGTATTCCAGGTGCGGTCTCACCAATACCTTGTACAACTGAAGCAATACCTCCCTATTTCTATATTCTATCCCCCTAGCAATGAAAGCCAACATTCCATTGGCCTTCTTAATCACTTGCTGCACCTGCATACTAACCTTTTGAGTTTCGTGCACCAGGACCCCCAGATCCCTTTGTACTTCAGTACTTTCCAGTTTCTTGCCATTAAGATAATAACTTGCTCTACGATTTTTCCTGCCAAAGTGCATAACCTCACACTTTCCAGTATTGTATTCCATCTGCCAAATCTCTGCCCACTTACTTAGCCTGTCTATGTCCCCTTGCAGGTTTTTTATGTCCTCCTCACTCATTACTTTCCCTCCCATCTTAGTATCATCTGCAAACTTTGATATGTTACACTCGGTCCCTCCTCCAAATCATTAATATAGATTGTAAAGAGTTGGGGACCCAGCACTGACCCCTGTGGAACACCACTAATTACTGATTGCCAGTCCGAGAATGAACCATTTATCCCAACTCTCTGCCTTCTGTTAGATAGCCAATCCTCTATCCATGCCAGAATATTACCCCCAATCCCGTGATTTTTTATCTTAAGCAATAATCTTTTGTGTGGCACCTTGTCAAATGCCTTTTGGAAGTCTAAATACACTACGTCCACTGGTTCCCCTTTATCCACCCTATATGTTACTTCCTCAAAGAACTCCAGCAAATTTGTCAAACATGACTTCCCCTTCATAAAACCATGCTGACTTTGTCCTATTAAATTATGATTATCCAAATGTCCTGTTACTGTCTCCTTAATAATGGACTCCAATATTTTACCTGACACAGATGTTAGGCTAACTGGTCTATAGTTTCCAGCCTTCTGTCCACTGCCCTTTTTAAATAAGGGCATTACATTAGCAGTTTTCCAGTCTGCCGGGACCTTTGCTGAGTCCAGGGAGTTTTGGAAAATTATTACCAATGCATCCACAATCCCTACCGCCACTTCCCTCAAGACCCTAGGATGTAAGCCATCAGGTCCAGGTGATTTATCCGCCTTGAGTCCCATTATTTTACCGAGTACCACTTCCTTAGTGATTTTGATCGTGTTTAGCTCCTCCCCCCCATAGCCCTCTGTTTGTCCAGTGTTGGGATATTCTTAGTGTCTTCTACTGTAAAGACTGATACAAAATATTCATTCAGTGTTTTTGCCATCTCCATGTTTCCCACCATTAATTTCCTGGTCTCATCCTCTAAGGGACCAACATTTACTTTAGCCACCCTTTTTCTTTTTATATAACTATAAAAACTCTTACTATCTGTTTTTATTTTTTTTTTGCTAATTTACTTTCATAATCTATCTTCCCTTTCTTAATCAATCTTTTTGTTATTTTTTGCTGTCTTTTAAAGTTTTCCCAATCCTCTATCCTCCCACTAGATTTTGCTACCTTATATGCCCTTGTTTTTAGTCGAATACTATCCTTAATTTCTTTACTTAGCCACGGATGGCTGTCTTTTCTTTTATACCCTTTTCTTCTCAGTGGAATATATATTTTTTGGAAGTTGTAAAATAACTCCTTAAATGTACACCACTGATCATGTATCGTCTTACCCTTTAATCTATTTTCCCAATCCACTCTACTCAATTCCGCTCTCATACCTTCATAGTCTCCTTTATTCAAGCTTAGCACGCTTGTTTGAGATCCAACCTTCTCACCCTCTAATTGAATATGGAATTCAACCATGTTATGGTCACTCATTCCAAGGGGATCCTTTACTAGGACATTTTTAATTAATCCTGTCTCGTTACACAGGACCAGATCTAAGGTTGCTTGCCCCCTGGTCGGTTCAGTTACACACTGCTCAAGAAATCCATCCCTAATACACTCAATGAACTCATCCTCAAGGCAGCCCTGCCCAATTTGATTTGTCCAATTAATATGATAGTTAAAATCCCCAATAATTATAGATGCTCCCTTATTACAAGCCTCAACTATTTCCTGATTGATACTCCGTCCAACAGAGTTGCAACTGTTCGGAGGCCTATAGACTACGCCCACTAGTGTTTTTGTCCCCTTATTATTCCTTACCTCCACCCAAACTGTTTCATTATCCTGATCTTTTGACCCAATATCATTTCTCTGTATTACAGTGATTCCTTCCTTTATTAACATAGCCACCCCACCTCCCCTTCCTTCCTGCCTGTCCTTCCTGATCGTTAAATAACCTGGTATGTTTAATTCCCAGGGATTGTCACCCTGCAGCCATGTTTCTGTAATGGCCACAAGATCATACCCATATGTAGTTATTTGTGCCATTAACTCGTCTATTTTGTTACGAATGCTACGTGCATTCAGATAGAGAACTTTCAAACATGCTTTGTGACACTTAGTTCCTGGTTTTGCCCTTTTTATTACTTTACCTTTTACTCCATACCTTCTGCCCCTTCCTGACATGCTCTGGTTTTTAATTTCCCCACTGCTACCTAAGTCTATGACCTTCTCTGTTGTCATTTTTATTATTTGCTCTCTAGGATCCTCCCCCCCACTAGTTAGTTTAAAGCCCTCTCTACAGCTCTAGTTATATGATCCGCCAGGACTCTAGTCCCAGCACTGGCCAAGTGAAGCCCATCCCAACGGAACAGCTCCCTCCTACCCCAGTACTGGTGCCAGTGTCCCAGGAAGCAAAACCCATTTCTCCCACACCAGTCTTTGAGCCACGCATTTAACTCTCTAATTTTATTTGTCCTAGCCAAATTCACTCGTGGCTCAGGTAATAATCCAGAGATTATTACCCTTGAGGTTCTGTTTTTTAATTTGACCCCTAGCTGCTCATACTCCTTTAACAGAACCGGCTTCCTAGTCCTATCTACGTCGTTTGTACCAACATGGACCACGACAACTGGATCCACCCCCTCCCACTGCAAGTTTCCTTCCAGCCCAGAGGAGATGTCCTTAACCCTGGCACCGGGTAGGCAACACAGCCTTCGGGACTCTCGCTCTCAGCTGCAGAGAACTCTATCTATCCCCCTAATAATACTATCCCCTACCACTACAACATTTCTATTTACTCCCCCCTTTTGAATGGCCCCCCGTTCCATGGTGCTTTGGCCAGGTTGCTCATCCTCCCTGCAGTCCCTGCTCCTGTCCCCACAGGGAGTAAGAACCTTGAACCTGTTGGTCAAGAGCAAGGGCTGCGGCTCCTCCAGCTCTACCTCCTGGATCCCCGTACCTGCCTCACTCATAGTCACACCGTCCTGTCCCTGACCATGGGCTACATCTGAATTACTTAACTTCATAGGTGTGACCACCTCCTGATACACAGAGTCCAGGTACTTCTCCCCCTCCCTGATGTGTCGCAGTGTCTGAAGCTCAGACTCCAGCTCATCAACATGGAGCTGGAGTTCCTGTAGCAGCAGACACTTGTCACAGACGTAATCACCGTGAGCCTCAATGGGGTTCACCGGCTCCCACATCTCGCAACAGTAACACATCACTTGCTCCATTCTATGTAATTAATTAAATTTTTTATTGTTAGTTATGGACACCCTCTGCCCGATTTTAGATGCTAGTATCCCCTTTAATTAATTGGATTTAAATTAAATCAATCCCTCTAGTTACACCAGTTAAATGGTTTACCAACCGTCACTCTGCACCAGAAAGGCCTTGGTACACCACAGCAACCTTAAAAACTATAAACCACAGACTTAAAGTTTTAAAATGAGAGAAATGCTCCAACCAATCACCTACCTGTTTTGTGGTGACGTCACACCTTGAATACTTTTTACCTCTCTCCTTGCCTGAGATTGGAGATTGGTACACCTACCTGAGCCTCTGGGGCTTCTTGTAGTCGCTCTGCCGCGCTGCTCCACCTCCACCCGCTGCCGATGCCACACTGAGGCCTAGCTGAGGCTCTGGGGCCTCTTTTAGTCGCTCTGCCGCGCTGCTCCGCCTCCACCCACTGCCGATGCCGCACTGAGGCCTACCTGAGCCTCTGGGGCCTCTTGTAGTCGCTCTGCCGCGCTGCTCCACCTCCACCCGCTGCCGATGCCGCACTGAGGCCTACCTGAGCCTCTGGGGCCTCTTGTAGTCGCTCTGCCGCACTGCTCCGCCTCCACCCGCTGCCGATGCCGCACTGAGGCCTACCTGAGCCTCTGGGGCCTCTGTAGTTGCTCTGCCGCGCTGCTCCGCCTCCACCCGCTGCCGATGCCGCACTGAGGCCTACCTGAGCCTCTGGGGCCTCTTGTAGTTGCTCTGCCGCGCTGCTCCGCCTCCACCCGCTGCCGATGCCGCACTGAGGCCTACCTGAGCCTCTGGGGCCTCTTGTAGTCACTCTGCCGCGCTGCCCCGCCTCCACCCGCTGCCGATGCATGAGGACTATTCCTCAGAGGGTGCACCATTTCAGGACGTATGGCCATGCACCAGCACAAATACTCACACTTCGGTGGGTCCAATTAGGGAATAAGTTGGGTTTTCACCTAGTGATTCACAATTCACAAGTGAGCACGAGCAGACACTGATGGGAGGGACAGCTGTGAAGAGTCTGCATCGGGGGGGGCACAATCCTCTCCAAGCTTTGCTCAGCTGGGCACAGATGCTAAACCCGGGGGGGGGGGGCATCATTAAGATGTGAGGTACTGACAGATGTGCCACGCACACTTTCCACAATAGCAGAGAGGATGGAGCTGTCCAACTCAATCACTAGTGGTTTGGTGGCGTAGGGAATTGCGAGAATGTCTGCCATGGAGAGAGTGGCTGCCTTCATAGAGCTTCAAGCACGGCTCTCAACTGAGTCCTCTACCTCTGCTGAAGCCACACGGGATCCACCATGTAGAAGCGGTAGGAAGCATAAGTTAAAGCAATTGTAATTCACCAAGGGTATGCACATAGGTGAATGAAAAATGACCACAGTCGTGCAGACTTTGGCCTCACAACGCGTCACTGCTCTTCACCAGGCTGGTCTGTAGAAGAGTGGTAGGAGTGATGTGGCGCTGGCCCAGGAGAGGGATGATGGTGGAAGGGGAGATCAAAGTTGGAATTCCACTCAAAGTGCTCCCACTTCTCACCTGTTACCCCCCTCACTCAGTACCCAACATGCTGGCTCATCTCCCGATGGTTGAGTCTGCCCTTGCACAGGTGCAGGTGGAACAGTCTTTCACAGGGCCCTCAGGTGCTCCGAAACCCAGAGGTCATAGGCCAAAAGCATCTCAGCAGTCAGGGCAAGGATCTGAGCAGCCTGCCTCTACCTCTGCTGAAGCCACAAGGGATGCACTATGTAGAAACGGTAGGAAGCATAAGTTAAAGCAATTGTAATTCACCAAGGGTATGCACATGGGTGAATGACAAAATGTTATGTTAAGTTTCATTTTTTATAACGACATATAAAATTTATTGATTGGCACCACTTCCACGTTTTGCCCATTATTTTGTCTCGAGTGCCAACTTGCCCTTTCACTTGGTTCATAATGAATGTCACTACATGACAAGGCCCACTAGGCAGATGTGCAATGGGTGTATGTGTAGTTGAAGGACTGTTTAGTGCAAAGGGAGGGAGGGGGGTGTTGGTGCTGGTGGCGGCTTTCATTTGTCAGAATAATTAACTGAACCTTCTAGCTATGAGGGAATCCCTAGCACCAATGTATGCTGCTGGTCTGGCGATGGGTGCCCCATCATCATATTTCTCCTCCTCTTCAATGTTCTCCTCATCTGAAGATGCCTGATGAGCACCTTCTTCCTCCTCCACATGTAATCCTCTCTGTCATTCTGGACAACCTTGCTGGCAAGTACTGAAGGGCACCTCCAGACCTATCTAGGCACCTGAAGTGCACCTTCAACATTCTGATGGCTTGCTCTATGACACACCTTGTGGTCATGTGGCTCTTGTTGTAGCGCTCCTGTGCCACATTGGTGAGGTTCCTCACAGGAGTCGTGAGCCAAGTCTGAAGAGGATATCCCTCATCTCCTACTAACCAGCCCTTAAGTCTGCTTCCTGGAAAAAATGGTCTGGAATGTTGGACTACGCAGTATGAAAGCATCGTGACAGCTCCCAGGGAATCAGGCACACACCTCCATGAACCTCTTCTGGTTGCATACCAGCTGTGCATTGATGGAATAATAACCCTTGTGGTTGATAAAAACTCCTGGTTGTTGTGGTGGGCCTTGGATTGCCACATGTGTGCAATTGATGGCACCTGGTACCTGTGAGAAGCCAGACATAGAGGTGAATGCGAGTGCCCACTAATTCTGATTATTGTCATCACAGGAAAAGTTTATATAACTCCCAGCCCTGGCAAACAATCCAATCGTCACCTGCCTTATGCGGACTGCGAGCCCCTTGATGTGTCTCTGGTAGTGCCCATGAAGGAACCAGAGGCAAAACGCTGAAGGCCATGTTGACTTTTACAGACTCTGGTAATGCGAGGCCGCAAGGTCCATCAGGTAGCAGGTCTTCTTCTAGGAGGCTGCAGATGTCTGTAACCACCTGTCGTGAAAATCTCAGCCTGTGGAAGTACTGCTCTTCCGAGAGGTCAAAGAAGCTGAGCCTCTGTCTGTACTCCCTGATACGTTGATAGTGCCTCCTGCGACCTTGGCCCCTTTGTTGGTCTCCTCGCTGCAGTTCTGCATCGTTATCCTGTGCAGCTCTCTCCTGTGCACCTGCTGATTCCAGCAGTCATCACTGCTGTGGATGGTGACTGACTTCCTCATCCGATGTCGTGTCAAAAACATCTATGGCGCCTCCCATCCTGCTGGCCTCCATTTGAAGGCTCCAAACTTCTCAAAAACCTCGATGCTGACAGGTACTCTCTGCTAAACATTTGCCAGAGGGGACTGACAAAGCAGCTGTATGAACTCAGCTTTTATTGAGTTCGGGCAACCTGAAGTTGATAGACCAACTTGAAGTGCATCTGATACACACCTTCTTTTCACTGGTGAGTTTCCTGAGCCCCGGAAACCCATTGTGGAGGCAATAAATTTAAAGGAATGTTAAAATGAATTAAAAGTTCCCTCACTTCAACGTGATTATCATGTTAAGTGCTATGTTAAGTGCCGACCCACATGTGCTAACTACCACGCTGACGCCAGCGAGCAGGCTACTTGCACACAGCCAAATGTGCCTCTGTTAAACCCGGATGTGGGTGCATTGGAGCCGGGTTGTGGTCGTGTTTCAATTTTCTCCGATTTTTACTACCCACCCAACCCCAACCCACCCGTTCATGGGTGTTAAAATTCTCATGTCTTTGTGAGCTTGCTGTGCGCAAATTGGCTGCCGCGTTTCCCACATTACAACAGTGACTACACTACAAAAAACTATTTCATTGGCTGTAAAGCGCTTTGAGACATCGTGGTCGTGAAAGGCGCTATATAAATGCAAGTCTTTCTTTTTCTTTCTTTCGTTTATTACAAAAGCTTGGTATTTGCAAATGTTTTAAACCAGTCTTAAGAGCACAAGTGGTCAAATATAGAATATATTTTGATGCCAGCTGACTGAAAAAGGTAGAGTGTTCAAATTATTGATGCAAAGCTTTAAAAGGTAATCATTTAGTGTGGTAAACTCAGCTCAGATACAAAAAGCCATTTCTCACAAAGCTTTCAATCTGAACTATAATTTCAAGTTTAGCATTTTGAGTGACTAGTTGAAACGCTGAAAATGGATTATTTTTGTTAAAATTCTATTCAGATTGCCTATTCTCCAATTCACAGAACATAAGCTTGGCTGTAAATACCACTGCAATTCTAGAAAATCAAATCCACCCTTAACACTAGTGAACCAGTATATGCTTATCTGGCTCCACTTTGACAGATGTGGAATTATTGTTTGAAGGTGTTCAAAATAAATGACAGAACATAGCTTTATAAGAAATTCCACAGAACACAGGATAGGGGGTAAAAGAAATTAACTTGTGAGCAGCGACCTGTTTCTTGGAGTCACTGACACAAAACAGGCTTTTATTTTCTTAACATTGTGCACAAAGAATGCATGGCTATAGGTAGCCCAAGGGGTCAACGGCAGGAGCATTGTGCAGGAAGCGCGTAACCGTCATGTTTATTTCCAACACCAGATTTCTGATTGGTCCCCTTGGAGGACAAGACACACCCAGCAGTTTATCTGGAATGTGTAATTAGATCCTGCCTGCCTAAGTAATCAAGTACTTTTCAAAGTCAAATTCGAGCCATTCTGACTGCCAGGCTCCAGACAGAACAGAGCTCACATAGAACAGGCAGGGCTCACCTTCGTGGGTTAAGACCTTCTCCCACACTCCAAACAAGTTCTTAACCTTCTCCCCAAGCCTCAAGTTTCTGATATTTTCCCTCTCAGCAAGTTCCTGACCAGCGCCCCAAGTTCCTGCCCTCCCCCTGCCCAAGTTCCTGACCTTCCCCTGCTCAAGTTCCTGTCCTTCCCCTGCTCAAGTTCCTGTCCTCACCCCCAAGTTTCTGACCTCCCCTCCCAAGTTTCAGACCTTCCCACACACACCCGCCCACATTCCTGACCTTCTCCCCTGCCCAAGTTCCTGACATTCCCTCCCCCCCAGAGTTCCTGACCTCCCCCCGCCCAAGTTCCTGACTTGCTCCCACTGCCCAAGTTCCTGGCCTCCCCCCAGCCAAGTTCCTGACCTTCTCCACTCCACCCCCCACCCCCGCAAGTTCCTGACTTTCTCCCCCTGCCCAAATTCCTGACCTTCTTTCTCCCCCCTGGGTTCTTGATCTTCTTCCCCGCACCACACCCACCCCGCCCATATTCCTGGACTTCTCCCTTACCCAAGTTCCTCCCCCACCCCCAACTCTCCCTGCCGGGTTCCTGACCTTCTCCCCCTGCCCAAGTTCCTCCTCCCTCCCCTCGGATTCCTGACCTTCTCCCCCCACCCCCCGCCACATAGATGAGGCATTGTGTGTAGGTCACGAATTGTTAACAAGTTTATTGGGTATAAAGTGAATAGTAATAGTGTCATAACTTCCAGATTTCGTCCAGTCCAATGACATCACTTGCCACACATGCACCGAGTTTTCCATCAAATCAACCAGTTCTAGGGGGAGCAGAGGGAGAACATGGTGCGGGTGTAAAGGGGGTGGGGGTGGGGTTGGAAGAACGTGATCCATCTTACCACCTGGATCACGTTCTCACGCTCATCCCCACCCACCCCCCCATCTCCTTTAGACCTGGATTACATTCTTCCCCCATCCCCACTGTGCTCTCCATGCACTTTACCCACAAGGAATTCCTGACCTCCTCTCCCCTCAGATCCTCTCTCTCTCCTCTCTCTCTCTTTCCTCCTCTCTTGCCTCCTCCCTCTCTCTCTCTCCTACTTCTCTCTTGCCCTCTCCTCTCTCTCTCTCCCCACTCCTCTCTCTGTCCCCCCTCCAATTCCCTCTCTCTCCCCTCTGGATCGATCCCTCTCTCTCTTCCCCTCCGATCCCTCTCTCTCTCCCCCTCCGATCCCTCTCTCCCCCTCCGATCCCTCTCTCCCCCCTCTGATCGCTCTCTCTCTCTCCCCCTCCGATCCCTCTCCCTCTCCCCCTCTGATCCCTCTCTCTCCCCCTCCGACCCCTTTCTCTCTCCCCCTCCGATCCCTTTCTCTCTCCCCCTCTGATCCCTCTCGTTCTCCCCCACTCCAATCACGCTCTCTCTCTCTCCGATCCCTCTCTCCGCCCCTCCTATCCCTTCTCTCTCTCCCTTCCGATCCTCTCTCTCTCCCCCTCCGATCATCTTCGTCCAGCTCTCTCTCTCTCCCCCTCCGATCCTCTCTTTCTCTTCCCCTCCGATCCTCTCGCTCTCTCTCCCTCCAATTCCCTCTCTCTCTTCGATTCCCTCACCCTCTCTCTCCCTCCAATTTTCTCTCTCCTCCCTCCGATCCTCTCTCTCTCCCCCCTCCAATCCTCTTTTTCTCTCTCCCCTCCGATCCTCTCTCTCCCCCTTCCAATCCTCTCTCTTCCCCCTCCGATCCTCTCTCTCTCCCCCCTCCGATCCTCTCTCTCTCCCCCCTCCGATCCTCTCTCTCTCCCCCCTCTGATCCTCTCTCTCTTCTCCCTCCAATTCCCTCTCTCTCTCCCCTTTCAATCCTCTCTCTTCCCCCCTCCCACCCCCACCCCGGCCACCAAGAGATCCAGTGACCTTCTCCTTATGGAGCCATTGGGCACTGCGTATGCACGGCTTCGGTAAACAGCATGCACGTGCAGAAGATCACAAAGATGTCCGGGCAGATAATCACAGCGTTTAGTGACCTAACCAGGTCAGGAAAGGTGAGTACAGTTGCACATTCACCTACATGCTGCTGTGCGCATAACCCCAGCCCCTCATTCTGCCTTGTTAAGCCTACTCCATCACATCGCTCCTCACACCCACTTATCTTGCAAGTGCACCCATCCTTCTCTTTTTATGCACTTCCTCACATCCCCCATCTATCCTTTTTTAAATTTGCTTATGGGATCTGGGCGTCGCTGGCAAGGCCAGCATTTATTGCCCATCCCTAGTTGCCCTTGAGGAGGTGGTGGTGAGCCGCCCTCTTGAACCACTGCAGTCCATGTAGTGAAGGTGTTCCCATAGTACTGTTAGGTAGGGAGTTCCAGGATTTTGACCCAGTGACGATGAAGGATCGGCGATATACTTCTAAGTCAGGATGGTGTGTGACTTGGAGGGGAACTTGGAGGTTGTGGTGCTCCCATGCGCCTGCTGCCCTTGTCCTTCTAGGTGGAAGAGGTCGCAGGTTTGGGAGGTGCTGCCGAAGAAGCCTTGGCAAATTGCTGCAGTGCATCTTGTAGATGGTACACACTGCAGCCATGGTACACCGGTGGTGGAGGGAGTGAATGTTTAAGGTGGGAATGGTGTGCCAATCAAACGGGCTGCTTTGTCCTGGATGGTGTCGAGCTTCTTGAGTGTTGTTGGAGCTGCACTCATCCAGGCAAGTGGAGCGTATTCCATCACACTCCTTACTTGTGCCTTGTAGATGGTGGAAAGGCTTTGGGGAGTCAGGAGGTGAGACACTCGCCACAGAATACCTAGCCTCTGACCTGCTCTTGTTGCCACAGTATTTATGTGGCTGGTCCAGTTAAGTTTCTGGTTAATGGTGACCCCCAGGATGCTGATAGTGGGGGATTCGGCGATGGTAATGCCATTGAATGTCAAGGGGAGGTGGTTAGACTCTCGCTTGTTGGAGATAGTCATTGCCTGGCACTTCTATGGCGCGAATGTTACCTGCCACTTATCAGCCCAAGCCTGAACGTCATCCAGGTCTTGTTGCATGCGGGCATGGACTGCTTCATTATCTGAGGAGTTGTGAATGGCGCTGAACACTGTGAAGTCATCAGCGAACATCCCCATTTCTGACCTTGTATTGGAGGGAAGGTCATTGATGAAGCAGCTGAAGATGGTTGGGCCTAGGGCACTGCCCTGAGGAACTCCTGCTGCGATGTCCTGGGGCTATGATGGTTGACCTTCAACCAGCACATCCACCATTCCCACTTATCCTTAAGCAATTTCATGCCTCTGCTGGATAGTCACTCTCACCAAATACATTTCATCCAGTGGGTGAACACATGCCATTACAGTCACTCATAGGTCTGTTCTTTCCCCCATTGCAGGAGAAGAGAGCATAGAACATGAGGGAGAGGGAGAGAACCAGAGGTGGCCCTCCACAGATCTCACAGCTAACGACTGCAGAGGAAGAGGTGCTGGAGATCAGTGGTGTTTTGGCATCCCTGGCCATCAGAGATGGGGACCTTCCAGCTACCTGGTGACACAATTAAGTATCAGTGCCCCACATCTCAAAAGCAAGTGTAATTCTAGCATATTATTGAAACATTCTTTGTTCCAGTCCTACTCAGCTCACCTCCTTCACCTCTTTTTCCGGTACATTGATGACTGTATTGGTGCCATTTCCTGCTCTTGCCCTGAACTGGAAAATTTCATTCACTTTGCTTCCAATTTCCACCCTTCCCTCACCTCCACAGGGTCCATCTCCGACTCTTTCCTTCCCTTCCTCGACTTCTCTGTCTTCATTTCTGGGGATAGGATATTGACCAATATTCACTATAAGCCCACTGACTCCCACAGCTACCTTGACTACACTTCCTCCCATCCTGCTTCCTGTAAGGACTCCATTCCATCTTCCCAGTTTCTCTATCCCCGTCACATCTGGATGTCCCCTTCCACACTCGTGCTTCCAATATGTCTTCCTTTTTCCTTAACCGCAGATTCCCCTCCACTGTGGTTGACAGGGCCCACGCCTGTGTCTGTTCCATTTCCCGCACTTCTGCCCTCACCCCTTCCCCTCCTTCCCAGAACCACAATAAGGTTCCCCTTGTCCTCACCTTCTTCAGGTGATATTTTCACTTGGTCTAATGTCACAGTATTCACATTATATTAATTTTCAGAAATGTAAATTCAGGAAGTCCTCCAACATCTTTTAGCTGATTGTGACACTACAATATTAATGAAATCCAATTTATTCCAGAAATCCTGCTGCACAGATTCCGTCTCCCAATAAAAAGACAACAAATTATACAATCAATGAGGTAAAGGGCTATAATTACATAATCAATGATGTAGGGAAGAGATGACAATTACATAATGCTGGTGAAGGGAAACAGCAATATATTGCTCAATTGTCAGTTCGGAAATAATTATTTAAAGGTTAGGTACAGAAAAGGAAGGCACTTCAGATACTAGGCAAGTTTTGTATAACAAAAGTTAAGGAGACCAGTGTATAGTAGTGTTATTTTACATTGTTGCAGGCTGGAAGCTGCCATGAATCCTCCAGCACCAGCTGATTTGATTCTAGGTTGTGAGATAGAGTCATAGAGTTATACAGCACAGAAAGAGGCCCTTCGGCCCATCGTGTCTGCGCCGTCCATCAAG
Organism: Somniosus microcephalus; assembly: GCF_052327205.1. NCBI lineage: Eukaryota > Metazoa > Chordata > Chondrichthyes > Squaliformes > Somniosidae > Somniosus > Somniosus microcephalus. Next base: position 308,265,226 of record NC_140989.1, read on the forward strand.
CCCTGTCCAATCTAATCCCATTTTCCAGCATTTGGTCCATAGCCTTGTATGCAATGGCATTTCAAGTGCTCATCCAAATGCTTCTTGAATGTTGTGAGGGTTCCTGCCTCTACCACCCTTTCAGGCAGTGAGTTCCAGACTCCAACCACCCTCTGGGTGAAAAAGTTCCTCCTCAAATCCCCTCTAAACCTCCTGCCCCTTACCTTGAATCTATGCCCCCTTGTTATTGACCCCCCTACTAAGGGGAAAAGTTCCTCTTTATCTACCCTATCTATGCCCCTCATCATTTTGTACACCTCAATCAGGTTCCCCCTCAGCCTTCTTTGCTCCAAGGAAAACAACCCCAGCCTGTTTAGTCTTTCTTCATAGCTGAGGCGCTCCATCCCAGGTAACATCCTGGTGAATCTTCTCTGCACCCTCTCCAAAGCAATCACATCCTTCCTATAGTGAGGCGACCAGAACTGCACACAGTACTCCAGCTGTGGCCTTACCAGCGTTTTGTACAGCTCCATCATAACCTCCCTGCTCTTAAATTCTATGCCTCGGCTAATGAAGGCAAGTATCCCATATGCCTTTTTAACCACCTTATCTACCTGATTCGCTGCCTTCAGGGATCTATGTACATGTACACCAAGGTCCCTCTGACCCTCTGTGCTTCCTAGGGCCCTACCACTCATTGTGTATTCCCTTGCCTTATTTGTCCGTCCAAAATGCATCACCTCGCACTTTTCAGGGTTAAATTCCATTTGCCACTTTTCCGCCCATCTGACCAACCCGTTTATATCGTCCTGTAGCCTGAGGCTTTCCTCCTCGCAATTTACCACCCCACCAATTTTCATGTCATCTGCGAACTTACTGATCATACCTTTTACATTCTCATCCAAATCATTTATGTAGATCACAAACAGCAAGGGACCCAGCACCGATCCCTGAGGCACCCCACTGGACACAGGCTTCCAGTCACAAAAGCAACCTTCGACCATCACCCTCTGCCTCCTGCCACTCAGCCAGTTTAGGATCCAACGTGCCAAGGCACCCTGGATCCCATGGGCTCTTACCTTCTTGACCAGTCTCCTATGCGGGACTTTGTCAAAAGCCTTACTGAAGTCCATGTATACCACATCCACAGCATTTCCCTCATCCACACACCTTGTCGCCCCCTCGAAAAATTCAATCAGATTGGTCAGACATGATTTACCCTTGACAAAGCCATGCTGACTATCCCCGATTAATCCTTGCCTCTCCAAGTGGAGACTAATTTTGTCCCTCAGAACTTTTTCCAATAATTTCCTTACCACAGATGTTAGGCTCACTGGCCTGTAATTCCCTGGTTTATCCCTGCTACCCTTCTTGAATAATGGTACTACGTTAGCTGTTCTCCAGTCCTCTGGTACATCCCCTGTGGCCAGAGAGGTTCTGAAAATTTGTGTCAGAGCCCCTGCAATCTCCTCCTTTGCCTCACACAGCAGCCTGGGATACATCTCGTCTGGGCCTGGGGATTTATCCACTTTTTGGCCTGCTAAAACCGCTAGTACCTCCTCCCTCTCGATGCTAATATGTTCAAGTATATCACAGTCCCCTTGCCCGATTTCTATGTCTACATCGTCTTCCTCCATAGTGAACACAGATGCAAAAAATTCATTTAAATTGTGAATGCTCACTATATTGTGAATGCCACTATATTGTACAAAATCTTTAGTTTTGGAACTTGGTATATTACAATACTGCAAGTATTTGTTCTTGATAATGTATTCTATGTTTTTCCCCATTATTTGGAAAAGCTGAACAGATGTGTAAGGTAGTACCATGAGACCCAAGATTAAATGTGCACGTGTATTATTTATTTCTTCTTTTAGTAGTAAGAAAACTACCAACCATATCTTTTTAGCCACCACCGGCAGAAATATTGCAGTGTACAATTCTCGAATCTCCAACTATTTCCGAGCACTTATCTTTCTCAGTATACGAATCTCAACATTCAGGCCTTAAGGCACTTTTATCAAATCTTTGAATTTTACTTTCCATCATCTTCTGTGGGTTCACTTTTTATTTTTAAGTTCCTTAACAGTAAATTCAAAGGCCATATTTTTCCAGCATGTATTGATTATGCACTGAAACAAATTGCAGTTCTCTGCAGATTGTATGTTGTAATCATAGAATCAGAGAGATTTGCATTACTCCAACTAATTCAACAGTGACATTTCAAACCTTCCATGATATGACACAGCTTCTGGGTAAGCCCTACCAAGTCTTAGGAGGAGAAATTCGGTATCGCCCCATTTGGGGCACTAACTTTTAAAAGTTGAAAAAATTAGTGCCAGGCGCTAATGTTTTTCAACTTTAAAAAAAATTGGTTTTGCGCTCCAGGAAGGAAGTGGAGCGCTAAATCAAGCACTCCACTTCATTCCTGGAGTGCAACAGGCAGCAGGCGGGGCGGTAGGTGTGCAGCGCTGCACAATGGGCCGTGCAGCATTGCCGCGTTGAAAGGTTCCTTCCCTTCCTTAAAGGGAAGGGCCATCGCTGCAGGCTCTGCAAGGAAAAAACTTATCTGGTCCCCAACGGCAGCTGCGATCTGGCCCAATCAGCCAGATGCACTGCAGCAGAGTGTCGGGCTGATCGATCGCAGGCGAAGAAAAATGGACAAAAAAACAGAAACAACATTTCACAATTTTTTCCACTTACCTCGGCCACCTCGCAGTATCGCTCCCGAAGCGCCCAGCCTCCCAATGAATGCCTCCTGAACGATGCTGCAGGGGGCGGAACCGAAGTTCGGGTCCGGGGCACTACCGGGGCGGTGCGCACGCTGATGACGTCAGAATCTCCAGGCGAAGGAAATTGGGGCGCAACGCCATACCGCCACTGCAAACCCCCGCCGAATATAGCGGGAGTTGATCTTCTCATTGCGCCCGGTCGGTAAGTGATTAGTGCCCCGTTAATGCACCCCAGAGGTGATAACTGGAGGCGCTAAGATGCCCAATTTCTAGCCCTTGAAATCTTAATGACTCTAGTTCATCAAGTATTACTTAATTAGATTTTTTTTTAAATCACGCATGTAAAATGAAGTAGAATTCTGTTAATGGGCATTCTGTTAATGGAAATATTAGCTCTGCTGCAAATTCATTCTTCCTTTATGCAGTGTTTATTTAATAGGAACAAATGGACAAATACAACATATTGCTTATCAAGAGGGCATTGCTATTAAGAAGCTTCTGCTATTCTGCAGAAAAGCAACCTTGGTATATTGTTTAGAAATACATCATTACCCAAATAATAGTGTTTTAATGCTCTTTTGACATTTGTTAAAATTGTTCTTTGCTGTAGTTAAGTTCAAGTTTCAAGCAGAAATTTTATTTTCTGTTATGTGTTCCAGATGACAATTTAACTGCATGTGTGCATACACATACCCGCATACACGCACACATTGTAAATTTATTCCTGAACTAGCTTTCTGAAGTGAGTCATGACGGTGAGCTATTCTGCTTGTAAGCTGTGCATCTTTATAACGTTACCAATCTGCATTTAAGTTGTGTGCTGCACACTGCCATTTGGTGCTGGTGCATTCACTATGGCTCTCTGCAGGGCGTAGGATGCTTGTTCACACAACCTATTTCCCATATGTCAGCACTCGTCCCTGCACAACCTGCTCATGGCTTGATTTCATGCAAAACTAATAACATTCATCAGATATAGCCAATAGAAATCCCCCATACCGTTTGACATATGCTGAAGAGAAGTAGATGCAAATTGTGCTGCCAACAGTACAGATTTCAAGCAGTGAGACTGTAGCTTAAAGAAAGATAAATCAAAAAATAAAACATTTAAATTCAACAATGGGGGGCTACTTTACTAAATTCATAATCTATAAAAACATTGCAGGCAATTTCCAACAGCCGGCTTCCTGATTTTGAACTGAAAAACAAGCGGCCTGCAGTTGGAAATTAGGGGAGCACCTCGGTGGCCCTATTGACGCCTGCTGAAATCTTTAGGTACAAATGGGCAGATCATGCGCTGTGCACGCTCCACCCATCCTTGAGGCATTGATCACGCATTTGCACCAGGCATTGAAAGGCCTAACCAACTTGCTTGCTTAGGCATTCCCCCGGAGTCGAGGATGACTTGCTTCCACTCCAATATTGTGGGTTCTAAGGTGACTAATGAGTCCTATGCGGGATCTACAGACTTTGCCACAGGTGGGGCAGGTAGTGGTTGAAGGGACGAGTGGGTGGAGTGCTTGGTTTGTCATACGCTCCTTCCACTGTTTGTACTTGGCCTCCGCGTGCTCCCAACGAAGGAACTCAAAGTGTTCGCTGCCATCTAGAATGCTTCTTCTCCAATTTGAGTGGTCTTGGGCCAGGGATTCCCAAGAGTTGATGAGGATGTTACATTTTTTCAAGGAGGCTTTGAGGACATCCTTGAAATGTTTTCTCTGCCCTCCTAGAAATCGCTTTCCATGATGGAGCACGGAGTAGAGTGCTTGTTTCGGGAGTCTTGTATCAGGCATGCGGACAATGTGGCCCGTCAATCGGAGCTGGTTGAGCGTGATAAATGCCTCAATGCTGGGGATGTTGGCCTGAGAGAGAACACTGACGTTGGTATGCCTATCCTGCCAATGAATTTGCAGGATTTTGCGGAGGCAGCGCTGGTGATAGCTCTCAGTGCATTGTACGTTGTCCATGTCTCTGAAGCATACAGGAGGGTGGGTATCACTGCTGCTCTGTAGACCATGAGTTTGGTGCCGGGTTTGAGGTCTTGGTCTTCAAACACTCTTTTCCTCAGGTGGCTGAAGGCTGTACTTGCACACTGAAGGCGGTGTTGGATTTCGTCATCGCTGTCCGCCCTCGCTGACAGAAGGCTCCCAAGGTATGGAAAGTGGTCCACACTGTCCGAGGTCTCGTCATGGACTTTGATAGTCGGGGGGCACTGCTGTGCGGCGGGGGCAGGTTGGTAAAGATCCTTTGTCTTTCGGATGTTTAATGTAAGGCCCAATCTCTCATACTCTTCAGTGAAGGAGTCAATGATGGTTTGGAGTTCGGCTTCCAAGTGTGTACAAACACAAGCGTCGTCTGCATACTGTAATTCAATAACAGAGGTTGGGACAATCTTGGTTCTGGACTAAAGGCAACAGAGATTGAACAATTTTCCGTTCGTCCTGTAGATTAGCTCCACTCCAGCGGGAACCTTGTTAGAGGAGAGATGAAGTATTGCAGTGAGAAAGATTGAGAAGAGCCTTGCATCACTTGTATTGGGTCTGTGATGGATGCATTAGTAAGGATCATGGCTTGCATGTCATTGTGGAGCAGACAGAGGATGGTAACAAATTTTTGAGGACAGCCAAATTTGAGAAGGACACTCCATATACCCTCTCGTTTGACAGAGCCGAAGGCCTTTGTGAGGTCAAAAAAGGCCATGTACAGAGGTTGATGCTGCTCCATAGATTTTTCTTGGATTTGTTGCACAGTGAAAATCATGTCCATTGTGCCTCTTAGTGGGCGGAATCTGCATTGTGACTCTGGAAGGAGCTTTTCAGCCACTGGGAGGTGACAATTGAGGAGGATTCTTGCAATGACTCTCCCTGTGGCAGACAACCAGGAAACTCCTCTGTAATTACTGCAATCGGATCTTTCTCCTTTCTTGAAGATGGTCACAATTACGACATCTCTGAAATCTCCTGGCATGCTCTCCTCCTTCCAGATAAGGGAGATAAAGTCATGGATTCGCACCAAGAGTATTTCTCCACCATGCTTTCGTACTTCGGCAGGGATTTCATCTGCCCCGGAAGCCTTGTTGTTTTTCAGCTGTTGGATGGCCTTTTCAACCTCATGCCGGGCTGGGATTGTGCCAAGATAGTGGCGAATAGCATGCTGTTGGATGGAGTCAAGGACACTCATGTTGAAGACGGAGTCTTAGTTGAGGAGATCTTCGAAGTGCTCCTTCCAGTGGGCACTGACTGCCTCTCTGTCCTTGATGAGCACCTCACCACTCTTAGCTCTCAGCGGGATAGGTCCTTGGGTGCTTGGGCTGTAGATGGTCTTGACTGCACTAAAGAATCCACGCATGTCATGATTATCGGCTAGTTGCTGGATCTCCCACCATCTGTTCTTTAGGTCACGAGTTTTTTGTTGGACCTCAGCCTTCAGTAGTCTGTAAATCTGTCTTCTTTCCCTTGAGTTGTGATGTTTCCAATTCAAAAACACCTTGGCCTAGAAATTGGGTATAGCCCCGCTTGAGGCGTTAGAACTGGCGATGCGCTAAGTTTATAGCCAGACGAGAGCTATCCGCGCCTGGGGCGATATTGGGTTGCATCGCCCCCAAAAGGGGATTCAGACGCTAAATCAGCCATTGCACGGTGCTCTTAAGGCGCAAAAGGTCAGGCGCTACTCAATTTCAATGTGGACGGGCGCAGCGCAGGTGAACTCAATTACGGCAAAGCACGAGACCTGCAGGCGCCGGCCGGCTCTTAAAGGGGTGGGTCAGTCAGACTGAGCTTCAACACCCAATGCCCTGTAGGCCTCAGATTCGGCGCTCGCCCTTGTCTGGCGGTACAAAGTTCATCATTATGGAGAAGGTTAGGCAGAGAGCAGAGCGCTTCAGCACTGAGGATCTGGACCAATTGGTGGCTGCAGTTGAACACCGTCGACAGGTGCTGTACCCGGATAATGGCAAGAGGCCAAATCAGAAGGCTTACCGACGATCTTGGAGGGAGGTTGCTGTGAGGGTCAACTCCAGCAGCATGGCGACCAGGACCCCTGTTCAGTGCAGGAAGAAATTCAACGACCTCACACGGATCGTTAGGGTGAGTGATGGTTTACCAAACTTGTGCTTCCCTCCATCTGCAGCTGACTTCGGGCACCCTGCTGCAATGATGCGCCACTGGCCATCTGTCAGTATGCACCCATGGCTCTTTCTGGGCAGACACATGGACAGATGTCTCAAGGCCTCATGTAAGGGCTCTTGCACCATGGGGGGCATGCGATGATGCCTCAAGGCCTCATGTAAGGGCTCTTGCACAATGGGGGGCATGCGCGATAATGTCTCAAGGCCTCATGTAACAGAACCTCCCCTTCTTTCCCCTGCAGTCCAAGATGGCGCAGATTAGAAAAGAACAGCGTCGAACCGGTGGCGGACCTGCACAAGTGGTCACTCTCACGGATCTGGAGGAGAGAGTGCACCAGATACTTGGAGGACGTCTGTCTGGTCCAGTGACCACTGCATCTGCCGACCCCATTACCGACAGCGAGGGTAAGACTCTCACCTTTTCCACCTGTTGCCTTCCACTTGGTCCCCCCGCCAGCATGCATCCTCAGTGTGCAGCCATGTCAGAGCCATGCCGCAATCTGGCATGCCTTTCAGCAAACCTGTCCTTTTGCTAAAGCCACTCTTCCACCTCCCACTTTCAGATGAAGCAGCACCAACTCGGGCTCAACGCGCTGAAGCTACCAGTGCCAGTGCCACCGGAGGCGAGGACCAGGAGGAATCCGGACCAGCCGTTGGAGAATCCGGGGAGCTGAGACATCTGCAGACTGGGGATAGTAGTCCCCTGGAGGGGAGGGGGGGTGGCTCCGAGGATGAACCAGTTGCTGGACCAAGCGGCATGGAGCAACGCAGGGGGGATAGGCAAGTTCGGCCACCGTCTCCTTGCAGGGCAAGGCAGGCCGTCATGACTGCTGCACAGAGTGCAGATGAGGTCCAGCGCCTGGCAGAGATGAGCAAACAGGCCCGGGTCAGACACACGGAGCTGATGGCTGCAGTGGAGAAGATGCCTGAGTCAATAGATTCATTGGCTAGGAGTATGTTGGACTTCGGGGCAACAATGGAGAGGACTCTGCAGGGCTTTGGCGCAACAATGGAGAGGTCTCTCCAGGTGTTCGGGGAAACAATGGACAGGTCTATCCAAGGCTTCGGGGCCACAATGGACAGGACTATCCAGGGCTTCGGCCCAACAATGGAGAGGACTGTCCACGGCTTTGAGTCGGCAATGGAAAGGACTGTTCAGGGCTTCGGACAATCCCTGGAAAGGTCTGTGCAGGGCTTGTCCGAGGCAGTGGAGCGGTCGGCTCCTGCCTTGTCCGAAGCCATGGGAAGAACTGTCCAGGCCTTCTCCGAAGCACTGGCACCTGGCACACAGGTCCTCACTGTTGCCACGCATTCACTTGCTGGGCTCCTCCACAGCCAGATTGACGCAACACGATGTCTCACTGCAGCCACCCTCTCTGCATCAGATAGGATCACCCCGGGCCCTTCCACTCCCGTACAAGGCCAGGAATCCGTGGAGCCTGCGATTGTGGCGGATGAGCCGAGCCGCTCCCCTCAGATAGCCAGTGTGTCATCCGACCATGGTGCAGGTGTCCTCTCTCGGCAGGAGACCATTGCACATGCCAGCGCTGGGACGCCTGCATTGCAGCTGCTACCACCTGCAGGCCACACTGCTCCCAGCCATGCTCAAAGCAAGCATCCCGCGTCCGCACCCTCCAAGCCCAGAGGTTGGCCAGGCCGTACCTCAGGGGCTTCTGCGCTTCCAGACAGTCGGCAAGCGTCCCCCAGCCTTGAGGCCGCCACTGGGGTGCAATTACGTAGGAGCAGCAGGGCGGGAAGGGGCCGGGCGCGAACGAGAAGTCATTCTCCCTCAAGGGGCCAGTTGTAGAGGGAGGTGCTGAGACGTTTGTTTGTTCAAATTCACGGACACCCTCACCTGCTGTTATAGGTGCAGATTTTTGTTGAGTTTTGCTGCTTTGCCGAACAGGTCACTTTTATTTTGGCAGTAATGGTTTCTGCTCACTTTACGTTGTTTAGCTGTAATGAAAGACTTTTGTGTCAATAAACAGAAGTTTAAATGTTGCTTGGTGCATGTGACTACTTTCAGTGATGCTGGCATGCAGAGGCCCTCAAACATCCAAAGTGCCCATGAGGTAAGACTCTCATCATTCTGCCACAGGGGTGTCGAGACGAGTCCAGAGGAGCCTCTGACGAATGGACCTTCCACTTTCAGCAGCCCTTCCATCTTCCTCCTCCTCCTCCTCCTCCTCCGCCTGCTCTTCCTCCTCCTCCTCCTCCTCCTCCTCACTCCTCCTCACCCGCCTGCTTGTGCAGGGTCCGAGGGAAGGTAATGAATGGACGCGTTCGCCTATAAAGGGCATCTGTCACTTGCCGGATGCAACAGCGGACTGCAGCCTGAGCGACAGTCGCATTGTCCCCAATGGCTGACTGAAAGGAGCCGTTGGCATAAAAATGGAGGCCATCAGTCAGTGTAGCCATCACGGACAGAGAGGTTCTGCAGCGTTCACGCGGCTGCAGATCCTGACCAAGCAGGTGGCACAGATCAGTAACAATGTCCCTCCAGATTCGGAGCCTTCGCAAACACTGCTCCTCCGACATGTCAAGGCTTGTCACCTGCTGCCTAAAGACCCTTGCAGCCTCCCGTCGGATTGGCCGACCTCCATTGCCCCTCCTCCTTCTGGACAATCCCAGCCCTCTCTCCCGCCGTCTCTCTGCCCCTTCACAGTGTTGGGCAATGAGGCCGTCATCCTCCAAACAAGCTCCCATTCGGATGCCAGTTGGTCAAAAGGCTTTTAGGTGTAGTGCTGCAAGTGCTTCGGACAGGGTTGAAGGTCTCGAGTACTGTAAAGCTCAAATCCCAGAACTCCGCTCCACATTAGCTCACCAACTCTCTCCAGCAGCAATCGCAATGAGCAGGCCAAGTGGCAGGAGATTCTGCACTAGAGCTGTCCCCTTTAAATAGCGCCGCCCTACTCCGAGAAGGGTCTGTTAGCCCTCCTTCGAACTGTCACTAATAGCGCTGGGCGCTAAGGCTCCGGGCGCCACCCAATATGCGCTCAGGCGCTCCTAAAAGGCGTTGCACACTGAAATGACGTCATGAGCCGTTTGCGCTCGCGGGCGCGCGCAAATACTTAGCGCAGGTGTTGTGTATGTACCTTTAAGAGAATAACTGGTCTCAGACTGCAGTACCGGCAGTGACCACCCCTGTATAAAAGGCGCTAGTAAGCCTCTGTAGTTTCAGTTTCCCGATTGACTCCTTTCAGTAAAGACTTGTTTTGTTCAACTCCTGCTGTCCGTGTCTCAATCATACACGGACATAATACTGGCGACGAGCAGATACGAACTTACCTACAGTCTGCACCACCTCCTGGGATCCATTCCTGCAGTGAAGTGAGCAGAGGTCGAGGCCAGAAGGAAGAAAGAAGCAGTAGAAATGGGCGTCGACCGTGGGCTTCTGCCCGTGTTAGCGGAGTTGAAGATTGCTGGAGAAGCTGTCGAAAGCGGGGCCTGGTTCCTGTCGACGGTGCTTCAGCTAATCGGGCTGGTGGCAGGTAGTACACTGATCCTTCCTGGGCTGCGGCGGTCGTGAACTCGAGCGGGTTGCTTGCAACGGGGCCGAGCAGCGTTGTCGGGAAGAGGAGAGAGAGGGTGGAGCACACAGGGCGCGGCCGGTGCTACGAAGCTGGGCTGCGTATAGACCCGAGAAGAGGGAGGCAAGAGTCCCACAGGGTTGTTCCACGACGGGAAAATAATAAAAAAAGAAATATTAAACGCGCAGGAAACCGCGAGGAGCTGCAGGTTGCAACGGAAACCGCGGAAAGCAGCGCTAGCAACAGTGGGGAAGAAGGCAAAGCGCGGGAGGCGCCATTTTAGATTTTCAAGATGCTGAAGACTAGCTGTATCACTGCCTTTGATAATACAATAGAGGACTGGACCACGTATGTGGAAAGAGTCGAGGTATATTGCGAGGCAAACGAAATAGCCGATGAGAAAAAGGCATCGGTATTGCTAAACTTAATGGGCGCTAGAACGTACGGCCTATTGTGGGACCTGATTACTCCAGCCAAACCGAAGGCGAAGAGTTTTAACGAAATTGTTGCTGTCCTACAGGAACACCTAAACCCTGTTGATAGCCGAAAGATTTAAATTCCACAGGAGAACTCAGCATAAAGATGAGAGCAATGCTGAGTACCTTACGGAACTACGCAAGCTATCAAAGCAATGCCAGTTCGGAGCAGGACTGGCAGATACACTACGGGACAAATTTGTCTGTGGACTCCTGAGTGAAGGAACACAGAAGAAGTTACTCTCAGAGAAAGAGCTGACGCTAGATAAAGCTTTCAGCGTGGCAGTATCGTACAAAGCAGCAGCCAGGGGAGCTGCGGAAATTCAACAAAAGCCACAGGAATACGGCACCCACGAAATGACACGGGGATTTGCAAAATGTTATCGCTGCAGCAGAACTAACCATGACAAGAAGGACTGCTGGTCCAAGGACAAAATATGCAGGCAATGCGGAAAGATGGGACACATTGCACGAGTTTGCAGGTCTGGGAAGAAGACCAGCGACAACAAAAAGGCTACTAAGGAACCGTACAAGAAAGTACAAAAGATGACGGACAGTAGTTCCGAAGACCAGATGAGCAATAGTGAATCCGGGAACAGGAGACTAAGCTGTCTCAAACTTCACAATGTAATCGCAAAAGAGGATCACCGAACCATTTGGGTCACCCTCATGATAGCAGGGTCCCAAGTTAAAATGGAATTGGATACAGGATCAGCGCTAACCGTTATGAATCGACGAGACTACGAGCGGCTATTCTCACACATAGCCTTGAGAAAGACATCCATTGTCTTGACGACGTATACGGGGCAAAAAGTACACCCCAGAGGAAAAATAAGGGTGCCTGTCGAATACAACGGCAAGAAAATACGGAAATTGTACCTCTACATACTGCAAAATGGTGGACCACCGTTATTGGGACGTGAATGGATCAGGAAGATAAGCTTAGATTGGCACTCCATTCATGCAATGACGGTGGACGGCAAAAAAGATGAAGACGTCACTCCTGGACGATTGTCAACAATCTTAGCTAACGCCAAAGAGGTATTTCAACAAGAACTGGGCACTCTTAAAGGCGTAACCGCCTCGATAAAAATAGAAGAGAATGCAATTCCCAAGTTTTTCAAAGCAAGACCGGTACCATATGCAATTCGCCCAGCCGTCGAGGCAGAGCTGGAGAATCTGGAGAAGGCAGGCGTGTTGTCTAAGGTCGACCGGAGCGAGTGGGCGACACCCATCGTTCCTGTCATGAAGAAAACGTTAAGCAATAAGTCTGAGGAGCCAAGGAAGGTTCGCATCTGTGGGATTTCAAGGTGACGGTGAACCCAGTCCTTCACACAGTACAATATCCGCTTCCAAGGATAGAAGACATCTTCGCCTCACTGTCTGGAGGGAAGCGTTTTACAAAAATTGACCTAGCACAAGCATATTTGCAGATGGAGGTTGAAGACTCCTCTAGGAAGTATCTCACGATAAACACTCACAAAGGTCTTTACCAGTATCATCGATTGATATTCGGAGTAGCATCAGCTCCGGCGATATGGCAAAGAGCGATGGAACAAGTCCTGCAAGGGATTCCGGGGACTCAGTGTTACTTGGACGACATCCTTGTGACAGGTGAAGATGACAGTGAACACCTTAACAACCTAGGACAGGTGCTCACTAGACTACGGGAACATGGGCTACGAGCCAACTGCCCCAAGTGTGAGTCTTTTAACAAACAGATATCGTATTGTGGCCACATGATTGATGAAGAGGGGTTACATAAGTCCCCTGACAAAATTGAAGCGGTTGTTAAGGCCCCAGCGCCTGAAAATGTGTCGCAACTGAGATCATTCCTCGGATTGGTGAATTACTACCATAAGTTTTTGCCAAATTTGTCGACAATCCTGCACCCACTGAACGCCCTGCTACGAACGGGAGTAGCATGGAAATGGAGCAATGACTGTAAGCGGGCCTTTCAGAAGAGTAAGGACTTAATCACTTCAAGAGAAGTATTGGCTCACTACAACCCAGCACTGCTGATCAGACTGGCGTGTGATGCATCTCCCTACGGCATTGGGGCGGTACTGTCACATAAATTCCTTGATGGTTTAGAGAGGCCGATAGCTTTTGCGTCACGCTCGTTAACTTCTGCCGAGCGTAACTACGCCCAGATTGACAGGGAGGCCCTCAGCCTAGTGTGGGGGGTGAAGAAGTTCAATCACTACCTGCACGGTCAAAAATTTACTCTACTAACCGATCATCAACCTCTTGTCTCCATTTTCAACCCTCAGAAGGGCGTACCGATAATGACAGCCCCTTTTCCTAGGGGCACACCAATATGACATCGAGTACAAAGGAACTAAACAGCATGGGAATTCTGATGGATTGTCAAGCCTACCGTTGCCGACGGTGGAAGAAGAAGACCTTGCAGTGGATCTAATGGAGTTATTCCACTCGACCATAGTCGAATGTCTCCCTGTGACGAATGCAAACATAGAAAAGGAAACACGGAATGACCCGACACTATCACGGGTCTATGATTTAACGGTGAAGGGATGGCCAGCACATGGCGAACCACTGCTGCCAGCATTCTCGCCGAGAAGAGAACAGCTGTCAGTGTGCAGAGGAACCTTGATGTGTGGATCCAGAGTAGTAATTCCACCTAAGTTGGCGGATAGAGTACTCCATGAGCTTCATGAGGGTCATCTGGGTGGGGTAAAAATGAAGAACTTAGCCAGAGCGTTTGTGTGGTGGCCGGGAATCGATAGAGAAATGGAAGAGATGACCAAGAGCTGTGCAGGATGCCAGAAGGTCCAAAACGCCCCACCACAAGCTCCTCTACATCCATGGGAGTGGCCCTCATCTCCATGGCAAAGGGTGCACATTGATTTTGCTGGTCCCTTCATGGACTCGATGTTTTTAATTGCGGTGGATGCACATTCAAAGTGGCCAGAGGTAATAAAAATGTCCTCAACCACCACGGAAAAAACTATCACAGTTTTACGAACCATATTCGCCAGGAATGGGCTGCCTGAACAGATTTGCTCTGACAATGGACCACAGTTTGTGTCTGAAGAGTTCCGGAGGTTCTTAAAGAACAATGGTGTTAAGCATTACACATCTGCCCCATATCATCCAGCCACTAATGGATTGGCCGAGAGGTTTGTTCAAACATTCAAGAAGGCTATCAAGGCAATGTGTAATGAAGATATACCCCTACAACACAAGGTGGATAACTTCTTGTTTGCCTACCGGAATGCGACACATGCGGTTACCAACCAAACTCCAGCCATGATGTTCTTCAATCGAAGACTACGATGCCGCTTGGATTTGGTTAAGCCAAACGTCAGAAGAGATGTGGAGAACAGGCAGTTTCAGAATATGAATGAAAGGCCGACCAGGAGTTTTAAGATAGGTCAACCAGTTTTGGCCCGGGACTACCGCACTGAGAAATGGCAGCCAGGAACGATTTGTACACGGCAAGGACCTCTCATGTATACCGTGGATGTTGGAGAGAGCATTGTAAGACGCCATGCTGACCAGATTCTAGAGTCTCTGGAAAACGTCAACTCCACACCACGATCTGATACACCTGGTAATGAAATCGACGTACCAATTGCAGCTACCGCAGAATCGGTGATATTGGAAGATGAACCAAACAACGACATTGATCCCGACTCAACCCCAAAGAGGCGTTATCCAGACAGAATCAGGAAGCCTCCTCAAAGACTGAACTTATAATTGCTTAAACTTAACCAATGTATCTAGCAACCGTAATTGTGATTGTAATTAGTTATCATTTAGTTGTTAAATGAATGTTATGTACTGTTTATCTAAAAGGGGAGGAATTGTTGTGTATGTACCTTTAAGAGAATAACTGGTCTCAGACTGCAGTACAGGCAGTGACCACCCCTGTATAAAAGGCGCTAGTTTCCCGATTGACTTCATTCAGTAAAGACTTGTTTTGTTCAACTCCTGCTGTCCGTGTCTCAATCATACACGGCCATAATAGCAGGCGCTAAATGTATAGTCAATTTCTGAGTCGGCGCTATCCTCATAGCGATCGCCCCAACATAGGGCTTCGCCCCAATTCTAGGTCTCTTTAGGCGCTCAGCGCCGGTGCTACCAACCCAATTTCTAGGCCCTTACGTTTACGATTTATTAGCTCCTAGATCTCCTGGTCATTCTCATCAAACAAGTCTTGATGTATTCTGGTGGAGTAACCAAGAGTCTCTTTGCAGGTGTTAATTATGGTGGACTTAAGGGCAGACCAGGCACTATGGGCACTCTGCGGCTCCGGTTCATTGGGAGTCGTCAGGTTAGCTGTGAGGCATTGACTGAATAGGGCTTTCTTTGCAGGGTCTTTGAGTCTTTCAGCGTTGATTTTTCTGCGGCAGCGTTTCTTTTGCTGCCGCCATTTTGAGGCTAGGTTGATGGAGATAGCGGAATGGATTAGATGGTGGTCAGTCCAGCAGTCGTCAGCTCCTGTCATGGTGATGCGGACATCCTTGCGGTCCCTCGCTCGGACGATGACGTAGTCCAACAGATGCCAATGCCGGGAGCGAGGGTGTTGCCATGAGGCCGTGTATGTATCTCTCTGACGAAACAAGGTGTTGGTTATGACAAGACCATGTTCTAAGCATTTCGTCAGAAGGATTCCGTTGGAGTTGGTTTTGCTTACTCCTTCCCTGCCAATCACACCTCTCCAGAGGTTTGTGTCCTTTCCAACTCTGGCATTAAAATCACCAAGGAGAATCAGCTTGTCACCCATTGGACAGGGATTGTTCAAGGCTGGAGTAGAATTTCTCTTTGGCCTTGGCCGTAGCTTCCAGGGTTGGGGCGTGCACACTGACAACCATAGCGTACTGATTCTGGGTTAGAGTGAGCTGAAGGGTCATGAGGCATTTGTTTATCCCACAAGGGGAATCTCTAAGATGCCAAACTAGCTTATTTTAATGGCAAAGCCAACCCCATGGAGACGGCGTTCCTCTTCTGGTTTGTCTTTCCAGAAGGTGTATCCGCCACCTTGCTCCTTGAGCTGGCCTTCTCCTGCCCGCTGTGTCTCACTCAGAGCGGTAATGACGATGTTGAAGCGCCTGAGTTCCCGGGCTATGATAGCGGTACCACGTTCAGGTCTGTCGCTGTTGGTGTTATCCATGAGGGTCCTGACGTTCCAGGTCCCAAACTTCATTTTAAAGGGGTGGAAGATGCCTATGCGTGAATTCTTTTAACGTGGGGTGGCCGTTGGACACCAGCTACCACACGAACTTGACAGAGCAAGTTCTTGGTCCAATGGCAAGGAAACCCAGGACAATTGGAGACCAGGTTCTGCTGCATGGGCTTAACACACACACACACACACACACACACACACACACACACACACACACACACACACACACACACACACACACACACACACACACATACTCCCACTGACACCCTCCCTCCTTCCCTCGGGTCCGCTCTCCCTCACACCCCCACCTTCTCGGCTCCCCTCCTCGCTTTACATTATGTTATATTATATTAAAATTATGTTAAAATGTAGCTTTTTGCAAAGATGCATACACTAAAGTTATATTAAATGCAGCTTTTTAAGAGAGGCATGCGCTAAAGTTAAATTAAATTTAAATGCTGCCTATCTGCACAAATGCATATATAATGCTAAGATGCATCTATTCCTGCTCTCTGGGCACTGCCACCTTCATTCTGTCCCTCACTCCCTTTCCCGGGAGCGCAACAGCTTCACTCCGCGCGTGCGTCCCCCTCTCGCGCTCACTCCCGTTCATCCCCAAACTGGCTCTCCCTCACTAAGAGCTAACCAGTCACAGAGTGTCCATTGTATGGGTTTGAGCCCAGGCTGGGGGATTGTCTTTCAGACTCACACTGGGTGACAGAGTTACTGCACAAACATTGAACACACTGTAGTGGTTCGTGTAAATCGCCACTATATAAAAGAGTTTAGCTTCAACGAACTATAAATAAGTTGTTTATTTACCAGAACAGGATAATACAGCAGGTAAGGTAGCAGGTAAGATGGCTAACTGCAAGAGCACCATATTGTAGATCACAGGATAATTACAGCAGGTAAGGTAACAGGTAAGGTGGCTGACTGCAGGAACTCCATGTTGTAGGTCTTACGGTAAGTAAGATAGCAGGTAAGATGGCTGACTGCAGGAGCACCATGTTGTAGACCTTGTCCCAGCGGGGACTCCACAAGGACTGCGTTCCCAGTCCCGTGGGGAGCGTGTGGGGAGCCTCATGACCTCCTCACACTCGGCTCTATATTCCCGACGTCACGTGACCGCGTCATGACGTCAGCACGTTTACGTGCGCTTAGGCGGTCACGTGACCTGCGCCATTATCGGTAAATCTCCGCGGTACTGAGGCTGGCCTTTAAGGCCGAGGTTACTAGGCCGGGCTGTGTCAGTACTTGCCGCGGGAGCGGCGAATCACTTCGCTCCCGCTTGCCGGCTGATGCAGCCGAAGTCGCGATAGGCCGGGCTATGCCGGTGGCCGTCTTGGAAGCCCGAATCGGGCCGACGGCCAGTGCGCATGCGTCGTGTGACGTCAGCGCGTTAGGTCGGCCGCCGACCTATGCGTCACATGATGCGTGACGTCAGCGCGTTAGGTCGCCTCTTAAAGGGGCAACGGCCCAACAGGTAAGTTAAAGAGGCAACAGCCCTAACTGGTAAGTTATACAATTAAGTAAATTAAGTACATACAGTTAGGTAAGTTATACATACATAAATAAGTTAAGTTAAAGGGAATTATGTATATATCTCAATGTAAAAGGCAACCCATAAGACCGCCACACAAGCCCCCCCAGAATTCGCTTTAACGAAAGTCCAAGGATGAAATAGTCTGACGAGCTGGTAATCACAGCGGTCATGCTGTCTCGACTTAGTAGACGAGGTATTAAGATACTGCTCGTAAGCGGATCCTTACGCGCGTCATGGCAAATAAAACGTAACCGTCAGGCGAAGGACCATAGAAACGTGCGAAACAGCAGGCCTTATCAGAGTGACGGGCAGATTGGGCGGACGCGGGCGATGTCTCCGTTGACTGGTGAGCGAAACCTTCAGGAGGCTGGAACGCACGGAACAGTGCGTGCCATAATGCTACGACATTAACAGAACGGAGGGTGAAGAGTTGCTGTGTTGATCTGTGATCAGAGCAACTTTCACGTGTTGATCGCGGCCGCTGGATGCCCGTTGGACCCGTCCTTGATGTACACAGCTTCAATAGACATTTGCATTTGTTAAAGGAAAACTGGAGAAAAGGCGGCAACGGTCCAAGTTGTTGTTGCTTTCAGGAGAGGTTAACTCTACCTAGAAGGCGGCAACAGTCCAGGTTGTAAATTTAAGAAAAAAAAAAAAACAGCCAGAAGGGCGGCACACTTTTGTTCACGCCGAATCGTGTAGCAAGCTAAAAAGCTGGTGCGTCGTTGGCGGGAAAAGAGTCACCGGTGTTCACGAGGTAGGGGTTCTCGTGGACGAGGCGTGTGTCCCCGTATTTTGCAGGGGTGAGTCCTCGTGGTATCCCCGCTGGGTGCGCTCCGATCTTGTGGGCCCGAACATGCTGTACCCCGCGCTTGAAGAGATGTATACTTGCTGTTGCTATAGGCGTAGAGGCAGACGATCCATGAGGCAGTAGAAGAATCGAATACGGAGACCGTGTGCACTTGCGTGGTCTGTACCGCATCGCTGTTCACAGCGAACAGGGCTTCTTCCCTCAAAAAGCACGAGGGAGTCCGTGGCTCCCTGAATTGCGGTAGCGACAGCAAAACGGCTGATGCTTCCATTGCATGCTTCGTTTGTGAAAAACGTTCACAAACCCACCAATTGTAGCGCTGGTGGACGACTGTTGCCGTTGGTCGTGCTCTACTTTTATGAAATTGTTCATGAAAAACAGGCTCACCTCCAAGCTGCGCTTCCATTGCGAAGACGTTTGCAAAAACGGGGTCCCTTTTAGTAGAATCTGTATTAAACGATTGCTGTTCCGTGTTGTTCGTCGGTTATGCGTTAGTCATCTTGAGTGAAGACGAGGTTCAGGCGTGCGTTGCTACCGTGAAAATCGTTCACGGATACGGGTTCACCAATTGTAGCTTTGGAATTGATGAGCTCCAGTCTCACGTTGTAGGGTCACCAATGCAGCGTTGGAATTGATGTACCCCCGTACTCACGTCATAGGGTCACCAATGTAGTGGTTCGTGTAAATCGCCACTATATAAAAGAGTTTAGCTTCGACGAACTATAAATAAGTTGTTTATTTACCAGAACAGGATAATACAGCAGGTAAGGTAGCAGGTAAGATGGCTAACTGCAAGAGCACCATATTGTAGATCACAGGATAATTACAGCAGGTAAGGTAACAGGTAAGGTGGCTGACTGCAGGAACTCCATGTTATAGGTCTTACGGTAAGTAAGATAGCAGGTAAGATGACTGACTGCAGGAGCACCATGTTGTAGACCTTGTCCCAGCGGGGACTCCACAAGGACTGCGTTCCCAGTCCCGTGGGGAGCGTGTGGGGAGCCCCATGACCTCCTCACACTCGGCTCTATATTCCCGACGTCACGTGACCGCGTCATGACGTCAGCACGTTTACGTGCGCTTAGGCGGTCACGTGACCTGCGCCGTTATCGGTAAACCTCAGCGGTACTGAGGCTGGCCTTTAAGGCCGAGGTTACTAGGCCGGGCTGTGCCAGTACTTGCCGCGGGAGCGGAGAATCACTTCGCTCCTGCTTGCCGGCTGATGCAGCCGAAGTCGCGATAGGCCGGGCTATGCCGGCGGCCGTCTTGGAAGCCCGAATCGGGCCGACGGCCAGTGCGCATGCGTCGTGTGACGTCAGCGCGTTAGGTCGCCTCTTAAAGGGGCAACGGCCCAACAGGTAAGTTAAAGAGGCAACAGCCCTAACTGGTAAGTTATACAATTAAGTAAATTAAGTACATAAAGTTAGGTAAGTTATACATACATAAATAAGTTAAGTTAAAGGGAATTATGTATATATCTCAATGTAAAAGGCAACCCATAAGACCGCCACAACACCATCATTAAAGAGACCGCTGGTGGCCACTCATGAACTGTTGCTTCTGGCTCCACAAAAATACTGCTGTGCTCAATCACCTCTGGAATTGGCTCATTCGAACCTTCCTACACTGGCTTCAGGCAGGCAGCGCAAGTAGCCCTTTGGCAAAAGTTGAATATCGTCCCCATTGTATTTAATAAACAAGGAAAGTTGAGGCTTAAGTAAGGATTGCACAGTACAATTTCAGTAGAATTTACAAACCAAACAAAACCATATAAAAAAAATTTCCAAAACATTACAGGTGTGAAATTGGGCACAGTAGCACCTGTTGTTGCTATCTGCTCCCACTGCCTTCTGAGCATATGTCTGGAGGGCCTCCTGCCCCCCTACAGATACAGGACATCTCTCCTACTTTCCACCTCCTCCACCAAGACCTCCAGTGCAGCATCCAAAACCTGCGCGATGGCAGCCAAAGACCATGCCAATGGCCGCCACGGAGGGCCCACCTGAATGTCAGCCAAAAGAAGAAAATGACGGTGTGGGTCGTGGCCGCATCGCCCTTTAATTAGTGCCCCATGAGCGGAGGTCGCCCTGGCTCATGACCCATGAGGCTGCCGCTGACACTGCCTGCGGCAGCCCCACAGGACATAGCCGAATTTCTGCCGCGGGGCGGTAAGGGGTCGCGGCTGGGTGGTAAGGGGCCACGGAGCATGGCAATGAACTCATCACTGATGGCACAGCGGCCTGGGACGCTACCGGCGGGTACATAGCACTATCGGCTAGTGCCTCAGTTGCGCCCCGCCGAATTTCTCGGGAGGCGCTGCCCCATCCCTAGCGATAGGCCCTTTGCACCCCGTTAGCACCCCCCCAGAGGCACTAACAGCAGGCGCAAAGGAGCCGAATTTCGCAGCCTTTAACTGAGAGAGCGAGAGAAGCGGCCGGAGTTAAAGGTAGGCCCGACTTTTAAGACTCTTAGGGGGAGAAATTCACTATCGCCCCGTTTGAGGTGCTAATTTTTAAAAGTTTGAAAAGTTAGCGGTAGGCGTTAACGATTTCAAACTTTTGAAAAATCCACCGTTTGCACGCCAAGAAGGAAGTGGAGTGCTAAATCAAGCGCTCCACTTCCTTCTTGGAGTGCAATTGGCAGCAGGCGGGGTGAAGGCACCAGATTTCGCCCCAAAGTCTTAAGTTTATTTCTGTACGTTAGGTAATAATCGAATAAATAGAGGCATGGCAGGACACCTGAGTCCCGCAGAATGTACATCCTGTGCCATGTGGGAAATCCAGGACACTTCCCGTGTCCTGAACAACCACATATGCAGAAAGTGTTGTCGGCTGGAGGAGCTCAAGCTCGGGGTTTCGGAGCTTGAGCAGCAGCTGGCGTCACTATGGTGCATCCGTGAGGCCTAGAGCAACTTGGATAGCATGATTCAGAGGTGGTCACCCCGCAGCGTAAGAGTGTGCAGGCAGAAAGGGAACGGGTAACTGTCAGACAGACAAGGAGGTCCAGGAAGGTAGTGCAGGAGTCCCCTGAGTGCATCTCGCTCTCCAGCCAGTATTCAATACTGAATACTGGTGAGGGGGTTGGTTCCTCTGGAGAGTACAGCCAGAACCAAGTCCACGGCACCACGGGTGGCTCATAGAAACATAGAAACATAGAAGATAGGAGCAGGAGTAGGCCAGTCGGCCCCTCGAGCCTGCTCCGCCATTCAATGAGATCATGGCTGATCATCCAAATTCAGTACCCGGTCCCTGCTTTCTCCCCATACCCCTTGATCCCTTTAGCCTTAAGAAATATATCCAACTCCTTCTTCAATATATTTAATATATTTAATGAATTGGCCTCTACTGCCTTCTTTGGTAGAGAATTCCACAGGTTCACCACTCTCTGGGTGAAGAAATTCCTCCTCATCTCTGTCCTAAATGGCTTACCCCTTATCCTTAGACTGTGACCCCTGGTTCTGGACTCCCCGACCATCGGGAACATCCTTCCAGCATCAAGTCTGTCTAGTCCTGTTAGAATTTTATAAGTTTCGATGAGATCCCCCCTCATTCTTCTAAACTCCAGCGAGTACAAGCCCAATTGACCCAATCTCTCCTCATACGTCATTCCTGCCATCCCAGCTATCAGCCTGGTGAATCTTCGCTGCACTCCTTCCATGGCAAGAACATCCTTCCTCAGATAAGGCTCAGCTGTACAGGGGGGGGGGGGGAGGAAGGAAGAAGATTGGGAAGGCAATAGTGGTAGGGGATTCGACAGTTAGGGGAACAGACAGGCATTTCTGAGGCCGCAGACGTGATTCCAGGATGGTATGTTGCCTCCCTGGTGCCAGGGTCAAAGATGTCACTGAGCAGCTGCAGAACATTCTGAGGGGGGAGGGTGAACAGCCAGAGGTTGTGGTCCATATCGGTACCAACAACATAGATAGAAAAAGGGATGAGCTCCTGCAGGCAGATTTTAGGGAGCTAGGAAAGAGAATAAGAAGCAGGACCTCATAGGTAGTAATCTCTGGATTACTCCCTGTGCCACGAGCTAGTGAGTATAGAAATAGGAGGATAGAGCAGATGAATGCGTGGCTGGAGAGATGGTGCAGGAGGGAGGGCTTTAGATTCCTGGGACATTGGGACCGGTTCTGGGGGAGGTGGGACCTGTACAGGCCAGACGGGTTGCACCTCAACAGAGCTGGAACCAATGTCCTCATGGGGGGGTTTGCTAGTGCTGTTGGAGAGGGTGTAAATTAATTTGGCAGGGGGATAGGCACCAGGATGTAGCATGAGAAAGGAGAAACAAAGTGCACAAAGGATGGGGAGAGACAGATATCATGAGAGTAAGAAATAGTAAGGTATTAGGTGGGGCCAGATTATGAGAGAATACAAGAAGGTCTAAGATAGGTTTACAGTGCATGTGTGTAAATGCACGAAGCGTAGTAAATAAGGTTGGTGAGCTACAGGCGCAAATAGCCACATGGGAATATGACGTGGCGATAACGGAGACCTGGCTCAAAAAAAGGCAGGATTAGGTTTTAAATATTTGTGGATATAAGGGAGTCGATTTTAACTCAGGTGCGGGGAATTGTCGGGTTCCCCGAATTTAGTGTTTCCCACACGAATCCAAATGGGTCTGTGAGATTGATGCAATTTTAACTCAATTGGCCAATTGATTTCCAACATGTGGGAAGCCTTGGCAATTGAGCATTTCCAGTCAGAAAGTCGCAGAATATGACGTCATCATTACTGCTGCTTTTAAGGTCCACAGCAAGCCTTCCTTCTTCTGCAGGCTTCCAAACTTTACCATTAGGATGGCACAGGAGCCTGCAGGAGCAGCGGCCAGCGGGAGGGCAAGAGCTGCCCCCAAATTTGATGAGGCTTCACTCCAGGCATTGCTGGATGGTTCTAGGGCCCACAGGGAGGTCCTGTTCCCTTCTTCAGGAAGAGGCCTCCCAGTCAGACCAAGGCTGTGTGGCTACAGGTGGCTGGTGAAGTCAACTCCTTGGGGCTCACACGGCGCACCTGGATGCAGTACAGGAAAAGATTCCATGACCTTCATTGCACTGGAAAAGTAAGTACTGTATGAAATTTCCATCACCCTCAATCTGATCCCCATTGCCTTTCCTCACCAGCACTCAGCTTTAGCAATCTCTTCCTCCACATCCCACTTGACACTGACATCCATGCACCCTTACCCATTCCCTTTCTCTCTATGCTCACGTTCACATAACTATTCCACCATGCAGCCCTCACACTCCCTCTCACTCTGATGCTTTGAACACAACTGACAACACACAGGGAGGGCCCTTGGTCTTGCAACCTCACTCCATCTTTGTCTCCTTCTAAGTATCTACGCTATGCAATCTCTGCACTCACTCCTTCATTCTCACTCAACCTCCACTTGTCTCCCTCATTGCAGGAAAAGAGAGCTCACAACAGGAGAGAGTGAGCCAGGACAGGAGGAGGGCCGCCCTCATTAGCCCAGCTCACCCCCTGAGAGGAAGCCATCCTGGAGATTGTCGGGGCTGACAGTGATGCGGAAGTTGGGGAAGGACAGACAGGTGCATCCCCGCAAGCTGGTGACGGAATAGTTTTCCATCTCTCTCATTGGCATTGCATGAGTCGCTGATAATGATTCTGAAGCTACATTATATGGACTTATGATCATCTGCAAAATGCAATGTGCATGTAACCTTGGCATCACATCTCTAACATTTTCCTTGACTCCCCCACAGGACCATCGAGAGCCCCCGTCCCCAGTGTGCAGGAGGAAGAGCCTGAGAAGCCAGACTGCTCAGAGGAATCTGCAACCTCTGAGGGCGCAGCGTCAGCAGAAATTAGCACACCCAGCACCAGCGCAGACACTCACACCTTGGTGGGACCTTCGGGACATAGAGTAGAGTTGTCACCTGGTGTAGCACAGCTCACAAGTGAGCATCAGCAGATTGTGGAGGCAGGGGCAGCAGTCGGAGGGCGCAGGACTCTGCCAGCTCGGCTCAGCTGGATGTCGACCCTCTGCCTCTGGGTCCATCCATAAGTTCAGAGGTGATGGAACTCCATGCACAGATGCAGGAGTATCTGGCAGGTTTTGTCTCCAGGGTCGCTGCGAGTGTGGAGCGAATGGAGGAGTCCAAAGCGAACATGACCAGAGCCTTTGTGGAGTCAGTGGCGCATGAACGCATCAACACGGAAAGGATGGCTACCTACGTGGAAATTATTGCTGCCTCAGTGGTAAGGCTGGCTGCCGTAGAGGAGAGGATGGCTACGGTAGAGGAGAGGAGGGCTATGGCCATGGAGGAGGTTAGTCGCCAGGGTATGGAAAACATGGTGAGTGTTCAGAATAGAATGACATCTCTTGAGGAGCAATGGGCACCTATTGAACAGAGAAACCAGACCTTCATGGAAGTCCTTCTGAGTAGGACTGCCATTGCAGATACGGGTCCCCATGGCCCCCCTGATGTGCAGCAAGGTGCTCTCAAGCCACTTGCAGGCACTGAGGGGGACCTGACCCATGAGAGGGAGGTTGGTGGCAGACCTCAAGGAAGTGGGGGCTCCTCTTCAAGCGCTCACACTTCCATGCCACTGCAGGGCCCTCGGTCAGAGCCCCGCCAGAGTCCACACCCAACTGAGATAGACATCTCAACTCCTGCACAGCCGCAGGAGCAGCAGATTTCTGACGAGCCCTCACAGGCGCGCCACCCCAGAGGACACCCGCCAAAGGTGTCGAGACAGGAGCAGCAGGAAAGTGAGCAAGGGGCCTCCACATCTGCTGAAGCCACAGGGGAACCACTACGTAGGAGCACGCGTAAGAGGAAAATAATGCACAAATAGTCACAAGGGTAGTCACTTGGGTGAAATGTTGTGTATTTTGTAAAAATGTCATCAGTTGTTTGTTTTGCATAAGACCAGTCCCGCCTGTTGGAGGCGGGACTGATTCGGGACCATCAGACACGCCTGGGTTAAAATGGCTATGTGTCGGGAACCAGGCGTAGGGGTCCCGACCCCCAGGTTTTGCGATTTTAATCCCCCCACACGCCTCAAAGCCCGCCTGACGGCTGAGTTAAAATTGAGCCCAAGGTGTTCAGGAAAGATAGGGAAGGAAAGAAAGGTGGCAGTATTGGTTAAGGAAAATGTTACAGTGCTAGACAGAGAGGCTGTCCTGGAGGGGTCAAAGACAGAATCCATTTGGATAGAGTTAAGAAATAATAGAGGTGCCATTACACTACTAGGTGTATTCTATAGGCCACCAACTAGTGGGAAAGATATCGAGGAGCAAATTTCAGGAAAATTACAGAGAGGTACAAGAACTATAGAGTAGTAATAATGGGGGACTTCAATTATCCTAATATAGATTAGGATAATAATAGTGTAAGGGGCAGAGATGGGGAAGAATTTCTGAAGTGTGTTCAGGAGAACTTTCTTGATCAGTATGTTTCCAGCCCAACGAGGAAGGAGGGATTGCTGGATCTGGTTCTGGGGAATGAGGTGGGTTAAGTAGAGCAAGTGTCAATAGGGGAACATTTAGGGAACAGTGATCGTAGTATCATAAGGTTTAGATTAGCTATGGAAAATGACAGGGAGCAATCTAGAGTAAAAATACTTAATTGGAGGAAGGCCAATTTCAGTGGGTTGAGAATGGATCTGGCCCGGGTAAATTGGAATCAAAGACTGGCAGGCAAAACTGTAATCGAGCCATGGGCTGCCTTTAAAGAGGAGGTGGTTCGGGTACAGTTGAGGTACATTCCCATGAGGGGGAAAGGTAGGGCAACTAAAACCGGAGCTCCCTGGATGACGAAAGAGATAGAGAGTAAGATGAAGCAAAAAAAGGACACGTATGACAGATGTCAGGCTGAGAATACAAGTGACAATCAGGCTGAATATAGTAAGTTCAGAGGGGAAGTGAAAAAGAAAATAAGAGGGGCAAAGGGTGAGTATGAAAATAGATTGGCAGCTAACATAAAAGGGAATTCAAAAGTCTTCTATAGGAATATAAATAATAACGGGTAGTAAGAGGAGGAGTGGGGCCAATTAGGGACCAAAAAGGAGACCTACGCATGGAGGCAGAGGGCATGACTGAGATACTAAATGAATACTTTGCATCTGTCTTCACCAAGGAAGAAGATGCTACCAAAGTCATAGTGAAAGAGGAGGTAGTGGAGTTACTGGATGAGATAAAAATTGATAAAGAGGAGGTACTAGAAAGGCTGTCTGAACTTAAAGTTGATAAGTCACCTGGACTGGATGGGATGCACCCTAGGATGTTGAGGGAGGTTATGGAGGAAATCGCGGAGGTACTCACCATAATCTTCCAATCTTCCTGAGATAAAGGGGTGGTGCCAGAGGACTGGAGAATTGCAAATGTTACACCCTTGTTCAAAAAAGGGTGTAAGGATAAACCCAGCAGCTGCAGGCCAGTCAGTTTAACCTCAGTAGTGGGGAAGCTTTTGGAAACAATAATGGCCCAGAAATTCCAGAACGGGGCTTGCAGCGCGTGCAAGCCCCGTATTTACACTTACCCCGCGCTACTGCCGATCAGCTCCAGGGACGCCTGGAATTGGTGTTTCCGAAGAAGAATCCCGGGCAGCGTATGACGCCACGCCGCCCAGGAGTGCAGCCAGCGCGAAGTCAGGAGCGTGCAGTGCAAGTGAGACACGCCCCTTGAGGTCTCAGTTTCACTGGACACGCCCCCAATGTTTCTGTCAAGCTGCTAACCATTTTTACATGCAAAGCAGCAGTTTAAATAGGTTTTTGGAAGTTTTTTGAAGATTTTGGTAACTTTCATAAACTTTTTTAAATGTTTACATTATTTTGAGTAATCTGAAGTAGTTTTAAAGAGAATTAAAGCAATTTAAAGACTTTTAAAAGCCCTAAAAGAATTTTTTTAATTCCATTTATTTATTTAGCAATGTCGTCGTCATACGTGTCTTCACATTGTTCCCTTTGGGGAACTGTATGAAGTGGTGGAAGGATTTATGGCCATGATTAACACTCATTCCGTGACCGTAACCATCTTTGAACCAGCCATTAGGGCGGTTAGTCCTATGGCGGGAGGGTTTTACGGGCTCCCACAAGCTATACAAGGAGGGGGGGCCACCCACACCCACGGACGCAAATATCCCACTGGATGTCAACCCAGAATTTAGAGCCGGAGCTCCGACTCCACTTGCCGGGACTGTCTGGAGCGGGGTTCGAAACCCTACCCTGATCTGGCCCAGCGGCGGGGATCCTACCGCTATGACAAAGGCCCAATCCAATTAGCAACGTGAAATGGCAGCATAGGGCTCCAGTCACGGGGAGGGAAAAGGCGCAGGAAACGTATGGGTGTCACCTTTTGTGCGGAGTGGGCCTTTTGCGTAGCAGTAAGCATCCCCGCCGCTGGGCCAGAAGGAGTAGGGTTTTGAACCCCACTCCAGACAGTCCCGGCAAGTGGAGTCGGAGCTCCAACTTTAAATTCTGGGTGGACATCCAGCGGGATGCTTGCGTCCGTGGGTGTTGGTGGCACCCCCCCCCTCAGATGGGTTGTGGGAGCCCGTAAAACCCGCCCGCCATAGGACTAACCACCCTAATGGCTGGTTCAAAGATGGTTACGGTCACGGAATGAGCGTTAATCACGGCCATAAATCTTTCCACCACTTCATACAGTTCCCCAAAGGGAACAGTGTGAGGATACGTACGATGATGACCTCTTGCGCAATGCACCTCCTTGGACCCTCAGTCGCAGATGCGAGGGGGCAAGTTGTGCAATTGTTAAATTTTTTATTTTATTGACATGTAAAATGTTGGCCCAGTAATTCCCTTCCAAATGCGCTAGTACGGTTGGGGTACTTACGCATCTGGCCGGATGAAATGCCGGTTTTCAGCATGCACAGTGCATGTGGGGAAAACCGGCATTTCCTGTCCTCTGAACGAAGGGGTTCAGAGGCAGAACGCGTGCGACTGCACAGACAGCGCGTGCGCAGTATAATTCGCCGCTTTCATTAATGCTTTCAGTGAGATCCAGTCATTACAACTTACACATGAAAAAAGCATGGGTACAGTTGCTCCAGAGGCTGCAGAGGAAGATATTTCTTATCGTGGAGCTTCTGAAAGTATGTATGTCTGTATATATTCCTTTGCGTGTTATGTATATATTCCTTTACTTATGTGTATGAATGTATTATTTAATTATGACTTTCAGAGAAAGTAACTTATTGGAAAATCATAATTAAAAACATACATTCATACACATTAGTAAAGGAATATAAAACATACATACATATATGTAAAGGAATATATGTGGACATACATAACTCATTCTCACATTCCATTCACACAGCCACAATTGCTCCTTCTACCTACCGTTCTGAAAACCCGTTTAAAAAAAAAAAAAAATAAAGTTTAAAACTTAGTTAAAATTTCTTAAAATAACTTCCCTCCCTTTCCCAAACCTAAATATTGCATTTCATAACCTCCTCCATAAAATATATCTCCTTCCCCAGCCAATGAACAACTTTACACTTGCTTTTTTTAAGTGCAAGTTCTAGGGACTTACCCTCACTGAATCCATCAGTGAAATCTACAAAGTTCACTGCGCAAGCGCTACCTGTGCAGTCGCACGCGCTGTGAATAGACCTCGGGTCTGGAAATGCCGGCGTTCCCCGCATGCGCTGTTCCTGCTGAACGCCGGCATTTCCAACGGCCAGATGCGTGAGTAACCCGACCGTACTCACGCTTCTGGCCTGGAATTTCTGGCCCAATCAGGGACAAAGTTAACAGCCACTTGGATAAGTGTGGATTAATTAAGGAAAGCCAGCACGGATTTATTGAAGGCAAATCATGTTTAACCAACTTGATTGAGTTTTTTGATGAGTTCTACTTAGAGCAGAGAAGGTTGAGAGCCCTGTACTCCCAAGTCCACGTCATTAATATATATCAAGAAAGGCAGCGATCCTAGAACCGATCCCTGGGGAACACCACTGTATACCGTCCTCCAGACTGAAAAACAACCATTCACCACTACTCTCTGTTTCCTGGCACTTAGCCAATTTCGTATCCATGCTGCCACTGTACCTTTTATTCCATGGGCTTCAACTTTGCTGGCAAGCCCATTATGAGTCACTTTGTCGAACGCCTTTTGGAAATCCATGTACACCACGTCAACTGCATTGCTCTCATCAACCCTTTCTGTTACCTCATCAAAAAACTCGATCAAGTTGGTTAAACACAATTTGCCTTTAACAAATCCATGCAGGCTTTCTTTAATTAATCCATACTGTCCAAGTGACTGTTCATTTTGTCCCTGATTGTCGTTTCTAAAATCTTTCTTACCACTGAGGTTAATCTGACTGGCCTGTGGTTGCTGGGTTTATCTTAACACCCTTTTTTGAACAAGGGTTTGATATTTGCAATTCTTCAGTCCTTTGGCACCACCCCCCGTTTATAAGGAGAATTGGAAGATTATGGCCAGTACCTCCACGATTTCTTCCTTCACTTCCCTCAGCATCCTAGGATGCATCCCATCTGGTCCTGGTGACTTATCTACTTTAAGTACAGCCAGCCTTTCTAGTACCTGCTCTTAATCAATTTTTATCCCATCCAGTATCTCCTCTACCTCCTCCTTCACTATGTCTATGGCAGCATCTTCTTCCTTGGTGATGACAGATGCAAAGTATTCATTTAGCACCTCAGCCATACCCTCTGCCTCCATGCGTAGGTCTCCTTTTTGGTCCCTAATCAGCCTCACCCCTCCTCTTACTACCCATTTACAATTTATATGCCTATAGAAGACTTTTGGATTACCTTTTATGTTAGCTGTCATTATATTCTCATACCCTCTCTTTGCCCCTATTATTTTCTTTCTGACTTCTCCTCTGAACTTTCTATATTTAGCCTGATTCTCAGATGTATTCTCAACCTGACATCTGTTATACGCGCTTTTTTTCTGCTTCAACTTACTCTTTATCTCTTTCGTCATCCAGGGAACTCTGATTTTAGTTGCCCTATCTTTCCCCCTAGTGGGAATGTACCTCGACTGTACCTGAACTATTTCCTCTTTAAAGGCAGCCCATTGTTTCACTACAGTTTTGCCTGCCAATCTTTGATTCCAATTTACCCGGGCCAGATCTGTTCTCATCCCACTGAAATTGGCCTTCCTCCAATTAAGTATTTTTACTCTAGCTTGCTCCCTGTCTTTTTCCATAGCTAATCTAAACCTTATGATACTATGATCACTGTTCCCTAAATGTTCACCTACTGACACTTGCTCCACTTGTCCTACCTCATTCCCCAGAACCAGATCCAGCAATGCCTCCTTCCTCGTTGGGCCGGAAACATACTGGTCAAGAAAATTCTCCTGAATAAACTTCAGAAACTTTTCCCCCTCTCTCCCCTTTACACTATTACTATCCCAGTCTATACTAGGATAGAGAACTCACACGCGAACTCGCCCTACGGGGAGCTGGCCCCTGAGCTAGCCTTTCCCCCTGGCCTTGCTGCAGCCCACTCATCCCCGGTGCCTTACCCTGTGCAGATCCCGCTACTATACTAGCCTCTAAAGAACGCGTAGTGCCAGTATCTGAACTGGTGCCTGCAGGTGAGATATGCATTGATACAGTGTGTTCTTCCTCCTCCTTTCCTCCTGCCTCGCTCTCTACGGTGCCCTCAGGGACAAGCTGCTCAGGTGCTTGCTCATTATCTGAAAGCATAAAGGCACAAAAGTTGGGTTGTGAGGGGAGGGGAGCAGAAAGGGAGAAATGCATGCATACAGCATGATTAGTTGGAAGTACGAAATGCTTGTGGGGTGAGGGGAACGTGGGATGTGAGAAGGAGCAGGGATGAACATATTGTTGTTGTCCCCAAGGGGTCAACGTCACCGGTGGGAATGGCGCCCACCACCTGGCACCCAATAATTTGCAGCACTCTATTCTCCAGCTCAGAGAGTGGTTGGGTGTCAGCTTTTCCCCCGCCTGTGCGCTCCTGCTTCCCTCCTGTTGTGAGCCACCTTGGCCTGTAAAGGAACGGAAAGTGTGTGAATGAGTGTGGAGCAATGTGTTTGGGTGATGTGTCTGCCATAGTTGAATAGCTGTCATTGTGTGCAAGGTGTGAGATGTAGGTGTGAGTGTTGGTAGGTAGAGATTGTTGGTGTGAGAATGCTGGGGGTGTGGTGCTTTGGGCAGTGTGTGAAGACTGTGGTTCAGATGGTGGTATGTAGCATTTGTTGAAACATTCACTCACCCTGATCACCCGAGTGAGGTCGTTAAATTTCTTCCTGCACTGTGTGTGGGTCCTGGGGACCACAGTGCTACCCAAGACGTGCTGCGCTACCCCCCTCCACATGGTGTGGAAGACTTGCGGTGAGGGCCTCCTGCCACTTGCTGGGTAGAGCACCGCCCTCCATCTCTCCACAGCGAACACCAACGCCTCCAATACTTGATCGCAGAATCTGCGGGCTCTCTCCCTAGGGCATGGACCTGCCATCAGAACACCTGCTTGAGTCATCCGGCTCCTTTTCCTTGACCTGCTGCTGCTTGCCAAGCAGCTGTTACAGCCAGAAATGCTGAGAATGAGGTTCTGCATATTAATGAACCTCCCCTTTAAGAACTGGAAATAGCCTGTGGCAATGATGACTTGCGATTAGACTGCACGCAATATTGATCTACCCTTTGATTGTAACGCCAATGAGCTTGGGCTTTAAGCCTTGAATTAGTGCTCCAATAATTTCTTTGAGCAGTGAGAATGAATTTTGCATGCATTCTAAATCATTAGTGCCTGGCGCTAATTCTCCAACTTTTGTAATGATACCGCCCATTCCTGGGCTATAATGAATTTCTAGTCTGGTGTCTTGCGCTAAACGCGGGCTAAGCCAATGTTTAAGCTTAAGACCCCACCTTGACCACCTCGGAGGCTCTTTAGCATCTAATGTAGTCGGGAAAAATCGCCCCCTGAAAGCCTTTCCTATATGTAAAATTGGGGGGCTATTATATCGGGCTTTGAGCGACACATGAGTTCCATCAATTGCTCCTTGTATCTGTGGGAACCCTGCCAGTCTGCAGAACTGGATAGCTGTCTCTCTCTCTGCTTCCACAAGGTAGCTAAAGAGAGAGCAAGAGCTATCCAGAGCTATGCAGTCCTGAGTACTGCATCAGTGACCTTCTTGACACAATAGTCAGCAGCTGCTGGACTCATGTGGCAAAGGCCACCTGCTGCTGCCCAGAAGAATACATGGAATGACATAGAATTACATAGAATATATAACACAGAAACAGGCCATTCGGCCCAACCAGTTCATGCTCCACTCGAGCCTCCTCCTGCCTTTCCTTATCTAACTTTATCAGCATAATCCTCTATTTTCTTCTCCCTCATATGCTTTTCTAGCCTTCCTTTAAATGCATCTGTACTATTCGCTTCAACCATTCCCTGTGGTAGCGACTTTGAAATTATCACCACTTTCTGGGTAAAGAAGTTTCTTCTGAATTCCTTATTTGATTTCTTGGTGACTATCTTATATTGGTGGCCTCTAGTTTATCTCTTCCCCACACGTGGAAACATTTTCTCTGTGTCTACTCTATCAAAACCTTTCATAATTTTAAGGACCTCTATTAGGTCACCCTTCTCTTTTCAAGAAAAAGGAGACCCAGCCTATTCATCCTTTCCTGATAGGTATACCCTTGCATTTCTGGTACTATCCTTGTAAATCATTTTTTGCATCCTCTCCAGTGCTTCTATATCCTTTTTATAATATGGCAACCAGAATTGTACACAATACTCCAAGTGTGGTCTAACCAAGGTTCGATACAAGTTTAGCATAACTTTTCCACTTTTCAGTTCTATCCCTCTAGAAATAAACCCAAGTGTTTGGTTTGCTTTTGTTATTGCCTTATTAACCTGCGTCGCTACTTTTAGTGATTTGTGTATTTGTACTCCAAGATCCCTTTGTTCCTCTACCCCATTTAGATTCTTATTTTCTAAGTAATATATGGCCTCCTTATTTTTATTACCAAATGTAATACCTCACATTTATGTGTTGAATTATATGCCCATTCTGTAAGTTCATTAATGTCTTCCTGTAATTTGTTGCAGTCCTCCTCAGTATGTACTAGTCCCCTCCACCCCAATTTGGTGTCATCCGCAAATTTAGAAATTGTGTTTTAGATTCCAAAGTCTAAATCATTAATATAAATTGTGAACAACACTGGTCGCACTGATTCTTGTGAGACCCCATTTTCTACCTTTTGCCTCTGTGAATAGCTACCCTTTATGTAATGTATGTACTTTTAAGGGGGGAACTACTTTGTACAGCTCATGTATACTGTAGTACCGGCAGTGACCACACCTGTATATAACACTGAGTACTGATCTATACAGTTCAGTTGCAGTTTGAGCCACATTGAGTAAACACCTGTTGTACCGTTCTCCGCAGTCCGTTTCTTATTATACATGGACGTAACATTGGCGACGAGGCAGGTTCGAACCTACCTGCAACTCTGCATCACCTCCCGGGGATTCGTTCCTGGAGATCAGTGGATTGGAGGTCAAGGCCAGAGACTCGGGCATCGACCACGGGCAACCGCCCAGTCATCCAGCAGAGACTTGAGAATTGCGGGGGAGGCTGTCGAGAGCCAGGCTTGGCTTTCCAGTCGAGGTGGTCCAGCGAAACGGGCTGGCAACAGGTAGTGCACAGACCCTTCCCGGACAGACCCTTCCCGGCTAGAGCCCGACCGAGCGGCACAGCAAAGGGCTGAGCAGCGTCGACGGGGTGAGAGAGAGAGGGCAGAGCACACAGGGCGCAGCCGGTGTTCAGGGGCCGAGCAGCGTCGAAGCAGAGCTGGAGAGTCTGGAACGTTCAGGTGTACTGTCCAAGGTAGACTGGAGCGAGTGGGCTACACCCATCGTCCCTGTGATGAAAAAGTCGTTGAGCAGCACGCCTGGGGAACCAAGGAAGGTTCGCATCTGTGGGGACTTTAAGGTAACAGTGAACCCGGTCCTTCACACCGTACAATATCCGCTTCCGCGGATTGAAGATATTTTCGCCTCGCTACCTGGAGGGAAACGCTTCACTAAGATTGATCTGGCCCAGGCGTATCTGCGAATGGAGGTAGAAGAAGCATCAAAAAAATACCTCACAATCAACACCCATAAAGGTCTCTACCAATACAACCGGCTGGTATTCGGGGTAGCATCAGCTCCGGCTATTTGGCAGAGGGCAATGGAACAAGTCCTGCAAGGGATCCCAGGGACCCAGTGTTATTTGGACGACATCCTGGTCACGGGCGAAAATGACAGTGATCACCTTGCCAACCTGGAGCAGGTGCTCACTAGATTGCAGGAATATGGGCTCCGAGCTAACCACCCCAAATGCGAGTTTTTTAGAAAACAGATCTCATATTGTGGCCACGTTATCGATAAAGAGGGGTTACATAAGTCCCCAGAGAAGATTGAGGCAGTAGTCAAGGCTCCAGCACCGGAAAATGTGTCACAACTGAGGTCGTTCCTCGGGCTGGTAAACTACTACCATAAGTTCTTGCCAAATTTGTCTACAATACTACACCCACTGAACACCCTACTGCAAACTGGGGTGCCATGGAAGTGGAGTGGCGAATGTAGACGAGCTTTCCAGAAGAGCAAAACACTAATCACATCGAAAGAGGTATTGGCCCATTACAACCCAGCATTACCAATTCGGTTGGCATGTGATGCGTCACCCTACGGCATTGGAGCGGTGATGTCGCACAAATTCTCAGACGGCTCAGAGAGGCCAATAGCCTTTGCGTCACGATCACTAACCTCAACCGAGCGTAACTACGCCCAGATTGACAGGGAGGCCCTCAGCCTAGTGTGGGGAGTGAAAAAGTTCAATCACTATCTGCACGGGCAGAAATTCACCTTGCTGACTGATCACCAGCCTCTTGTCTCCATTTTTAATCTGAAGAAGGGCGTTCCGGTGATGACTGCGCAACGACTACAAAGATGGTCACTTTTTCTAGGGGCGCACCACTATGAGATTGAATATAAGGGCACGAAACAGCATGGAAATGCTGATGGGCTATCACGCCTGCCACTGCCTACTGCGGAGGAAGCACCAGCAGTGGATCCTGTCGAAATATTCCATTCGACTATAGTTGAATACCTACCGGTAACTAACGCTTGTATCGAAAAGGAAACCCGAAATGACCCGACACTGTCTCGGGTATATGATTTGACGGTGAAGGGATGGCCAGCACATGGCGACTCACTGTTGCCAGCATTCTCGACAAGCAGAGAACAGCTGTCAGTGTGCCTGGGGACCTTGATGTGTGGGTCCCGAGTGGTAATTCCACCCAAGTTAAGGGATAGAGTGCTCAATGAGCTTCATGAGGGTTATCTGGGAGGGGTAAAAATGAAAAGCCTAGCCAGGGCTTATGTGTGGTGGCTGGGAATCGATAAACAAATCGAGGACCTGACCAAGAGCTGCTCAGGATGCCAGAAAGTCCAAAATGCACCACCAGAGGCCCCTCTACACCCATGGGAGTGGCCCTCATCTCCATGGCAACGGGTGCATATTGATTTTGCTGGTCCATTCATGGACTCAATGTTTTTAATAGCCGTGGATGCGCACTCGAAATGGCCTGAGGTCATCAAAATGTCCTCCACCACCACGGAGAAAACTATTGCAGTCCTACGGACCATTTTTGCCAGGAATGGCTTGCCAGAACAGATTTGCTCCAACAACGGACCACAGTTTGTGTCCAAAGAGTTCCGGAGGTTCTTGAAAAAGAATGGGGTAAGGCATTACACATCCGCCCCATATCATCCAGCCACAAATGGATTGG
Organism: Somniosus microcephalus; assembly: GCF_052327205.1. NCBI lineage: Eukaryota > Metazoa > Chordata > Chondrichthyes > Squaliformes > Somniosidae > Somniosus > Somniosus microcephalus. The sequence continues at coordinate 308,301,351 of NC_140989.1, forward strand.
CTGAGAGGTTCGTACAAACCTTTAAGAAGGCAATAAAGGCTATGTACAATGACAACATTCCGCTGCAGCACAAGGTGGACAATTTCCTGTTCGCCTACCGGAATGCGACACATGCAGTCACCAACCAGGCCCTAGCCATGATGTTCTTTAACCGAAGATTAAGATCTCGCCTGGATTTGCTCAGACCAAAGGTACGAAGAGATGTTGAGAGTAAGCAATTCCAGCACATCCATGAGAAGCCAACAAGGAGCTTCAATGTAGGGCAACCAGTCTTGGCCCGCGACTACCGAACAGAAAAATGGCAGCCAGGAACGATATGCACACGGCAGGGCCCACTAATGTACACAGTGGACATTGGGGAGAGCATCGTGAGACGCCATGCTGACCAGATCCTAGAGTCACAGGAACAAGTCAACCCCATGCCTCGCCCATACGTACCTGGTGATGAACCCGACGTACAGGTAGCATCTACCCCAGAAACAGTAGCATTGGAAGCTGATGAACCAACCGACGACAGGGGGCCAGAATCGCCTCCGCACCAAGAGCAAGACACTCGGGAAAGGCGCTATCCAGAAAGAATCAGGAAGCCTCCCCAAAGACTGAATATATAAATAGACTATTTTCAGCTAATGTTGCATGTTAAAAGTGTTAATTGTAATTAGTTTGATATTTAATTGTTAAATGAGTGTTATGGTACTGTTAATCTAAAAGGGGAGGAATTGTAATGTATGTACCTTTAAGGGGGGAACTACTTTGTACAGCTCATGTATACTGTAGTACCGGCAGTGACCACACCTGTATATAACACTGAGTACTGATCTGTACAGTTCAGTTGCAGTTTGAGCCACGTTGAGTAAACACCTGTTGTACCGTTCTCCGCAGTCCGTTTCTTATTATACACGGACGTAACACTTTACCCCTACTCTCTGCTTTCTGTCTTGAAGCCAGCTAGCTATCCATTCTGCTCCTTGTCCCCTGACTCCGCATGCTATGACTTTATTCATTAATCTATTATGTGGCACCTTATGGAAGGCCTTTTGGAAAACTAGATAAATTACATCTACCACATTACCCTTGTCTACTCTCTGTTAACTTTTCAAGGAATTCAATGAGGTTGGTCAAGCAAGACTTTCCATTTTGAAATCCACTCTGACTATTCATTGTTATATTTTTTGGTTTCCAGATGTTTTTCTATTTTCTTCTTTAGTAGGGATTCCATTATTTTTCCTACCACCGATGTTAAGCTGATTGGTCTATAATTCCCTGGACATGTTATTTCTCCCTTCTTAAATATAGGTATTACGTTAGCTATCCACCAGTCCTCTGGCACTACACCTTTTTCTAACGAATTCTTAAGTATGTGTAATAGTGCCTCTGCTACCTCTTCCCTAGATTATTTTAAAACGTGTGGATATAATCCGTCCAGACCAGGGATTTTATCGTCTTTGAGTTTGATTAATTTATTTAATATTTCACTTCTTTTTATTTTAAATGCAGTTATATCATTTCTAATCTCATCTTCTGATGTCATGTCCACCTGATCTGTCTCCCTGGTAAATACTGAAGCAAAGTAATAATTTAATATTTCTGCCATTTCACTATCGCTGCCTGTGATTTTATCCTGTCCATCCCTTAGTTGCCCCTTTGCTATGCCGACTTTCTGTTTTTTTTATTTATGTGCCTGCAGAATATTTTACTATTTTGTTTTATGTTCCTTGATAATTTAATTTCATAGTTCTTCTTTGCCTTCCTAATTTATTTTTGACTTCTCTGCTAAACTCTTCATATTCTCTCTTGTTATGCACTTCCCTGCTATCCATGTACTTAGTGTATGCCTCTTTCCTTACCCTCAAATTTTCCCTTAAGTCTTTTTTCATCCATGGTGTCTCATTAGTGTTTAGTTTGCTCTTGTTTTTTAGCGGGATATATTTTTCCTGGACTCTGTCCAACACCAGAGGCCAGTGTCGGGAGCAGTGACAGCGGAGGTTCAGTGAGTATTTAAACTCGCTTTCGCGGGCTTTTTTTCACAGGCCATTGTCGGGAGCGGTGAGAGCGGTGTTTCAGTGAGTATTTAAACTCACTTTCGCGGGCTTTTTTTCACAGGCCATTGTTGGGAGCGGTGAGAGCGGTGTTTCAGTGAGTATTTAAACTCACTTTTGCGGGCTTTTTTTCATAGGCCATTGTTGGGAGCGGTGAGAGTGGAGTTTCAGTGAGTATTTAAACTCACTTTCATGGGCTTTTTTTACAGAGGCCAGTGTCGGGAGCGGCGAGAGCAAAGGTTCAGTGAGTATTTAAACTCACTTTTGCGGGCTTTTTTTCACAGGCCATTGTCGGGAGCAGTGAGAGTGGAGGTTCAGTGAGTATTTAAACTCGCTTTCGCTAGCTTTTTTTTTTTTTACAGAGGCCAGTGTTGGGAGCGGTGATTCGGTGAGTATTTAAACTCACTTTCGCAGGCTTTTTTTCCACAGGCCATTGTCGGGATAGATAGGCGTTTCTGCGGCCGCAAATGAGACTCCAGGATGGTATGTTGCCTCCCTGGTGCAAGGGTCAAGGAGGTCTCGGAGTGGCTGCAGGGCATTCTGGAGGGGGAGGGTGAACAGCCAGTTGTCGTGGTGCATATAGGTACCAATGATATAGGTAAAAAACGGGAGGAAACATAGAAACATAGAAGATAGGAGCAGGAGTAGGCCATTCGGCCCTTCGAGCCTGCTCCGCCATTCAATGAGATCATGGCTGATCATCCAAATTCAGTACCCTGTCCCTGCCTTCTCCCCATATCCCTTGATCCCTTTAGGCTTAAGAAATATATCCAACTCTTTCTTGAATATATTTAATGAACTGGCCTCCACTGCCCTCTGTGGCAGAGAATTCCACAGGTTTACCACTCTCTGGGTGAAGAAATTCCTCCTCATTTCAGTCCTAAAAGCTGAATATAAGGAGTTAGGAGGTAAATGAAAAAATAGGACCTCAAAGGTAGTAATCTCAGGATTGCTACCAGTGCCACGTGCTAGTCAGAGTAGAAATAGAAGGATATTTCAGATGAATACGTGGCTAGAAGAAAGGTGCAAGGGGGAGGGATTCAAATTCCTGGGACATTGGAACCGGTTCTGGGGGAGGTGGGACCAGTACAAACTGGATGGTTTGCACCTGGGCAGGACCGGGACCGATGTCCATGGGGGAGTGTTTGCTAGTGCTCTGGGGGAGGGTTTAAACTAAAATGGCAGGGGGGTTGGGAACCTGTGCAGGGTGACAGAGGAAAGAGAAGCAAGGATAGAAGCAAATGACAGGAAGGAGAAAAGCAAAAGTGGAAGTCAGAGTAATCAAGGGTGTAAATCAAACATGGCCGCAGTAAACAATAATTCTAAAAGGTCTAAGAGTGTTTAAAAAAACAAGCCTGAAGGCTTTGCATCTTAATGCGAGGAGCATTCGTAATAAGGTGGATGAATTAGCTGTGTAAATAGATGTAAACGGATATGATATAATTGGGATTATGGAGACATGGCTCCAGGTTGACCAAGGCTGGGAATTCAACATCCAGGGGTATTCAATATTCAGGAAGGACAGGCAAAAAGGAAAAGGAGGTGTGGCAGCATTGCTGGTTAAAGAGGAGATTAACACAATAGTAAAGAAGGATATTAGCTCTGATGAAGTGGAATATGTATGGGTAGAGCTGAGAAATACCAAGAGGCAGAAAACATTAGTGGGAGTTGTATACAGACCCCCAAACAGTAATGCTGAGGTTGGGGATGGCATTAAATGGAAAATTAGAGATGCGTGCAATAAGGGCACAGCAGTTATCATGAGTAACTTTAATCTACATATAGATTGGTCTAACCAAATTAGTAATAATACTGTGGAAGAGGAATTCCTAGAGGCAGCACGGTGGCATAGTGGTTAGCACTGTTGCCTCACAGCGCCAGGGACCCGGGTTCGAATCCGGCCTCGGGTGACTGTCTGTGTGGAGTTTGCACATTCTCCCCGTGTTTGCGTGGGTTTCCTCCGGGTGCTCCGGTTTCCTCCCACAGTCCAAAGATGTGTGGGTTAGGTTGATTGGCTATGATAAAAAAATTGACCCTTAGTGTTAGGGGGATTAAATACGTGGGGTTACGGGGATATGTGTTGGTGTAGGGGTTACGGGGATTGGGTGGGATTTGTGTCGGTGCAGGCTCGATGGGCCGAAATGGCCTCTATCTGCACTGTGAGGCTTCTGTGAGTGTATATGGGATGGTTTCCTGGACCAATATGTCGAGGAACCAACTAGAGATCAGGCCATCTTAGACTGGGTATTATGTAATGAGAAAGGATTAATTAGCAATCTTGTTGTGTGAGGCCCTTTGGGGAGGAGCAATCATAATATGATAGAATTCTTCATTAAGATGGAGAGTGAAGTAGTTGATTCAGAGACTTGGGTACTGAATTTAAATAAAGGAAACTACGATAGTATGAGATGCGAGTTGGCTAGGATGGATTGGGGAATGTTATTTAAAGGGTTGACGGTGAATAGGCAATGGCAAACATTTAAAGATCGCATGGATGAACTACATAATTTGTTCATCCCTGTTTGGCATAAAAATAAAACAAAAAAGGTGACTCAACATTGGCTAACAAGGGAAATTAGGGCTAGCATAAGATCCAAGGAGAGGACATATAAATTGGCCAGAAAAAGCAGCAAAGCTGAGGATTGGGAGCAGTTTAGGATTCAGCAAAGGAGGACAAACGGATTAAGTAAGAGGGGGAAAATAGAGTATGAGTGTAAGCTTGCAGGGAACATAAAAACTGACTGTAAAAGTTTCTATAGATATGTGAAGAGAAAAAGATTGGTAAAGTCAAGCATAGGTCCCTTGCAGTCAGAATCAGGGGAATTTATAATGGGGAAGAAAGTCATGGCAGACCAATTAAATACATACTTTGGTTCTGTCTTCACAAAGGAGGACACAAATAAACTCCAAGAGATGTCGGGGAACATAGGGTCTAATGAGAGGGAGGAACTGAATGAAATCAGTATTTGTAGAGAAATGGTGTTAGGGAAATTGACGGGATTGAAGGCCGATAAATCCCGAGGGCCTGATAATCTACATCCTAGGGCATGCTAGTCTCTTATGCGGGACCTTATCAAAAGCCTTCTGAAAGTCCAAATACACCACATCCACTGGTTCTCCCTTATCTATTCTACATCCTCAAAAAATTCCAGTAGATTAGTCAAGCATGATTTACCTTTTGTAAATCCATGTTGACTTTGTCCGATCCTGTCACTGTTTTCCAATTGCTCTGCTATTACATCTTTTATAATGGGCTCTAGCATTTTCCCTACTACCGATGTCAGAACTAGACAGACTAAATGCAGGAAAGATGTTCCCGATGGCCGGGGAGTCCAGAACCAGGGGTCACAGTCTAAGGATAAGGGGTAAGCCATTTAGGACAGGGATGAGGAGGAATTTCTTCACCCAGAGAGTGGTGAACCTGTGGAATTCTCTACCACAGAAGGCAGTTGAGGCCAATTCATTAAATATATTCAAGAAGGAGTTAGATATATTTCTTAAGGCTAAGGGGATCAAGGGATATGGGGAGAAAGCAGGGAATTTGGATGATCAGCCATGATCGCATTGAATGGTGGAGCAGGCTCGAGGGGCTGAAAGGAGCAGGAGTAGGCCAATCTTCTATGTTTCTAATTCCTGTTCTAGATCATTATTTGCCAATATTGTTGTTCATTTTATTTTCCCAAGTTATATTCTCAGCTGCTCAAAATCAGCTTTCCTCCAATCTATTACCCTGGTGTTCATCATATTTAAGTCCTTCTCAATTATTATCTTATGATCACTATTGCCTAGATGCTCCCCTACTTTTACTTCTCTTATCTGTTGTGGCTCATTCCCTATTACTAGATCCAGTAGCAAATCCTCCCTTATCATGCTTCTTACATACTGGGTTAGAAAGGAGTCCTGTACACATTGTAGGAACTCCATTCCCTTATCCCCTTCACCTACCTCTTCTAGCCAATTAATTTTGGGGTAGTTGAAATCCCCCATGATTATTATTCTATGTTTTTTACTCAGTTCCGTAATTTGTTTGCATATTTCTTCCTCCACCTCCCTTCCACTATTAGGTAATCTGTACACCATCCCAATTAGTGTGATTGATCTTTCAATATCTTTTATCTTTGTCCACATGGATTCTATTTCTCTCTTACTGATAACTGTGTCACTTTTTTCTACTGCCATTATATTTTCTCTAATAAGTACAGCTACTCTACCTCCCCTTTTTCCCTCTCTATCTTTTCTAAATATTGCAATCAACCACCACCTAAACTGAAGGGTGTGTTGATGCGGGGGGTGGAGGACACAAGCACAGTCACAAGATTGGTAAATGAAAAACAGCAATTAGCTGTGTTTAATTTTTAGAAAACGGGGAAAAAAGGTTCACGTCTGGCAACATCCAAAAAACATATGACGTTCAAAAAGAAAAAATGAAGGCAGTTCTTAAATCAGTTTTCTCCAAAAACAATAAGCCAGGGTTACTTTACCACTGGATCTTTCTCGGCCGGTCCAGGGATCATGTCAGGCTCTCAGAACAATATTCCACCCGGGTTCAACAGCAGACCTCCCTGTGGCAGCTGCAAGCTGGGCCCCAACAGCGGCCTTGTCCTTGTGTCCTGGTCCTGGTCCTGGTCCTGGAGGGATGCACTAAATTGCCTTTTGAACTCCTGAGCTAATGGGTAGATTTGCCTCAGGTGTGTTGGAGGTGGGTATGGCCTTCACCTGAATTGGTGTGAGAGGGGGACTTTGTCTCCATCTGGTGGCCACATACCATCCATCCACCACAAACCGCCCCCATAGCTCACAATATGTTATACCCTGCAATGTTTAATTCCAAGTCCTGATTTTTCTGTAGCCACGTCTCAGTAATTCCTACTATGCCTGGTTCCTGGCAGAATATTATTGTCTCCAGTTCCTCTGTTTTATTACGGACACTGTGTGCATTGCTGTACAGTTTAACTAATTTTTAATAGCAGTTCCTCTCACTTAAAAAAAAAAATCTTTTTACACTCCTATTCTATAACTGTTTATTTCCTGGCCATTTATGTCCTCCCTTAGTTTAGTCTGCCCTATGCTCTCCTTTCCTGTTTTGTTTATATTTAGGCTTGTTTCATTTCTTGTAGATCCCTCCCCCCACCTGCCCCTCCCTGCCTTACTAGTTTAAAGCCTTTGCCACTTCCCTATTTACCCTTTACGCTAGGACACTGGTCCCAGGTGGACCCCGTCCCATCGGTACAGCTCCTTCCTGTCCCAGTACTGGTGCCAGTGTCCCATGAAAAGGAACCACTCATTCCCACACGAGCCCTTTAGCCATGTGTTAATTCTACTGATATGTCTGTTTCTATGCAAATTTGCATGTGGCTCAGGCAATAATCCAGAGATTATTACCCTCAAGGTCCTACTTTTTAATTTAGCTCCTAACTCCTGATACTCCCTCATAAGGACCTCCTCCCTGCTTGTACCTACATTGTTTGTTCTGACATAGACCATAACAACTGGATTTCCCCCCTCCCTTTCCAAATTCCTCTCCAGCTGTCTCAAGATATCCCTTACCCTGGCACCGGGTAGGCAACACGCCCTTCGGGACTCTCATTCATGGCTGCAGAGGACGCTATCTACGCTAACACATTTCTACTCTGCTCTTTCCTCCGCCCCCACTCCAACTCTGCTTGGACAGTCTTCTGAGCCACAGTGTCTTGGTTTGCATTGTGGCTTTCCTCCTACAGTCTTTCTCCTTGTCGTCACCGGTAGCGAGTACCTGCTGGACAGGACCAGTGTCTGGGGGACCTCCTTTTCAACCTCTACTAAGTCCCCATTACCCGATTCCCTGACAAGAGGCTTCAAGGCGATTTAGACAAGTTGAGTGAGTGGGCAAATACATGGCAGATGCAATATAATGTCGATAAATGTGAAGTTATCTACTTCGGTAGGAAAAACAGAAAGACGGTATTATTTAAATGGTGATAGATTGGGAAATGTTGATGTACAGAGGGACCTGGGTGTCCTTGTACACCAGTCACTGAAAGCAAACATGCAGGTGCAGCAAGCAGTTAGGAAGGCAAATGGCATGTTGGCCTTCATTGCAAGAGGATTTGAGTACAGGAGCAAGGATGTCTTACTACAGTTATACAGTGCCTTGGTGAGACCACACCTGAAGTACTGTGTGCAGTTTTGTTCTCCTTACCTAAGAAAGGATATACTTGCCATAGAGGGAGTGCAGCGAAGGTTCACCAGACTGAATCCTGGGATGGCAGAAGTGTCGTATGAGGATTGGGTTGACTAGACCTGCATTCACTAGAGTTTAGAAGAATGAGAGAGGATCTCATTGAAATGTATAAAATTCTGACTGGGCTAGACAAACTGGATGTAGGGAGGATGTTTCCCCTGGCTGGGGGCTCTAGAACAAGGGGTCACAGTCTCAGGATATGGGGTAGGACATTTAGGACTGAGATGAGGAGAAATTCTCTACCACAGAAGGCTGTGGAGGCCAAGTCACTGAATATATTTAAGATATATAGATTTCTAGACACAAAAGGCATCAAGGGGTATGGAGAGAGAGCGGGAATATGGTATCGAGATAGAGGATCAGCCATGATCATATTGAATGGCGGAGCAGGCTCGAAGGGCCGAATGGCCTACTCCTGCTCCTATTTTTCTATGTTTCTATTACCCTTATGTTTCGGAGTGTTTCTAACTTGCACTCCAGCTCAATGATTCTGAGCTGGAGTGATTGAAGGCAGAGACATTTCCTGCAGATGTGGGAATCTGGGATAGTATCGCTGTCCAGTAACTCCCACGTACCAAAGTCCCGACACATAGCCTGCCCTGCCATCTCTAGTATTTTTTATTTATTTGTTTATTGATAGCCTGAATTAAAATTAGGTAGATTGCTTTTGTTAAAAAAAATTACTTAGTTTTACTCATTCGATTTACTCACCCCTCAGAGCTCCTCCTCCGTGCTCCCCGTGACATCACTTGGCTTTCACGGGCTCCTCCACTCCATTGACTATGACGTCACTTTTGCAAATTTACACAGAGTTTGTTTTCCCCTCTCTGCAGCTGCGCTGCCGTGCTTCTGTTTAAATGCTTAGGGCCTCTCCCGTGGTGATTCAATCACAAAGAAATTCAGGACAGTGGTTATACAGCAGTTGACATATTTCCCCAATAGCCTCCGGGAGAAAGCCCAGCCTTCTCAGGCACTGATAGTTAGAAAAGTTGAAGTGAGATCATCTTGGTCTCTAGATCTTCGCAAGTGAGCATGGGTGTGTAGGGAAAATACATCTTCTCTGCTGCCTCACTCTAAGAAACTCCAATCTATCCTCCTCCATATCCTTATCCTCTTCCTCTTCATAGCATAAGAATACAGGGATTCCCATTGGGGAATCCAGGGCCAGAATTTTACAGGGGGTTAGCAGGCAGGATTGGTGGTGGGTCAGGTGGGAAAGTGTTTTTTTTCTCCCATAGTGGGTTGGGACCCCACTGTGAACCCGCCGCCATGCGCTTTTCCCAATGTCGGGATTCTCAACGCTGAGCAGACCGACTGGCAGCGGCAGTGGACCTAATTAAAATGATTAGCATCTAGTTTCCAGATCACTTACCTTTTGTCTTTAAATTCATACCCACGGGATCTCCGCTGTGCGCAGACCATGGCTGTCAAGTTGAGGCGGACGTTCAGTGGCCATTGCTCCAGTTGATTACTTGACAGCTTCAAATGTACACCTGACTGATATTCACTTTCCTCAGGCAGAAGCTTTTTCTCACTCCATTTCCAGCACACATTCTGCAGGCTTTCCACTTTCCACTCTCACCTCATTGGAAGAACTCTCTCACCATTGACAGATCACTTCTGTCATCTCTACTTCACCTGCCATCTATTCCATCAACATGGGTGCCCTTTATACTCTCTCACCTTGGTCCTCAGAATCCCACCACGATCAGTTCCAACACCAGCAGAAACAGGCACACCAGCAGTCCCAACAACACCAACCTTCTCCGCAATCAACTGATACTGCACAGGACAGAGGGCATCAGCACCCGACCACATTGCTGCCCGGGAGGCCAGGGATGGCTCCGCCATGGCCAGATTTACTTCATTTGATGCTGTACACCCTGGCTGCCACATGATTTATGATGTTGGCACCACCCCACAATAACACCATAAAGCATCCCTACAATACCCAAGCCATTCCTTTCACACTCATCAGCATTGCGGGGGGTACCGTTATGTCTCACCATTCACTGCAACTCACTAAGCTTCTTCCAAAGATCTGTCCAAGAACGCAAAATGTTGAAAATAAAAATTTCAATGTTTGACACCACATGAACAGGAACTTTACATGAACATTGCATAAAACACCCAAATGCCTACCCTTGTGTGTTGTTAGTTGGTATAATTGTACTAGGATGAGAGTGAGTGTGAGGGGTGGCTAGTGAGATGGGGATGTGATAATATAGATAGAGAGGGATGGGTGGAGGCCCAAGGTAAGTTGGTGTGAGTAAGGATGTGCAGGAGTAGGGTAGGGAAGACAGAGTGATGGGGATGAGATGAGAGGCACAGCAGGATGCAGTTGAGTGTGGCTTTGTACTAATATTTTGTGATCTACTGAGATCATTGAAATGTTTGTGGCACTGCAGCCTGGTCCTCCTGACCACATCCCTGCTTATGCCATCCTCTGCAATGTGCAACCAGACTGTGTTGATCTCCTGGAGAGGTCTCTTCTGCCCATGGGAAGGGAAGAGGACCTCCCTGCATGCTGTGACTCCCTCCATAAGCATATGGAGGGAGTCATGGAAGAGCCTGTGTGCAGCCCTATGCCTTTGTGCAGTCATTGTCAGTGTTTGCAGTACCTCATTGCTGTAGAACACTGACAGCACAAATGTCAAGGCAAATGTGGCCATGGTCCCTTTAAGGAAACCGGCTGATGACGCATCATGAAATGATGTCACCAGACCCGCTTCCTCTAATTGGCTGGGAAATGCGCTGGGCAGGCTTAACAAGCCCAATCAACAGAAAGTCATTTTACACAGCGGGATGGAGCCAGCAGCGGGGTTGGGACCCGCCACCGACATCACCCGCCAAGGTAAGTAAAATCACGGCCAATGTCTCTGATGCAAAGCTGTACTTTGAACAGAGATGAGTAAAAGTAGCAGCAAATGTCCCGTCTGTACTTCCGAAGCATAAAGAGATATGCAGACAAAATAACAGAAACTTTCAGTAGCAGCAAACAAATGGCCTCCTCAATGTGATGTCTGCCTCAGAGATACCTTCCTGCATCTTCTACCATCACTTGTATATTGATGGTAATTAATTTGGGCAAGTTTGGGGCAAAGTTGGCAGGGAATGGTTGGCCATGCCCCCTTGACCCAATCTACATGTGGTGGATTGGACTCCCAGTTGGCCTTAAGGTGATGTTTTGGAGGATAATTTTTTAGCAATGGATTTGAAGTGTAACCACTAAAAACCTATGTTACTCTGTTTGCTCCTCCAAATCTGTCCCCAAGCTAGTGGTAATTTGGAGGAAAGATCAGTCAACCATTTCCTCTAACTAACCATGAGCAATGCCACAAGAGATTTACTTTTACTAAACAATTTTTTTTTCACAACAACATGATTAAATGGCATATGGAAATATATTTTCTTTCTTTCAATGTGTTTATTAATCTTTGTCTGGGGACAAGCCTTTTTTGTATATTCGTTTATGGGATGTGGGCGTCGCTGGCAAGGCCAGCATTTATTGCCCATCCCTAAAGCCTAGATTATGTCACCCTCTATATTCTCTTGCACATTGTTTTTCTCAGCATTACTTCCATTTTTTTCCCCTGTCTGCTATGTACATGAGTGCCTGTCAACCATGTGGTTGGCGTGTGTACTGTCCACAAAGTATTATTCTGGCACTTCTAAGTTTTCTCTTAGTGCTTTCATCATTTTTTCCAACATTTTGTCTTTTATATATGCAATTTATATTTTTCCTGCTGTTCAATCAGACATATGCAGGTGCTGACCATGAGTTCCATTCAGAGATCCTATTTCATTTTTGAGGTGGCCATTGTTAATGTTCAGCACTCAGCGCCAACACAAACAAGCTTTCACAAAACCAATACCATAGATCCACAGACGAGAATTCCACCACACACTAATATACTCCAAGCACAGATGCCACTAGAATTTCCAGCAATTGAGAGCAAAACTACAATTGTTCACGATAAGATACAACTATACACATTGTATTGCAAAATATTTATAAAATTATTGTGTATGTGTGAATTTCTTATGTCACATTTACTTCCTGTAACATTTTCCTGTTGCGCTTATTTCCATTACTTTGTTACCATCACACTATTTTTGTCACACTTATTTGTCATGCTTTTCAGTCAGTTAAACTAACTATTAACTTTACTTATTTCTGATTGGAACCTCCAAACTTGGTCTCCAAGTTAAGTGGTGCTATTAAGTACCTACTTCTGACACCTCACAACTATGTTTCTTAGATAGTTGCCACCATTGTCCACAGCATCACCATCTTAGAGCTCGTACAAGCAAGCCTGTGGTCCGATGCTCGCTGGCTCCACCCTGTTTCCACTTCTTGCAGATATGGTCCTGCCTCCTGCCCTGACTGGATCCCAAGCTATTGTTGTCTGCTGTCCCTCTGCTGTTACCATTACTGGGTTTTCATGGGGCGACATGGGGAAACATTTGTTTACACAGTGAGTTGTTGGGATCTGGAATGCACTCACTGAAAGGGTGGTGGAAGCAGATTCAATAGTAAAATTCAGAAAAGAATTGGGTAAATACTTGAAGGGAAACAATTAACAGGGCTATAGGGAAAGAGCGGAGGAGTGGAATTAATTGGATAGCTCTACCAAAGAGCCAGCACAGGCACAGTGGGCCTAATAGCCTCCTTCTGTGCTGTATAATTCTATGAATCCAGGATTCTAACTAACATTAATTAATACATACAATACAAAATTAATTTTATATATACTCATTATTACGAACATTTATTGCATAGTCCATTTCTATTAATTCTAAGTTGTTTAATTTTAACAATCTGTTAATCTGAATTGAAAATGTGCAAACAAACATCTCCTTGTGCCATTTTATTTAAAATACTTAATTTCAATTACTGGATAATTCACATTTTTTCAAGCAAAAAATGACTGAATTAGTCAGAGCAGTCTGTATATGAAATATATCTCAATCCAACTATATATATCGTTAACATCAATTTCAACATGTTTGATATATGTTATAGAGTATATAAATTTCTGTATTTACTTTTACAAAATTTATTAAATATATCAATAAAATCTTACTTTCATTTATATAATTATGACATTATATATATAATGATGATCTAACGATATATATAAACATACTATCACAATTATATGTAATTACATACATATTGTAGAACCCACCATGAGCAATGTCATGGGAGATCCATTTGTACTATTGGAATTTGTAGTCTTGCACTGAGGTTTTGAGTACACATGCTATTGCATGCCTCATATGATCAATGGCTTAAATTGATACAAGTGGTAAGTGTGAACCCAAACAGAAATCAAGGTGGCATTACAGGCCCGCCCTATACCTGCCTTGAAGAACCTCATAAATTATCCTGCAGGTTCCTACACTGTTGTTCACACACAACAGCAATGACCAGTGTCGTGATTAACTCAGCAAAGAGGTCTGAACAAAGAATGGCAATCGTTCTAGAGAGCCCAATTCAAAATAGTGGCCCAATGACCTGTTGATGAAAGACACCGTTTCTGGCTGAAACCTTACTGTATATTCAAGATGACAAAGTAACATTGTTGTAAGTGGAAAACAGATAAAATTATCCTGTGGTTATAGCAGGACTTTCCAGTTGTTTTGGGATTAGCCATCAAACTGAATTGTCCAGGGAACTAGTGGAATACTTTGAGTAAGTGTTACATTTAGCATAGCATGAGATATCTTTGCAGATCTGTGAAATATGTAGACATGTGACCAATTCATTGATGCCCTAACTGATATGGACCAGAGAATTAAAATTAAATAAATCCATTTCCAAGTACATGTTATGTCCTGGAATATCACACAGAGCTGAAATTCTTCCAGATAGTCAACCAAAAGACAGATAGGTCTTACTGGGTCTGTAGATTTGGAGTTCCTGTAACAGTGGAAAGCAATTTTTTGTACTGAGCTCCTGCTGTCTCATTCCTTCCTTGGGGAATGTTGTGAGTTTGTGAAGTCATAACAGATTATTTCCCTCCCTAAAAGTTACAATGTTAGGAAACTAGGGCCTAGAAATTCGACTGCAACAAGAAAGTTGCCGGTGCCACCTCGGCAGCGAGTTAACAGCTGCCGAAAATGGTGGCGCCGGTAAGAGTGAAAAATTTGCGCTGGGGGCTAAAGATTCTTAGCCCAGCACTAAACTGACCATGTAGCGCCATCCTGCTGGCATGCGTCCTGGCATTAGTCCCGAATGTGGCATCCAGAAGAGGCGTTGCATCTTCCAACAGCCTCTGGAAGCGAAGCTATGATTTCACTAGGCATTGTGAGATATTAAAAGAGCAATGCATTGTCGCTTGCTTAAAAGGGCAATGACTTCTGAACTGATAAAATTCAGCCTTAACAGCTCTACTGCCTTTTTAAAAAAATTCCCAAATGGGCGTCTTCAGCTCTTAAAGCTGAATTCCCCTCTGCACCTCAAAAATGGGAAAAGTGCTTCAGCACTAGCACAAAAGCCAAGGAAGGGGCACCCAGGGTCTGACATGCGGCACTCCAGCTTTGTGTAGGGGGTCAACACTGCAAGAAAGATTCTCTACCCACAGAGGCCAGGAGGCCCTCCAGAAGAAAGGATGTGGGACCACATCACCGAGGCCATCACTGTCAGCAGTGTCGCCCCCCGCCACCTGGCTCCAGTGCCCAAAGAAACTTCATGACCTCAGACCACTGGTCAAGGTCAGTGAATGCAACTTCAAAAGGCGTCTCCTACCGACTGCATCACTTGCCTCACATGCTTCTCAATGCACAACTCCACCCTCTCCAAGCACTCACCTACCAATAATCTGTACCAATATTGAGGGACACATATGGTGGTATTGGTGCTGGTCATTCTTGGCAGGGGCATGGCTGAGCCCTTGGCCAGCAGCGGGGCTGAAAGGATACAAGATGCTGGTATCCTCATACATTAGCCTCCATCTTGCATGTACCTCTTGCTTTCCCGCCCTCCCCTCACCACAACTCCACCCTTGTGCTTCCTCATTTCACACACCCAAGAAATGCAGCCTGCCCAGCCAGAGGTTGACGAAGAAGATGGAGAGGAGAGTGAAGAAGAACAAAAAGGCGAAGAAGAAGAAACACCGTCACTCGATTTCACATCCCAGCCACCAGCTCCTCAAGGTCGACCAACAAGGCCATTTGCAGTGTCCCCCACTGAAAGTCAGCAACCTTCCACCAGTCATGCTGCAGCTAATGTGGTAGCACTGGGTGACATTAGGAGGATAGGCAAAAGCACAAGACAGTCACTAAGGGAATGCATAAGGGTGATGAGTTGATTTCTTGATGTCATATTGGATGGATTATTGTATAAAGTTGGATTGGAAAGTTTGCTTTGTGGTGGTTTTTATTTCAACATTGTGGCCAAAAGGACGCTGTGATGGTCAGTAACAGAGGGAAGGTAAGGTATGGGACAAATGTTGAAAGGGGAATTGGGGTTGTGGTCACTGGTACCGCAGGCGGATCATTCCATCCCAGATATCCCAGCCATAAAGGGTCTGCCTGGGTTGCTTCTGCTTCCTCCTCTTCTGCTTCCTCTTCTTCTGCTTCCTCCTCTTCCGGTTCCTCCTCTTCGGCTTCTTCCTCTTCCCTCTGCGAGCAGATGCTGTAAATCTGAAATAAAAGCATAAAATGCTGGAAATACTCAGCAGGTCAGGCAGCATCTTTACCTGAGACATGAACTCTGTTTCTCTCTCCATGGATGTTGGCTGACCTGCTGAGTATTTGCAGCATTTTCTGTCTGCTCAGAGGCCTTCCTTTACCATCTAAAGTCTTGCAAGCATCTAGCAGCACTCCCTGCACACTTAAAAAACTTTTAACATGTATTGCAGCAAGCCACTACTTCAATAAAATAAAAAAAACACTAGAATAAAAGTTTAAATGCAAATTTACCTGAAAGATGTGTGTATCGCTTTAAGAGGTGCTGACTTGCCACTGCGTGGCTGCTAAATGCTGGGTTTTCATGGTGAGCTTAGAACCCAGTGCTGAACTCAGTGCTAAGGTCCAAGTTCATCGAGGTGATGTCATCCTCTCCCTAATTTAAATTTCCACGGCCATCGCTTTTACCAGCAGTGCTGCCAGCCCTCGGAAAATGGCGGATGCCGTGGGATCCGCCACCAGCTGGCGAAAGAGCGGCAGCCGCCGTGTGTTCACAAAATTTTGTCGGTAATGGCTAGCGTAAAACACCAACATTTATAGCCCTAAGATTGTTGGGAGAGGAGCAGGTAAACCGCCTGTGTTAGTCTATTCATTTTTTTCACTAATGGAGAGAAGTTGAATGTCTTGTTTGTTCTTCCAAATAAATGTCAAACATTTGGTTACTTAGCTTTTTTTATGTTCAAATGATGCTGACTCCAGTGTGACAGTATTTATGCGTGTATTTAGAATGTATTCTAATTGCTGGCAGCCATTGGTGGTGCAGAGTCGGAGGAATTCGCTTATTTTCTTTCCAATGCAAGCACAATGCACTTAGCATTTTAATAAAGAAAGTTTTATAGGGAATGTGTGTTGTTTTACTTTGGATAGTAACAATTCTACTGTTAATCATTAACAGGATTTGTCAACATTTTTATACTTATTGCTTGCAATATAAATTTCATCTCTATACTCAGGTATCTAAATTTATTATTATTGGATAAATAAACAAAAGTAAGCATTCAATTTAACTTAAAAAGGCGTATTTGTAAGTGCCTTTTTCTGTCATCATGATTGCTCTGCTCAACAATCTTATTCCTTTATAACAACTGTACAAGTGGGACTGGGAGTGCTTAAAATGGACACAGTGGAATAGACATGCTGTTGGCCTCAATTAAACCAGACATATATCCAGAGATTGTCTGCCTAAAGACAGAGCATCCACTCTTAATTAAAGAGGATAAGTTTAGCAGAAATTGCCATACCAGCAACTGTCAGTATACATGATTAATTTGTGCTAAAGTACGCAACATCTTGTAATGGTAGACAGCCGGTGCCACATACTTACACAAGACTTGTTATTCCTTTTTTATTCATGTCAGCAGTCTCTAAGTATGACCTTGGAATGGATTCTGGCTCTTTTGAGTATTTTAAATGTCTCATCTGGTATCATACGAAATCTTCAATGCAATCAATACAAGAAGTAAAAATTCAATGCAGATTAATGGCCCATTCAAATCTTAAAAAAATACTATTAAAATAAGATCCAAGGTCCTACCTACTATGCTACTCCTGATAAACAATGAAGTGACATTCACATCTTTGCTGATTTTAGCAAAAAGGTAGACATAAGTAAAATGTGGTGTAATGCAAGTAGAAAGAGCTAATAGACTACTCATCTGTATTTGAAGTGCCCTGAAGATTCCTACCACTTTGAAAAAAGAAGTTAAAAAGGCTAATGGAAAGGAAGAGCGAAGTGTGATTTTTTTTCTTGTCCAAAAGCCAGACTAGTGGCTGACTCCTGCAGTGTACCCTGTGAACACCTAGAGGGTGCCTATGGCATAAAGGTTTGACCTTCACTGTTACTGGTAGTGAAATGCAAATTATTGCCTGTCCCTGCAGGTCTTTGTGGACCAGATGGAATGTCTCAATCAAAGACTCACTGGCCAGCCTGAACCTTCTCATGCATGGAGGTTATAAATGATGAACTCATGCAGCACCCTATAACTGTACAGTCAAATTAGAAACCGAGTATTTTACTCCAGGCTAGATATGGAGCTATTGGGGTGAAATTCGATAATGCTGGCAAACGGGCGCAGGCAATGCGAGATATGCACACGCCCGTTCATAAAGCGCAAGCAGCATGTCAATTTCGTGCTGCCTGCTAAATACCATGATAGCAGCATACAGCCTAACGTGGAACAACTGTTGACAGGCTGTGCGCTCAGCAGGGGGCCGAAGTTTGCGTCACTGGAGCGAGACAGGCTTTACTTAAAGCTAGCCTGCTCCTCTTAAAGGCAGTCTGCTGCTCTTAAAGCTGAGCTGCCTTCTGCAGATAAAAACATTTAAAATTCCTTCAGCACTAGTCAGTCTGCACCTCTTAAAGGTGAGCTGCTTTCTTCTGATCAAAAATGCTTCAGCACTAACACAAATGGCTCAACAGGCCATGTAAAGGGCACCCAGGGTCTCGGAAGCAGCACTCCAGCTTTGTGCAGGGGGTCAACACTGGAAGAAAGGTCCTTTATCCACAGGGGGCCAGGAGGCCCTCCAGAAAGAAAGATGTGGGACCAGATCGTCGAGGCCATCACTGCCAGCAGTGTCACCCCCACAACCTCGTGCCCAAAGAAGTCTCATGGCCTCAGACCAGTGGTCAAGGTCAGTGAATGCATCTTCAAAAGCCGTCTCCTACCAACTGCACCACTAGCCTCACTGCACCACTAGCCTCACACACCATTCAATGCACAACCCCACCGACTCCCCGGCACTCACCTACGAACAATCTCTACCAAACATGAGACACACCACACATTCCTAGCTTCACCTCAACTCCTTGGCGGAGACACTGCTGGCCATTCTTGACAGAGGCATGGCTGAGCTCTTGGCCAGCTGCAGGGCTGAAAGGATACAAGAAGACAATATCCTTATACGTTATCCTCCTTCTCACATCCCACTTCCCCCTCATCCCACAATCTCTTCTGATTTACAAACTGCACATGGTGTAAGCATGCACCTCTTGCTTTACCCCCTCCCCTCACCACAACCCTTCCCTTGTGCCTTCTTCATTTCAGACACCCAAGAAATCCAGCCTGCCCAGCCAGTGGTTGACCAAGAAGAGAAAGAGGAGAGTGAAGAAGAAGATGAAACACTGTCACTCGATTTCACACTTCCAACCACCAGCTCCTCGAGGTTGTCCTGCAAGGCCATCTGCAATGTCCCCCATTGAAAGTCAACAGCCATGCTGCAGCCACTGGAGTAGCACTGCATAACATGACTAGGGATAGGCAAAGGCACACACTAGATAGTCACTAAGAGAATGCACAAGGGTGATAAGTTGATTTTTTGATGTAGTATTGCATGCATATATGGATAAAGTTGCATTGGAAAGTTTGCTTTGTGGTGGCCATTATTTCAGCATTGTGGCCAAGAGGACACTGTGATGGTCAGTAACAGAGGGAAGGGAAGGTGTAGGACAAATGTTGAAAGGGGAATTGCGGTTGTGTTCACTGGTACCGCAGGCGGTTGATTCGATTCCAGATATCTGGCCAGAAAGGGGCTGTCTGGGTTGTATCCTTCCTTCCGCGTCCTCCTCCTCTTACGCGTCCTCCTCCTCTTCTGCGTCCTCCTCCCTCTGCAAACAGCTTGTCCGTTTTGCTGCCTCTGCTCCATCTCCATGTGGTGCTGCAGCCCAAATGGGACTGCAACCAGAGCCCCCAGGACTGGGAGCAAGTGGTATTCTCAGAGGCCTTCCTTTAAGAGCCAAAGCCTTGAAAATGTCCAGCAGCACTCCCTGCACACTTTAACAGCTTTTTTAATGTATTGCTCCAAGTAACTACTCTAATAAAATGTAAAGAAACCAGTCCAAAAGCAAAAATCTAAACTTACGTGAAAGTTGTGTATGTCCCTTTAAGAAGCGCTGGCAGCAGCTGTAAGCATGTTCTTCTGTGCGTGGTTTAGGGAGAACGTTAGTAAGAGCAGCGACGTCCTAAATCACAGATTGTGCATCAATTCAGGCATTGCATGCCGATTGACATCACGATCTGGATCATTTAAATATGTGCAGCGAGTGCAGGCAATGACAGCGCTGACGACCTGCCCAAAATGGCGGCCACCGCGTTCTGCGCTGGAAGCGGGCAGAAGTGAGGCGGCTGCCATTTTATCTTCCAAACCAACCTTAACGCCCAGCGCTAAAGGTTCCAATTTCATGCCCATTGAGTTTACTTAAGATCTGGAAGTATCACCACAGCCATGAAAGAACTGAATGGTGCAGAGGTGTTTCCCCCCCATCGTCATGGGTA
Organism: Somniosus microcephalus; assembly: GCF_052327205.1. Classification (NCBI taxonomy): domain Eukaryota; kingdom Metazoa; phylum Chordata; class Chondrichthyes; order Squaliformes; family Somniosidae; genus Somniosus; species Somniosus microcephalus. The sequence continues at coordinate 308,321,576 of NC_140989.1, forward strand.
AAGCCACGATTGGCCAATATATCAAATTTGTGCAGGAGAAGAGGGCAGCTCAGGCAGATAGTGGGCATTGGAAGCGCACAACTTACAGCAGCTACCATCTCAAGTTGTGGCTCTACAACACTCTATTCAGCTGTCTAGGTATGGTGGAAGAATAGTGCATGAGGAAGCTCAGAGTCACCAGTAACTGAAGTGTGCTAACTGTTCCGTAAAGGTCTACAGAGACAGTCAATTATATGTAATGCATTCCTAGTAGCAAAAATGGTTATGACAGATATCAATTTTTATGCCACATGGGAGATCTGCCATTTTATTTTCCTGGCTTTTGCACAAATTGGAGTAAAATATCTGCTGTGGGTCTCCTGATCGCCCACCCAAAACCCTGGAGAAACGGCATAAATGGCTGTTAATGCGGTTTCTCTGGTGTTTCTGCTGATCTTCGGTGAAGTTATGTTGGGAGATCAGGAGACTTTCCATGGAAATTATACCCCCTGATGTTTTTTTTCTGAAATTATGAAAGAGTGATAGTTTGAAAGACATTAAAAGTGATACATTTTATTCTGTTGTTCAGTGCTGCCTGTATAAGTGTCCAATGGTTTGCCTCTCACACTTCTCCTTTGTGTCATGAACTTCCCTGTGTTGATTGTGGACTCCACTATGTTCCAGTAGTTGAGGAAGAAGCACTGGTTGATGGCTGCATAGCTAACTGTCAAGCTGCAGAGAATACAGAGGCCCACTTTCCTGTATTTGCTACTAACTGATGGATCTGTTTCAGTGTCAGTTATATCCTTTGTTTGAGTCCAAATTGATTCATTGGCCAAGAAATTCGATGATGCAGCACCAGTTTACAGGCGTAAAATGGGCACAAAAGCATCCAAAAATGGCGGGCGGCACGTGTGCGCACATTCACAGCCAAAAGTGCGCCACTCGCCATATTGGAAAAGGCATCAAAAGAGGTGTCTAGTGCCCATGCCTGAAGCAGGCATTATGCCGTTTGCATAATAACCAAATTGGATTGGCCTGAGAGCAGCTAGCGTCTGGCTGAGTATGCCCCAAGGAACCCCAGCAAAAGTGGTCAGTGGGGATCAAATGGGAAACTCTCCAGTGGCTGGTGTCATACCTGACAAAAGGGATGATGGTCATAATTTATAGCAGCTAATCATCCCAGCCAGAACATCACTGGGGGAGTTTCTCAAAGAAGTGTCCTCAACCCAACCATCTTCATCTGCTTTATCAATGACCTTCCCTCTGTCACAACGTCAGGATGGGCTGTTTGCTGATAATTCCATAGTGTTCAGCTCCATTCATAACTCCTATGATAATTGTACAATGTATGCCAACTTCCAGCAGGACTTGGTCAACTTCCAGGCTTGAACTGACAAGTGGTGGGTAACATTATGCCACATAAGCACCAGGTATCTCTAACATGAAAGGGCCCAACCACCTCTCCCTGATCACTACACCCAGGTCCTTCACCATCAACATCTTTGGAGTCACCATTGACCAAAAGCCTAACTACCATATCAACACTGAGGCTACAATCGGAGGGCAGAGGCTTGGTACCCTGTGATGACTGGCTCACCTCCTAACCCTCAATGTCTATCCAGTATCCAGTATGCTCAAGCCAGCAGTGTGATGTAATACGCACCCTTCACTTGGATGGGTGCAGGCACAAAAACACTCAAGGAGCTCAACATCAGCCAGGATAGATCAGTTTGCTTGATCGACACACCTGCCACTGGTCTCAATATCCACCGGTGTACTGTGGCTGCAGTGTGTACTATCTACAGTATGTACTACAACCAATCACAAAATTAATTTGACAGCAATTCCCAGCCTTAGGACCTCTATCACCAAGAAGGACAAGAGCAGCAAGATGATGGGAAAACTATCACCTCCAAGATTCTGCCATCCTTGGGCCATTTCTGCTCCTTTAAGGTCCATTGCCACCTCTTCTGGCACTGCAGTGGTTTCTCTGTTGCAGCACCATCAGGACTTTCCACCCTCGCACTGGCAGATTGCCACTTGGCAGTGGAAATAACGGCAGGAGCCTACCATGTATACAGAATGAACCCTAGTGCAGAAAATAGTTCAGGGTTGGGGTGGATCTGGAAGGGCAAATAGAAGTCCCATCTGCCAGAAAGAGGAAGATCCTCCCCAAGGGTGTCCAAAACTGGACTTTTCTCATGACTGGAGAAGAATTTGGAGTGGGAGGGGGAGGATCCAGTGCCGTGGTCCACATAGGAACCAACGACATAGGTAGAACTAGGAATGAGGTTCTGCTGAGAGAGTTTGAGCAGCTAGGGTTCAAATTAAAATGCAGCACCACAAAGGTAATAATATCTGGATTGTTACCTCAGCCACGCGCAAATTGGTATAGGGACAAGCAGATGAGAATTAAATGCGTGGCTAAAAGAATGGTGTGGGTGGAAGGGGTTTTGATTCATGGGGCACTGACACCAGTACTGGGGAAAGAGGGAGCTGTTCTGTTGGGACCAGCTCCACTTAAACCAGGCTAGGACCAGTGTCAGGGCAAATTGAATAACTAGGGCTGTATATACAGCTATAAACTAAAAAGAGGGGGAGGGGTCAGGTGAGGGAAAAAATCTAAAGAGAAAATTCAAGGCAATGGAGCAGTGTAGCGATTTGAGTGTGACAGGAAGAGACAGAGGGGGAGAAATTCGGTGGGCTGCGCCACCAGTTAGTGCCTAAAGAGGGCACTCAGTGGCTTTAGCACCACTGGCCAGGCCTCCCGCGATATTTAGCTGGGGCGCTAATGGCAGCGTTAGCCTGTTGCACTGCGCTGCCACCGATGACGTCATCGGTGTGCGCAGCGCCCCGCTACCGCCCCGATCACGATATTTGGCAGCGACCGCCTCTGTAGCGCCGCTCGCTAATCGCGTCCAGTTCACGGGGCCTACCTGTGGCGGCAGTGGCGCAAATTAAGGTGGAGGTGCGGGGCGGCCGTTTTTTTCGGTGGCCACCTGCCAGCACCTCCGTCCCCGGCCTCCTGTTCTCCCCCCGCAGCATTGCCGGCTGTTTTCCGAGAGCCCGGCACTTCTCCTCGGTGCCGGGCTCTTTTGCCGGCACTCGCGATCGCTCATCGCGCTGGTGCAGGCCCCTCCCCCTTAAGAATGGGAGGAAGGCCGGCAGTACCGCAGCGCGCCGTGCCGCAGCGTGTGGTGCTGCGGCACATTGCGCTGCGATATTCAGTTTCAGCGCCCTAAGAGGGACGCGGAGCACCTCGAGCCTCGCCCCGTGTCCCTCTTGGGGTGCTCAAGCTGAATTTCCGGCGATCGCTGCTGCTCCGATCGCAGCGCAAAATCTGGCGCCCAGGCGAGCTTGGCGCCCCGTTTGCGGCTCCACCCAATTTCTCCCCCAGAGAGTTTAATGGTAATAGTGCATCAGCAAACAAGGTGAAAGCAGGGAATAGTAGTAAAAAATTTAAATTAAAGGCTCTTTATTTGAAGGATGCGATGGCTGCCAACAAAATCAAGTAGTTGCGCATGCGTAGTTCCAGGGCCTTTGTTTGTTCTCACTGGACTTCGACAGATTAGTGAGAGAGAAAGGTGAGGGGTGGAAATTTCAGGTATTGTGAAGTCTGTAATGTGACTTGAAGGTGATATAGGATGTTGACAGCTTGTGAGAGTTTTATTGTACTCTTATGTGTTTATCGCTATCAGGTCCTCTGTCTGTTGTGGTTTGAACACACGGCTGGTGAACAGAATGCAGGCGCGGGATGTTAGGATTTAATCAGCTGGGAAAAGGATCATTGAGAAAGAGAGTAGAGACAGTGCAGAGAGGTGGAGAAAGGAGCGCTAGACAAAGAGATTGGGGAGGAAAACGAGAGGGAGGGCGGAGAAGGAACACAAGAAGAGAGAGAGAGTGGCAGCGGTGTGATTAATTCATCAGAATGAACTGTTAAAATTTCCAATACAATTTAACAAGGAAATGTGACTTGACGGTGATATTAGGATGGTGTCAGATTGTGAGAGTTTTATTGTACATTGGTCGAGTGTGCTTATAGCTATCAGGTCCTCAGTCTGTTGTGGTGAAAGTTACTTTTTCATATTTGGGACCTGACATTTATGCGCAGAATGCCTCTGCGCAGCTTCCGGTAGCTTCCGGTTCGTTGGCAGCAGTCACTCCATTATTTGAATGCACGAAGCATTCGTAACAAGATAGATTAATTAGTGGCAACATTAGAGATAAATGACTTTGATCTAACAGCCATTACACAGACGTGGGGAAATTTAGAAATCTAAAGAGAACTGTCAAGGCAATAGAGCAGTGTAGCGATTTGTGACAGGAAGGGACAGAGAGTTTAACGATAGCAGTGCAGCAGAGAATAAGGTCAAAGCAGGGAATAATGGTAAAAATGTTAAATTAAAGCCACTTTATCTGAATGCATGAAGCATTTGTAACAAGATAGACGAACGAGTGGTACAAATAGAGATAAATGGGTTTGCTCTAATAGCCATTACAGAGACATGGTTGCAAGGTGGCCAAGGTTGGGAACTAAATGTTCCAGGGTACTTGACATTTCAAAAAGATAGGCAGAATGGAAAAGGAGGGGGAATAGCTCTGATAATAAAGGATGACATTAGGATAGTAGCGAGAAAGAAACTCAGCTCAGAAGATCAGGAAGTAGAATCAGTATGGGTGGAGATAAGGAATAACAAGGGGCAGAAAACAATGGTAGGAGTAGTATATAGGCCCCCTAACAGTAGCTGTACCGTTGGACAGAATACTAATCAAGAAATAGTAGGAGCTTGCAACAAAGGTAACGCAATAATCTTCGGGGACTTTAATCTTCATATAGACTGGACAAATCAAATTGGCAAAGGTAGTCTGGAGGACGAGCTCATGGAATGCATTCGGGACAGTTTCCTAATACAATATGCCATGGAACCAACCAGGGAGCAGGCTATTTTAGATCTTGTACTGTGTAATGAGACAGGGTTAATTAGCAATCCCATAGTAAAGGATCCTCTGGGGCAGAGTGATCATAATATGATAGAATTTCACGTTAAGTTTGAGAGTGACTTGCCTAAGTCTGAAACTAGAGTCTTAAACTTCAATAAAGGCAATTGCAGAGGTATGAGGGGCGAGTTGGCTAAGGTAGATTGGAAAAATAGATTAAAAGGTATGGAGGTAGATAAGCAGTGGCTAGCATTTAAAGAAATATTTCATAATTCTCAACAAAAACACCACGGGAAAAGTGATCCAACCGTGGCTAACTAAAGAAGTCAAGGATAACATTAGATTGAAAGAAGAAGCATATCATGTTGCAAAGAATAATAGTAAGCCTGAGGATTGGAAGAGTTTCAGAAACCAGCAAAGGTTGACCAAAAAATTGATAAAAAGGCAAAAAATAAAATGAGAGAAAACTAGCAAGAAATATAAAAGCAGATTGTAAGAGCTTCTACAAGTATGTAAAAAGGAAGAGAGTAGCAAAAGTAAACATTGGTCTCTTAGAGGCTGAGACAGGTGAAATTATTATGGGGAATAAGGAAATGGCAGAAACGTTAAACACATATTTTGTATCTGTCTTCACAGTAGAAGACACAAAAAGCATACCAAAAATGGTAGGGAACCAAGGGTCTAATGAGGGTGAGGAACTTAATGTAATTAATATAAGTACAGAAAAAGTACTAGAGAAATGAATGGGACTACAAGCCGACAAATCCCCTGGACCTGATGGCCTACATCATAGGGTTCTAAAAGAGGTGGCTGAAGAGATAGTGGATGCATTGGTTTTGATCTTACAAAATTCCCTATATTCTAGAATGGTCCCACCGGATTGGAAGGTCGCAAATGTAACAACGCTATTCAAGAAAGCAGGGAGAGAAAAAACAGGGAACTACAGGCCAGTTAGCCTGACATCAGTCATTGGGAAAATGCTGGAATCCATTGTTAAGGAAGTGGTATCAGGGCACTTAGAAAATCATAACATGATTAGTCAGAGTCAACATGGTTTTATGAAAGGAAAATCGTGTTTGACAAATTGATTTGAGTTTTTTGAAGATGTAACTAGCAGGGTAGATATAGAGGAAACAATGGATGTAGTATATTTGGATTTCCAAAAGGCATTCGATAAGGTGCCACATAAAAGGTTATTACACAAGATTAGGGCTCACGGGCTGGGGGTAATATAGTAGCATGGATAGAGGATTGGTTAACGGACAGAAAACAGAGAGTAGGAATAAACGGATCTTTTTCAGTTTGGCAGGCTGTAACTAGTGGGGTGCGGCAAGGATCAGTGTTGGGGCCTCAGTTATTTACAATCTGTATTAATGACCTAGATGAAGGGACCAAGTGTAATGTATCCAAGTTTGCTGATGATACAAAGCTAGGTGGGACAGTAAGCTGTGAGGAGAACACAAAGAGTCAGCAAAGCGATATAGATAGACTAAGTGAGTGGGCAGTAAGGTGGCAGATGGAGTATAATGTAGGAAAATGTGAGGTTATTCACTTTGGTAGGAAGAATAGAAAAACAGAATTTTTTTTAAATGGTGAGAAACTTTCAAATGTTGGTGTTCAGAGACATTTGGGTGTCCTTGTGCAAGAAACACAGAAAGCTAGCATGCAGGTACAGCAAGCAATAAGGAAGGCAAATGTCATGTTGGCCTTTATTGCAAGGGGGTTGGAGTATAAGAGCAAGGAAGACTTGTTACAATTGTACAGGGCCTTGGTGAGACCACACCTGGAGTACTGTGCACAGTTTTGGTCTCCTTATCTAAGGAAGGATATACTTGCCTTGGAGGTGGTGCAATGAAGGTTCACTAGATTGATTCCTGGGATGAGAGGGTTGTCCTATGATGAGAGATTGTGTAGAATGGGCCTATATTCTCTGGAGTTTAGAAGAATGAGAGGTGATCTCATTGAAACATACAAGATTCTGAAGGGGAGTGACAGGGTAGATGCTGAGAGGTTGTTTCCCCTGGCTGGGGTGTCTAGAACTAGGGGGCTTAGTCTCAGGATACGGGGTAGGCCATTTAAGACTGAGATGAGGAGGAATTTCTTCTCTCAGAGAGTTGTGAATCTTTGGAATTCTCTGCCCCAGAGGGCTGTGCATGCTGAGTCTTTCTGAGTAGATTCAAGGCTGAGACAGATAGATTTTTGGACTCTAGGGGAATCAAGGGATATGGTGATCGGGCGGGAAAGTGGAGTTGATGTTGATGATCAGCCATGATCTTATTGAATGGTGGAACAGGCTCAAGGGGCCGTATGGCCTACTCCTGCTCTTATATCTTATGCTCTTATGTTCTTAAAGAAGGAAAGAGAGGTAGCGAGGCGGAGAGGTTTAGGCAGGGAATTCCAGAGCTTAGGGCCTAGGCAACAGAGGGCACGACCACCAAAGGTAGAGCAATTATTATCAGGGATGCTCAAGAGGGCAGAATTAGAGGAATGCAGATATCTCGGGGGGTTGTGGGGCTGAAGGAGATTACAGAGATAGGAAGGGGCGAGGCCATGGAGGGATTTGAAAACAAGGATGAGAATTTTGAAATCGAGGCGCTGCTTAAGTGGGAGCTAATGTAGGTCAGCGAGCACTGGGGAGATGGGCGAACGGGACTTGGTGCGAGTTGGCACAAGGGCAGCCGAGTTTTGGATGACCTCAAGTTTATGTACGGTGGAATGTGGGAGGCCAGCCAGGAGTGCGTTGGAATAGATAAGTCTAGAGGTAACAAAGGCATGGATGAGGATTTCGACAGCGAATGAGCTGAAGCAAGGGCGGAGATAGGCGATGTTACGGAGGTGGAAGTAGGCGGTCTTTGTTATGCTGCAGCTATGTGGTCGGAAGCTCATTTCAGGGTCAAATATGACAACAAGGTTGTGAACAGTGTGCTTCAGCCTCAGACAGATGTTAGAGAGAGGGACAGAGTCAGTGGCTAAGGAACGGAGTTTGTGGCGGGGACCGAAAACAATGGCTTCGGTCTTTCCAATATTTAATTGGAGAAAATCAGTAACTAGTGGTGTTCCGCAGGGGTCAGTGCTGGGTCCCCAACTCTTTACAGTCTATATTAACGATTTGGAGGAGGGGACTGAGTGTAACATATCAAAGTTTGCAGATGATACTAAGATGGGAGGGAAAGTAGTGAGTGAGGAGGACATAAAAAACCTGCAAGGGGACATAGACAGGCTAAGTAAGTGGGCAGAGATTTGGCAGATGGAATACAATACTGGAAAGTGTGAGGTTATGCACTTTGGCAGGAAAAATCGTAGAGCAAGTTATTATCTTAATGGCAAGAAACTGGAAAGTACTGAAGTACAAAGAGATCTGGGGCTCCTGGTGCACGAAACTCGAAAGGTTAGTATGCAGGTGCAGCAAGTGATTAAGAAGGCCAATGGAATGTTGGCTTTCATTGCTAGGGGGATAGAATATAAAAATAGGGAGGTATTGCTTCAGTTGTACAAGGTATTGGTGAGACCGCACCTGGAATACTGTGTACAGTTTTGGTGTCCATACTTAAGAAAGGACATACTTGCTCTCGAGTCAGTACAAAGAAGGTTCACTCGGTTAATCTCGGGGATGAGGGGATGGACATATGAGGAGAGGTTGAGTAGATTGGGACTCTACTCATTGGAATTCAGAAGAATGAGAGGCGATCTTATTGAAACATATAAGATTGTGAAGGGGTTGGATCGGGTGGATGCGGGGAGGATGTTCCCGATGATGGGTGAAACTAGAACTAGGGGGCATAGTCTTAGAATAAGGGGCTGCTCTTTCAAAACTGAGATGAGGAGGAACTACTTCACTCAGAGGGTGGTAGGTCCATGGAATATGCTGCCCCAAAAAGCTGTAGAAGCTACATCATTACATAAATTTAAAACAGAAATAGACAGTTTCCTAGAAGTAAAGGGAATTAAGGGTTACGGGGAGCGGGCAGGAATTTGGACATGAGTCTAGGTTCGGATCGGTCATGGCCCTGTGGGTAGCGGAGCGGGCCCAGGGGCCGTGTAGCCTGATCCTGCTCCTATTTCGTGTGTCTAATTCTGTTAGATTCAGGAGATGGTTCTGTGATAGTAGATTGGCGGTTAGGATCAGATCAGCCATGATCTTATTGAATGGCGGAGCAGGCTCGAGGGGCCGATTGGCCTACTCCTGCTCCTATTTCTTATGTTCTTATGTTCTTATGTTAAAATTTTTGCTCATCCAGAACTGTATGTTGGACAAGCAGTCTGACAATTTAGAGACTGTGGAGGGGTCGAGAGAAGAGGTAGTGAGGTAGAGCTGGGTGTCGTCAGCATACATGTGGAAACTGACGCTGTATTTTTGAATGATGTCACCAAGGGGCAACATGTAGATGAGAAATAGGAGGGGGCCAAGGATAGATCCTTGGGGGACACCAGAGGTAACTGTGCGGGAGCGGGAAGAGAAGCCGTTGTGGGTGATTCTCTGGCTACAATTAGGTAGATAAGAATGGAACCAGGTGAGTGCAGTCCCACCCAGCTGGACGACAGTGGAGAGGCGTTGGAGAAGGATGGAGTGGTCAACCATGCCAAAGGCTGCAGACAAGTCAAGAAAGATGAGGAGAGATAGCTTACCTTTGTCACAGTCACAAAGGATGTCATTTGTGACTTTGATGAGAGCCGTTGCGGTACTGTGGCAAGGGCGGAAACCTGATTGGAGGGATTCAAACATGGAATTGCGGGAAAGTTGGGCACGGATTTGGGAGACGACAACATGTTCAAGGACTTGAGAGGAAAGGGATGCTGGAGATGGGGTGATAGTTTGCAAGGACGGAGGGATCAAGGGTTGGTTTTTTGAGGAGAGAGGTGATGACGACAGATTTGAGGGAGAGCGGGACAGTGCCTGAGGAGAGAGAACCATTAATATCAGCTAACATGGGAGCCAGAAAAGGAAGTTGGGTGGTCAGCAGTTTGGTGGGAATAGGGTCGAGGGGACAGGAGGTGGGTCTCATGGATAAGATGAGCGCAGAGAGGTCATGAAGGGAGATCGGAGGGAAACTGAAGAAATATGTGAGTTCATGGCTAGGGAACCAAGGTTGGGAACAAAATATTCCAGGGTACTTGACCATTTGAAAGACAAGCAGAATGGAAAAGTGGGAGGGGGTGGTTAGCCCTGATAATAAAGGATGACATAAGGACATTAGTGAGAAAGGATCTTGGCTTAGAAGATCAGGAAGTAGAATCAGTATGGGTGGAGATAAAAAATAACAAGGGGCATAAATCACTGGTGGGAGTAGTTTATAGGCCCCCTAAACAGTAGCTATGCCATTGCACAGAGTATTAATCAATAAATAATAAGAGTTTGTAACAAAGGTAAAACAATAATCATGGGGACTGGGCAAATGAAATTGGCAAAGATAGTCTGGAGGACGAGTTCATGGAATGCATTCGAGACAATTCCTAGAACAATACGTCATTGAACCAACCAGGGAACAGGCTATTTTAGATCTTGTATTGTGTAATGAGACAGGGTTAATTAGTAATCTCATAGTAAAGGGTCCTATGGGGAAGAGTGATCATAATATGATAGACGTTCACAGTGACTTTGAGAGTGAAATACTAAAATCCAAAACGAGAGTCTTAACCTTAAATAAAGCCAATTACATAGGTATGAGGGGCGAGTTGGCTAAGGTAGATTGGGAAATTAAATTAAAAGGCACGATGGTAGATAAGCAGTGGCAGACATTTAAAGAAATATTTCAAAATTCTTAATGAATATACATTCCATTAAGAAATAAAAACTCCACGGGAAAAGTGATCCATCCGTGGCTAACTAAAGAAGTTAAGGATAGTATTAGATTAAAAGAAAAGGCTTATAATGTTGCGAAGAATAGTATTAAGCTTGAGGATTGGGAGAGCTTTAGAAACCAGCAAAGGATGACCAAGAAATTGATAAAATGGGAGAAAATAGAACAGCAGAGTAAACTAGCAAGAAATATAAAAATAGATTGTAAGAGCTTCTACAAGTATGCAAAAAGGAAGAGAGTAGCAAAAGTAAGCGTTGGTCCCTTGGAGGTTGAGGTAGGTGAAATTATAATGGGGAATAAAGAAGAGACTTAGCAGAGACTTCAAAGAAATATTTTGTATCTGTTTTCACAGTAGAAGACACAAAAAGCATAACAAAAATAGTGGGGAACCAAGGGGCTAATAAGATTGAGGAACTAGTGGGATGCCGCAAGGATCAGTGTTTGGGCCTCAGCTATTTACAATTTATATTAATGAATTAGGTGAGGGGACCGAGTACAATGTGGTTTGCTGACGATACAAAGCTAGGTGGGAAAGTAAGCTCTGAGGAGGACACAAAGAGCCTGCAAAGGGATATAGACAGGTTAAGTGAGTGGGCAATAAAGTGGTCGATGGAGTATAATGTGGGGAAATGTGAGGTTATTCATTTTGGTAGGAAGAATAGAAAAACAGACTGGGGGAAACATTCGGTTGATTTGCACCTCCCGTTAGCATCCTAAGAGGGCGCTAACAGGGCACAAAGCAACTAGCGCTGGGGCGCGGTGCCGCTAACGCCTCCCGTGAAATTCAGCGTGAGGTTAACGGCGGTGATACCCATTAGCGCCCCGCAGCACTGCGCCTCCGGCGGTCTTCGGTAGCACCCCCTGACTTACCGCCAGACGCTATGTCCAACAGGGTCATAGGGACCTACCTGTGACCGAGGCGGCGCAAATGAAAGGGGAGGTGCCGGGTGGCCATATTTGTTGCTGGCCGCCTGCCAGTACCTGTCCCCATTGCCGTCCCTGGCCGCCTGTGCAGCTCCCCCCCCCCGCCCCCCGTGGAGTGCCAGCTGCGCTCTGTGAGCCCGGCACTACTCTTGAGTGCCAGGCTCCTTTGCCGGCACTCCAATCCCTGGTGGCCCAGCTGGGCCCCGAGTTGCGCAGCGCTAGACCCCTCCCCTTTAATAAGGGGAGGAAGGCTTGAAGTACTGCATCGCGATGTGCTGCAGCGCATGACGCTGCAGCATGTATCACAGATCACAGAATCACAGAAACCCCACAGTGCAGATAGAGGCCATTTCGGCCCATCGAGCCTGCACCGACACATATCCCACCCGATCCCCGTAACCCCTACACCAACACATATCCCACCCTATCCCCTGTAACCCCACGTATTTAATCCCCCTAACACTAAGGGTCAATTTATCATAGCCAATCACCCTAACTCGCACATCTTTGGACTGTGGGAGGAAACCGGAGCACCCGGAGGAAACCCACGCAAACACGGGGAGAATGTGCAAACTCCACACAGACAGTTGCCCGAGGCCGGATTCGAACCCGGGTCCCTGGCGCTGTGAGGCAACAGCGCTAACCACTATGCCACCGCGATATTTACTCGCAGTGCCCCAAGATGGAGGCGGGGCACTTCCAGTAGCGCCCCGCCTCCCTCTTGGGGCGCTACCAGTGAATTTCGGGCGCGGGGGCGCTAACTTTTTTGGGGCGCTAAGTTATTGCCCCAAAGGGGGCACGACCCAATTTTGCCCCCAATATTTTTTAAATGGTGAGAAACTATTAAATGTTGGTGTTCAGAGATTTAGGAGTCCTTTTACATGAATCACAGAAATGTAGCATGCAGGTACAGCAAGCAATTAGGAAGGCAAATGGCATGTTGGCCTTTATTGCAAGGGGGTGGAGTATAAGAGTAAGGAAGTGTTACTACAAGCCAGGGAAGAGGCACCCAGGGTCTCACACGCAGCACTCCAGCTTTGTGCGGGGGCTCAACACTGCAAGAGCGGCCCTCTACCCACAGGGGCCAGGAGGGCCTCCAGAAAGAATGATGCGGGAGTACATCACTAATGCCATCACTGCCAGCAGTGTTGCCCCCACCACCTCGCTCCAGTGCCCAAAGAAGCTTCATGACCTAAGACCACTGGTCAAGGTCAGTGAATGCATCTTCAAAAGCCATCTCCTACCAACTGCACCACTAGACTCACACACTGCTCAATGCACAACCCCCAATCACTCACCTGTAGGATTCGCAAAATTGGATTTCATATTAATAAGGGTTAAATGGCAGAAGAGGCCGTGATTTTAAAGACTGTTTTAAAAGAAGCCCAGAAAAAGGGGCATACAAAATGGCCCCCATACCATGTAATCAGCTTATTGGGACACTTTAAAATGGTTCCTGCGCAACCTTAGACAGCTATGTGGATTGAACCCTTAGTAAGTTCTGGAAGCCGTTTCGGAGAGAACGAAACCAGACCCACAGGCATGCATATGGATTAGATGCAGATCCACTCAAGATCGACTTGGAGACAGGGGCCATCTAAATGTTGACCCAGACGAAAGAGGACAATATATATTCATGAGGACAACACCAAGGGCTCGGTAACGAGATCAGCAGGACATTAAAAACAATGAGAGCCATTTCCAACCAGAGATGGGCCTATTACCAGCCGCTTAAAATGATTTTAAATACAATAACTGCCCCGCTGTGCTCAAAGCCCGCCAAAGTTAAAACAAAGACTAACCTGATTTTGGGCGGGAAGTGAGGCCTCGGGAAGAAAGGTATATCTGGAGAGACTTTTCGGCAGTTGAGACGGCAGTGGGACACGACTCGACACGGCAGTAGATTGGGCAGACACACAGCTTGGGAGAAGACGCTGGAGGAAGCTTGAATCAACAAGCTTGAACAGTCACAAGGAGAGTCGAGCTAAAAGACAGTTTACACTCGGACAGCCGTTGCAGCCCCAGCAGCCAGTCCAGCTTTTGAGCTGGACAAAGAGGAGCTGGCTTGGGGAAAGATCAGCGGACTCCTCTCCACCGTCGGAGGAGAAAGATAATTATGACTGTATAAAGAAAGTCGCACGAAACCAGCGTCCCGCCCCGGGGAAAACCATAAAACCATCGGGAGATCATCGACCATCCCCGGACCGTAGCTGAAGGTAGAAGGGGCCACACCAGCCCAAGACTCCCCTGACCAGGGTCGAGCCGATGATCCTCGACCTCGCCGACATCCAGGCCTGCCGGTGTCCAGCCGCCCCCGACCCCCACCTCAGGAGAGAGGTGTGGCGCAGCTCGCAGGGGCTCCACGATCCACGTGGAGACGAGACGCCTGAAAGGACCAAACACAGACTCGTTTTCAAAACCTTGCACTTCCTAGTGGGATTGGTGAGCATGTTTCTGGCCCTTCACAATCAGATCTAGATAGGTTTAATAAGGGGGTGGATTTAAGGGTACAATTAACATGAGTTGTTGTCCCTCGATGTTCCGTGTGTTTCCTTATTTCATAATGATCTTTGTAGAATATAAGATGCCTGTAGTTGCCTTAGTTAGCACTGTGTCGTTATGATTTGTTTGTTTGTTTTTCCCTCCCATGTACCGTACTCTTATCTGCGTTGCATTTGATTTGATATATTTTTTCCCATTTGCAATAAAGTTTCATTTTGATTCATCAAACTTGGTCTACATGAGTTTTCTCTACATTGTAGTTCCTGCGCCAAACCAGAGTATAGAACCTAAGGGGTGAATGGGTCGAACCACTCAAAGTTTTACTGTGCAAGAGAGAGAGGCCTCTGGAGAGAGAAACCTCTGGGAAACCTCTCGAGGAAGAAAAACCCCTTACACACCTACCAACAATCTGCACCAGTGATGAGGCACATCTCCCATTCCCAGCCTCAGCTCACCTCCTTGGAGGAGATGGTGCCGGCCATTCATGGCAGGGGCATTGTTGAGCCCTTGGCCAGTGGCGGGGCTATTAGGATACAAGATGTTAGTATCCTTGTACGTTATCCACCTTCTGGCATGCAGCTCTTGCTTTCCCACCCTCCCGTCAGCACAACTCCTTGTGCCTTCCTCATTTCACACACCCAAGAAATGCAGCCTGCCCAGCCAGTGGGTCAACAAGAAGAGGCAGCCTGCCCAGCCAATGGGACTGCAGGCGGATGATTCCATTCCGGATATCCCAGCCACAAAGGGGCTATCTGGGATGCATCCTTCCATCTGATTCCTCCTCTTTGGCTTCTTCCTCTTCTGCATCTTCCTCTTCTGCATCTTCTTCTTCCCTCTGCAAGCGGATGCTGTAAATGTAAAATGACAGCATAAAATGCTGGAAATACTCATTGGTCAGGCAGCATGTTGACCTGAGATGTGAACTCTGTTTTTCTCTCCACGGATGTTGCATAACCTGCTGAGTATTTGCAGCATGTTCGGTCTTTTCAAAGGCCTTCATTTACCATCTGAGCCCTTGCAAGTGTCCAGCAGCTCTCCCTACACAGTTAAAAAAAAATTCACATCTAATGCAGCAAGCCACCACTTGAATAAAATCAAAAAAACAGTCCAAATGCTTACATTCAAACTTACCTGAATGATGTGAGTGTCCCATTAAAGTTAACCTGGCATGCTTTGGACCCACGCTGAATTCAGTGCTAGCGTCGAAGTTCACATTGATAACGTTAAACCGACGTTGCATGCCAATTGATGTTATCACGCCACCATTTTTTTCAGGGCACTGCCAACAGCGCAAAGTGGGAGAAGTACTCGGTGCGAATCCATGACCTTATCTCCCTTATCTAGAAGGAGGAGAGCATGCCAGGGGATTTCAGAGGCGCCATAATCGTGACCATCCTCAAGAAAGGAGATAAGTCCGATTGCGGTAATTACAGAGGAGTTTCCCAGCTGTCTGCCACAGGGAAAGTCATTGCAAGAATCCTCCTCAATCGTCTCCTCCCAATGGCTGAAGAGCTCCTTCCAGAATCACAATGCAGATTCCGCCCACTAAGAGGCACAATGGATATGATTTTCACTGTGTGATAAATCCAAGAAAAATGTCTGGAGCAGCATCAACATCTGTACATGGCCTTTGTTGACCTCACAAAGGCCTCCGGCTCTGTCAGTCGAGCGGGATTATGGAGTATCCTTCTCAAATTTGGCTGTCCTCATAAATTCGTTCCCATCCTCAGTCTGCTCCACGATGGCATGCAAGCCGTGGTCCTTACTAATGCATCCATCACAGACCCAATACAAGTGAAGACCGGGGTCAAGCAAGGCTGTGTCATTGCATTCTCAATCTTTCTCGCTGCAATACTTCATCTCACCTCTAACAAGCTTCCCGCCGGAGTGGAGCTGGTTTGCAGGACGAACAGCAAATTGTTCAACCTCCATTGCCTTCAGTCCAGAACCAAGATTGTCCCGACTTCTGTTATTGAATTACAGTATGCAGACAATGCTTGTGTTTGTGCACAGTTGGGGGCCGAACTCCAAACCATCGTTGACTCCTTCACTGAAGCGTATGAGAGACTGGGCCTTACATTAAACATCCAAATGACAAAGGTTCTTTACCAACCTGCCTCCGCCGCACAACACTGCCCCCTGACTATCAAAATCCATGACGAGACCTTGGACAGTGTGGACCACTTTCCATACCTTGGGAACCTTCTGACAGCGAGGGCGGATATCGATGACGAAATCCAACACCGCCTTCAGTATGCCAGTATAGCCTTCGGCCGCCTGAGGAAAAGAGTATTTGAAGACCAAGACCTCAAACCTGGCACCAAGCTCATGGTCTACAGAGCAGCAGTGATACCCACCCTCTTGTATGCTTCAGAGACATAGACAACGTACAGTAGGCACCTCAAAGCACTGGAGAAGTATCAACAATGCTGCATCCGCAAAATCCTGCAAATCCATTGGCAGGATAGGCATACCAATGTCAATGTTCTCTCTCAGGTTGACATCCCTAGCATTGAGGCATTGATCACGTTCAACCAGTTCTGATGGACGGGCCACATTGCCCGCATGCCTGATACAAGACTCCTGAAACAAGGACTCTACTCCGAGCTCCATCACGGTAGGCGATTTCCAAGAGAGCAGAGAAAACGCTTCAAGACGTCCTCAAAGCCTCCTTGATAAAATGTAACATCCACATCAACTCTTAGGAATCCCTGGCCCAAGACGGCTCAAATTGGAGGAGAAGCATTCGAGAAGGCGCTGAACACTTTGAGTTTCTTCGTTGGGAGCACACAGAGACCAAGTATAAACAGCGGAAGGAGTGTATGACAAACCAAGCACACCACCCACTCGTCCCTTCAACCACTACCTGCACTACCTGTGGCAGAGTCCGTAGATCCCGTATATGACTGATTAGTCACCTTTGAACCCACAATATTGGAGTGAAGCGAGTCATCCTCGACTCTGGGAGACTGCCTAAGAAGAACTTGGCGTGCTTAGGACCCAGTGCTTAATTCAGCGCTAGGGTCAAAGTTCATGTTGCTGACATTAAGCCGGCATTGCACGCCAATTGACGTTATCCCACCGCCATTTTTTTTCAGGACGTTGCCAGTTACCAGCAGCGCAAAGGGGGAGAGCAATATGGCGGCCACCGCGGGACCTTCCACTAGCTGGTGAAAGAGTGGCGACCGCCATTTTATCAACATTTCATGGCACTATGGAGTGTCGGTAAGGAGATGAATTTCTATACCTTGGTCTCCTTATCTGAGGAAGGACATTCTTGCCATAGAGGCAGTGCAACGAAGGTTCGCTAGATTGATCCGTGGGATGAGAGGTTTCTCCTATGAGGAGAGATTGAGCAGACTGGACCTATACTCTCTGGAGTTTAGAAGAATGCGAGGTGATCTCATTGAAACATATAAGATACTGAGGGGGATTTACAGGGTAGATGCTGAGAGGCTGTTTCCCCTGGCTGGAGAGTCTAGAACGAGGAGTCACAGTCTCAGGATAAGGGGTCGGCCATTTAAGACTGAGATGAGGAGGAATTTCTTCGCTCAGGGGATTGTGAATCTGTGGAATTCTCTACCCCAAAGGGCTGTGGATGCTGAGTTGTTGAGCATATTCAAGGCTGAGATAGATAGATTTTTGGACTCTAGGGGAATCAAGGGATATGGGGATCGGGTGGGAAAGTGGAGTTGAGGTCGAAGATCGGCCATGATTTTATTGAATGGCGGAGTAGGTTCGAAGGGCCGTATGGCTTACTCCTGCTCCTAATTCTTATGTTCTTATTTCAAAGTTGACAGGTTACATTCCCTTGAGCTGTTCAAACTTATTTAATAATATGTACATGACAGACTTATTAGAGCTCAAACTAATTGATGGTCACCTAAAAGTATATATTAAACCACAAATGATGCATCCCTGTAGAGTTTCCATAGGTTTGCCTTTCTACTGAAATTGTAAAATATCTCTATTTCCTTCCAGCTCTTCACATACAAGTCTTACCAGGCGTGCCTCATGTGGCCAGGAATACAGCTGTGTGCAAATGCCACCCTTTTATGGACTAGACCAAGGAGGAGCATGGCTTGCCCTCCCACCCCACCACACCAACAACAATTTCCAATGTTTTTTCCCCAAAGCAGCATGAATTCAGCGAAACTGGATGAAGGGAAGTGAAATTGAATCTGCATTCCTCCAGTCTGGCTATAAGTGAGTCCAGTGCATTACTGTACTCCCAACAGCCGTGTCTCTAAGGCAAACCACCAAAACCATAGCCTTTGGTTGAAGGTTGGAAATGCATTCAAGAAGGACATATACATAAGAACATAAGAAATAGGAGCAGGAGTAGGCCATTCTTCGCTCAGAGGATTGTGAATCTGTGGAATTCTCTACCTCAAAGGGCTGTGGATGCTGAGTCGTTGATTTATAATGGAGAACAAAGAAATGGCTGACCAACTAAATACATATTTTGGTTCTGTCTTCACAAAGGACGACACAAATAACCTCCCAGAGATGCCTGGCAACATAGGGTCTGATGAAAGGGTGGAACTGAAAGAAATCAGTATTTGTCGGGAAATGGTGTTAGGAAAATTGATGGGACTGAAGGCCGATAAATCCCCAGGGCCTGATAATCTACACCCTAGGGTACTTAAGGAAGTGGCCCTAGAAATAGTAGATGCATTGCTGGTCATCTTCCAGAACTCGATAGACTCTGGAACAGTACCCATGGATTGGAGGGTAGCTAATGTTACCCCACTATTCAGAAAAGGTGGTAGAGAAAAAGCGGGGAATTGTAGACCGGTAAGCCTGACATCAGTAGTGGGGAAAATGCTAGAGTCCATTATAAAAGATGTGATAGCAGAGCACTTGGAAAGCAGCGACAGGATCGGACAAAGTCAACATGGATTTACAGAAGGTAAATCGTGCTTGACTAATCTACTGGAATTTTTTGAGGATGTAACTGGTAAAATAGATAAGGGAGAACCAGTGGATGTGGTGTATTTGGATTTTCAGAAGGCTTTCGATAAGGTCCCGCATAAGAGATTAGCGTGTAAAATTAAGGCACATGGGATTGGGGGCAAGGTATTGACTTGGATAAAGAACTGGTTGGCGGATAGAAAGCAGAGAGTTGGAATAAATGGGTCATTTTCCGAGTGGCAGGCAGTGACTAGTGGGGCACTGCAAGGATTAGTCCTAGGACCCCAGCTGTTCACAATATACATTAATGATCTGGACGAGGGAATTGGATGTAATATCTCCAAATTTGCAGACGACACAAAGCTGGGTGGGAGGGTATGCTGTGAGGAGGATGTCGTGAAACTCCAGTATGATTTGGACAGGTTGGGTGATTGGGCAGAAACATGGCAAATGCACTATAATGTGGATAAATGTGAGGTTATCCACTTTGGTGGCAAAAACAGGAAGGCAGATTATTATTTGAATGGCAATAGATTGGGAGAAGGGGAAGTGCAACGAGACCTGGGTGTTCTTGTGCACCAGTCGCTGAAGGTAAGCATGCAGGTACAGCAGGCGGTTAAGAAGGCAAATGGTATGTTGGCCTTCGTAGCAAGAGGGTTCGAGTACAGGAACAAGGATGTCTTGCTGCAGTTGTACAGGGCCTTGGTGAGGCCGCACCTTGAGTATTGTGTGCAGTTTTGGTCACCTTATCTGAGGAAGGACGTTCTTGCCATGGAAGGAGTGCAGCGAAGATTCACCAGGCTGATACCTGGGATGGCAGGAATGACGTATGAGGAGAGATTGTGTCGATTGGGCTTATACTCACTGGAGTTCAGAAGATTGAGAGGGGATCTCATCGAAAGCTATAAAATTCTGTCAGGCCTGGACAGACTAGATGCAGGAAGGATGTTTCCGATGGCCGGGGAGTCCAGAACCAGGGGTCATAGTCTAAGGATAAGGGGTAAGCCATTTAGGGCTGAAATGAGGAGGAATTTCTTCACCCAGAGAGCGGTGAACCTGTGGAATTCTCTGCCACAGAGGGCGGTGGAGGCCAGTTCATTAAATATATTCAAGAAGGAGTTGGATATATTTCTTAAGGCTAAAGGGATCAAGGGATATGAGGAGAAGGCAGGGACAGGGTACTGAATTTGGATGATCAGCCATGATCTCATTGAATGGTGGAGCAGGCTCGAAGGGCCGAATGGCCTACTCCTGCTCCTATCTTCTATGTTTCTATGTTTCTATTTGGCTCCTCGAGCCTGCTCCGTCATTCAATAAGATCATGGCTGATCTTCTACCTCAACTCCACTTTTCTGCACTATCCCCATATCCCTTGATTCCCTTAATATCCAAAAATCTATCGATCTCTGTCTTGAATATACTCAACGACAAAGCCTCCACCGCCCTCTGGGGTAGAGAATTCCAAAGGTTCACCACCCTCTGAGTGAAGAAATTTCTCCTCAACTCAGTCCTAAATGGCCGACCCCTTATTCTGTGACTGTGACCCCTGGTTCTAGGTTCCGCAGCCAGGGGAAACACCGTCCCTTCATCTACCTTGTCAAGCCCTGTAAGAATTTTATATGTTTCACTGAGATCACCTCTCATTCTTCTAAACTCTAGAGAATATAGGCCTAGTCTACTCAATCTCTCCACGTAGGACAATCCCCCCATCCCAGGAATCAGTCTGCTGAACCTTCGTTGCACTCTCTCTATGGCAAGTATATCCTTCCTTAGGTAAGGAGACCAAAACTGTACACAATACTCCAGGTGTGGTCTCGCCAGGGCCCTATATAATTGCAGTAAGACGTCTTTACTCATACTCAAATCCTATTGTAATAAAGGCCAACATACCATTTGCTTTCTTAATTGCTTGCTGTACCTGCATGCTAACTTTCAGTGATTCGTGTACAAGGGCACCCAGGTCCCTCTGAACACCAGCATTTCCCAATCTCTCACCATTTAAAAAATACTCTTCTTTTCTATTTTTCCTACCAAAGTGGATAATTTCACATTTCTCCACATTATATTCCATTTGCCATGTTCTTGCCCACTCACTTAGCCTGTCTATATCTCCTTGAAGCCTCTTTGCATCCTCCTCGCAACTTACATTCCCACCCAGCTTTTATCATCAGCAATCTTGGACATACTACATTTGGTCCCCTCATCCAAATCATTGATATAGATTGTGAATAGCTGAGGCCCAAGCACTGATCCTTGTGGTACCCCTCTAGTTACAGCCTGCCAACCCTAAAATGACCCATTTATTCCTACTCTCTGTTTTCTGTCCGTGAACCAATCCTCAATACATGCTAATATATTATCCCCAATCCCACGAGCCCTAATTTTGTTTAATAACCTCTTGTGTGGCACCTTATCGAATACCTTCTGAAAATCCAAATATACCACATCCACTGGTTCCCCTTTATCTATTCTGCTAGTTACAACCTGACTCTGCCCAATCCTATTGTTATTTTCTAAGTGCCCTGTTACCATGTCCTTACTAATAGATTCTAGCATTTTCCCTACTCCTGATGTCAGGCTAACTGGTCTGTAGTTCCCCATTTTCTCTCTCCCTCCTTTCTGAAAGAGTGAGGTTACATTTGCTATCTTCCAATCCGTGGGAGCCGTTCTAGAATCTATGGAATTTTGGAAGATGACAACCAATGCATCCACTATCTCTATAGCCACCTCTTTCAAAACCCTGTCATGAAGATTTATCAGCTTTCAGTCCCATTAATTTCTCCAGTACTTTTTTTACTAATACCAATTTCTTTCAGTTCCTCATTCTCGCTGGATCCTTGGTTTTCTGGGAGTTTTTTTGCGTGTTCTTCCGTGAAGACAGACATAAAGGGCTGGATTTTCTCACTGGGGCGGGCTGGGGTCGTATAATCCGCTTTTCGTGTTAGCCACCCGATTCTAAATCGATGTGGGAGAATGAAGCAATTTTAACTTAAGTGGGCAATTGAGTTCCAGCGTCTGGGAACCCATGGCCCAATTAGTTTTTTCAGTCTGAAACTCGCTGCTGCATTTAAGGTCTGCAACAAGCCTTGCTTCTTCTGCAGACTGCCAACCTTTTGGCCTTTCATTTTAGAGGGACCTGGAGGCAGAATGACCAGCGAGAGACCTAGGTCTGCTCCCAGTTTTGATGATGTTGCCCTGCAAGCTTTAGTGGAGGGAGCAAGAGCCAATAAAGAGGTGCTCTTCCCTTCATCAGGGAGGAAGAAGCCTCCCCAGCAGACCAAGGCTGTGTGGATCCAGGTGGCCCAGGAGGTCAACTCTTTGTCGATAACCCGCAGAACCTGGCTTCAGTGCAGGAAGAGGTTTCATGATCTTCTGCGCACTGGAAAAGTGAGTATGACTTTCCCATCACCCTCAATCTGATCCCCATTGCCTCTCCTCACCAGCAATCTCTTCCTCCACATCCCACTTGACACTGACATCCATGCACCCTTACCCATTCCCTCTCCCTCTATGGTCACATTCACCTAACTATTTGACTATGCAGCCCTCACACTCCCCATCACTGTGATGCAATGAAAACAACTTACAACACACAGGGTTGCCACCTCACCCCATATTTGTCTCCTTCTAAGCATCTATGCTATGGATTCTCTACACTCACTCCTTCATTCTCACTCAAACTACACTTGTCTCCATTATTGCAGGAAAAGAGAGCTCACACAATAAGAGGGAAAGAGCGAGGACAGGAGGAGGGCCACCCTCAGTAGCCCAGCTCACCCCCTGGGAGGATGCGGTCCTGGAGATCGTGGGAGTGGAGGATGATGCGCAAGTGGGGGACGGACAGATGGGTGCATCACAGCAAGCTGGTGACAGAATAGTTTTCCATCTCTCTCATTGACATTGCATGAGTCGCTGATAATGATTCTGAAGCTCTAGCAGATGGACTTATGATCATCTGCAATATGCAATGTGCATGTAACCTTGGCATCACATCTCTGACTCTTTCCTTTACTCCCCCACAGGACCATCGCAAGCACCCGTCCCTACTAGCCAGGAGGAAGAGCCTGAGCATCCAGACTCCTCAGAGGAAGCTGCAACCTCTGAGGGCGCAGCATCAGCAGAATTCAGCAGACCCAGCACCAGCGTAGACACTCACACCTCCGTGGTCCCTTCGCGAGATAGTGCAGTGTTGTCACCTGGTGTATCACAGTTCACAAGTGAGCATCAGCAGGTTGTGCAGACAGAGACAGCAGTGGAGAGTCCTAGTTGGAGGGTGCAGGACTCTCCCAGCTTGGCTCAACAGCATGTCGACCCTCTGCCTCTGGGTCCATCCACAAGATCAGCGGTGCTGGAATTCCAGGAACAGATGCAGGAGTCTCTAGCAGGTTTTGTCCCCAGGGTCGCTGTGAGTGTGGAGTGAATGGAGGAGTCCATTACGAACATGAGCAGAGCTTTTGTGGAGTCATTGGCGCATGAACGCATCACCATGGAAAGGATGGCAACCTCCATGGAGGTGATAAGTCATCAGAGTGCAGAAAACATGGTGAGTGTTCTGAATAGAATTACCTCTCTGGAGGAGCTATGGTCATCTATTGAACAGAGAAACCAGACCTTCATGGAAGTCCTTCTGAGTAGGACTGCCAGTGCAGATATGGGTCCCCATGGCCCCCCTGATGTGCAACTAGGAGCTCTCAAGCCACTTGTAAGCGCTGAGTGGGACCTGACCCATGAGAGGGAAGTTGGTGGCAGACATCAAGGAAGTGGGGGCTCCTCTCCAAGTGCCCACACTTCCATGCCACTGCAGAGCCCTCGGTCAGAGCCCCACCAGAGTCCACACCCAAATGAGATCGGCGTCTCCACCCCTGCACAGCCGCAGGAGCAGCAGACTGTTGGCGAGCCCTCACAGGTTTGCAACCCCAGAGGATGCCCGCCAAAGGTGTCGAGACAGGAGCAGCAAGAAAGTGAGCAAGGGGCCTCCACATCTGCTGAAGCCACAGGGGAAGCACCACGTAGGAGCACGTGTAAGAGAAAGATACTGCACAAATAATCACAATGGTAGTCACTTGGGTGAAATTTGATGTTTAATGTTAAAAAGCCATCAGATTGTTACTGTAAATAAAAAATCTGATGGCTACTGCTGCAGTTGTGGCATGTGTCATTTCGCTAATGGGACTTCCACATTGAGGGCTTAGAATTACTTGCAATTGTCAGTATGGTGGTCAAATTATTAGGAATCCGCTGGCTCTTGGCCATTGTCGATGCTCTGGTAAGAAGCTGCGAGGCAAAAGTGCTTGATTGGCTAGGCTAAGCAAATCTGGCCAAGATGAGTGCATTCCTTGCATCCCGGGCAGCAATGTTCTCGCGTACTGCTGCCATTGGTTGATGGGCCTCTGCAATATGTTTGTTTTTGCTCTCCTCCTCCTCCTCCATCTCCTCCTCCACCTCCTCCTCCTCCTCCTCATCTGAGGAGGATATGTGAGGAGCCATTTGGTCCTCAGGAATCTGCAAGCCACGACGCTGTGCCATGTTGTGACGTGCACAGCAAACCACGACGATTCTGGAGACCCTGGCGCTCCTGTTGTTGCTGCTGATGTTGGTGCTGCTGTTGTTCATGGTTCTGCTGGTGCCGCGGCTGGTCTTCATCCTCATCTGATATCCAGAAGGGAAGGAAATAAATGGCTCCCATGCTTCTGGTATATGCCTCAGTTCAAGAAGCACTCAGTGAAGGTGGTGAGAGAGGTTTCCCAGGAGGTCACACTGGAGATGGGTGTCAGGCTCCAATCTTCCACAGCTGTGGTTATGCCTTCTAAAAGTTGCCCCAGACCTGAGACAACAAAGTCCTGCCACCTGCAAATGATGGCTGATCAAATATCCTATTTAATGGTGGAGCTACAGCTAATAGTCAGCAATCCAAGTGTGCTCCCACCAGGTTTCACTGTCGTGTTTCAGAGCAGGTGTGCTTCATGTGGAGAAAGGGTAAAAATCACAAAGGCCTTTCAAAATGGGATAATAGAGGCAATTTAGTGCTTGTTAAGGGCCTTAAGGGCCTATCCCGCTTCTTGGAGGCGGGACGGAGACGGAAGCAGTAAAGACGATTTCTTGAAAATTGCTTGGAGGCGGGATGGAGGCGGGGTTGGGCCCGCCCGCCACTTTTTGCAATTTTAACACCCCACACACCTCCATTCCCGCCTCCACGGCCCTGTGGAATTCGAGCCCAAAGTATTTGTTTAATTCTCTGCCATTTCCTTAATCCCCATTATAATTTCTCCTGTCTCAACCTGAAAGGGACCCACATTTACTTTCGCTAACTTACTCAGGCTTACTACTCTTTTTGGCAACATTATAAGCCTCTTCCTTTGATCTAATACTGTGGTCGATTTTAACTCAGGTGCGGGCAATTGTCGGGTTCCCCGAATTTCGTGATTCCCACACAAATCGAAATGGATGTGTGAGATTGATGCAATTTTAACTCAATTGGCCAATTGATTTCCAACGTGTGGGAAGCCGTTGCAAATGGGTTTTTCATGACTGCAAGTCCCCTCCGATGACGTCATCATTGCTGCTGCATTTAAGGTCCACAGCAAGCCTTGCTTCTTCCGCAGGTTTCCAAGCTTTCCCATTATGATGGCACAGGAGCCTGCAGGAACAATGGTCAGCGGGAGGGCAAGAGCTATGCCGAAATTTGATGAGGCATCACTGCAGGCATTGTTGGATGGGGCTAGGGCCCACAGGGAGGTCCTGTTCCCTTCTTCAGGGAGGAAGAGGCCTCCCAGTCAGACCAAGGTTGTGTGGCTACAGGTGGCTGGGGAAGTCAACTCCTTGGGGCTCACACGGCGCACCTGGATGCAGTGCAGGAAAAGATTCCATGACCTTCATCACACTGGAAAAGTAAGTATGAAGTTTCCATCACCCTCAATCTGATCCCCATTGCCTTTCCTCACCAGCACTCAGCTTTAGCAATCTCTTCCTCCACATCCCACTTGACACTCACATCCATGCACCCTTAGCCATTCCCTCTCTCTCTATGCTCACATTCACCTAACTATTCAACCATGCAGCCCTCACACTCCCTCTCACTCTGATGCTTTGAACACAACTGACAACACACAGGGAGGGCCCTTGGTCTTGCAACCTCACTCTATCTTTGTCTCCTTCTAAGTGTCTATGCCATGCAATCTCTACACTCACTGCTTCATTCTCACTCGACCTCCACTTGTCTCCCTCATTGCAGGAGAAGAGAGCTCACAACAGGAGCGAGCGAGCCAGGACAGGAGGAGGGCCACCCTCATTAGCCCAGCACACCCCCTGGGAGGAAGCCGTCCTAGAGATTTTCGGGGCTGATACAGGTGCGGAAGTTGGGGAAGGACAGACAGGTGCATCCCTGCAAGCTAGTGACAGAATAGTTTTCCATCTCTCTCATTGACATTGCATGAGTCACTGATAATGATTCTGAAGCTACATCATATGGACTTATGATCATCAGCATAAGCAATGTGCATGTAGCCTTGGCATCACATCTCTAACTTTTTCCTTGACTCCCCCACAGGACCATCGAGAGCCCCCGTCCCCACTGTGCAGGAGGAAGAGCCTGAGATTCCAGACTCCTCAGATGAATCTGCAACCTCTGAGGGCGCAACGTCAGCAGAAATAAGCGCACCCAGCACCAGCGCAGACACTCACACCTCGGGGGGAACTTCTGGACATAGAGTAGTGTTGTCACCTGGTGTATCACAGCTCACAAGTGAGCATCAGCAGATTGTGGAGACAGGGACAGCAGTGGAGAGTCTTCGTCGGAGGGCGCAGGACTCTGCCAGCTCGGCTCAGCTGCATGTCGACCCTCTGCCTCTGGGTCCATCCATAAGTTCAGAAGTGATGGAACTCCATGCACAGATGCAGGTGTTTCTGGCAGGTTTTGTCTCCAGGGTCGCTGCGAGTGTGGAGCGAATGGAGGAGTCCATAGCGAACATGAGCAGAGCCTTTGTGGAGTCAGTGGCGCATGAACGCATCAACATGGAAAGGATGGCTACCTACGTGGAAATGAATGCTGCCTCCATGGTAAGGCTGGCTACGGTAGAGGAGAGGAGGGCTACGGCCATGGAGGAGGTTAGTCGCCAGGGTATGGAAAACATGGTGAGTGTTCAGAATAGAATGAGATCTCTTGAGGAGCGATGGGCATCTATTGAACAGAGAAACCAGACCTTCATGGAAGTCCTTCTGAGTAGGACTGCCATTGCAGATACAGGTCCCCATGGCCCCCCTGATGTGCAGCAAGGTGCTCTTAAGCCACTTGCAGGCGTGGAGGGGGAGCTGACCCATGAGAGAGAGGTTGGTGGCAGGCCTCAAGGAAGTGGGGGTTCCTCTCCAAGCGCTCACACTTCCATGCCACTGCAGAGCCCACGGTCAGAGCCCTGCTGGAGTCCACACCCAAGTGAGATAGAGATCTCAACCCCTGCACAGCCGCAGGAGCAGCAGACTGCTGGCGAGCCCTCACAGGCTCGCCACCCCAGAAGATGCCTGCCAAAGGTGTCGAGACAGGAGCAGCAGGAAAGTGAGCAAGGAGCCTCCACATCTGCTGAAGCCACAGGGGAACCACTACATAGGAGCACGCGTAAGAGGAAAATAAAGCACAAGTAGTCACAAGGGTAGTCACTTGGACGAAATGTTGTGTATATTGTAAAAATGCCATCAGTTGGTTCTTGTGCATAAAGATTCTGATGGCAACTGTTGCAATTCTGGCGTGTGTCATTTCGCGAATGGGGCTTTCACATTGAGGGCTTAGGATTACTTGCAGTTGTCAGGATGCTGGTCAAATAGCTAGAAATCCGCAGAGTTTGGCCATTGTCGATGCTCAGGTAAGAAGCTACGAGGCAAAAGAGTTTGATTTACTAGGCTAAGCAAATCTGGCCAGGATGAGTGCGTTCCTTGCATCCCGGGCAGCAATGTTCTCGCATAGTGCTGCCGCTGGTTGGTGGCCCTCTGCAGGATGCTCGTTTTTGCCCTCCTCCTCCTCCTCCTCATCATCATCATCATCATCCTCTGAGGAGGGTATGTGAGGAGCCACTTGGTCCTCAGGGATCTGCAAGCCATGACGCTGTGCCATGTTGTGGAGTGCACAGCAAACCACGACGATTCTGGAGACCCTGGCTGCTGAGTACTGTAGGGCTCCACCTGATCTATCCAGGCATCTGAAGTGCATCTTCAGCAAGCCGATGGTTTGCTCGATTATGGATCTGGTGGAAATGTGGCTGGAGTTGTAGCGCTCCTCAGCTTCGTTGGCTGGCCTCCTCAACGGCGTCATTAGCCAAGTCCTCAGGGGCTAGCCCTTGTCTCCAAGTAGCCATCCGTGTAGTTGGTCTGGCGGCCTGAATAGCGGAGGCACACTAGACTGGCGCAGTATGAAGGAGTCATGGCAACTGTCAGGGTACTTGGCACAAACATGCAAAATCTCCTTCTTGTGGTCACACACCAGCTGAACGTTAAGGAAGTGGAAGCCCTTGCGGTTGACAAAAATACCTGGATTACGATGGGGTGCCCTAAGGGCCACATGTGTGCAGTCAATGACGCCCTGCACCCTTGCAAAGTCTGCCAGATGAGCTAATCCAACCGCTCGTGCCGTCACATTTGCGCGATCCCTGATGAAATGGACGTGATTGTGCGCGAGGGCAAAGAGGGCATCGGTTACCTGCGTGATGCAAGTGTGTGCGGCCGACTGGGAGATGCCGCTGATGTCTGCTGATGATCCCTGGAATGAGCCTGAGACAAAAAAGTTGAGTGCGGTGGTGACTTTGACGGCCACTGGTAAGGAGTGTCCACCTGGTCCTCTGGGCAGCAGGTCTTGCCGTACCATTGCGCAGATGTCAGTCACTACCTCTTGCGAAAGTCGGAGCTGCCTTTGGCACTGCTGTTCAGTCATGTTGAGGTAGCTGACCCTGTGTCTGTAGACCCCGTTTGGGGGGTATCTCCTGCGCCGACGGGCTTCCATGCGCTGGCCCCTTCTGGCCTGTGCTGCCTCAGGTGGGTGAGCAGCAGCCTGTCGCTCCTGCTGCTGCTGCTGTTGCTGGTGCTGCTGTTGTTCCTGGTTCTGCTGCTGCCGCGCCTGGTGCTCGAGCTCCTCTAATGCCAAGAAGGGAAGGAGAAAAATGGCTCCCATGCTTCTGGCATATGCCTCCACTGAGGAAGCGCTGAGTGAGGGTGGCGAGAGGGGTTTCCCAGGAGGTCACACTGGAGATGGGTGTGAGGCTCCAACCTTCCACAGGTGTGGTTAAGCCTGGTAAAAGTTGCCCCAGGCCTGATACAACAAAGTCTTGCCACCTGTAAATGATGACTGATCAAATCTCCTCTTTAATGGTTGACCTGCAGCTGATAGTCAGCAAGGCAATAGTGCTCACGCCAGGTTTCACAGGCGTGATCCCCACCAGGCATGTTTTACGTGGGAAAAGGGTTAAAAATGCAAGGGCCTGTTAAAATGGCATTATAAAGGTCAATCATTGCTGATTAAGGGCCTTAAAGACCAGTTCCACCTGTTGGAGGCGGGACTGATTCGGGACCATCAGACACACCTGGGTTAAAATGGCTCGGGGTCGGGAACCAGGCGGGGGGGGTTCCCGCCTGCCAGTTTTAGCGATTTTAACCCCCCGCATGCCTCAAAGCCCGCCTCACGGCTCAGTTATAATCGCCCCCACTATCTTTAACTTCTCTTGTTAGCCGCAGTTGGACCACTTTTCCTGTGGGTTTTTGTGCCTTAAAGGAATATATATTTGTTGTAAATTATGTATTAATTCTTTAAATGTTAGCCATTGCTTGTCTACCATCATACCTTTTAATGTAGTTTCCCAGTCGACCTTAGCCAACTCGCCCCTCATACCTATGTAGTTTGCTTTGTTTAGATTTAAGACCCTAGTTTTGGATTTAACTAAATCACTTTCGAACTTAATATAAAATTCTATCATATTATGGTTACTCTTCCCTAAAGGCCCCTTTACTGCAAGGTTATTAATTAACCCTTTCTCATTGCACAATACTAGATCTAAAACAGCCTGTTCCCTAGTTGGTTCCTCAACGTACTGATCTAGAAAACTATCTTGTATACATTCCATGAATTCGTCCTCCACACTATTACTGCAAATTTGGTTTGCCTAGTCTATATGTAGATTAGAGTCCGCCATGATTACTGTATTACCCTTGTTACATGCGCCTCTAATTTCCTGCTTTATACTCTGCCCTACATTACAACTACAAATCTGGCGGAAGTATAAAACATCTGGTAAGGATACATTTCTGTTGTACTGGTGTTTCAAAACTCCAAATAAGCATAAGAATAATAGTTGTGTCACATAGCTGTTGCTATATGCAATTTTTCATTGGGCTCTATGTACACTAAGATGTTTTGCACTTAAAAGCAAGATATACCCAGACATAATAAACCTTTTAATTGTCCACTTCACCCCTTATTTTGTTTTCACTTTTATATCGCTTTAAACTTGACACAAAGAAAGCAAATGCCCAACTTGAGGTGGGTGAAAACAATATCAACAAAATCATCTATAAAAGGGACATTCTTCAGTACACAAAATCAAGTTCACATGTCACAAAACCTCTGGTATACTGCAGTTGTTGAACTGGTTACTTATTTAGCTTTCCTGACTCCAGGGTGCTTATAGTCCCTGTATTCTAATCTGACACAGTATCCCAGTACACGATTATTGTCTGCAAGAGAAAATAATTTTTTCCCTTATGTATTGTTCATCAGCATGCAAAAGTGTAACTAGTTCCACATTCCATCTTTTTCCTGTGTTAAAAGCTATTCATTGTAGCAGTTGGAAAAGCTAGTAGAGTAGCATGCACATATTAAAATCATACCATATAGTAAAACAATACATCAGCTAACAGATCATGACCACATAATTTAGTCCTAACCCATTAATTGAGCTTCTCTCCATTTCATGCCTTTTCAAACCAAAAAGGCCTGGACATGGACATGGACATTCCTGGGGAGGTGGTGCCAGGTGCTTTAGAGGCAGGAGTAAATGGAAGAGAGCATCAGGATGACCATCGTTCTGAAGACTCCTCAGTGATTGCTGCAAGGGGCATCAGCGCACAACTGATCAATGAAATGTTTTCAGCTGTTTAACAAAGTACCTTTGTCATAGCTCCCAGAACTCAATCAAATAAATGTCAAATCTTTTATTCAAGTTTTCATTCTAGAACACCATATCAGACCATGTTGGCCCTACATGTCCATTCAGGTCTTAAGCACCTGCTTGAATAAGTGCACTTTTTCCTGTATGACTCTAATCCCCATGAATAACAAAGCACAACATAAGTGTACATTCTTCTGCAATAGAATAATTTCATAGCGGTTTGTTGCAACTGAGTGGCTTGCTTGTCAATTTCAGAGGTAGTTAAGAGTCAACAACATAGGGAGATGGTTATGGTTGTTGTAGGCCAATCGTCTCAGCCCCAGGACATCACCCCAAGAGTTCCTCAGAGAGGTGTCCTAAGCCCAACCATCCTCAGCTGTTTTATCAATGACCTTCCCTCCATCACAAGGTCAGGAGTGGGGATGTTCGCTGATGATTCCACA
Organism: Somniosus microcephalus; assembly: GCF_052327205.1. NCBI lineage: Eukaryota > Metazoa > Chordata > Chondrichthyes > Squaliformes > Somniosidae > Somniosus > Somniosus microcephalus. The sequence continues at coordinate 308,353,217 of NC_140989.1, forward strand.
GTGTTCAGTTCCATTCGCAACTCCTCAGATAATGAAGCAGTCCGTGCCCGCATGCAACAAGACCTGGACAACATCCAGGCTTGGGCTGAAAAGTGGCAAGTAACATTTGCGCTACACAAGTGCCAGGCAATGACCATCTCCAACAAGAGAGAGTCTAACCACCTCCCCTTGATATTTAATTGCATTACCATCAGCGAATCCCCCACCATCAACATTCTGGGGGTCACCATTGACCAGAAACTTAACTGGCGAAGGGTCATCAACCTGAAACGTTAACTCTGTTTCTCTCTCCACAGATGCTGCCTGACCTGCTGAGTATTTCCAGCATTTTATGTTTTTATTTCGGATTTCCAGCATCTGCAATATTTTGCTTTTGTATTTGTACTACTGTGGCTACAAGAGCAGGTCAGAGACTGGGTATTCTGCAGTGAGTGACTCACCTCCTGATTCCCCAAAGTCTTTCCACCATCTACAAGGTACAAGTAAGGAGTGTGATGGAATACTTTCCACTTGCCTGGATGAGTGCAGCTCCAACAACTTTCAAGAAGCTCGACACCATCCATGACAAAGCAGCCTGCTTGATTGGCGCCCCGTCCACACCTTAAACATTCACGCCCTCCACCACAGTGCACCATGTCTGCAGTGTGGACCGTCTACAAGATGCACTGCAGCAACTCGCCAAGGCTACTTCAACAGCACCTCCCAAACCCGCAACCTCTAGCACCTAGAAGGACAAGGGCAGCAGGTGCATGGGAACACCATCACCTCCAAGTTCCCCTCCAAGTTACACATTATCCTGACTTGGAAATATATCGCCATTCCTTCATCGTTGCTGGGTCAAAATCCTGAACTCCCTACCTAACTGCACTGTGGGAGTACCTTCACCACACAGACTGCAGTGGTTCAAAGAAATATAAGAACACAAGAACATAAGAAATAGGAGCAGGAGTAGGCCATTCAGCCCTTTGAGCCTGCTCTGCCATTCAATAGGATCATGGCTGATCTTCTACCTCAACTCCACCTTCCCGCACTATCCCCATATCCCTTGGTTCCCTTAGTATCCAAAAATCTATCGATCTCTGTCTTGAATATACTCAACGACTGAGCATGGATATGAAATTGGCTAAGTGACAGGAAACAGAGAGTAGTGGTGAACGGTTGTTTCTCGGAATGGATAGGACCACTGCTTTTCTTGATATATATTAATGACTTGGATGTGGGTGTACAGGGCACAATTTCAAAATTTGCAGATGACACAAAACTTGGAAGTATAGTGAATAGTGAGGAGGAAAGTGATAGAGTTCAACAGACAGGCTGGTGTAATGGGCGGACAGATGAAATTTAACGCAGAAAAGTGCGAAGTGATACAATTTGGTAGAATGAATGAAGAGTGGAAATATAAACTAAAGGGTACAATCCAGTTTGAGAAAGCAGTTAAAAAAGCTTACGGGATCCTGGGCTTCATGAATAGCGGTATAGAGTACAAAAGCATGGAAATTATGATGAACCTGCATAAAACACTGGTTCGGCCTCAACTGGAGTATTGTGTCCAATTCTGGGCACCGCACTTTAGGAAGGATGTGAAGGCCTTAGAGAGGGTGCAGAAAAGATTGACGAGAATGATTCCAGGGATGAGGGACTTCGGTTATTTGGATAGACTGGAGAAGCTGGGGTTGTTCTCCTTAAAGCAGAGAACACTGAGTTACCTCATCTTTCGATTAGGCACTTTAAGCCTTCTGGCCTTAACATTGAGTTCAACAATTTCAAACTATAACCCCTACCCCATTTTTCATGCTGTATGATTTTGCCATTCCCATTTGCAACATTTTATCTTTCCTGCCTCTTACAAAAGCACAGTATATTCCTTCATCCCCTCCTGTCTCTGCACCTGCTTAATATCTGTTACATCTCCAGCTTTTTCCAGTTCTGATGAAGGGTCCCAGACCTGAAACGTTAACTCTGTTTCTCTCTCCACAGATGCTGCCTGGCCTGCTGAGTTTTTCCAGTGTTTTTTCAGATTTCCAGCATCCGCAGTATTTTGCTATTGTGTAAGATTGAGAGGAGATTTGATAGAGGTGTTCAAAATCATGCGGGGTCTGGACAGAGTAGATAGGGAGAAACTGTTCCCATTGGCAGAAGGGTCGAGAACCAGAGGACACAGATTTAAGGTGATTGGCAGAAGAACCAAAGGCGACATGAGGAAAAACTTTTTTACGCAGCAAGTGGTTAGGATCTGGAATTCACTGCCTGAAAGGGTGGTGGAGGAAGACTCAATTATGGCTTTCAGAAGGGAGTTGGATAAGTACCTGAAGGAAAAAAAATTTCAGGGCTACGGGGAAAGGGCGGGTGAGTGGGACTAGCTGAAGTGCTCTTGCAGAGAGCTGGCATGGGTTCGACGGGCCGAATAGCCTGCTTCCATGCTGTAACCATTCTATGATTCTATGAGTGTACAATGATTACCCTTTTCTGTCTTTTTGGAGTAATGTTTTCTACATTTGTTTCCTTGTCAGAGATGCAGTGATGTAAAGCACTCACAGTCAGTTACTTTTCATGTGTCAGTAAGTGCTAAAGATAACAGACATATTATGAGATGCTGACTACTGCTGAGACTATGTAAAAAAATATATCTCTTGGCACTAAGACAGCACAAAAACGACAAGTAATGCACCTGTTTCCTGAACAAGTAGTAAAGCTGACAAAACTTCAGGGAGTGACAGCTGAAGGATCGCAAAGTCACAGATAAGCACAACACTATCACAAGAAATCAGAGACCGCTGTTAACTTTATCCTCTGGCAGCTATGATGCATTGTGTGAATTCATATCTGTCATGTAATTTTTAACAGATGTTCACGTGATGGCATCTTCATCATATGGTAATTAGCCAAACAAAAGTACAAAAGCAAGTTGATGTCTGGAAACAGATCACTGATACCCCAGTCTCCTAGAAGGAGAAGAGCACATGTTTTCAGCTAAGATGGAGCAAAATCAATGAACCACTACTTACCAGTTGATTGATAATACCATTTTTTCATTGCACATTTAATGACGCTTCACTTTATAGATTCTCTAGGATGTTGATAGCCAATATAAGAAGAATATTTATCAGAAAATGAATGGCAAACAGATTTTTCCTCCAGTGTTATCCTGAAATAATTTTCTGCCTGACACTATTCCACCAAATTACTGAGGTGTCGCTGCAGATCTGAACCAATCTATCTATCTATCTATCTACACATATGTCCTGTGTGCACTAGGCACAATGGCTAGCTTTGAGCTCTATAGAGCAATCAGAATGGTTTCACATTAGGCTTTGTTAGCTCTCAAGCACCAATACTACATTGCCAACATGCATTACAGCTTTTGCAATTTTAATAATGTTTTGATTGCTGAGAATTGTATTATTTTCACTTTTTGATAAATTATTCACTATAAAATAGGACTATATTATTCAGACATAGCTCAAAAGAATATCACAGCAAGGAATTTGCGAATATGTTTTTTTTTTTAAATGCATGCACCACATTTGAATTCAAAGCAGCATCTGGTTATTTAAAGGCTGCCACGGCTGGTACTTCAGTAAACGCATTTCCCCATGCTCAGTTAGCACTCACTGCATTACCATTTAGATAAAAGCTGATGGAATAAATGCTCTGAATTTTTTAAAAATCTACTTTTTGATTAAAAATGTGACAACCTAAGGCTCAGAATTTACCATAAAATTAATAAATAAAACCATTTCTGTAATCTATAATTAAAAGCCAAATTTAATATGTTCAGAAAGATATAGAGCCTGACAAATAAGCTATCTGGTCTCAGATTACTCCAAACCTCAGCAACAGAAGTTAATTTATTTCCCATTAGTTAACTTTTAAACACCAATTTCTTTTGCTAAGAAAATCAGTTTTCTAACCTCATCTTTGTGATCAATATCTCTCACTGTCTAGTTAATAATGCTACCTTGAACAAAGCTTTAAAATATTTTTTATGGAAGTGATGACATGTTACAGTTAATTCATCTTTAAATGTCAAACATCTAAAAACTAATCAAGCAATAAAAGCTCTGAGTGCTTGTGGGGCTATTTCATAACAACAGACACCATGGCCCCGATATTAACGGGGTGGGGGGGAGAGGGAGAAGGGGAGCCCGGTAGTATGGGAACAATCCGGCAACACCGGAGACATGGAGGCCCTGCCAATCTTAACAGTAGGGCATCATTAAAATAAAGTTCAGCAGAATCCCGCCTGACATCCAGCCATATTGACAGCCTGGCCTTGGGTGAGGCCCAGGACCAGGTAGGCCTCAGAGCAGCTGAGCGGACCTGTGAGGAGCGGGAGCGGCGGCGGCAGTACAAAAAGTGAGCCCCAGGACCAGGTAGGTTTACCAATCCGAGAACGAGGTAAAAAGTAATCGAAGTGTGCCGTCACCAGAAAGCAGGTAAGTGATTGGTTGGTGAGTATTTCTCGCTTTTTTTTAAACTTTAAGGGCTAGATTTTCAGTTGCTTGCGCCAGCAGTTAGCGCCTTAAGAGAAGTGATTTCCGGGCGCTATGCGTGTAGCGCCCGGGCGCAGCGCAGTTTGCGCCCCGCCCCAAATTAAGTTGCCCGTTAGCGCCGGCGCAAAGTTTAGCGCCTGCCCGGATGCGCGCGCAGAAAATGACGTCACATCCTCGTGCAACGCCCTTTGGCCGCCCCGATTGCAAACTTCAGTCGGACCGCCCCATTGTGCGGCGGGCGGCCGGAGCGTTTGGAAAAAGGAACGCAACACAACCAGCGCGGGCCCCGGGGGGCGCTAATTAAAGGGAACGTCCTCTCCAGTATAAAGGCCATCCTTTTTTCAGAAAACAGTCTTGTGCAACGCATTTCTGGAGACACAACAAGGAGGATAGCTAACTGGTTTCAAGCAGCAAGAGCCAGGTATTTTTGGACTCAGGCAACAGCGCTGCAAGTGGCCATTTGGAAATTAGAGTATTTGCCAGGATTTGATGGGGGTTGCATGGGGTGCCAATGCGGAGCTGCAGCTCCATGTCCGTAGGGCTCGCAGACGCATTGTGAGAGGGGCAGCCCTGGCTAGAGGCAGAGGGGGCTACAGGCGTCGGCCACGTAGGCCTTACCCAGTCAGGCTATACCGCCAGCAGCGCTCCTACCTAAACATGAGTGCCGCGCGATGTGTTAAAAGGCTCCGATTCCGAAAGGGGGTGATTGCAGAGATCTGCCACCTGCTTCGCCGAGATCTGCGGCCAAAGCTCAGGTGCAGGACGTCTCTGTCGGTGGAAGTGAAGGTGACAGTGGCATTGAACTTCTATGCCACCGGCTCCTTCCAATACGCTGCTGGGGACATAGCAAACATCTCCCAGTACGGCGCGCATCGCTGCATCCGCCAGGTGACCGAAGCACTGTTCAGAAGGAGAAGCCAATTCATCTCCTTCCCCATGGCCCTGGAGAGCCAGCATCAGCGCGCATTGGGATTTTCCAGACTCGGGGAATTCCCCTTGGTGCAGGGCGCCATTGACTGTACGCATGTGGCTTTGCGGGCCCCTCTGGAGCATGGCGAGCAGTATCGCAACAGGAAGGGCTACCATTCTCTGAATGTGCAGCTGGTCTGTGACCACAAGCAGCGCATCATGGCAGTCAATGCCAGCTTCCCAGGCAGCAGCCACGATGCCTTTATCCTGCGGCAGAGTACTGTGCATGACATGTTCCAGGCACAGCCTCCCCCAAGAGGATGGCTACTCGGGGACAAAGGCTATCCTTTGTGCACCTGGCTCATGACCCCGCTCCGCGCGCCCAGGACCGCTGCTGAAGAGGCCTACAACGAGAGCCATCAAACCACCCGCAACATCATCGAGCTAACTATTGGGGTCCTCAAGCAGCGGTTCCGCTGCCTTGATCGCTCCGGAGGAGCTCTCCAGTATTCGCCGGACCGGGTCTCCCAATTTGTGGTGGTTTGCTGCATGCTACACAACCTGGCTATCCGCAGGACTCAGGCACTGCCACCTGACGTTGGACCAGCACCTCAGGAGGAGGAGCAGGAGGAGCATGAGGAGGAGGAGGAGGAGGAGGAGGAGGAGCAGGAGTACGTTCCCAGGAGGGAGCGACCAGGGCCAAGGGCCGCACGACGCCACCTTATTACACGGTACTTCTAAGCCCCCTGTCAGGGAATGGCCAGGGGCCATGAGGGAAGATGAATGCAGCCGCTCCGCAAGCCCTCAGCCGGCGAAGCCAACAAACACTAAGAAGAACAACCATGGAGACTGCATGAATAAAGATAATTTTTTATTAAACAAAAATGAAAAGCCCTTCCCACATGAATCCCCAAAAACAATAAACGGGCCCCACAAAAAGCCCAACAAACGACTCACTCCCACAAACTGGGGAGGAGCCACTCCACCTTTATTGAAACCGGGCCTCAACGTCGGCCTAACGCAAAAAAAAAGCCCTCCAAAAGCACAACCATGGGCAAAATAAAGATGGCCACCGCCATATTAAAGGAAAGCTGGCCACACCCTCTACTGAGTGGCCCGCGAGGGCGAGACCTTGGCCAGCATTTTGCCTCCCCTGCCCTGCCTGCTGCTCCTTCGCAAGCTCTGCCCAGTGGCTGCTGCGAGGCTGGGGGAAGGCGCCTGAGGCTCAGATGCCCTTCCGGCAGATGCCGCTGGGGGGCGGCCTACACGGCGTTTGGGCCTCGAGGGGCCGTCTCCTGAGTGGCGCACCTGAGCCTGGCCACCATCAGCTGCAGCCGCTTGCCCTTGACGGCCCAGAGGGGGAATGGCGGCGACGGATGGCGCAATGTGGGCCAGCTGGCGTCTGGGATGCGCTGGCTGGTGCTGTGGCGCGGTGGCACTCGGCCGGGCCCGCACTGCAGGATCCGCAGCAATCAGCCGACGGCCGGCTTGCTGGGATGGTCCAGCGCGGCGCCTGCCCTGGCGATGCCTGCCTGAGACAGCGCGTGTGGCAGCAGTGAGTGGCCCTGTGGTCCTGGTGTGCGCGCGCATCACATCCGCCAGGGTCTTGACGGCATCAGTTAGCATGCGGCCAGTCGCGGCAGTTGCTGCCCCGAACTCGCGCACACTGGTCGCCAGCGACTCGATGGCCTCAGGCATGCGCCCCACCACGCTCATGAGCTCCGTGTGGCGCCGGTCCGAGTCGTCGGCCATCTGATCGAGCTTCCGCACCTCCTCCGAAGTGAAGGTGTCCGGACTGGAGTCGCGACTCTCCCGCTGGGGAGGAGGGGGCCGAACTAGGGGACCCTTGCCGCGTTGGTGACGGCGAGTGTGCCGAGCAGCAGCACTCCCCTCTGATCCTTCCCCCCTTTGGGGGGAAGGCCGCGGGCCACGCGCACGGCTGCTGGGTGGCTGGACGCCACTGGTCCCAGAAGCTGCATTGCCCTGCGACAGTTCCTCCAGGCACTCGTCCAGTGAGGAGGTGTCGAGCATTTCCTCCTCTCCTGCGGGACGTGACTGTTCCCCCGAAGGTCCGGCTTGCTCCTCCTCCTCCTCCTGGTTGGAGGTGCTGTCACTGGCAGCCTCAGGGTCCTGGTCGTCACCAGCTGAAAGCAGGAATGCACAAGAGTAGCTTCAGAGTGAGGAGACGGCGTCAGCGAGGGAGTTAGGACTGGTGGGATTCAGCGCATTGGTGGGACAGTGGCAAAGGAGGTAGCTCGGATGGGCCAGTGCGACGCGAGAGGGCCAAAAGGCGAGGTCCTTACCATTGCCGGGCAGTGGAGGGTCGGATACACCGCACGCTGTGGGGACAATCACACGTGCTCCCATGAGCACACACACGCGCTCCTCCAGCCGAGTGAGCTTCTGCAGCTTGGCGCGGCCACCCCTGGCACGGGCCTGGCGATTAAACGCTACTTTAGCCTGCAAGAGAAAGGACGGGCTGTAAGTGCGCAGTGAAGCCCTGATGTAGTGTGCACTGCCTCCCATGGTGGAATAGCTTGGACAGAGTGAAGCCCTGATGTAGTGTGCACTGCCTCCCATGGTGGAATAGCTTGGACAGAGTGAAGCCCTGATGTAGTGTGCACTGCCTCCCATGGTGGAATAGCTTGGACAGAGTGAAGCCCTGATGTAGGGTGCACTGCCTCCCATGGTGGAATAGCTTGGACAGAGTGAAGCCCTGATGTAGTGTGCACTGCCTCCCATGGTGGAATAGCTTGGACAGAGTGAAGCCCTGATGTAGTGAGCACTGCCTCCCATGGTGGAATAGCTTGGACAGAGTGAAGCCCTGATGTACTGTCCACTGCCTCCCATGGTGGAATAGCTTGGCCAAAGTGTAGAGTGCCGAATGGCCATTTGATGCTCATGACTGTCCCAATGCTGCTGGCTGAGGGCTGGCCAAAAGGACTTTCAGGTCCCTTTGCCCATCATGTCAGGTGTACATGCAAGAATGAGGAGGAGACTGGAAAGGCTACTCACCCTCACAATCCTGGTCAGATCGTTGTATTTCTTACGGCATTGTGTGTGGGTCCTGGGGGCCTCGCCGGTGAACGTCACCCTCTGGGCGATCTGCTTCCAGGCTTTGGTGTAGTCGTGGTGGGTTGGATTCCTCCCACTGTCTGGAAACAAGATCTTGCGCCTCACCTCCAGAGCTGTGACCATGATGTCCAGATCACCCTCTGAGAAGCGCAGGGCACGCTGACGGGCCTTCTCTGGCGTTGCCATGACTCCCTGGGGCTGAGCAGTAGTGTTGAGGCCTCTTTGCAAGGCTGCAGTGTGCAGGGCGTGGCAGCAGACCAATTCGTCCCTTCCCCCTTTAAGAGCTGGTCGGCACCACGGGGTCTGCTGTCAGTGCAAAAATGACCGCACCCGTGCTGCGCCCCGCCTGGGCGCTATCCCTCTGGACCGCCGGCTTAGCGCCTAAAGAGAGTAGTGGAACGCCTCTTTTAGCGCTCCACCAACCTCTTAGGGCGAAGCCACTGAATTCCCGGCAACGGGGCGCTACTTTGGGGCGGGCGCTAACTTCGGGCGGGCGCTAAGGTTAGCGCCCCAAAACTGCCTATACTGAAAATCTAGCCCTAGCTCTGTGGTTTATAGTTTTTAAGGTCTCTGTGGTGTAGCGGGGACTGTTTGTAAACCAAGGCCCTTAACTATATCATTTAACTGTCGTGTAATTGGTGGGATTGATTTAATTTAATTTATTTTGAATTAATTAAAGGGTAAGTTATGACAGGAGAGCTCGGCCCCATGGTATGCTCCTCCTGCGCTATGTGGGAACTCAGGGACACTTCCTGTGTCCCTGACAAACATGTGTGCAGGAAGTGTATCCAGCTGCAGCTACTGGCAGACCGCATTGCGGTGCTGGAGCTGCGATTGGATACATACTGGACCATTCGCGATGCTGAGGACGTCGTGGATATCACGTTTAAGCAGTTGGTCACACCGCAGGCAAAGGTTGGACAGGCAGAAAGGGAATGGGTGACCAACAGGCAGAGTGGTAGGCGCAGGCAGGTAGTGCAGGAGTCCACTGTGGCCATCCCCCTCTCAAACAGATATACCACTTTGGATACTGATAGGGGAGTTGGCTTACCAGGGGCAGGCAGCAGCACCCAACTTCCTGGCACCAGGGGTGGTTCTGCTGCACAGGATGGGAGGAAAAAGAGTGGGAGAGCTATAGTGATAGGGGATTCTCTTGTAAGGGGAATAGATAGGCATTTCTGCGGCCGCAAACGAGACTCCAGGATGGTGTGTTGCCTCCCTGGTGCAAGGGTCAAGGATGTCTCAGAGCAGCTGCAGAACATTTTGGAAGGGGAGGGTGAACAGCCAGTTGTCGTGGTGCATATAGGTACCAACGATATAGGTAAAAACCGGGATGAGGTCCTAAAAGCTGAATATAGGGAGTTAGGAGGTAAATGAAAAAATAGGACCTCAAAAGTAGTAATCTCAGGATTGCTACCAGTGCCACATGCTAGTCAGAGTAGAATTAGAAGGATATTTCAGATGAATATGTGGCTAGAGGAATGGTGCCAGGGGGAGGGATTCAAATTCCTGGGACATTGGAACCGGTTCTGGGGGAGGTGGGACCAGTACAAAACAGACAGTTTGCACCTGGGCAGGGCCGGGACCGATGTCCTAGGGGGAGTGTTTGCTAGTGCTCTGGGGGAGGGTTTAAACGAAAATGGCAGGGGGTTGGGAACCTGAGCGGGGAGACAGAGGAAAGGGAAACAAGGACAAAAACAAAAGACAGGAAGGAGAAAAACAAAAGTGGCAGACAGAGAAATCAAGGGTTTAAATCAAACACGGTCACAGTAAATAATAATTCTAAAAGATCTAAGAGCGTTAAAAAAACAAGCCTGAAGGCTTTGGGGGAGAAATTCAGTAGGTTGCGCCACCCGTTAGTGCCTTAAGAGGGCGCTCAGTGGGTCGCAAGCCAACTGGCACCCGGACACGGCACTGCCCACGCCTCCCGCTAAATTCTGCGGGACATTAGTGGTGGCGCTAACCGTTAGCGCTGCACCACTGCCGATGACATCATCGGTGTGCGCAGCGCCCCGCTGATGCCCCAGCCACGATATTCGGCAGCGCCCCTTGATTTACCGCCGGACGCTATGTCCGACGGGTTCAGGGGGGCCTACCTGCGGCTGGGGTGAGGAGCGGGGCAGCCATTTTTGTTGTTGGCCGCCTGCCAGCACCTGCCTGCGCTCCCGTCCCCAGCCTCCTGAACCCCCGCCCCCCCCCCGGAGTGCCGGCTGCGCTCCAAGAGCCTTGCACTTCTCTTCGGTGCCTGGCTCTTTTGCCTGCACTCCCAATCCTCGGGGGCCCAGTTGGGCCCCAGATCACGCTGCACAAGGCCCCTCCTCTTTAAGAAGGGGAGGAAGGCCTGCAATACCGCAGCGCGACGTGCCGCAGTGTGTGGCGCTGCGGCATGTAGTGCCACGATATTCACTCGCAGCGCCCCAAGAGGGATGTGGGGTGCCTCCAGTAGCATCGCGCTTCCCTTTGGGGCGCAACCACTCAATTTCTGGTGCGCGGGCGCGAATGTTTTAGTGCCCTGGCGAGGCTGGCGCCCCAAACGGGGCTATACTCAATTTCTCCCCCTTTGTGTCTTAATGCGAGGAGCATTCGTAATAAGGCGGATGAATTAGCTGTGCAAATAGAGGTAAACAAATATGATATGATTGGGATTATGGAAACATGGCTCCAGGGTGGCCAAGGCTGGGAACTCAACATCCAGGGGTATACAATATTCAGGAAAGATAGGCAAAAAGCAAAAGGAGGTGGGGTAGCATTGCTGGTTAAAGAGGGGATTAACACAATTGTAAAGAAGGATATTAGCTCTGATGATGTGGAATCTGTATGGGTTGAACTGAGAAATACCAAGGGGCAGAAAATGTTCGTGGGAGTGGTGTATAGACCTCCAAACAGTAATGCGGAGGTCGGGGATGGCATTAAAAGGGAAATTAGAGAAGCGTGCAATAAGGACACAGCAGTTATCATGGGTGACTTTAATCTACATATAGATTGGGCTAACCAAATTAGTAACAATACTGTGGAGGAGGAATTCCTGGAGTGTGTACGGGATGGTTTCCTGAACCAATATGTCGAGGAACCAACTAGAGATCAGGCCATCTTAGACTGGGTATTATGTAATGAGAAACGATTAATTAGCAATCTTGTTGTGCAAGGCCCCTTGGACAGAGTGATCATAAATATAATAGAATTCTTCATTAAGATGGAGAGTGAAGTAGTTGACTCAGAGACTAGGGTCCTGAATTTAAATAAAGGAAACTACGACGGTATGAGATACGAGTTGGGTAGGATTGATTGGGGAATGTCACTCAAAGGGTTGATGGTGGATAGGCAATGGCAAACATTCAAAGATCGCATGGATGAACTACAGAATTTGTTCATCCCAGTTTAGCATAAAAATAAAACAAAAAATGTGACTCAACCGTGGCTAACAAGAGAAATTAGAGATAGCATAAGATCCAAGGAGAGGACATATAAATTGGCCAGAAAAAGCAGTAAACCTGGGGATTGGGAGCAGTTTAGGATTCAACAAAGGAGGACAAAGGGATTAATTAAGAGGGGGAAAATAGAGTATGAGAGTAAGCTTTCAGGGAACATAAAAACTGACTGTAAAAGCTTTTATAGATATGTGAAGAGAAAAAGATTGGTGAAGTCAAGCGTAGGTCCTTTGCAGTCAGAATCAGGGGAATTTATAATGGGGAACAAAGAAATGGCTGACCAATTAAATACATACTTTGGTTCTGTCTTCACAAAGGAGGACACAAATAACCTCCCAGAGATGTCGGGGAACATAGGGTCTAATGAAAGGGAGGAACTGATAGAAATCAGTATTTGTAGGGAAATGGTGTTAGAGAAATTGATGGGATTGAAGGCCGATAAATCCCCAGGGCCTGATAAATTACATCCTAGGGTACTTAAGGAAGTGGCCCTAGAAATAATAGATGCATTGCTAGTTATCTTCCAAAATTCGATAGACTCTGGAACAGTACCCATGGATTGGCGGGTAGCTAATGTTACCCCACTGTTCAAAAAAGGTGGTAGAGAGAAACCGGGGAATTACAGACCGGTAAGCCTGACATCGGAAGTGGGGAAAATGCTAGAGTCCATTATAAAAGATGAAATAGCAGAGCACTTGGAAAACAGTGACCGGATCGGACAAAGTCAACATGGATTTACAAGAGGTAAATCGTGCTTGACTAATCTACTGGAATTTTTTGAGGATGTAACTGGTAAAATAGATAAGGGAGAACCAGTGGATGTGGTGTATTTGGACTTTCAAAATGCTTTCGATAAAGTCCCGCATAAGAGATTAGCATGTAAAGTTAAGGCACATGGGATTGGGGGCAAGGTATTGACTTGGATAGAGAACTGGTTGGCAGACAGAAAGCAAAGAGTTGGAATAAACGGCTCTTTTTCCGAGTGGCAGGCAGTGACTAGTGGGGTACCGCAGGGATCGGTCCTTAGACCCCAGCTATTCACAATATATATTAATGATCTGGACAAGGGAACTAGATGTAATATCTCCAAGTTTGCAGCCGACACAAAGCTGGGTGGGCGTGTGTGCTGTGAGGAGGATGCCAAAAAAATCCAGTATGATTTGGACAGGTTGGGTGATTGGGCAGAAGCATGGCAGATGCAATATAATGTGGATAAATGCAAAGTTATCCACTTTGGTGTCAAAAAAAAGAAGGCAGATTATTATCTGAATGGCAATAGATTGGGTGAAGGGGAAGCGCAACGAGACCTGGGCATCCTTGTGCACCAGTCGCTGAAGGTAAGTGTTAGATCAAGGTAATTTCAGTGGACCACACTGATCTGAGGTCAACACACTAAAATAAAAGTTTGCGAGTCCGGTGGTAAGTTTTAAATAGTCGATTTATTGCAGCACTTGATTTACACTGTTTAACTTCCTTCAGCAACTAACAAGCATGTCCAAAATGGCTGGCTTTATACAGCAGTAGATGTACCCGCCCCCTTTATTACCATTGGCTCAGCAGCATGCATACAGAGCTATGGTTGGTTCAGTTACATCGCACTGATTGGACCTCTGATACATCACTCATTCCTTTGTTCTCTAGTTAAGCTTAGATCAGCACTTTCATTGTTCTCAGTTTTTAAGTCAGCCGATGTGACGTTACCAGCTGTGATTGGATCTGATACATCACACCATCCTTTGACACGTGGTCATCTTAAGCATAATCAGATTTCTTTAAGTCATTAGTTTAATCATATTAAAATCTATGTTATTAAAATACATTCCCTACACCAGTCGCTGAAGGTAAGCATGCAGGTGCAGCAGGCAGTTAAGAAGGCAAATGGTATGCTGGCCTTCATAGCGAGAGGGTTTGAGTACAGGAACAAGGATGTCTTGCTGCAGTTGTACAGGGCCTTGGTGAGACCACATCTTGAGTACTGTGTGCAGTTTTGGTCGCCTTATCTGAGGAAGGATGTTCTTGCCATGGAGGGAGTGCAGCGAAGATTCACCAGGCTGATACCTGGGATGGCAGGAATGACGTATGAGGAGAGATTGGGTCAATTGGGCTTGTACTCGCTGGAGTTTAGAAGAGTGAGAGGGGCTCTCATTGAAACTTATAAAATTCTAACAGGACTAGACAGACTAGATGCAGGAAGGGTGTTCCCGATGGTCGGGGAGTCCAGAACCAGGGGTCACAGTCTAAGGATAAGGGGTAAGCCAATTAGGACAGGGATGAGAAGGAATTTCTTCACCCAGAGAGTGGTGAACCTGTGGAATTCTCTGCCACAGAAGGCAGTAGAGACCAATTCATTAAATATATTAAAGAAGGAGTTGGATATATTTCTTAAGGCTAAAGGGATCAAGGGATATGGGGAGAAAGCAGGGACAGGGTACTGAATTTGGATGATCAGCCATGATCGCATTGAATGGCGGAGCAGGCTCGAGGGGTCAAATGGCCTACTCCTGCTCCTATCTTCTATGTTTCTATGAGCCCGGTAGCATGGAAACAATCCGGCAACACCGGAGACATGGAGGCCCTGCCAATCTTAACAGTAGGGCATCATTAAAATAAAGTTCAGCAGAATCCCGCCTGACATCCAGCCAAATTGACAGCCTGGCCTTGGGTGAGAGCGCAAATAAGTGGCAGGAGAGCGCAGCAGCCAGTGGAGGCTGAAGGCTCCATGCCATGACCAGGGCTGAGGTGGGTGGGGGGGAGCCAAGACATCGGGGCTGTGATCGGGACTGGGGTGGGGAGCAGGGGTGGAGAGAGCGAGGACATCGGGGCTGTGATCGGGACTGGGGTGGGGAGCGGGGGTAGAGAGAGCCAGGACATCGGGGCTGTAATCGGGGCTGGGGGAGGCCAAAGGCTGACTTGCAAGGCCTGGGGGGAGGATACCTGGCCCACAAGGAGTGCTAAAAGGAGTTGATCTTCATCGCTTACCTTGGCCAGTTGGCACCTCTCGCCTTGGATCTGCTGCTGGACAGCCAACAGCGCAAGCCTACCTCGGATTTACTGTTAAGTTTAAGTCGCTGTGCCAATGATGGCCTGATTTGTGTTTGTAAAAATTTTAATGGGTGGGAATGGGGTCAGGGTGCTCGAATATCTCCTGCTCTTCCGGGGCTGGGGTGGGTTAAAATTGAGTTCTAATTTTTTTTAACCTTTACTACTCAACCATTAAGATAGTTTTACCAACTGTCTTCTTTCAAACAATTCCTTCAGAACTGAAATCTTTCACTCCCCGACATTAACAAAGCTGCTTCAGTGCCCTATTACAGAACCAGGCAGACAAATTAATTAAAACAAGTAATAATAAACTTATGCTCTCCAGATAATATGCTCCTAGTGTACTAAAATGAACCTGTCTTATATTATAGATTTGAAATGAATTACGATGGAGGTCTACAGTTCTTTTTTCAACATAGAGGTTACTATGGGCTATGGTTTGTATGAAATGTAATAGGAACCAGAAAGTAAATAAAGGGGAATAAATATGCCTCCCAGGGAAGGTGACATTTACTAAGCTTCTGGCATTATCAGCTTTTTTATCAACCTTAATTAGAAGAGATAACCCTGGCCCTCACGGGATAAAATATGCAGTGTATGGACTAAAATTTGTTCTTCTGGTCACCTTGACTAAACAGCCATCTGTCTATTCCAGCACATTTTTGTTAGAACAAAGATGTTCCTAATTTAATAAATCATATCCAGCTAGATTAGGCAACATTCTGCCCACTGACAACTAGCAATATAAGTAAATAGAAGCTGCACCTGGAGCAAACAAATGTGATGACTTTGCAAAATACCCATCATGGCTAGAATTAGGAGATAAACTGTCCAGATTTATAACCTAGATACAACAATCTGGTTTATACAACCATTTTGTCTCCAATCCAAAGGTGAGCGTACACAAATGTCAGCATCTTCACCTCCTCCTAGTTTCAGTTGTTACTTTGCCTGGATGTATGACAAGCAAAGAAATAAAACAGGAAGCCAGTTGCAAGCATCAGCAACGACTGCTGACAACAGGCTGTCTCTGCAATAACTTAGAAAACAAGCTGCCTCTTTGTAAAATAAACACATTTTATAGCTGCTGTATTCCTAAATCTTTACACTTCAATAATTTTCCTTTTAAAAATACTCCTCCTGTATTCCATACATTTTCATTGTTCCAGCTGATATTTGAAAGATTAAATACCTCAATATTTTGTTTTGGTATTCAATGAACTATAAGCACTGAAGTACCTATCAGCTGTATTGAACCTCTATTTGCATGATTGTTAGACATAGATTTAAGCCAAATGTTCTACCCTACAACCCTGACAAAGACTGTATCTGTAGATGTGATGTCACAATGATTGACAGAAATTTGCAGTCTGTATCCTAAACATTTCTAATATATTATATAATACAACAAGAGAGAGTCTAAATCTCTCCCCTTGACATTCAATGACATTACCATCACCGAATCCCCGACCAACAACATCCTGGGGGTCATCATTGACCAGAAACATAACTGGACCAGCCACATAAATACTGTGGCCACAACAGCAGGTCAGAGGCTGGGTATTCTGCGGTGAGTGACTCACCTCCTGACTCTCCAAAGCTTTTCCACCATCTACAAGGCACAAGTCAGGAGTGTAATGGAATACTTTCCTACTTGCTTGGATGAGTGCAGCTCCAACAACTTTCAAGAGGTTCAACACCATCCAGGACAAAGCAGCCCGCTTGATTGCACCCCATCCACAAGTTAAACATTCACTCCCTCCACCACCAGCGCAGCATGTCTGCAGTGTGTACCATCTACAACATGCACCGCAGCAACTCGTCAAGGCTACTTCGACAGTACCTCCTAAACCCACGACCTCTACTGCCTAGAAGGACAAGGGCAGCAGGTGCATGGGAACACCACCACCTCCAAGTTCCCCTCCAAGTCATACACCATCCTGACTTGGAAATATATTGTCGTTCCTTCAGCGGTGTTGCGTCAAAATCCAGAAACTCCCTACCTCACAGCACTGTGGGAGTACCTTCACCACACGGACTGCAGCGGTTCAAGGCAACGGCTCACCACCACCCTCTCAAGGGCAATTAGGGATGGGCAATAAATGCTGGCCTTGCCAGCGACGCCCACATCCCGTGAATGAATGAATTTTAAAAAAATTATAATGTAAGCTCAAACAGGTAACAGACATGATAAGAGAAAAATTATGGCATTAGAGATTTGATAAGAATGCTTTGAAAAGGTGGGATGCTTTAACAAAATATGTCTTAAAATGCAAATATGTAGGGCCCTAAATTCCAAGATTTCTTTGGTGCAATTGGGGTGTAGGACTGGCACAGGGGTCCAGAATTTGGGACATGAGTCAGATATGCCAGAGTTGCGCCCGGTCTAAAATACACACTGGGGATTAATTTCTATAGAGGTTCTTCAGTTTGTCCACTGTAACTTCGATAGAAGAGCTGCAGAAATCCTGGAAAAACTGCATTTTTCTGAGTTTTATGCAATGCTTCCACCAAAGTTATGGGAGACAAGCAGGAGAATCTCACCCCAATTAAATTCTAGTGGAATTGGCTGTGGCAGAAGATCTGCCCACTCCCAAATGGTGAATATATCAAATGACAGGATAATGATGACCAAAGCTGCTGTCCCAGAAGTTCTGCAATTTACATGAGAATTGCACCTGAATTAAGTTAATTATGTAAAAAAAGTGGATTCAGCCTGGGCTCAGTGGTAGCACTTGCGCCTCCGAGTCAAAAGGTCAATCTCCACTCGAGGCATAAACACATAATCTAGACTGACACTTCAGACTGAGAGGGCTGCACTATTAGAAGTGCCATCTTTCAGATGAGACATTAAACCGAGTCTGCCTACTCAGGTAGATGTAAAAGATCTTAATGGCAAATTGGAAGAAGTACAGAACAGTTCTCACACTTTTTTGGCCACCCTCAACCAACATCACTAAAACAGATTTTCATGTCATTTATCTCATTGCTATTTGTGGAGCATTGCTGTGTGAAAATTGGCCGTTGACTTTCCCTACGTTACACTTCAAAAGTATAGTCCCAACCACTTATAGTGGGTGCATTGGTGTTAACGTGTTTGGCCTGCTATAAGTGTTGGATGGTGTATCGTCTTTTACAGGGACTAAGACCTTCCTCACTAAGGGAAGACTCTCAGCAGGGCAGCACTCCACCCTCGTTTGATTTAGCTTCTTCCCTTCATAGAAAGTGAGATTCTCTCCAAAGCCAGCACGCGCTGCCATGTTTCATTACGTCCCTCCGGAACTGATCACTGTGTTCATCTCCAACATTGAGGAAAATGCTGCCTCCTACATCTACCGGCTGATAAGTGAAACCTACAACCCTGGCAACCATCAAGTCTAAACCTACTCAGACCTGAAAAATAGGCACAGAACAGAAGGTTTAAATACAAATACAGTATGATAATGAGGTGTGAAAAGCTTATTGAATTTCCCAAAATAGCTAGCCCGCTTAATGTGTTATAAGCAGCACCTTTGTAATTGACTTCAGTGGAAACGGCAAATTGTTAGCGCAATGTGCTTGATATAGGCGACTGCCCGTGATATGCGTGAACGGTGTAAGTGGTGGGGGCTGTACTTCATTGGCTGTGAAGTACTCTGGGATGTCATGAAAAGTGCTATATACGTGAAAATTCATTCTTTCCCCACAATTAATCTGCTCGACTTTTCAAACCAGGAAGTAGTTGTGTTCGTAGGTTCAGATTGTCCACAAAATGGGGTCGATTTTAACTCAGGTGCGAATTTAGTGAATCCCACACGATTCTAAATGGGTCTGTGAGATTGATGCAATTTTAACTCAATTGGCCAATTGATTTCCAGCGTGTGGGAAGCCTTGGCAATTGAGTATTTCCAGTCAGAAAGTCGCACAATATGACATCATCATTGCTGCTGCTTTTAAGGTCCATAGCAAGCCTTGCTTCCTCTGCAGGCTCCCAAACTTCACCATTAAGATGGCACAGGAGCCTGCAGGAGCAACAGCCAGTGGGAGGGCCAGATCTGCCCCCAAGTTTGATGAGGCTTCACTCCAGGCATTACTGGATGGTGCTAGGGCCCACAGGGAGGTCATGTTCCCTTCTTCAGGGAGGAAGAGGCCTCCCAGTCAGACCAAGGCTGTGTGGCTACAGGTGGCAGGTCAAGTCAACTCCTTGGGGCTCAGACGAAGAACGTGGTTGCAGTGCAGGAAAAGATTCCATGACCTTCTTCGCACTGGAAAAGTAAGTACTGTATGAAGTTTCCATCACTCTCAATCTGATCCCCATTGCCTTTCCTCACCAGCACTCAGCTTTAGCGATCTCTTCCTGCACATCCCACTAGACTCTCACATCCATGCATCCTTACCCATTCCCTCTCTCTCTATGCTCACATTCACAGAACTATTCCACCATGCAGCCCTCACACTCCCTCTCACTCTGATGCTTTGAACACAACTGACTACACACAGGGAGGGCCCTTGGTCTTGCAACCTCACTCCATCTTTGTCTCCTACTAAGTATCTATGCTACTCACTCCTTCATTCTCACACAACCTCCACTTGTCTCCCTCATTGCAGGAAAAGAGAGCTCACAACAGGAGAGAGCGAGCCAGGACAGGAGGAGGGCCGCCCTCATTAGCCCAGCTCACCCCCTGGGAGGAAGGCGTCCTGGAGATTGCCGGGGCTGACCGAGATGTGGAAGTTGGGGAAGGACAGACAGGAGCATCCCTGCAAGCTGGTGACAGAACAGTTTCCCCTCTCTCTCATTGGCATTACATGAGTCGCTGATAATGATTCTGAAGCTACATCATATGGACCTATGGTCGTCTGCAAAATGCAATGTGCATGTAACCTTGGCATCACATCTCTAACTTTTTCCTTGACTCCCCCACAGGACCAACAAGAGCCCCCGTCCCCAATGTGCAGGAGGAAGAGCCTGAGCAGCCAGACTCCTCAGAGGAATCTGCAACCTCTGAGGGCGCAGCGTCAGCAGAAATAAGCGCACCCAGCACCAGCGCAGACACTCACACCTCGGTGGGACCTTCGGGACATAGAGTAGAGTTGTCACCTGGTGTATCACAGCTCACAAGTGAGCATCAGCAGATTGTGCAGACAGGGACAGCAGTGGAGAGTCCTCATCAGAGGGCGCAGGACTCTGCCAGCTCGGCTCAGCTGCATGTCGACCCTCTGCCTCTGGGTCCATCCGTAAGATCAGAGGTGATGGAACTCCATGCACAGATGCAGGAGTCTCTGGCAGGTTTTGTCTCCAGGGTCGCTGCGAGCATGGAGTGAATGGAGGAGTCCATAGCGAACATGAGCAGAGCCTTTGTGGAGTCAGTGGCAAATGAACGCATCAACATGGAAAGGATGGCTACCTATGTGGAAATGATTGCTGCCTCCATGGTAAGGCTGGCTACGGTAGAGGAGAGGAGGGCTATGGCCATGGAGGAGGTTAGTCGCCAGGGTATGGAAAACATGGTGAGTGTTCAGAATAGAATGACATCTCTTGAGGAGCGATGGGCATCTATTGAACAGCGAAACCAGACCTTCATGGAAGTCCTTCTGAGTAGGACTGCCATTGTAGATACGGGTCCCCATGGCCCCCCTGATGTGCAGCAAGCTGCTCTCAAGCCACTTGCAGGCACTGAGGGGGACCTGACCCATGAGAGGGAGGTTGGTCGCGGACCTCAAGGAAGTGGAGGCTCCTCTCCAAGCGCTCACACTTCCATGCCACTGCAGAGCCCTCGGTCAGAGCCCCGCCGGAGTCCACACCCAACGGAGATAGAGGTCTCAACCCCTGCACAGCCGCAGGAGCAGCAGACTGCTGGCGAGCCCTCACAGGCTGGCCACCCCAGAGGACGCCCGCCAAAGGTGTCGAGAATGGAGCAGCAGGAAAGTGAGCAAGGGGCCTCCACATCTGCTGAAGCCACAGGGGAACCACTACGTAGGAGCATGCGTAAGAGGAAAAAAAAGCACAAATAGTCACAAGGGTAGTCATTTGGGTGAAATGCTGTGTATTTTGTAAAAATGCCATCAGTTGTTTGTTTTTCATAAAAATTCTGATGGCAACTTCTGCAGTTGTGGCGTGTGTCATTTCACGAATGGGGCTGGAGGTCCTCTAATGCCAAGAGGGGAAGGAAAAAAAGGCCTCCCATGCTTCTGGTAGATGCCTCAGTTGAAGAAGCGCTGAGTGAGGGTGGCGAGAGGGGTCTCGCAGGAGGTCACACTGGAGAAGTGTGTGAGGCTCCAAGCTTCCACAGGTGTGGTTAGGCCTGGTAAAAGTTGCCCCAGACCTGAGACAACAAAGTCCTGCCACCTGCAAATGATGGCTGATCAAATATCCTCTTCAATGTTGGGCCTGCAGCTGAAAGTCAGCAAGCCAATAGTGTTCACACCAGGTTTCACAGGCGTGATCTCCACCAGGCATGTTTTACGTGGGAAAAGGGTTAAACAGGCAAGCGCCTGTTAAAATGGGATTATAAAGGCCAATGAGTGCTGTTTCAGGGCCCTAAAGACCAGTCCCACCTGTTGCAGGCGGGACTGATTTGGGTCCATCAGACACACCTAGGTTAAAATGGCGTGGAGGCGGGAACCAGGCGGGAGGGGTCCCGACCCCCAGGTTTTGCGATTTTAACCCCCCACACGTCTAAAAGCCCGCCTGTCGGCGGCGTTAAAATCGAGCCCAATGTGTCTGAAACACCAGGGGCGATTTTAACCCTGCCTGCCTGGTGAAAACCAGGCCACTTAGCAGGTAAAATCTGTCCAGAGACTCAGCAGGTTATAACGGAAACCGATCGGGCTCTTCTTTAAATGTGCAGATCGGGTTCTGATGATGGCAACTGGGCCTGACTTCTATTTTAACCGGTGGCCTGAATGGGGAAGCCATTGAGGCTTTCCCACCAGGTGAAGGTCATGGAGGAAGAGTCAGGGCCAGAAAAGGCACAAAGAGGTATGTTTTTGTGAAAATCTTTGAACTTTGGGAATTGCTCCCCCACTTCCCAATCGTGAGACCCTCCAGTAACCCTTTTCCCATGACTATCCTGTGTGCCGGGGACCTTTCCTTCACTCCCAGCCAGCGGCCTCCTGCCACACAACATTCTAGAGGGCTTGGTAAGCCTTCAGCCCTACCCACCTGATTCCTGCTCCAATTAAAATCAGGCCTATCAGCTTTGACTGAAGTGATTAGGAAAATCTTTTCTGTGCTGTACAGCTAAGAATGGATTTTGCAAGCTGCCTTTCAGCAGTTTTATGCTGGAAAATCTTTTGCTTCCCTCCCTTTTATGGTGGAATCTTTACCTGGAGATTCATAAAAACATAAGAACATAAGAAGTAGGAGCAGGAGTAGGCCATACGGCCCCTCGGGCCTGCTCCGCCATTCAATAGGATCATGGCTGATCCAAACCTAGACTCACGTCCACTTCCCTGCCCGCTCCCCGTAACCCCTAATTCCCTTATCAGCTAGGAAACTGTCTATCTCCGTTTTAAATTTATTTAATGTCGCAGCTTCCACAGCTCTCTGAGGTAGCAAATTCCATAGATTTACTAACCTCTGAGTGAAGAAGTTTCTCCTCATCTCAGTTTTAAAACGGCAGCCCCTTATTCTAAGATTATGCCCCTTAGTTCTAGTCTCACCCATCAGTGGAAACATCCTCCCCCATCCACCCAATCAAGCCCCCTCACAATCTTATATGTTTCGATAAGATCGCCTCTCGTTCTTCTGAATTCCAATGAGTAGAGGCCCAACCTACTCAACCTTTCCTCATAAGTCAACCCCCTCATCTCCAGAATCAACTGAGTGAACCTTCTCTGAACTGCCTCGAGAGCAAGTATATCTTTTCTTAAATATGGAAACCAAAACTGTACGCAATATTCCAGGTGTGGCCTCACCAGTACCCTGTATAACTGAAGCAAGACTTCCCTGCTTTTATACTCCATCCCCCTTGCAATAAAAGCCAATATTCCATTGGCCTTCCTGATCACCTGCTGCACCTGCATACTAACCTTCTGTGTTTCATGCACCAGGACCCCCCCGATCCCTTTGTACTGTAGCAATTTGCAGTTTCTCTCCATTTAGATAATAACTTGCTCTTTGATTTTTTCTGCCAAAGTGCATAACCTCACACTTTCCAACATTATATTACATCTGCCAAATTTCTGCCCACTCACTTAGCCTGTCTATGTCCTTTTGCAGGTTTTTTATGTCCTCCTCACTCACTGCTTTCCCTCCCATCTTTGTATCGTCGGCAAACTTGATATATGTTGCACTTAGTCTCCTCCTCCAAATTGTTAATATAGATTGTGTGATAAAAATGATAACATCTGGGAAGTTATGTCATCACTTCCTGTGAACTATGAACTATGAACTGTGTACATACCTCACTTCCTGTCATATGTCACTTCCTGTTGGACTGGTATAAATACTGGTCTGTTCAGTATTGTAAGAGGCTTCTACCAGAGGCATGGTAAAGACCTCTCGTGTATATAGTGTGTTTATAAGTTACTTAAAGCTTACTTTAAAGTTACTTGATGGTAAGTCTCCATTTTCTTACATCAATTTAAGTAACTTAGTATTTACACTGACAAATACTAGACCTTCAGACAAACTCGGAAGTTAAGGATCCAGGGAACCACCCATCATGGAGAAAATCCTTCGACCTATTCGTCTGGACTTGGACCCGAATACACCAGCAGCTGGCAGGGTATGGAAGCATTGGTATCGTACTTTTGAGAATTTTCTGGATGAATGTAAAGCGGATGCTCCTGCTAAATTGAAGATACTTGTCAATTATGTGACCCCAAAAGTGTTCGAATATGTTGATGACTGGGATAATTACGAAGAGGTGATTCGGGCACTTAAGAAACTGTATGCGAAGACCCCAAATGAGGTCTATGCTAGACATCTACTGGCCACAGCCCGACAAGGGCCAGGGGAATCAATTGACGAATTCCTGCAAGAACTTCGCAGGCTCAGCGTAGATTGTAACTTTCAGGCAGCCTCAGCTGAGCTGTACCGCCAAGAAATGATTCGTGATGCTTTCATCTGCGGGATTGCCTCTCCATTTATACGCCAGCGTCTACTAGAAAGTAAAACACTTGAGCTACAAAAAGCTTTTGACCTAGCTTGTTCACTGGATTTGGCAAAGAGAAATGCAGACCTCTATCAGCTGCCCAGATCTCGATCTGCTGCTGTAGCTGCAACCAGACAATTCAAGCGGTCTCAGGTGAACCCTATCATCGGGGAATCTAATTCTGATAATTCTGATGAAGAAGAGGAGGACGACCCCACTTTAGCAGCCTCTTGGCAATCTAGGAAGGAATGCTTCTTTTGTGGAGATGCTTTTCACCCTAGGAAAACCTGCCCTGCTCGCAATGCAATCTGCAGTTATTGCGGGGAAAAAAGGACACTTTGCTAAAGTTTGCCTATCAAGGGCCTCTACGAGGGCCAATCCAGCTAAGGCCTACCGAACTGCCCCAATTAGGGCCTATCAAGATGCTCCAGCTAGGACCTATCAAGCTTCCTCTCGAGCTCTCTCCCGAAGAAGCACACCAAGAGTTTTAGCCACTCTCTGTGCAACGACACCAATTACAGCTGCTTGCCCACAGAACCTGTCTCAGGCAGCCACAAAAATTTCAATTAAAGGGCATACCTTAGATGCCTTAATTGACTCAGGAAGTACTGATAGTTTCATTAAGGAACAGATTGTTGCGAAATTGAAACTACATGTCTTCCCATCGGACCAGGCAATTGCGATGGCCCAGTCATCACTTAATACCAGAATCTCCGGCTTTTGTGTTGTTGATATGACACTTCATGGTCATATGTATCCCTCCACCCGACTTTCGGTGCTCAAAGACTTATGTAGTGATCTCCTCTTAGGGCTGGACTTCCAAAAACAGCATAAGAAACTCACCATTGAGTTTGGTGGATCCAAACCCGGACTTACTGTTTCTAATATACCATCTAAATTACCATTTTGTGCATTATCAGCAGCTTCACTTGATGAACCCTCATTATTTGCCAGTATTCCGCCTCAATGCCAACCGATAATAACGAAATCGCGGCGCTTTAATCAGGAAGACCAATCTTTTATTGCGGCTGAAATCTCTCGACTTCTAGCAGAGGATATCATTGAACCATGTTCGTCGCCCTGGCGGGCTCAAGTCGTCATTGTCAAGAACCCTCTAAAACCTCACAAACAGCGACTATGCATCGATTATTCGCAAACCATCAATCAATATACCGACTTGGACGCCTACCCATTGCCACGCATTGATGATATGGTTAATAAACTGGCCGAATACAAAGTGTTCTCAACTTACGATTTAAAAAGTGCCTATCATCAGTTACCCTTGAAGGTCTCAGATAAGCAGTACACAGCCTTTGAGGCTAATGGACGGCTGTACCAATTTCGTCGCCTCCCATTCGGGGTTACTAATGGAGTGGCTGTCTTTCAACGGGCAATGGATGGCCTGGTTAAGCAGGAAAACCTAAGGGACACTTTTCCCTATCTTGATAACATTACCATTGCAGGTCACGATCAACAGGAACACGACTCCAACCTCCAAAAATTTCGGGATGCCCTCCATCGCCGTAATTTGACCCTGAATGAATCCAAATCTGTTGAGTCGCAACCGACCATCAACATCCTTGGCTACTGCGTAGGCAATGGTATCATTAAGCCAGACCCAGAAAGACTTCGCCCGCTCCAAGAGCTCCCGTCACCTAAGAATCCGGCTTCTTTACGTCGGGCTCTCGGTCTGTTTGCATACTACGCTAAATGGATTCCTCATTTTTCGGACAAAATCCAACCCTTGCTGCATGCTAGATCATTTCCACTGGGAACAGCGGCTGTTGCAGCCTTTAACCTTCTCAAAAAACAGTTGGAGAAAGCGGCTCTTCACTCCATTGATGAGAATCTCCCTTTCGTGGTTGAATGTGATGCCTCGGAGGTGGCGATCTCGGCTACTCTGAATCAGGAAGGTCGTCCTGTAGCATTTATGTCCAGGACCTTACAAGGTGCCGAGCTACATTATCCTCCGGTTGAGAAAGAAGCCACAGCCATCATAGAGGCAGTACGGAAGTGGAACCATTTTCTAGCTCGCCAGCACTTTACATTGATCACGGACCAACGATCAGTCGCCTTCATGCTCGATAATCGAAAACGAACCAAAATTAAGAATAATAAAATACAACTTTGGAGGATGGAACTGGCCTCTTTTGGTTATACCATTCTCTATCGGCCTGGCAAGGAGAATGTGGCCCCGGACACCCTCACACGGGCATTCTGCTCCACTATGTCATCCTCCACTCTCATGGATGTCCACAATGGTTTGTGTCATCCTGGCGTTACGCGCATGCTACATTTCGTACGATCACGGAATCTCCCTTTTTCCACTGGAGATGTAAAGAAAATATGCTCAGAATGCCGGCTTTGTGCGGAATTAAAACCTCAGTTCTTCCGCCCCTCAGATGGTATACTCATACATGCAACCCAACCGATGCAACGACTTAGCATCGATTTTAAGGGCCCAGTGCCCTCTTCAACTCGGAACACATATTTGCTCACCATGATCGAATATTCACGTTTTCCGTTTGCCTTCCCCTGCTCCAATATGCTGGCGTCCACAGTAATCTGCTGCCTTGAGCAGGTATTTTCTCTCTGTGGCATGCCGGCTTATATTCACTCAGATCGGGGTCCATCCTTTATGTCGAGGGAACTCAAGGACTACCCCTCAGAACGGGGAATTGCTACAAGCAAAACAACACCATACCATCCCATCGGAAATGGGCAGGTAGAGAGGTATAACGGTATCATCTGGAATTCCGTACGTCTCGCTTTAAGATCTCGGGGCCTACCAGACCAGCAATGGGAAACAGTGCTTCCGGATGCATTGCACTCTATACGGTCCCTGCTTTCTACAGCCACAAATACTACACCTCATGAGCGGTTCTTTGGATTCCAGCGTCGCTCATCTCATGGGACATCACTCCCGTCATGGCTAACTACTCCTGGACCTGTATTACTCCGAAGATACGTTCGGACGTCTAAAAATGATCCTCTTGTAGACGAGGTCGAACTAACCGATGCCAACCCCACCTATGCAAACATACGATATTCCGACGGCCGAGAATCTACCGTATCATTACGGGATCTGGCTCCCTGCCCACCAGGACCTAGTGGGACATCGGGTGATGGCATTTCACCAGGAAACTCTTGGGACCTATCGGGTACCCCTCTCCAGGATCCTGATCGGACACCAACTAGCTTGGTGCCGGTAGAACCCCGTGCTCAAGGTTGCGACCCTCCCAGTACCGCGCATGAAAGTACTGATCCACCACAGACCAGCTCTGCACCTCCCTCTGAACAGAGGCAGTCCGACTTTGAACCTATTGGGGCTCGTACTCGAAGCCATGATCTCCCCGACCCTTCACAGGGCAATCCAGGCCACACAGACTCTGACCAATGGCCAACCGCATGTAAGCGGACCAGCGACCCTCTACGACGGGAATCCAAACGGGTGCGACTCTTCCTTGTTCGGCGGCTGCAGACCAAAAGGTAGACCACAGCCTCCTAATCCTGCAGGAGGGAAGAATGTGATAAAAATGATAACATCCGGGAAGTTATGTCATCACTTCCTGTGAACTATGAACTATGAACTGTGTACATACCTCACTTCCTGTCATATGTCACTTCCTGTTGGACTGGTATAAATACTGGTCTGTTCAGTATTGTAAGAGGCTTCTACCAGAGGCATGGTAAAGACCTCTCGTGTATATAGTGTGTTTATAAGTTACTTAAAGCTTACTTTAAAGTTACTTGATGGTAAGTCTCCATTTTCTTACATCAGATTGTAAAGAGTTGGGGTCCCAGCACTGACCCCTGCGGAACACCACTAGTCACTGATTGCCAAACCGAGAATGAACCATTTATCCCAACTCTCTGTTTTCTGTTAGATAGCCAATCTTCCACCCATGCCTTTATATTACCCACAATCCTGTGATTTTTTATCTTGTGCAGTAATCTTTTGTGTGGCACCTTGTCAAATGCCTTTTGGAAGTCCAAATACACCACATCCATTGGTTCCCCTTTATCCACTCTGTTTGTTACATCCTCAAAGAATTCGAGCAAATTTGTCAAACATGACTTCCCCTTCATAAAACCATGCTGTCTCTGTCCGATTAAATTATGCTTATCCAAATGTCCTGTTACTGCTTCATTAATAATGGACTCCAACATTTTACCAACCACAGATGTTAGGCTAACTGGTCTATAGTTTCCAGCCTTTTGTCTACCTCCCTTTTTTAAATAAGGGCGTTACATTAGCAGTTTTCCAATCTGCTGGGACCGTTCCTGAATCCAGGGAGTTTTGGAAAATTACCACCAATGCATCCGCAATCCCTACCGCTATTTCTCTCAAGTCCCTAGGATGTAAGCCATCAGGTCCAGGGGATTTATCCGCCTTAAGTCCCATTATCTTACCGAGTACCATCTCCTTAGTGATTTTAATCGTGTTTAGCTCCTCTCCCCCCCCCCCCCCCATAGCCCCCTGTTTGTCCAGTGTTGGGATATTTTTAGTGTCCTCTACTGTAAAGACTGATACAAAATATTTGTTCAGCGTTTTTGCCATCTCCATGTTCCTCACTACTAATTTCCCGGTCTCATCCTCTAAGGGACCAACATTCACTTTAGCCATTCTTTTTCTTTTTATATAACTGTAGAAACTCTTGCTATCTGTTTTTATATTTTTTGCTACTTTACCTTCATAATCTATCTTCCCTTTGTTAATTAATCTTTTAGTTATTGTTTGCTGGC
This sequence comes from Somniosus microcephalus, assembly GCF_052327205.1. Classification (NCBI taxonomy): domain Eukaryota; kingdom Metazoa; phylum Chordata; class Chondrichthyes; order Squaliformes; family Somniosidae; genus Somniosus; species Somniosus microcephalus. The sequence goes on from NC_140989.1 coordinate 308,381,987, forward strand.
TTTTAAATGCTTCCCAATCTTCTATCCTCCCACTAGATTTGGCTACTTTATATGCCCTTGTTTTCAGTCGGATACTATCCTTTATTACTTTACTTAGCCACGGATGGCTGTCTTTTCTTTTACGCCCCTTTTTCCTCAGTGGAATATATTTTTCTTGAAAGTTGTGAAATATCTCCTTGAAGGTACACCACTGCTCATGTACCGTCTTACACCTTAATCTATTTTCCCAGTCCACTTTAGTCAACTCTGCTCTCATACCTTCATAGTCTCCTTTATTTAAGCATAGTATGCTGGTTTGAGATCCAACTCTCTCACCTTCCAACTGAATTTGGAATTCAACCATGTTATGGTCACTCATTCCAAGGGGATCCTTTACTAGGACATTTTTTATTAATCCTGTCTCATTACACAGGACAAGATCCAAGATTGCCTGCCCCCTGGTTGGTTCAGTAACATACTGCTCAAGGAACCCGTCCCTAATGCACTCTATGAACTCTTCCTCAAGGCTGCCCTGCCCAATTTGATTTGTCCAGTCAATATGAAAGTTAAAATCCCCTATGATTATAGCTGTTCCCTTATTACAAGCCCCAACTATTTCCTGATTTATACTCCGACCAATAGAGTTGCAACTGTTAAGAGGCCTATAGACTACGCCCACGAGTGACTTTTTCCCCTTATTATTCCTTATCTCCACCCAAACTGTTTCACTATCCTGATCCTTTGACCCAATATCATTTCTCACTATTGCAGTGATTCCATTCATAATAGGCATTCCCAGATCTCTCCTTATAATGGAATCAAAACGAGAGCAGAAGGAAGAGGAATTGACAGAGGCTATCAGGATAAGATAATACTAAAGGAGAAGACCACTAACAAGGTAATAAACTTCCACCACAGCCTACAGATCATGCTGCTCTCTCAATGATGTCTCAAAAGAGTTCTTGCTTAAGGAGGCATCAGTTCAGTAAGAAAGCTTGGAACGGGTTGCGCCCTATTGCAAACTGACTTCCAAACATCCTCTCAAACAAAGACAATGTTGTGTATGTACCTTTAAGGGAATAACTGGTCTTAGACTGCAGTACCGGCAGTGACCACCCCTGTATAAAAGGCCCTAGCAGGCTTCTGTAGTTTCAGTTTCAAGCTGCCTCTTGTTCAGTAAAGTACCTGTTAAACTGTTCTCCCGAAGTCCATGTATTATTGAGGCGCGGACTTTACAGACAACAATGTAAAAAAACTTACTTCAGAACACTGGAATTCATATCACAAAGTGGTTTTGTTCTAAACATGTATGACGCTTCTTATTACCACTGTTCCTAGCCTCGGTGTCTCTCTGTGCTGTTCTTAAACCCATCCTGGCGCTGCACCCAGGTAACATCTAGGGGCCAGGGATGCCAGTGGTGCTTGACTGTTCTGTGGTATCATGAGCCTTTTGGAACCAGGTTGCCTTCACCTTTGGGGCTACCAAGTCCTGGGTGGACTGTTCAGCAGGCTGCGTCACCACAGCAAGTGTGCAGGCTGCCTGGTCCTCTCTCCTGACACCTACATGAGTGGATGTCTGAGGAGCAGGCTATGAAATGAGTTGTCATACGGGGCGAGGAAAGCATCATGAAGGTAAATTTTAGCCATGTCATGTGTTAAATCCTGTATTTGAGTACCCACTGAACAGAGGTAGGGTAGACCTGATAGTTTATGTTAGATCCCATGGACCTGAGAGATGTTTCCCTGGGGATCTCAGAAGCCGCTTTCTAACGTGGTCTCCAAATGGTCTGCCAAGATCTGTAGGCCAGTGCTGGAAACATCCACTTTGAATGAACTCAATGGTCTGGAGGCCTCTGTGTCAGGGGAAATGGATGCAATGTTCATGGTGCCACTACCTGCTCCAGGTAGTGCTCCAGTGTGCTGAATCCTTCGCAGTTACTCAGACACTGAGGATGGCAATAGGCTTCACCGTGACCTCTTCCATCTGTTTATGGTCCTCTGAGATGGTCCTCAGTGCCTCTGAGTGTTGTTCATCCAGCATGGTTTTTTTTAAGAACAGGACTCTACAGAACAGATTTAGTTGACTTGGGAACCAGCGAATCACTTTTGCGGAGCCACTGCTCCTTAGTGTCACATTCCACTTTCACCTCTGACTCCTCTGGCACTGTAAGGGTAATGAATGATGGAGTGTCACACAGGAAATGGTCAGGGGAGTAGGTAACTTACCTTGGCTTCTCTACTGAGGCCATTAAAATTCTTCCTGCACTGGAAAAGAGTCCCAGGCTTGAATCTCCCTAGGATAAGCCCACAGCTACTCTTTGTCACTCCCTTGGCATTCTCCAAAAGGCCCATCAAGGCACCCATTGTTACCTTTTTACAAAGAGCACCCCCAATTGCCTCATCCTTCTCTCTCACCGACCTTTCTGACCAGTGTGCCCGCTGGGGGGCTATTGTCCCCAACCTCTTTCAGCGCCATTCACCCTACACACCACTGCCACCTTGGACTCTGTCAACGATCAACAATCACCACCACGCTCCACATTTCCCTCTAGAATGTCCGTTCACTCGCAAACTTGCTATCTATAGCCTTATTGTGGATGATTGCATTGTTTTGACTGAAACTTGGTTCCTGGGAGGTGGCACCTTGGCCTTTAGGGAAGCCTCCCCACCTGGCTATATTTCCACCATCCACCACTTAAACCTCCATGGTGGTGGCGTGGCCTTATCACCAAATTACACCGTGGTCTCTCCCCCAACTCCTCTGATACCTTCTCCTCCTTACACTACTTCACCTTGTTCCATGCCTCACACCGCCTTTAAAATCTTCATTGTTTACCTCACCTGGAGTTTTTCACCAAGACATCCTCCCTCCTTTAAAGTCCTCTACTTTTGCCTTTAGATTCTGTAAATAAAATAGTCTGGACTCCACCTTCACTGGGTTGGAAACATTTTTCTCCATTGAACTGACATCAATGGGTGAAGTATGGGTTGTACAGTTGAGACAAATGAGAGCCTGCCACTGAGCCAGCAAGGGATTTCAAAATGCACAACTCTGCTTACTCATGCATGTGTGAATCCATAGAGCTTGCGCATGCCAATAACTTGTGCGCATGTGTATAGTTTTGCTCATGTGTGTAGCTTTCCTTTTATGCTTGACTTTAAAAAAAACCGGCATGAACTCAATGGGCCAAATGGCCTTCTTCTGTGCCGTTATGACTCTATGGGGGCGATTTTCTGATGCTGGAGGAGGCGGGTTTGGAGTCGGGAAAGGCGGGAAAATTCGAATTACTGAGGTCGGGTCAGAAACCCGACTCCAAGCCGCCTCCGTGGGATTTCGCCAGTGCTGGTTTTGGCGGTCGGAAAACGCTCCCACCTCCAGCTGGCCATAGCATTAATTAACTACTGCAAATGCTTATTAAGGGCCTCTCTAATCCTATTTTGAGAGGCCCTCTTGAATTTACCATCATTTCGGCTTGCTTCACGCAACTTCTGAACCACGCCAGGTAAACCTGGCAGGTTGACTCGTGGGTGGCCTCCTCACTGCTGCAGGTCTAACAAGACCTCATTCACTACAGCAAGGCTTACTTGCAGGTGCCAGACCTTGGCTTTAAAAGGTCTCTGAGCACTTTTAGAAGGCCTTCCAAAGTCGGAGGTGATACAGCTTGACTCCATCAACTGTGGGACCTCCTGGGAAGAACCTCGCCCCGCTTACAATGAGCACTTGCCCAGAGGAGGCATCTGCAAACAGAATGGGAAACATTCATTTCCTTTCACTTTGGATCTCGGATGAGGATGAGGATGAGGAGGAGGAGGAGGCTGAGGAGGAGGAGGGTGATCTGGAGGAGGAGCAGAAGGAGGAGCAGCAGGAAGAGGAGGAGGAGCAGGAGGAGGTCAGAGCACCGGTGTCTCGAACAGCGGCAGTGGCAGCACACGAGCACATGGCTGCCAGGGATGCAAGGGATTAACTTATCATGGCCAGATTTGTACAGGTTGGCCAAGTTGGCACATATCCTTGGCTCCATGCCAGGACTTCATTGACAATGGGCATGACTCTCTGGCCTCCTTTTCAGTTAGGCCACCAACCTGACAACGCAAGTGTGGCGTTGCCTGCAATGTGGAGCTGCCTAAGGCTAAGTAACAGATGGCATAATGCCAACATTTTGGCATCAAATCATGTTAATGCTTTCCAACAGGGATGATATTTCATCAATACATAGAAACAGTCTCCCAATCTGCACACAGATCTGGAGGTTATATCCCTTGCCAGCTGTACCCACACAGCCTTGGTTTCTTTGGCAGGTCTCTTCCTCCGAGATGAGTGGAAGAGCACCTCCAGCTAGCTGTCACCCCCTCCAACAACATTTGCAGCGCCTCATCCAAGAGCCTCGGGTCAACCCTTGCCTTGGAATTGGACATAGTGGTTTCTCAAAAGATGTTGGAGGTGGTGCAGGAGACGCAGAAATGCTATGGAATGAGCCAAGGGAGCAAGAAGCCATAAAATCAGACTGGAAAAGTGCTGTCAAGAGGCGAGTTTCAGTCCCAAAACACTAATTAAGCAAGGCATCCCACACCTCTGAAATCAAGTGGACAATCATGGGAAAATCTCAATTTTTTGAAAACTATCAGTGGAGGCGAGTTTCTAACACACCCAAGCCGAAACCCGCCTCCATCTCGCCTCCGGTGAGAAAATCGCCCCCATGACTCATGTGCACAATTCAATGGCATTTGTGCATATGTGGTACTCCATGGACACACAATAACATTTTGCAGCACTCTATGGTCACTTGAAACTAGAATGCCTCCGGTACAAAAATGTTGCCTTGCAAGGCCTGCCACTGACAAAACTGACTGGCAATGTGTAGCTCTGATGTTTGACATATATGCATTACGTAACGGAAAGGACAAGATAAGTTTTGTGATGAAGGAAGTCACATTGAGGTGGCTTAAATGACAAGGAACATTTTTTGCAGTGTGTCACATTTACAGAATTGTACATATGCAGCTCATTATGGTGGTACAAAACGTTTGACAGAAACTGTGGTATCTTGAGGTGGCCATAGATGGAGACAGACACAGGTTAACTCCTCAACATGGTTTAATCAACACTTGCACATAAAAGCTTCTGCCATGAGGCAGCAAAAACAAAGTACAACCAGTACAGATCAGACTTAACTCAGGAGAGCAATTGCCACAGCACCACCTGGTGGATCAGGTTACTCATAACCTCCCAGGTTACTACACTCCTCCCCCTTTAAGATTGCCGTATGCAATTCTTAAACAATAACCCTTACTAGGTACTATGTTTTAATTAACCAGTATGCTCTAACCATGGTTAACCCCTGACTAATTTAACAGGTTTGTATAAGTCTTTCTGGTTGCTTGCGAATCCTTTGTGAACGTCTTAATTCCACTTGTGGTGGATTCTCAGATTCATTCGCACTTGAGATTGGAGTAGTCTCTGATGTTGGTTTTACTCTGTCCCACTGTGGCCTGGCAGTACCAGTGTCCACTGGCACCTTATAAGCCATGCTGGGTCCTGGAACAGCCTCCTCTACTGCCCTTTGTTCCATCTGAGGCAGTTCCCCCTGCTGCCGGCTGAAAAGCTGATCCACATGCCGACAAACCCCTCGACCATCCCCTAGTAACACGGAGTACGACACAGGTCCTGTAATGTCCTGGATTAGTCCTGGTATCCATTTAGGTCCATAACTGAAGTTCCGGGTGTACACAGAGTCCCCTATGGTGAAATGGCGAGCTTTAGTATGTTTGTCATGGTACGCTTTTTGGTTTGTTTGTTTTGTCTCAACCTTGCTTTTGAGATCTGGGTGTATCAGGTTTAACGTGCACCGCAACTTTCTCCCCATCATCAACTCAGCCGGTGAAAGCCCCGTGGTAGCTTGGGGTGTTATACGATAACTAAACAAGGCTCTATTGAGCTTGGTCTCCAGGGTGTCACCTGAGCTCTTCCTCATGAGCTCCTTAAAAGTCTGCACGGCTCGCTCGGCTAACCCATTTGAGGCTGGGTGATATGGAGCCGAGGTGACGTGTGATTCCATTGCTTACCATGAATTCTTTGCTCCCTTCACTAACAAAACACTGTGCATTGTCGGATACAATAATTTCTGGAATACCATGCATGCTGAAGCTGTTCCTGAGACAATTCAGTGTGGCATCAGTCGTTGCAGTGCTCACTGGATAAACGTCGATCCACTTTGAGTGAGCGTCAACTACCACCAAAAACATTTTGCCCATAAAAGGTCCCGCATAGTCTATGTGAATTCTCCTCCAGGGTTTGCTGGGCCACTCCCAGGGATGGAGTGGTGCCCCGGCAGGTGCTTTCCTCTGTTCCTGACATATAGTGCATGACTTTACCTTTGACTCAATTTCAGCATCCAAGTTAGGCCACCACAGGTAGCTCCTAGCCAGTCCTTTCATTCTCGTCATTCCTGGGTGCGATTGATGCAACTGTTCCATCAAAGTAGAGCGTCCCCGCTCTGGGACTATGATGCATGCTCCCCATAGCACACATCCATCTTGGACACTGAGCTCGCGCTGTCTCTGTCTGTACGGCGTGAACTCCGGTCCCTCACGGTGATCTGGCCAGCCTTTCAACACATACTCACGGACCCTTGACAGAACGGGGTCCTTGGCTGTCCAGCCTTGGATTTGCGCTGAAGTCATCAGGGGACTGATCTCCTGATCCAGCATCAGGACGTGCTCCTCAGGGGAAGTACTGCGAGGAGATTTTGAGAGGGGCAGGCGGCTGAGAGCATCCACGTTCCCGTTTTCCTTGCCGGCTCTGTACGTGATTACATATTCATAGGCTCTTAGTATTACTGCCCATCTCATTATTCTCTGTGATGTCATTTGAGGCACCGCTTTCATCTCATTCAGTAAGCTAATAAGAGGCTTGTGGTCAGTACTGATTACAAACTTCCTCCCATATATGTACTTATGGAATTTCTTTACTCCAAATATAATGGCCAACCCCTCTTTATCAAGCTGTGAATAGTTCTTTTCCGCAGCTGTGAGCGTGCGTGAAACAAACCCGATGGGCCTTTCCGCTCCATCTGGCATGCGGTGGGCCAACACTGCCCCCACTCCATAGGGTGATGCGTCGCAGGACATTATCAGCTCCTTCTTCTCGTCGTAATGCACTAACACCCTGCTGGACTGAAGTAGCTCCTTTGACTGCTGAAACGCTTTCGCTTGCTCTGGCCCCCAACGCCATGGCTCCTCCTTTCTCAGCAGTTTGTGCAGGGGTGCCAGCAGCATCGATAAGTTTGGAAGAAACTGGTTATAATAATTCAGGAGCCCTAGATAGGCTTTCAGTTCAGTCACTGAGGTGGGTGACGGTGCATCCTGCACTGCCCGCACTTTCCCTGGTAATGGATAGAGGCCTGTGGCATCCACCCGATGTCCCAGGAATGTAACTTCCTTCTCCATGAAACTACACTTACTCTGTTTCAGGCATAGCCCCGCCTCTTCCAGCTGCTGTAGCACTTTGTCCAGTGTTCTTAAGTGATCCTGATCGTCACTTCCTGTTAGCAGAATATCATCTAAGTACACGGCCACCTTTGGAATGCCCTGCAGAATGCCCTCCATAGTCCATTGGAATATTGCTGGGCTAGAACTGGCACCAAATGGTAACCTGGCATACGTGAACAGCCCCTTGTGCGTGTTCACCGTGACAAACTTTTTTGATTCTTTATCTAGCAATATCTGCTGATACGCATGACTCATGTCCAGTTTGCTGAATCTTTCTCCCCCAGCAAGCGATGTTAACATGTCCTCCATTCTCGGAATGGGGTACTGTTCCAGTGATGATAGTCTGTTCACTGTTAACTTATAGTCACCACACACCCTTACGTTTCCGTCGGGCTTCAATACCGGGACTATTGGTGCAGCCCAGTCTGAAAATTTCACTGGTTCTATTACTTTGTCCTTTAGCAGGCGATCTAGTTCCGCCTCAACCTTGGTTTTCATTGCAAAAGGTACCGACCTTGGTTTAAAGAAACGAGGCGTGGCATCACTGGCTACATGAATCTTGGCTGTGGCTCCCCTTAAGGTGCCCAGTTCGTCCTTGAACACTAACTCATGCTTCATCAGCACTTCTTGCAGTGCCTCTGTACTGTCCTCCATTTTATTCATTGCCTGCCAGTCCAAACTCAACTCACTGATCCACCCTCGCCCTAACAGGTTTGGCCCTGACCCTGCTACCACTACCACCGTAAGCTCTTTGGTGACTCCTTTGTGTTCCACTTGTACTTCGGCCGCCCCCAAAATGTCCACCTTCTGTCCTGTGTAGGTTTTGAGACTAATGGGGCATGTACCTAGCTCTGGTACTTTTGCTTCCCCCCATAGCTTGGCGTACTCAGTCTGCGACATTATGGTTACACTACATCCGGTGTCAATCTCAAACTTTACTTGAACTCCATTCACTATCAAATACTGAGTGAGAGGGGGTACGTTGGGCCTTGAAGTGTCTATACTGTATATAGTGAAAACCTCCTCACTAGACTCTTCCTCTTGTATGTAATTTGCCCGCTTTGTGTACTTCTCCCTCCCCCCTTTAGCATGCTTTGCCCCTTTAGCACTGCTTCTCTCACTCAGTGCCCTTTTACAGACTTTCTTTAAGTGCCCTATTTTTCCACAATTGTGGCACTTTGTCTTTGCAAACCTGCAGTCCTTTGCATAATGGCTTGTCTCGCCACATCGGTAGCAATCCCCAACCCCGACTGGTGGACTTTTCGCGCCAGCTTCCATCTTGAAAACAGCTCCTCCCACTGGTTTACTCCATTTCTCCTTGCTCATACTGTTTAAGTCCTTAATGTCCTTGTTAGCCATCTCCATGGCTTGTGCTTCTTTAAGTGCCGTCTCAAATGTTAATCCTTCTTCTGACAGCAACCTTTGCTGTATACTGTCGTCGTTAACTCCGCATACTAGTCTGTCCCTTAACATGACTGTGAGCGCATTTCCAAAATTATAGTCCTGTGCGAGCTTCCGAAGCTCCTCCACATACTCAGTAACGCTTTCTTCCGGCCTCCTAATCCTCGAATTGAATTTCCATCTCTGTACTATTTCACTAGGTTTCGGATTGAAATGATTCTTCAGTAGACTCACCAACTCGTGAAAAGATTTTTCTCCTGGCCGCTCCGGGCTCAGCAGATTCCTCATCTGTGTATAGGTTTGCACTCCCACACAACTCAGTAAAATGGCCCTTTTCTTTTCAGCACTGTCCACCTCGTTTGCCATAAAGAAATGGCCCAGTATTTCACAATACTCCTCCCAAGACTGCGACTTGCTGTCAAAAGGTGCCACGGAGCCTACCGTTCCTGCCATCCTTGGAGTCCGGTCACTTCAGCCAAAAAATCAAACTCCGTTTCGACTCCCGCGGCCTAGCCTCGTGCTTTTCCGACTAGTTTGCTAACCAACCCGAGCACCTCTTCCGAATGCCCCAAAACTCTTCCGTCCTTTATTCTCGTCGCCATATGTGGTATCTTGAGGTGGCCATAGATGGAGACAGACACAGGTTAACTCCTTAACATGGTTTAATCAACACTTGCACATAAAAGCTTCTGCCATGAGGCAGCAAAAACAAAGAGTACAACCAGTGCAGATCAGACTTAACTCAGGAGAGCAATTGCCACAGCACCACCTGGTGGATCAGGTTACTCATAACCTCCCAGGTTACTACAGAAACTAATGTTGCTCCATTTTTTTTAGACTAAGACCACAGCATCATTCTTAGAAATATAGGTCTCTCAACATGACATCTAAATTAGGAAAATGTTTGGAGTCATTGTAATGGAAGCAATTCAAGTGCATTTAACAAGAGTATAGTAATTGTCCAAAGACAACAAGAATTTATGAAAGAAAGGTGATACCTAAAAAATTCTACTGACATTTCTTTAAGAATGTAACAGAATTAGTGGAATGTGGCAGTGGTGGAGTTTATTTGCTTCTCGTTTAGAAAAAGGTAGTTGCACACTAATATTATACCCATTTTCCTCCCCTTCAAGGGCATATATATCCTTCAGTTGAGGTTATCAGGGGGGCAACCCACTCCAAAGCCTCCACCAATGTTGTTCTTGAGCGAGCCTCAAGGTGCCCATGAACAGCCTTGTAAAAACTTTCTCTTTGATTTTGCTTACTCCCTGGTGGGACATGACTGGGCTTTACCAGCTTACTGCAGTAAATAATGATTCAAGTGTTTAAAAGGAATTGAATCATTTTTGGGGATGCAGCATTACTGAGCAAAACTACTTGAAGTTAATAATGAATATATAAGTTACACAGGGACAATTCTATTCTCCCCAAGTATACTAATGTTATTTTGTACATAAAACAAATAAAACAATTAATTTAAAAAGGAAATGGATCAATTCTTGGTGCAGAGATGGCAGAGGATCATGGATCAATGGTAGGAGAAAGCTGAAAATGGTATGAATGGATCATGAAACAAGACCTGGATACAGGGAGCTGAATGCACTTAATGTCCTTTTCTCAGTCCTATATTCTGAAGCTGTTTCGGTGTCAGGGGTGTAACATAGGGATATATGTGGCCTCAAATATGCATTCAGTTGGTATATACGTACATGAATAGTGCACCCATGAGTGCCAATACATGACCACAATTGTGACAGAATTGTAAACATTTTGTTGCTTTGTATAATATATACAAGGTTCTGTTTACATTCTGCAATTCCTTTGCAAAGCTGGCTAGAGATGTGTTTGGGTGAGGTAACTGCATTTCTGTTACAGACATATAATAAAACAAAACTGATGATATCCTCTCAGTTACTGTGCTCACTGATATCATGCATTACTCGGGCTTGGAGTTGAGTCCAGGCTGAACAGCTGAAAGTGTTCGCTCTCTGCCATCTGCAAAAATCCAACAAGAAATGAAAGCCTGGATTTTAACTGCATGCATGAGGCCCTAGTGATTTTAACTCTCGGGCCTCATTTCCACTTGGAAGTCAGATTCCCGCCCAAACCCAGCAGGAATTCCTACTTGGCTGGCGGGCAGAAATGGGATTTCGAGCAGCAGGATACCATCACCGGGGACCCAAAGGAACAGTCCTCAGCATAAAGTAAGTGGTAAAGCAGGGTGGTCCAGAAGCAATCGCGGATGGGGGAAAGAAACACATGGCAGGGGATGCCCAAGGTTTCCTTGGGGGGCCCAGAGGAAAACTCCTGTTCCTACTACATTCAGGATTATCTGGTCTACATGTGGCCTAACCAGTGGCCATATAAAGGCCACCATTAAAAAGATAAGTTTTCTTAAAAATACTTACCCAAATGTGGAACCAGGAGGAGCAGGAGTGCGTCTTCCGGCTCCCCATCAAAACTGCGTCTGCTGCTAGCCACCACTCGCACCACGCGCCACGTGCCCTTCCCCCGCCCGCTCCCAATTGCCTCCCCACTTCTCGGACTTACCTTATGTCCTTGGCCAGCAGCTCAGCCACCCGATCTTGCTATCTCCCACTCTGTGGCTGTGACTGGCACCTGCAGCCCACCGGTACTGTAGTAATGAGGCCACTGGCCCAATTTGCCATGGTCCTGCTGCCGGCCTTATTAGGCAAGTGCAGCATGCACTGCGCCGGGATCGTGCTTCGATTCAAGTGTGATCCAATTTCTAGGTCACTGAATTAGCTAAATTCCACATTGTATGTCAGTTTTCAATTTTTTTGGTGAAGTGGGTTAGTATTGGGGATTTGAATATTTTCTACCCTTGGCATTTAGCACTCCCAGTGCAGAGATTCATTAATGTCCTTTAGGGAAGGAAACCTGCCGTCCTTACCCAGTCAGGCCTATATGTGACTCCAGATCCACTGCAATATGGCTGGCTCTTAACTGCCCTTTTAAATGGACTCGCAAGCCACTCAATTGCATCAGATCACTACAAAGAAGCATAATGGCCCAGTAATTCCAGGCCCAACGCGTGAGTACGGACGGGGTACTCACGCGTGTGCCCGGAGGAATTGCCGGTTTTCAGCATGCACAGCGCATGCGCTGAAAACTGGCATTTCCTGTCCTCTGACCCAAGGGGTTAAGAGGCAGAACGCGCGCGACTGCACAGGCAGCGCGTGCGCAGTGAAATTCCTTTTTTTTTTCAGAGTTGCGCGTGTGTAGAGGCCTCCGGTCTTTACGCATTGAAAAACCACACGTAAGTACTTAGTTTTTCAGGTAAGTGGTCTATTAATGCAATTGAGAATTTTTTTTTCCACAGGTTTGTTATTTTTAAAGAATTTACAGTAAGGTAAGTTTAGTTTTAGCCCTGATTTTTTATATATTTTTTTTTCAAATTTTAAAATTATTGTTTAAAATAGTTTTTCAGAGTTCTTTATGGTTCATTTAAGTAGTGCAATGTTTTTTTTAATTTTCTTTCAGGTTTAAGTAGTGTTTTGGGGCCAGGAGTTTTCATGAGTTTGACAGCTCTTACTGTCAAACTCATGAATGAACTTTTGCAACCTCCCATTGGTTGCCCTGTGCTCACGTGATCCCAGCCGGCTCACCGCACTAAGTACGCCGCTGGGTCATGCACGCACAGCGTGGCAGGACCTCAAGCGGGCCAGTCAGAGGAAATGCAATGCGGGCCAGGATTAAAATGTCAGCGCGCTGGGTAAGTGAACATCGGGGGCTTGCACGCGCGGCAAGCTCCCGATCCTAATTTCAGGGCCATTTAGAATAAAGGCAGATGGACCACTTGGCTTTGACCAAGGCATCAGATTCCTATATGACAAAGGCACACCCAGCCCAATCAATTCTGCTAATTCCTCCTCACTAACATCTGGAGAGCTGTCACACAAACTAGTCAAGTAACAGCCAGACATCGTCATACTCACAGAATCGCACCTATCAGCTAACATCCCAGACTCTATCAGCATCTCTGGGTATGTCCTGTCCCAGCACCAGGACAGACCCACAAGAGGTGGCGGCACAGTGGTATACAGTTAGGGGGGTGGCCCTGGGAGTCATCAACATTGACTCCAGACCCCGTGAAGTCTCATGGCATCAGGTCAAACACGGGCAAGGAAATCACCTGCTGATTATCACCTGATGAATCAGTGCTCCTCCATGTTGAACACCACTTGGAAGAAGCACTGAGGGTAGCAAGGGCACAGAATATATTCTGGGTGGGGGACTTCAATGTCCATCACCAAGAGTGGTTCGGCAGCACACCACTGACCGAGCTGACCGAGTCCTAAAGAACTTAGTTCAGAGTGGGCTTATGGCAGGTGGTGCGAAAACCAACACGAAGGAAAAACCTACTTGACCTTCTCCTCACCAAGTGGCAAGTAACATTTGTGTCACTCAAGTGCCAGGCAATGACCATCTCCAACAAGAGAGAGTCTAACCACCTCCCCTTGACATTTAATGGCATTACCATTTTCGAATCCCTCACCATCAACATTCTGGGGTGTCACCATTGACTGAAACTCAATTGGACCAGCTAGATAAGTACTGTGGCTAGAAGAGCAGGTCAGAGGCTGCGTATTCTATGGCAAGTGACTCATCTCATGCTTCCCTAAAGCCTTTCCAACACCTACAAGGCACAAGTCAGGAGGGTGATGGAATAATCTACACTTGCCTGGATGAGTGCAGCTCCAACAACATTTAAGAAGCTCGACACCATCCAGGACAAAACAATCTGCTTGATTTGTAGCCCATCCACCACCTTAAACATTCACTCCGTCCACTATCGGTGCACCATGGCTGCAGTGTGTACCATCTACAAGATGCATTTCAGCAACTCGCCAAGGCTTCTTCGACAGCACCTCCCAAACCCGCGACTTCTACCACTTAGAAGGACAAGGGCAGTAGGTGAATGCGAACACCACCAACTCCAAGTTCTCCAAGTCACACACCATCCTGACTTGGACATATATTGTCCTTCCTTCATTGTTGCTGGGTAAAAATCCTGGAACTCCCTACCTAACAACACTGTGGGAGTACCTTCACCACACAGACTGCAGCGGTTCAAGTAGGCCACCTTCTCAAGGGCAGCTAGGGATTGGCAATAAATCATGGCCTTGCCAGCAACGCCCACATCCTATAAATGAATAAAGCCTTTTTTTTTAATTTGTGTAACCAGAATGCATATTGGAATTCATGAAAACATTCAATTCCCCAGAACTAACATTGTTCATTGTACAGAATGTGAAATTTGGCTTTTTCAGCAGTGAAAAAAGTCTGGAAACTTGAAAAACCCACTGTCTATGTTTAAAAATCATCAACAATGTAAGATTATGAAGTTGAATGTATGTTGTCCTCTATTTCACAAATGTGAATGCTCCATTATTTTGTGCTAAACAAAAATCTTATTATACAATATAAATGAAAACTCCAGTATGATATTAAGGGAAAGAAATATATCTACTATTTGCTGTTCATAGACAGACATATTTCAACACTTGCAACTCTATTAAAAACATAGAATCATAGAAATTTACAGCAAAATTCTCATAAATCTCCTCTGTACCCTCTCTAGTGCAATCACATCTTTCCTGTAACATGGTGACCAGAACTGTACGCAGTACTCTAGCTGTGACTAATAAAGGAAAGTATCCCTTATGCCTTCTTAACCACCTTATCCGCCTGTCCTGCTACCTTCGGGGAACAGTGGACATGCACTCCAAGGTCCCTCTGTTCCTATACAATTCTCAGAATCCTACCATTTATTGTGTATTCCCTTGCCTGTTAGCCCCCCCACAAATGCATTACATCACATTTCTCCAGACAGAATTCCATTTGCCACTTTTTTGCCCACCAGACCAGTCCATTTATATCTTCCTGCAATCTACAGCTTTCTTCCTCACTATCAACTAAACAGCCAATTTTTGTATCATTTGCAACATCTTAATCATGCTCCCCTACATTGAAGTCTAAGGCCGGAATTTTACCGGTGCTCAGAGTGCGGGTTTGGAGGCAGGTCCGCTGTCAAAATCACAAAGATTGACAGCGGGTCGGTATCCCGCTGTAAACCTGCCTCCTTGTCAGTTTCCCAAATTTTGGGTCTGTCACCCAGGAACAGACCCGACACCAAGCGGGTCAGCCAATTTAGATAGTTAAAAGCTTATTAAAAGGTAGTTAAGAACCATTTTCCCATGTACTTACCATTTTACCAGGTTTTCAACGAGGTTCCTTGAGAGCAGCTATCACGTCAGGTAAGTATGTCGGGTTCTCAATGACTGGATTACTGTGAATAGGTGAAAGCTGCAAAAGTGGTATAAAACCTACCATTTCACAGCTGTTCACTTCCCAATCTTAGAAGCTGGAGCATTAATGATTCGGAACCCACTTTTCAGCTTTATGCACTTTTGAAGTGTTTGGACTAATCTCTCTATCCATTGTCACCTCCTTGGAAAACCCTATCTCAACATTGACAGATTACTTCTGTCATCAGAACTTCACCTGCCATCTATTCCATCAGCATCGGTGCCCTTGAAAAAATCTCACCTTGGTCCTCAGAATCCCAACACGATCAGCCCCAACACCAGCATCACTGGGCACACCAGCAGCACCAACATCCACACCAACTTTCTCCGCAATCAACTGATGCTGTACTGGACACAGGGCATCATCACCCGTGCACATTGCTGCCCAAGACGCCAGCGATGGCCTCACCATGTCCAGATTTGCTTCGCTTAACACTGTACACCCTGGCTGCCACATGATGTACCAGGTTGGCACTACCCCACACCAGCACCATAAAGCATCCCTACAATGTCCAAGCCATTCCTTTCACACTCATCACCATTCAGGGGTGGCGGTGGGGGGAGTTATGTCTCACCATTCACTGGAACTCACTAAGACACTTTCAAAGGTGCACACACATCTGTCCAAGAAGGCAAAGTGGTGACAATAAGGATTTCAATGCTTGACAACACATTAACAGAAAGTTTACATGAACAGTGCCTACCCTGGTGTGTTGTTAATTGGTATTGTTGGACTAGGATGAGTGTGAGGGGTGGCTAGTGAGATGGGGAAGTGATAATATAGATAGAGAGGAATGGGTGGGGGTTCAAGATAAGTTGCTGTAAGGATATGCAGAAGTAGGGTAGGGAAGGCAGTGTGATGGGGATGTGATGAGTGGCACAGGAGGATGAGGTTGAGTGTGGCTTTGCAGTAACATTTCGTGATCTACTGTGATCATTGAAAGGTTTGCGCCACTGCAACCATGTCCTTCTGACAACATCCCTGCTTGTGTCGTCCTGTGCAATGTGCAACCAGGCTGCTTTGGTGTCCTGGGGAGGTCTCTACCGCCCAGTGGAAAGGAAGAGAGCCTCCCTGCGTGCTGTGACTCCCTCCATAAGCATATGGAGGGAGTCATGGGAGAGCCTGGGTGCAGCTGTGCACCTCTGTGCAGTGTTTGTCAGTGTTTGCAGCACCTCAATGCTGTAGAACACTGACAGCACAACTGTCAAAAAGAATGTGGACATGGCCCCTTTAAGGAAACCGACTGATGACACGTCATCAGACCCGCTTTCTTTTAATTGGCTGGGAATCTCGCAGGGCGGGCTTAACAAGCCCAATCAGGGCAAAATCACTTGGAGGAGGCGGGATGAAGATGGGTGCAGAGTTTGAGGCTGCTGTCTACTCCGGCTGCACTGGACTTGCCACGGCTGATGAAATCATGGCCTAAATCACTGATATATACTACAAAAAGCAAGGGACCTAGTACTGAGCCCTGTGGAACCCCACTGGAAACAGCCTTAAAGTTAAAAAAAATACCCGTCAACCATTACCCTTTTCTTCCTGCCACTGAGCCAATTTTGGATCCAATTGCCACTTTCCCTTGGATCCCATGGGCTTTTACTTTTCTGACCAGTCTGCCATGTGGGACCTTGTCAAAAGTCTTGCTGAAATCCATATAGACTACATCTGATGCGCTACGCTCATCAACTCTCCTTGTTACATCCTCAAAAAATTCAATCAAGTTAGTCAGACACGACCTTTCCTTAACAAATTCATATGACTGTCCTTGATTAATCTGTGCTTTTCTAAATGATGATTAATACTGTTGCTCAGAATCTTTTCCAATAATTTTCCTACCAGTGAGGTTAGGCTGATTGGCCTGTAATTACTCGGTCTATCCCTTCCTCCCTTTTTAAACAACGGTACAACGTTTGCAGTCCTCCAGTCCTCCAGCACCACACCTGCAGCCAGAGAGGATTGGAAAATGGTCAGAGCCTCTGCTGTTTCCTCCCTTGCTTCTCTTAACAGCCTGGGATACATTTCATCCGGGCCTGGCGACTTATCTACTTTCAAAGATGCTAAACTCCTTAATATTTCCTCTCTCACTATGTTTATCTCCTCTAATATTTCACACTCTTCCTCCTTAACTACAATGTCAGCATCGACCCTCTCTTTTGTGAAGACAGACACAAAGTATTCATTAAGAACCATACCCACGTCTTCCACCTCCACACACAGGTTACCTTTTTGGTCTCTAATAGGCCCTTCTCTTTCTTTAGTTATCCTATTGATCTTTATGTATTTATAAAATATATGATAACATTCATTATTGTTTTTAAAGATCAATTTGCTTACAAAAAATACATTTACACCGACAGACCATCGCAATGGCTTATTCCTTTGAGGATCAAAATTAATTTTAGCTAACATGAAAATATGATGCACTCCAAATATTATATGCTAAAAACTGTAATTTGCAAAGACATACTGCTGAATATTACAAAGTAGGTGGAAAATGTGTACAGTTTATGTATGCTGTGGAACTGATCTGTCTGAGTAAATGGTTCTTGTATTATTGTTTTGCAAATATGTTATCAATAGGTTATTCATTCATTCTAAATGGTTGAGGGAAAGTGAAGCTTGCAACTTACCTTTCAGTGTTCTTTTTCTATGCTGTGTCAAATACAAAAAACTCTACAATTTGTTTAAATTCTTATTTTTCACTTTGCTCAAAAACTGATAGCCTTATAAATACGCATTAATGCAATCATCTGCAAAACAAATGAAAAAATAGCAAACACAGAGAAAGGTTGTGCAATCTGATGTTTTCAATTTAGAAACTCTGCATTATTTACACTGCCATTACTCCACTCAATTTAAGTTAAGGCTTTAGTATTAATTTCAATATAATCAAAGTCAATGAATATTTAATCAGCATTGCTTCCAGAAATTCTGTTACTCTATTAGCATAATGTTGACTGTTGCAGCGCTGACGAAACATATTTTGGCTTAAATAACTAACTTCATTTGAAATTTGATCATACCTGATGGTATGAAATCAAAAATGCTGTTATAACAGAATGGTAATTGTTTGCATGCAAAAGCATGGACAACAGTGGATGATTTTTACATGATGCAACAGTTCATTCGAAAGGTGTCAATAATGCACTTAGCAGCTGGACCTCTTTCTGTAAGGAACTGAATTGCCAAAAAGCAAACAACTAAATCCGGTTATAATGAATAACCTGCCTGGAGATTTTTTTCTGAAAATCCAGCCATTTCTCTTTCCTCTGAGGTACAAACAGAAAACTATTTTATTGCTGAATTAGGAAGTGAAACTAGTTTCTATGAGAAAAATCGTAAACTACAATTAAACTCTGAAATAGCATGTTTCCTACTAATAAGTGCAAAGTAAAAAAAACAAAATTTAAGAATCTTTGTTTACTTAAAATATATATATGTGTGTGTGTGTGTGTGTGTGTGTGTGTGTGTAATGGAAGACTGTCAAGTATGCTTTTTAAGAGATTTTGTCACTCCTGTAACTTTACCAAGTTTGTATCATTATTTGTATAATAATATGATTGGCAACAAAATGACATTGGCACGGATTTAACAGGGCCTATGATGACATACGCACAGTGCCCCGCAAGTTCCGGGTTTCTGCATGCGATGCACATGCGCGAAAACCCGGAACTTGCGATCTGTCAAGTTTCTCCTTGACAGATCGTACCCATCCTCTGGAAATTCACTTTCGCTGGTGCAGGTTTGGGCTATTTGCCCAACTACTGCCCAGCGAATACCAACTAAACCCTTACGCCTGGTAAAACCAGACGTAAGGTCTTCTTTTACCAGCATAAGGATTTAAATAAATGTTATAATAAATTTCTTTAAATGATTTAAACATTCACTTACATTTAAAATTAGTTTAGGTCAATTTTGTCCCGGTTAAAAAGGTTTGCATTTATTTTTCAAAAAATTACATTTTTATATTAAATGTTTAATTAAATGGTATTTTAATTAATTTTGAACCTGCGATCCTTTATTTTTATTTCAGTGTTGTGAAATTGTCTTTTTTAGGTGATTTCTATTTTGCTTATGGGGATTCCGTATATAAATGGAATCCCCATAAGCATAATATTGAATCCCACTTTGTCATTGGTTGGCCTGGCACACGTGAGCCCATGGACGCTTGCGAACCCCATACGCCCCTGGGACGCATGGGCCTTCTACGCAAGCATACATCAGCAGGCCCAGGACTCAAACAGTCCGATGCTCCAGAGCCACCAGGTAAGTATGGAGTTTTCTTGCGGTTCGGAGGCGTACACGGGCGGCAAGCTTCTGACCGCAATTTCCAGGCCATTATCTACTGTAATGCAATCTTTTCCTGGTGGTCAACATGGCGCTATTTGTACAGTTTTTAAGAGCAGGATGATCTTAGTTGTTCTGGGAACTGAGTCCACTTGAAAACTCCCCAACGCACCAATGCCACTCCTCTAAACTACAAATGTCTTTAATACAATGCTAAAAGAGCATTGTTCTATAATGATTGCCACTCCAAACATTATTATGATATATGGGGGGGGGGGTGGGTGCGCGCGGTTAAGCGGCGAAGCTATTGTATAATTTAGTACTTACACTTTTATTGTGCAAACTGCATACTTCTTATTAAAATTAAACAAGAATCACTTTACATGCCCAGATCCAGTGTACTGAGTTGCATGTGGCAGAAGTCAACGTGATGTTATCACAGCATACACAGCATTTACACAGTATTCATTCAGAATTGTGATTCAGACATGGCATTGCATCCAAAGGGGGATGGGATAATCATTCATTATGAGCTGGGTGAACGGCCCTTATTTTTGGTGCAAATTAATTAATTTTAATCTTTATTTGTTCTCAATGAACTGGGTAAATGTGCAATATCATGCAACAGTTATTTATTTTTGGACTATCTTTTTCTTGATCATTAAGCTGTAATCATTAAGGTGAGGGATATCAGTACTGAAAATAGAACACACTGGGGTAAAAATTTGTACGTGTTACGTCTGTTTTTCAGGTGTAAAATGAGCACAAAGTGTTCTAATTAAACAGTGGAATGGCGTGCACCAATCTGCGTAGGTGTTGGACCCACTGCTAAAATCGTGGGACCCGGGCAGATGCCTAAAACAGATGTTAGGTCCCTTAAATATATAAACTAGGGGCCTAACATCTGATGAAAGACCCCAATCGAGAAATTAGTCATACTGAGTGGGTCAGGCATCAGGCAAACCTATCCTGTGGAGCCAGGAGGAGCAGGAGTGCTCCCCCGACTCCACAGGAGTCATGATCGCCGCCCCCCCATATCCTGCTCCAATTCCAGCGAGGCAGGCGACCCAACATCGATGTCTTTGCTCGGGCGAGCTGCCCGTTCTGATGAAAGTTCATCGACTTGAACGTTAACTCTGTATGTCTCTCCACAGATGCTACATTATCTGTTGAGCCTTTCCAGCATTTTCTGATTAAGAAAGAATGTTGCACAAGCAGACAAAAGTTAACACAGTAATTTTTTTCTCCAGAGGTTTAAGTCAGAAGACAGCTAAGCAGATTGCTGAAGAGCAAGACCTTGCAGTTCCATCTGTCTTTGGAAACACTGACAACCACTCAACCATCCCATCATTCAATTTCTCCCTTGCACTCAGCAATCCAGAGACACTTACTCAAGGGAGTACAGACAGTATAGATGATAAATTGACATGGTAAGTCACAGAGCATAAGCAAAACAGAGAATGCAAATGTGGAAGTGGAGCCTGATGTAATTAAGTGGAGGCATATGACATGTCAGGTCATGACTGTAGAGTGGGTGTCTGATGATCTTAGTGGTCTGTCAGGAAGAGAAGGGCGCTAGCTGTGCATCAAACATATATGGAGGTTCTGCGTGGTCTTTCCCAAGATGTGCGGCAAATGACTGGTATAGCCCGACTCCGCCCCTGCCTCAGCTCATCTGCTGCTGAAATCCTCATCCATGCCTTTGTTACCTCTAGATTTGACTATTGCAATGCTCTCCTGGCCAGCCTCCCATCTTCCACCCTCCATAGACTTGAGCTCATCCAAAACTTTGCTGCCCGTATCCTAACTCACACCAAGTCCTGTTCACCTATCACCCCTGTGCTTGCTGACCTACATTGGCACCCGGTTCGGCAATGCCTCAATTTTAAAATTCTCATCCTTGTTTTCAAATCCCTCCATGGCCTCGCCCCTCCCTATCTCTGTAACCTCCTCCAGCCCTATAACCCTCAGAGATCTCTGCGTTCTTCCAATTCTGGCCACTTGCACATTCCTGATTTTGATCGCACCACCATTGGCGCACGTGCTTTCAGCTGCTTAGGTCCTAAGCTCTGGAATTCCCTTCCTAAACCTCTCTGCCTCTCTACCTCTTGCTCCTCCTTTAAGAAGCTCCTTAAAGCCTACCTCTTTGACCATGCTACCCTAATATTTCCTTATGTGGCCTGGTGTCTGTAGTGTATGTACTTTGCAGAAGGAACTATATTCTGCAGCCCCTGTATACTGCAGTACCAGTAGTGACCACCCCTGTATATAAGCCTGTGTAGTAACATTTGCATAGTAGTTCCAGGTTGCCTCCATTCAGTAAAGACCTGTTATAACCAACTCCTGCAGTCCGTGTCTCAATTATACACGGACATAATACTGGCGACGAGCAGATACGAACTTACCTACAGTCTGCACCACCTCATGGGGATCCATCCCTGAAGCGAAGTTATCAGAGGTTGAGGCCAGAAGGAAGAAAGAAACAGAAGAAATGGGCGTCGACCGTGGGCATCCGCCTCTGAGTCAGCGGAGTTGAAGAATTGCAGGAAAGGCTGTCGAGAGCGGGGCTTGGTTATCCTGTCAATGGTGCTTCAGCTAATCGGGCTGGTGGCAGGTAGTACACTGATCCTTCCTGGGCTGTGGCAGTCTAGAGCTCGAGCGGGTGGCTTTGCAATGGGGCCGAGCAGCGTTATCGGGAAGAGGAGAGAGAGAGAGAGGGTGGAGCACACAGGGCGCGGCCGGTGCTACGAAGCCGGGCAGCGTACAGACCCGAGAAGAGGGAGGCAAGAGTCCCGCAGGGCTGTTCCGACGATGGGGAAATAATAAAAATTAAACGCGCAGAAAGCCGCGAGGAGCTGCAGTTTGCCACGGGAACCACGGAGAGCGGCGTTAGCAGCAGCACGGGGGGAAGTGCGCGAAGACCATAGGGCGTCGCCATCAAGGCATAAAATGCCAGCAACAGCGCTAGCAACAGCGGAGAAGACAGAAAGCGCGGGAGGCACCATCTTAATCCAGCGGGGAAGAAGGCAAAGCGCGGGAGGTGCCATTTTGTTAAATCGGGGAAGAAGGCAAAGCGCGGGAGGCGCCAGCTTAGATTTCCAAGATGCCGAAGACTGGCAATATCACTGCCTTCGATAATGCAATAGAAGACTGGACCACGTATGTGGAAAGAGTCGAGGTATATTGCGAGGCAAACGAAGTAGCCGATGAGAAAAAGGCATCGGTACTGCTAAACTTAATGGGCGCAAGAACATACAGCCTATTGTGGGACCTGATTACTCCAGCCAAACCGAAGGCGAAGAGTTTTAACAAAATTGTTGCTATCCTACAGGAACACCTAAATCCTACATCGCTGCTGATAGCAGAAAGATTTAAATTCCACAGGAGAAATCAGCATAAAGATGAGAGCAATGCTGATTACCTTACGGAACTACGCAAGCTATCAAAGCATTGCCAGTTCGGAGCAGGACTGGCAGATACCTTACGGGACAAATTTGTCTGTGGACTCCTGAGTGAAGGAACCCAGAAGAGGTTACTCTCAGAGAAAGAGCTGACGCTAGATAAGGCTTTCAGCGTGGCAGTATCGTACGAAGCAGCAGCAAGGGGAGCTGTGGAAATACAGCAAAAGCCACAGGAATACGGCACCCACGAAATGACACGGGAATTTGCAAAATGTTATCGCTGCGGCAGAACAAACCATGACCAGAAGGACTGCTGGTCCAAGGACAAAATATGCAGGCAATGCGGAAAGATGGGACACATTGCATGAGTTTGCAGGTCTGGGAAGAAGACCAACGACAACAAAAAGGCTACTAAGGAACCGTACAGGAAAGTACAAAAGATGACGGACAGTAGTTCTGAAGACCAGATGAGCGATAGTGAATCCGGGAACAAGAGACTAAGCTGTCTCAAACTTCACAATGTAATCGCAAAAGAGGATCACCGAACCATTTGGGTCACCCTCACGATAGCAGGGTCCCAAGTCAAAATGGAATTGGATACAGGATCAGCTCTAACCGTCATGAATTGACGAGACTACGAGCGGCTATTCTCACACATACCCTTGAAAGAGAC
The DNA here is from genome assembly GCF_052327205.1 of Somniosus microcephalus. Lineage (NCBI taxonomy): Eukaryota > Metazoa > Chordata > Chondrichthyes > Squaliformes > Somniosidae > Somniosus > Somniosus microcephalus. The sequence continues at coordinate 308,405,549 of NC_140989.1, forward strand.
ATCCATTGTCTTGAAGACGTATACGGGGCAAAAAGTATACCCCAGAGGAAAAATAAGGGTGCCTGTCGAATACAACGGCAAGGAAAGACAGAAATTGTATCTGTACATACTGCAAGATGGTGGACCACCGTTATTGGGATGTGAATGGATCAGAAAGATAAGTTTAGACTGGCACTCCATTCAGGCACTGACGGTGGCTGGTAAAAAGGATGACGACGTCACTCCTGGACGATTGTCAACAATCTTAGCTAACGCCAAAGAGGTATTTCAACAAGAACTGGGAACTCTTAAAGGCGTAACTGCCTCGATAAAAATAGAAGAGAATGCAATTCCCAAGTTTTTCAAAGCAAGACCGGTACCATATGCAATTCGCCCAGCCGTCGAGGCTGAGCTGGAGAATCTGGAGAATGCAGCCGTGTTATCTAAGGTAGACTGGAGCGAGTGGGCGACACCCATTGTTCCTGTCATGAAGAAAACGTTAAACAATAAGTCTGAGGAGCCAAAGAAGGTTCACATCTGTGGGGACTTCAAGGTGACGGTGAACCCAATCCTTCACACAGTACAATATCCTCTTCCAAGGATAGAAGATATCTTCGCCTCACTATCTGGAGGGAAGCTTTTTACAAAAATTGACCTAGCACAAGCATATTTGCAGATGGAGGTTGAAGAATCCTCTAGGAAGTATCTCACGATAAACACTCACAAAGGTCTTTACCAGTATAATCGACTGGTATTCGGAGTAGCATCAGCTCCGGCGATATGGCAAAGAGCGATGGAACAAGTCCTGCAAGGAATTCCGGGGACTCAGTGTTACTTGGACGACATCCTAGTAACAGGTGAAGATGACAGTGAACACCTTGCCAACCTAGAGCAGGTGCTCACTAGACCACGTGAACATGGGCTACGGGCCAATCGCCCCAAGTGCGAGTTTTTTAAGAAACAGATATTGTATTGTGGCCACGTGATTGATGAAGAGGGGTTACATAAGTCCCCTGACAAAATTGAAGCGGTAGTTAAGGCTCCAGCGCCTGAAAATGTGTCGCAACTGAGGTCATACCTCGGATTGGTGAATTACTACCATAAGTTTTTGCCGAATTTGTCCACAATTCTGCACCCACTGAACGCCCTACTACAAACGGGAGTAGCATGGAAATGGAGCGATGAATGTAAGCGGGCCTTTCAGAAGAGTAAGGACCTAATCACTTCAAGAGAAGTATTGGCTGACTACAACCCATCACTACCGATAAGGCTGGCGTGTGATGCGTCTCCCTACGGCATTGGGGCGGTACTGTCACACAAATTCCTTGATGGTTCAGAGAGGCCGATAGCTTTTGCGTCACGCTCGTTAACTTCAGCCAAGCGTAACTATGCCCAGATTGACAGAGAGGCCCTCAGCCTGGTGTGGGGGGTGAAGAAGTTCAATCACTACCTGCACGGTCAGAAATTTACTCTACTTACTGATCATCAACCTCTTGTCTCCATTTTCAACCCTCAGAAGGGCGTATCGATAATGACAGCACAACGGCTACAGAGGTGGTCCCTTTTCCTAGGGGCACACCAATATGACATCGAGTACAAAGGAACTAAACAGCATGGGAATGCTGATGGATTGTCACACCTACCGTTGCCGATGGTGGAAGAAGACGACCTTGCAGTGGATCCAGTGGAGATATTCCACTCGACCATAGTCGAATGTCTCCCTGTGATGAATGCAAACATAGAAAAGGAAACACGAAATGACCCGACACTCTCCTGGGTCTATGATTTAATGGTGAAGGGATGGCCAGCACATGGCAAACCACTGCTGCCAGCATTCTCGCCGAGAAGAGAACAGCTGTCAGTGTGCAGAGGAACCTTGATGTGTGGATCCAGAGTAGTAATTCCACCCAAATTGAAGGATAGAGTGCTCAATGAGCTTCATGAGGGTCATCTGGGAGGGGTAAAAATGAAGAACTTAGCCAGAGCTTTTGTGTGGTGGCCGGGAATCGATAGAGAAATCGAAGAGATGACCAAGAGCTGTACAGGATGCCAGAAGGTCCAAAACGCCCCACCACAAGCCCCTCTACATCCATGGGAGTGGCCCTCATCTCCATGGCAAAGGGTGCACATTGATTTTGCTGGTCCATTTATGGACTCAATGTTTTTAATTGCGGTGGATGCACATTCAAAGTGGCCAGAGGTAATAAAAATGTCCTCAACCACCACAGAAAAAACTATCACAGTCTTACGAACCATATTCGCCAGGAATGGGCTGCCTGAACAGATTTGCTCCGACAATGGACCACAGTTTGTGTCTGAAGAGTTCCGGAGGTTCTTAAAGAACAATGGTGTTAAGCATTACACATCCGCTCCATATCATCCGGCCACTAATGGATTGGCCGAGAGGTTCGTTCAAACATTCAAGAAGGCTATCAAGGCAATGTGTAATGAAGATATACCCCTACAGCAGAAGGTGGATAACTTCTTGTTTGCCTATCGGAATGCGACACATGCGGTTACCAGCAAACTCCAGCCATGATGTTCTTCAATCGAAGACTACGATGCCACTTGGATTTGTTTAAGCCAAACATCAGAAGAGATGTGGAGAACAGGCAGTTTCAGAATATGAATGAAAGGCCGACCAGGAGTTTTAAGATAGGTCAACCAGTTTTGGGCGGGACTACCGCACAGAGAAATGGCAGCCAGGAATGATCTGTACACGGCAAGGACCTCTAATGTATACCGTGGACGTTGGAGGGAGCATTGTAAGACGCCATGCTGACCAGCTTCTAGAGTCACTGGGAAACGTCAACTCCACACCACGATCTGATACACCTGGCAATGAAACCGAAGTACCAATTGCATCTACCTCAGAATCGGTGATATTGGAAGCAGGCGAACCAAACAACAACGTTGATCCTGACTCAACGTTGCCAGAAGAACCTGATACCCCAAAGAGGCGTTATCCAGACAGAATCAGGAAGCCTCCTTAAAGACTGAACTTATAATTGCTTAACTTCAACTAATGTAGCTAGCAACTGTAATTGTAAATATGTTATTTCATTGTTAATTGAATGTTATGTACTGTTTAGCTAAAAGGGGAGGAATTGTAGTGTATGTACTTTGCAGAAGGAACTATATTCTGCAGCCCCTGTATACTACAGTACCAGTAGTGACCACCCCTGTATATAAGCCTGTGTAGTAACATTTGCATAGTAGTTCCAGGTTGCCTCCATTCAGTAAAGACCTGTTATAACCAACTCCTGCAGTCCGTGTCTCAATTATACACGGACATAATAGTGTCAAATTTAGTTTGATAATGCTCCTGTTAAGCACCTTGGGACTTTTACTACGTTAAAGGCACGATATAAATACAAGTTGTTGTTGTTGTATAGTTGTGGAGTCCATTGCATTGCTGTTCACCAGCATCCAACAGGATTTCAACTCATTGCATTGGAGGAAGTGGCAGTTGGAGGAGCATCAGAAAACCTTCCCCCGCTTCATGAGAAATCCAGCCAAGTAAGTCAACTCAATAAGGAGTCCTGGATATGTCAAAGTCAACCAAGATCCATTCTCCCCCTGATCACTGGTAATCAGAATCCTGTTATCAGTATCAGTGGAGTAGCTAGTGTGTATGCCTCAAAGGCTACGTCCCCTCACAGCAACAGCACAGAGAAGGTGTCTATCAGCTCCCAACAGATGCCTTCATCTTTGCAGGGCCAGGCTGTCAAGGAGCCCATGACCAAGAGTCAGCCTGTCCTGTGTCCAATGCAGAACTAGGGATCCCTGAGAGAAGGGCCACCTCCACCTCAAGAGTCTCAAACTATTTTGCAGCCACCATTGTCAACTCAGGCCCAAACTCTTCAACTGCTACATAAAAGATATGTTAGAGTAAGGCAGAGAAAAGCTTGCGTGGTCACAAGGGGTGTGAACGATGACAAAACCAAGTAATGTTTTTCTAATTAGTTACAATAAATCACTGGAATATTTGATGTAAGGACTGCTTGGTGCTTGTTTCTCCTGCAGGACAATGGGGAACAGATGATGTGCTAATGTTGAGGCTCAGGGTTAGGATATGATGAATTGCTGTGAGGAGCAAGGATTTTACTTCCACCATAGAGAGATTGGCCGAGACTGCCAAATAATGCTACTCTATTATTCTGTGAAGGTGTGCCAAATTAAGCTGTCTCTCAGTTGTCTAGCTTTGCATTGCTCATAGCCATGTCTTTAGCATCAGCAGTGTTGTCATTAGGCTCTCTGGCATCCTCTGGGACATCTACCCTCAGTCCTTTCCTGATTGCATAGTTATGAAGCACACAACATGCTTCCACAATTCACAAGATGCTGCTGGGCACATACTGCACATTACCCTGGACCCATCCAGACACCAGAATTTTCTTTTGCGTATCCAATTGACTTGGTTAATTCTTATCCTTGTCTTTATATTTGCTTCATTGTAGTGCTCCTCCTGAACATCTGTCTGGAAGCACTGCCAAATTGCATTAATGGAGATGCCTTGGCAAAGAGGGCATTGGTTACTTTCTTTACAAAGGAGTGCACAGTAAAAGTGCTGCTCTGTTGGAGGTGTCGTCTTTCAGATGAGACGTTAAACCGAAGCCCCGTCTGCTCTCTCAGGTGGATGTAAAAGATCCCATGGCACTATTTTGAAGAATACCAGGGGTGTTATCCCCAGTGTCCTGGCCAATATTTATCCCTCAACCAACATAACAAAAACAAACAGATTATCTGGTCATTATTGCATTTCTATTTGTGGGAGCTTGCTGTGTGCAAATTGGCTGCCCACATTACAACAGTGACTCCACTTCAAAAGTACTTATTGGCTGTAAAGCGCTTTGAGATGTCCGGTGGTCGTGAAAGGTGCTATATAAATGCAAGTCTTTCTTTCTTTCTAAATTGGCTGATCTGGCAAAAGTCTCCTATCAGTCCCGAGAATGAGCCTATGGCATAAAAGTTGGGAACTGTGGTCATTGTCTCTGCCACAGTTAGAGATGTTGCTGAATGGGTAGTGCCAGGTTGGCCTAAGACTCCTTCGGTGCTGACTAATTAATTTGCCATCCTTAAAGCTTCCAGCTGTGACTCTCCAGCATATATATCTTGTAAAGTGGGATTTCCATTGGAAAGCCCATTCTGCAGCCCCTGAAATACTAGCTCAGTAATTCTCTTTAAACGCAATGCTTTCAAAGAGTATTGCTGAATGCAGGGGAAAGCGTCCTGAGTATAATACTGAAAAATCCAATACCTGCTGTGAGTCCCGTGGTATGGCAAGAAGTCTCCATAAATAATCTCAGTTCAGCAGTGTCCCCACTTCTCAGGGCCTACTGCCATTTTCCATATAGCGACCTTGGGGAGTGGTGGTAACAGGGACAAAGAGAAGGGAAATGCATCAGGAATCCAGCCCCCATCACAGGCAAAGAAGGAGCATCCAGTGGTCATGCTAAGGTGGAGAGAGAGGGTTGGAGTGGTAAGACAGTAGTAGGCTTCGCTGCCCCAATTTTCTGACATTTTCCACTGAGATCCAGCCTGATTTTGGACAGAATAGCAGAGGAGAATTTCCCCAAAATGTTCATAAAACTGTATTCTAATTTTTTTTGAATCACTCTTTTACAGTTATTGTCCTAATAGTGAATAGAATTACTCAGACATTGCATGTAGAATCCAATATATTTTTGTATAGTATTTTGGCTTAGTTATAAGTACTATCTTAGGTGTAGTGATGGTAACCACACTGATATATGTACATTAGTTTGTAATCACAAGTACATACTTTACATATAATGGCCTGGATTTTGTGGTCGGCAGTGTAATTAAGGATTATGCCACTGGCATCCGAACCAAATGCGCACTTACCTGTTGCGAGGCCCCAGACGAAAAGTTCTTCTCAGACGCTGCGGAGTAGAGGACAGCATAGTAGCCCACAGGTCCCAGGGTGCAACATATGCGGAAGCATACCTGGGATCACGTGGGCTGGTGCTCCAATCAGCAAACAGAGGAGGTCTCTCATTATTTATAACATTGATGTTTATGCATATTAAATCTTGGAATGCTCAAGTAATGAGGTTTTTTTTCCTTTCCTCCACTTTCTGAACAGATTTTTTTTAAGCTTATGCTCCACATAGATGCAAAATAAAATAAATAAAACCCTCAATGTAGCAAACACTTGCTCAGAACTTTTCATGGACAATAAATACTTTGCATGGACAAAGTCCTAAAATGCTTTCATTTCCAGCCTCTTATAGCTTTTAAAATTACTTGGTTTTGTCAGGAGGTATCCCCGTATGCTATGCATCAGCTGTAAAATTTTCAGGCGTAATTGCTGGGCAGTTGGTGGGCAATTAGCCCAACTATACACCAGCAATTAGGATTTCCCCATCGGTGCGGATCATCTGTCAAGTTGAAATTTCACAGATTGCAAGTTCAGGATTTAGCGCATGCGCAAGCGCATGTGGAAATCCCAAACTTGCTGTCCATTTCAAAGGCAGTTTGAGAGTGCGCCATCATACCCACCGCAATTTCTGGCCCACTATTTTACTGGTTTATTTTTCACCCTTGCATCTTTGGTGCTGTCTTTCCCCTTCAGTGTCAGTGTTGCAAAACAATTTTCTAGGTTGAATGAGCATTTTGGATGTTCACTCTCTTGAGTGCAATTCATACAGTTTCTGAAATGGCAATTTGCGCACAGCAAGCTCCCACAAACAACAATGAAATAAATGACAAGATCATCCCTTTTGGTGATGGTTAAGGTATAATGTTGGCCAGGACACCAGGAGAACTCCACTACTCTTCTTCAAATAATGCCATGCGATCTTTTACATCCACCTTAGCGCCTCATCTGAAAGACGCTACCTCCAACAGTGCAGCACTCCCTCAGTACTGCACTGAAGTGTCAGCCCAGATTATGTGCTCAAGTCTCTGGAATGGGGCGTGAAACCACAACCTTCTAACTCAAAGGCGAGAGTGTTACCATTGAGCTAAGTGGTGTTCTCCAGGGATCTGCACTTTGGCCTCAGCAAATGACATTAAGTTAGGAGGCATAGTAAATTCAGTGTTCTTGCTCAGGCCAACATCCCCAGCATCGAAGCTCTGACCACGCTCAATCAGCTCCGATGGATGGGTCACATTGTCCACACGCCCGATACGAGACTCCCAGAACAAGCGCTCTACTCGGAGCTCCGGCACGGCAAGAGAGCCCCAGGTGAGCAGAGGAAACGCTTCAAGGACACCCTCAAAGCCTCCTTGAAAAAGTGTAACATCCCCACCGACACCTGGGAATCCCTGGCCCAAGACTGTACAAAGTGGAGGAGAAGCATCCGGGAAGGCGCCGAACACCTCGAGTCTCTTCGCCGGGAGCAAGCGGAAGCCAAGCGCAGGCAGCGCAAGGAGCGCACGTCAACCCAAGCACCCCACCCACCCACCCCTTCAACCATCGTCTGCCCCACCTGTGACAGAGGCTGTAGGTCCCGCATTGGACTAATCAGTCACCTGCGAGCTCATTTTTAATGTGGAAGCAAGTCATCCTCGGTTCCGAGGGACTGCCTAAGAAGAAGATAGTAAATTATGTAGATGGGAACAGGAATTTAGAACGGGACATAGACAGATTAAGTGAGTGGGCAAAATTGTAGCAGATAGAGTTCAATGTGAGTAAATGTGAGGTCGTCCACTCTGGATCCAAGAAAGTCAGGAACTGTGGAGGAGCAAAAATATTTGGGCATCTATGTACACAATCACTAAAAGCTAGTGGGCAGGTACAAAAAGTAATCAAAAAGGCTAATGGAATGTTGGCCTTTATCTCAACAGGCTGGAACACAATGCGGTGGAAGTTATGCTTCAGTTGTACAGAGTTTTGGTCAGACCCCATCTGGCACACTGTGTTCAGTATTGGGCACCACACCTCAGGAAAGATATTAGCCTTGGAGGGGGTACAGTGCAAATTCACCAAAATGATACTAGGGCTTAAAGAGTTTAATTATGAGGACAGGTTGCATAAACTTTGCTTGTATTCCCTTGAGTTTAGAAATTGAGGGGTGATCTAATTAGGATGTTTAAAATAACAATAGGATTCAATAGGGTAGATACAGAAAAACAATTTCCTCTGGCAGGGGAATCCAGAGCAAAGGGCACAATTTTAAAATTAGAGCTAGGCTATTCAGGAATGAAATGAAAAAGCACTATTTCACACAAAGGGAAGTAGAAATCTAGAACTCTGTCCCTTGAAAAGCTCTGGATGCTGAGTCAATTGAAATTTTCAAGACTAAGATTAATAGATTTTTCTTAGGTAAGGGTATCAAGGGTATTTGGAACAAAGGCAGGTACATGGAGTTGAGGTACAAATCAGCCATGATCTGACTGAATGGTGGAATGGCCTTTTCCTGTTCTTGTGTTTTTAACCATCACAATTGGTGCTTTTAGTCCATCCGGTTAAAACATTTGCCATTGTGATAAACCTATGTTAGAATTGTTGAAATGGCAATAATAGTACCAAAAACGGTCTTGATGCCTACATTGCCATTTTCTACATTTTGGTAAATCAGCATAAAAATTACTGACAGTCATAATATTGTCACATAATTTCTGTGTTTGTCTCACCTTATGTGGAATTCAGAATATATACTTACTACATATAACTTCTGAAGCTGTGAACATTAAATTATATTCTACATACAATGTCATTTGTTTTATTATTAAGGTATAAGAAACTAATGATGTGTATTTCTGATGCCAGTGTAGTTTCTCAAAGTGATATATAGCTTGCAAAAATGCTAATGAAATAAAAGGCCAGCTGGTATCAAGTTCAGCAATTTAGAACAAGCTTAGTCACTGCCAAAATTCTAATTTAATACTTTAGTGCATTCTCGTAAGTGATATACAAATGTTCCAGTAACTAAAATACAACACTTCCAGCAAAGCAAATCTCTGAACTGTCTAATCAATACAAAACCAATTTGTTCATTTTTCATTTGCATGTGGCTAAACATTAACCACCCAAGGTACACCATCACAGCTCCTTTAATTTATATAAACTCAAGGTCATCAGGTAACAACTTGGCTTCAAAAGGAAGACAGATTTTAATAGTTATTTGTAAAACAAGAATTTTAATTAAATGTACCAATTCTTAAGTAAACTATTTACAATTAGAACATACATTGACCTTATTCTAAATCAATGGAGTATTCAATAACAAAAATAGTCCAATACTAATTGTGCACCAAACATTAATTACAACATTAAAAAAGTGAAAATATGTAAGAATTACTTCCTAATAATTTCATTTACAGCATATTACTGTATAAATATTTGGGAATCTGGTAAGCACAGTCTGTTAATAAAAGAAGCCTTTGTTGCACGGCTATTCCTTTGTCATGCTGTTTAAATCCCTACTTCTTAGCTGATCTTGGGTTACAACTGTCCTCACCACAAACAAATATCTTTTAGCAACAAAAGTTTCAATTTGATCTTGGGTAGGATCCCTGTTCTGAATGTGGAAATAAAACACTTCTTTGTAGTGGCGACTGGTGACCTTGTGGACAGGTGGACCATAAACTGTGCATGCCAAACCAAGCCAGCTAGTTACCATGGCAACAGACCATTTGCACATGCACCTATACACTGTGCAACAGTCCAGGACACTAGCCTGTAATCTGGCTACCATTTACAGGTAGATGGAATGACTGGATTGACAGTATGGGTTAAAAATTCAACTGATGCCCACCCATTTTGCTGAAAAATGGGCAGCTATCAGTTGAAAATCGGCGGGGAGTGGGGGGAACCTTGGCTGCCCCATTGATGCCCAAGGCCTGCCAGATGCCATATTCAGGCAGGCCTGTAAATGGGCAAGCAGCCTGCCTGCCTCAAACAGGCATTTAAGGGTGCTTAAATATGTAAATCAAGGCCCTATGCCTGTTGTAGAACACCAATAGCAAAATTCAGGTACAAACGGGTAGAACATGCGCCACCCTGAAAGGGAACATTCGAGGCCACTCAAAATAAGGCCCAGGAAATTTTTAGTTTTCATCTTTCTGGGTCCAGGAGAAGCAGGAGTTCTCCTTCTGGCCTGCTGCAGGCCCGTTTGAAGGACTGCACCCCAACGCTACCCCCCACACCCCACGCCCAGACCCGACCTACCGGCCAGTTCAGCATAGGGTCTATAAAATTCCCCGCCCTCCCCAACTGGACAGCTGTAGTGTGGCACCCACTTGGTGCCTCTGCTTGCTGATGATATTTATGTAGTGTATGTACCCGTTTACCTTTAAGGGAACTATAGAATGTAACCGTTCGCCTTTAAGAGCACTACTTTAGGTGTGGCACTATTTGTTGGCTCATGTATACTGTAATACCGATAGTGACCACACCAGTATATAAGGGTTGTGATACGTTAACTAGGGCAGATTCGCCCGAACCTCTGAATAGTAAAGACCTGTTTTATTTGTTAATCTTGGAGTCTGTGTATTATTTACAATACAAACCACAGACTTTACAATGGCGACGAGGCCGATCGTACCCTGCGGCAACAGTAGTTCCTAAGCAACTAAGGAGCGTCGAAGTGAGGCACCCGCCCTCGGCGTTCTGCTGGGTGAAAACTCGAGGCTGCAGCGATAGCAAAGAGGAAGATTTTGGCATTGAAAACTTCCATCTGCAACAGGCACTGACGGTCCCTTCTGCCACAGTGAGGAGCGAGCCGATCGACAAGAGAGGCAAGGCTGCCACGGACTGTGAGTAAGGGAACAGTAAAAGAAAATAAGGAAGGAGTAAAACCAGAGGATAAGGGCGGTACACTCGACCACGGTCGAGGGGGAAAGGAGCCAGACAAAGTCGGGTCCAGAGGCGCTGAGACCGGGAGCAGGCCGGGTGAGACAGAGCCGAGAAATCGGGAATTGGCCGAGAGCCAGTTCAGAGGCTGTAACTGTCCGCCGTCATCGGGGGTACCCGGAGCCGGTTGCCTGCCGCGGGAAGGAGAGCGCTGAAGCCGACGCGCGGGCTGGGGATCTGAAAACCAGCGGAGAGCGCTGAAGCCGACGCGCGGGCTGGGGGTCTGAAAGCCAGCGGAGAGCACTGAAGCCGACGCACAGGCTGGGGACCGGTAGCCAGCGGCCGTCGCCCGTGGGGGAAAGTGTACCCCTCCCGCCAGGGGAAGAAGCGGGAAACCGCCATTGCCGTGGGCGGGGAGAACAGAAAAGCGCGGGGAAAACCGCCATTAAAGTGGGCGGGGAGAGCCGAGAAGCGCGGGAAAGCCGCCATTTTTCGCGGGAAAACCGCCGGGGCAGAAGACAGAAGCGGGAAACCGCCATCTTAGAAAAATAATAAGAATTTACAGAAATACTGGTGTTGTTCTCAAGAAGAGAGGAAAAATAATAATAAGTAAAGAAATACTGGTGTTGTTCTCGAGAAGAGAAGATGCCTAAGCGAGGAAATATTAATGATTTTGATGTTGAGATAGAGGACTGGGCCACGTATGTGGAACGCATAGAAATATATTGCAAAGCCAACGAAATTGAGGATGACGACAAGGCAATAACTTTGTTAAATTCGATGGGAGCAAAAACATACGGGCTCTTGAAACATCTAATAGCACCAGTTAAACCAGTGGACCAGACCTTCGAAGAGATCGTAGCAGTGCTGAAGGATCACTTGAACCCCACACCGTTGATGCTGGCTGAACGATTTAAATTTTACGCAAGAACCCAGAGGAAAGATGAAAGCAATGCGGAATACTTAGTCGAACTGCGTAAGCTAGCGAAATACTGCCAGTTTGGAGGGAATTTGACAGAGGCGCTGCGGGACAAGTTCGTATGCGGCTTGGCCAAAGAAGGAACGCAGAAGCGACTTCTGGAAGAAAACGACCTCACACTGGACAGGGCTGTCCTCATAGCTTCATCGCACGAAGCTGCAGCGAAAGGAACGGCGGAAATGCAGCTAAAGGCGGCGGCACTCGGGGTGGACCAAATTACTGCAAGCACTTCCAAATGCTACCGTTGTGGAAAGACAACGCACGACCAGAATCAGTGCTGGTTTAAGAACCAAGAGTGCAGGAAATGTGGCAAACTGGGTCACATCGCGAAGGTATGCAGGTCCGGAAAGAAGACCAACAAGCAAAGGAAGCCACCACCACAAGAAAAGTACAACAAGGTGCATCAGGTGGCTGAAAAGAGTTCAGACGAACAAAATTCAGACTCAGACCCAAACAGCCAGGAGCTGGATAGTCTGAGAATCCACAATGTGGGTAAAGTAACTGATCTACAGACGATCTGGGTCACACTAAAAATAGCTGGAGTCCAAGTACGAATGGAGCTGGACACGGGATCAGCTGTATCAGTCATCAACCAAAAGGACTACCACCGGCTATTCTCTCACATACCCTTAAGAAATACTAAATTCGTATTACAGACATACACAGGGCATAATGTATACCCCATGGGAAAAATACGAGTCAAAGTGAGAGATAGGGGCAAAGAACACCCACGAATGAATCTGTACGTATTACCTGAGGGAGGACCACCACTCCTAGGGCGGGAGTGGATGCAGAAAATAAACATAGAATGGCACTACCTAAAAGCCATAGGGAAGGAGGACTCGGTGCAAGCCATCAGCTCAGATTCTGAAATGGATGACGTGACGACCAATGTAAACATGGAAGACAAGGCAAAAAGGGAATTGCTGATGAGGGGAAAGGAAACGAAGACAGGCAGGCAGGCCCATGTTACCAAGCAAAATCAAGCTGTAGAGCAGAACCCCAGGTTGACAGAGAATTCTGAGCCTGCTCAAGCTAAGGATTCATCCACGACGGAAGAACACCGAGCTCGGTCCCAAACTTACGTCAAAGTACAACGACAATTAGAACAGTTGAGTGCCCGTCTCGTACAAGAGATGGAAAAGATGAAAAAGTCCTGGGACACCGAATGGGAGACCCTGGAAAGACAACAGAGACAGCTAGCTCAAGCAGAGAGCGACCATAGAGCCATCGTGGCCAAGTACCAATCACATCTCCCTGAGGCTGTTCAGGAACTAGAATATGCACAGAACGATCCAAAGGAAGAGGAATCTTCAGGAAGTCAGGATGGTATTCCAGTTCATCTCTACGACTTGTTGCAAGCAGAGTGTAACGAGTTGAAAGAACAGTATGAACAGGCTCAGACTACAATCCTGGAAGGGGTTAACTTGGCAACCTCCGAAAAGCTAGTTTTACTGGAAGCATATGAACAACAAAAGTCTGAACAGGAGCAAGAATTACAAAGACTGCAGGAGATGTTTGATGAGCTCCAGGCCAAGGCTGACTCATCGTTAGGGATTCAATCCATAGAGGAAAAATTAGTGGTGGAAGACATAACAGAACAGGGAATACAGGATGTCCAAGAACTCGTTAAATTATTAAAGGAAACACAAAATAAATATGAAGCGGCAATGGCCGAGGTCCAACGACTTGAAGAACAGATTCAACTGGGAATCTTTTCAGTGGAAGAAAAGGGAACTGTAAGAAACACAGAGATCGTAAGAATGGGCCCTGAACATGAGCTTAAATCGTCAAAGGAGAGGGGTTTGGAGCAGAAAAAGCTGGAGGAAGCTGAACACATGAAGAAGTCTCTTCAGGAGAGATGTCTGGATGTGGAAACAGCTGCTGCGATGGAAGGATTAAATCACCTGATAACTCAATCCTCGATGGAAGGGGAGGTATTGAGGTCAGTAGTGAAGGAATGGCAGACAACCCTGGAGGAGTGGAATGAATATGAACGCATGAGGAAGTCTTTTAAAGAAAGAGAGATAGAGAAGGAACAGCAGTCGGCTAGCGTCCAGTTGGGTAAGGAAGAAGTAGAAGGGCCTCTCGATGGACTAACTCAGGGTGACCCCGAATGTGACCATGACCTGTTGAGTGACACTGAATATTACGAGGAGGTGGTCTGCCCAAAGTGTGATGAAAACTCCCAAAGTGCTGAAATGCGGATGAAGCACTTAAGGTCTAAGGAACATAGAGAGTTGGTGGCGCTACAGCTGGCCGCCGAGAAAGGAGCTTCGAGAGTTTCAAAAAGGCAGAAAAGAAAAAGAAGAAGCCGGAGATAATAACTGTTTAAAATATTATTACTTCTACTACCTCAGTCCGAACACTACGAAAGGTGCTAAATTTGTAAAAAAATCCGGGGACATTATCAAGACAGCCAGTGGGTTGTATAAGTCCGCACTGCTGGTTCAACAGGACGAAAGTACAAGCTGTTAAAAAGGCTATGGAGGAGTCACGTTTACCAGGTGAACCGGCTACACCAAAAAGATGCTGTCTGGGACGAATTAATACCAGAGACTGAATTTATGAACTGTTCCCACAGAGACTGAACCTGTAAACTGTTTCCACTGAGAGTATGTTTGTAAACTGTTATATGACGTTGACTCCATCGAGAGTATATTTGTAAATTGTTATATGACGTTGACTCCATCGAGAGTATATCTGCAAACTGTTTATATAAAGTTGAAGATTGTATGTTTAACGGGATTCTGTAAGTAAAAAGCTAAAAAGGGAGGATTGTAGTGTATGTACCCGTTTACCTTTAAGGGAACTATAGAATGTAACCGTTCGCCTTTAAGAGCACTACTTTAGGTGTGGCACTATTTGTCGGCTCATGTATACTGTAATACCGATAGTGACCACACCAGTATATAAGGGTTGTGATACGTTAACTAGGGCAGATTCGCCCGAACCTCTGAATAGTAAAGACCTGTTTTATTTGTTAATCTTGGAGTCTGTGTATTATTTACAATACAAATCACAGACTTTACAATTTAAATGATCCTCAAAGCCAAATTTAGCTCGAGACTCATGCCTGCATGGACAGGCTCACAGAGTGGTTGCTCTGCTGACTTTGTTCCCATTTTGGATGCAAATCGAATTTCTCGCCCTATATTTACTGAACCAAACATACGTACTTTATGATGTGAAACATTAATTCTAGCTCCTAATTCACTTTTTTATGATGTAAAATAGGTTAGCAAAAATAAAAAGGAAATAGAGAAAACTAAGCAGACAACAGCAAGGAGGAGAGGATATCATTTGCAGAGAAAAAGAGACAAAATAAACATGAATTAATTCTACAGCAAAGCCTTGCCCCATTTGGTTTTCTAATTGGCAAAAAGTGATTGCTTGAGGTGCCATGGTTTAGTTAGTTTAGGGTTAAATGTGTTCATTGTGGCTGCAAAATTGGGAGGTTCAGTGAAGGCCGTTAAGGCTGGTTTTGCTGACAAGATGGCGGCGCCTCATTTCCGCCAACTTCCGGTGTGGAATGCAATGGCCGCCATTTTGGGGAGGTCAATAGCATGTCGTTCCCTGCGCACGCTGCCCACATGTAAATTATGCAAATTGTGATGTCAATCAGCATGCAACGCCTGAATTAACGCACGACTGTGATTTTGGACGTCGCCGCTCTGGATACTGCCCTCTCCAAACCATGCACGGAAACATATAGGGGGAGAAATTCAGCATCGCCCTGTTTGGGGCGTAAGTATCGGCCGGATGTGAAATTTTGCGCCCAGCGCAAATTATCGCCACCTACTGGTAAATTGGCCTGCTTCGCCCCAGGAGGTGCTTGGAGCGCTAAAACAGGCGCTGCACAACTGTCTTAAAGTGCTAAGCCGGAGAAGCGAGGCACTACCACCGAGGGCGGGCGCAGCGCAGGTGCGGCCAGTTAGCGATTGCACGCAGACACGCTGGCACCGGTCAGCTCTTAAAGGGGAGGTTCGATCTTGGATTGCAGCCACACCCTGCGCATCGGAGCCCTGATTCTTGGCCTGGACAGACCTACTGCCACATTCTTAAGCCTAGGACCATGGAGAGGGCCAGGAAGCGAGCGCAGCGGTTCAGCGAGGGGGCCTTGGAGGTTCTGGTTGGCACGGTGGAGCGCAGGCGATCTATCCTGTTCCCGGACAGTGGCAGGAGGCTGCTGCCCAATGACTATCGCAAAGTTTGGAGGGAAGTGGCTCACAGAGTGACCTCCAGCAGCATGGTGCCTAGGACCCCTGTGCAATGCAGGAAGAAGTTCAACGACCTCACTCGGGTCGTCAGGGTGAGTGCCCTTTTCAGAATCCTCTTCAGCCCTGCATGTCGACCTCACTTTATTGCCAAAGGGTCCTGAAAACCCCAATGCCCAGCCCTCATCCAACACCTATGGCCCTTTCAGGAAACTCACATGCACATTCAACACTTTACACACTGTAAGGGCTTATCGACCATGGGAGGCAGTGCAGCCAAGATCAGGGCTTCACACTGTAAGGGCTATTCCACCATGGGAGGCAGTGCAGCCAAGATCAGGGCTTCACACTGTAAGGGCTATTCCACCATGGGAAGCAGTGCAGCCAAGATCAGGGCTTCACACTGTAAGGGCTATTCCACCATGGGAGGCAGTGCAGCCAAGATTAGGGCTTCACACTGTACTCAGAGCCCGTCCTTTCTCTTGCAAGGCAAGCTGGCGCATAACAGGAGGCAGCAGCAATGGACCGGGGGAGGCCGGCCTCACCTTCAAGCCCTCACCGATCTGGAGCAGCGAGTCCAGCGGATTATGGCAGGCCAGATGATTGGCCCTGTCGCCACTGGAGATGCCGACCCCGTTATGGACAGCAATGGTAAGGTCATCACCTTTTTGACCTCTCTCCTTCCACTTGTGCGTCACACCAGCATCCTTTGCCACTATCGAACCAATACAGTACATTGCAGCACTCATGCCTCCCTCGCTGCCACCCTGTCCTCACGCTAAAGCCACTCTTGTACCTCCCTGCTTTCAGATGCTGATTCGCCAGGTGAGGAGGCGGGCCCTCAAGCTGCCACTGTGAGTGACTCTGAAGGCGACGATGAGGAGGAAGCCGGACCATCAGTGCCACCCTCAGCCGAGGCAGCCCATGGCCATAATGGGGACACGTCTTCCCTGGAGGGTAGCAGGGGGGAATGGTCTGAGGAGGGTGAAACTCCGGGGCCCAGCGGGCTGCAGCAACGCGAGGGGGGTAGGGAAGCTCAGCGGTCTTCTCCCTGGAGGGAGAGTCTGGCCTCGAGTCCTGCTACAGTGAGCGCAGAAGAGGTGCGGCTCCTCACTGAAATGAGCGCCCAGGCGGAGCACAGGCACACTGAGCTCATGGCTGCAGTGGCAAGGATGCCAGATTCCATTGAGTCACTGGCAAGGAGTGTGCAGGACTTCGGCGCAGCACAGGCAAGGAGTCTGCAGGACTTCGGCGCAGCACAGGCAAGGAGTCTCCAGGACTTTGACGCAGCACAGGCAACGATTGTCCAGGACGTCGGCGCAGCACAGGCAAGGAGTCTCCAGGACTTTGGCGCAGCACAGGCGGCTGCCACGCAAGTGCTTAGTGCTGCAATGCAGTCAGTGGCTGGTCTCATGCAGACGCAGATTGAGGCCACACGAGCACTGACTGCTGCCACCCTCGCTGGATCGGGCACGATTCGCCGGGGCCCTCGCCGCGCTGCAGCAGGCCTGCAGTCTGTGCTTCAGCAGATTGCTCTGCATGCTGCAGTGCTGCCCCATGAGAGTGCCAGGGTGTCATCCGAACAGGGAGTTGCTGTCCTCTCAGGATGACAGCATTCCTGCTGCCAACACTGTCACTTCTCCACTGCAGCTGCCACCACCTGTAGGACAGACTGCTGCCGCCCATACAGAGTTGGAGCAGTCAGCAGCCGGGCCCTCCAGGCCCAGAGCTGGTCCAGGCCGTCCCTCAAGGGCATCTGCAGTCTCAGTTTCTGACACTCAGCAGCCTTCCCCCACCCTTGCTGCAGCCACTGGGGTCCCATTGCGGAGGAGCTGCAGGGTGGGAAGGGGCAAATCTCGCAAGCGAAGCAGATCACCCTCGAAGGGCAAAAAGTAGGAGGTGTGGCAAAATGCTGTTAAATGTTTTATTGAAGGCCGAGGATTGTGGTCATTTTTTGGTTACTGTTTTGTTCATTGTCTCCAGGTTGTGAGAGCCAGTAATGTGACTGACTGCTTTTTTCAGGGTTTCTCTCTATTACCTTGTCATGCGGGAAGGGCACACAGTTTGTTAAATAAAGAAGTGTCTTTATTCAGAATGTGCATGTTTGCTCTTTGAACTATTTGTTGCCTTGACTGGCTTAGGGGTTGCGGCACGGTTCCATTCATGTTCTTTCAATGGCAGAAGCCATTCCCTCAGAGGGGGCCTAGAAGCGACTTGCTATAAGCCGCTGACGGACGGCCCTTGCACTTTGTGCCTCCCTCCCATCTTGGTGCTGCTGCTCCTCCTCCTCCTCTACTGGTGCTCCAATGTCTGGTGGCAGTGGCTGAGTCCTGAGGATTGCCAGGTTATGCAGCCTGCAGCACACAACAACGAAATGGGAGACTCGCTCAGGTGAGTACTGAAGGGCTCCTCCGGAATGGTCCAGACAGCGGAATCGTTGCTTGAGAACGCCGATTGTGTGCTCAATGATGTTCCTGGTAGCTTGATGGCTCTCATTGTATCGTTCTTCAGCAGGGGTGCTGGGCGCACGGAGCGGGGTCATCAGCCAGGTGCACAGAGGAGAGCCCTTGTCCCCGAGAAGCCGGCCTCCTGGGTGAGCGGGGCCTCAAAAAGGTCTGCCACAGAAATCTGGTGCAGGATGAAGGCATCGTGGCTGCTGCCTGGAAAGCGGGCATTGACAGCGACTATCAGCTGTCTGTGGTCACAGACCAACTGGACGTTCAACGAATGGAACCCCTTCCGGTTGCGGTAATCCTCGGCATTCTCTTGCGGTGCCCGCAAAGCCACGTGCGTGCAGTCAATGGCGCCCTGGACCATGGGGAAGCCCGCTATTCTTGCAAAGCCCATTGCGCGCTCTTGCTGCTTGTCTGGGGTCATGGGGAAAGAGATGTACTGACGTCTCCTTTTAAAGAGGGCATTCGTGACTTGATGGATGCAGCAATGCACCGCGAACTGGGAGATATTGGCAATGTCCCCAGTAGCGGATTGAAAGGAGCCGGTGGCATAGAAGTTGAGAGCCACTGTGACCTTCACTGCCACCGACAGAGACGTCCTGCTCCTCAGTTGAGGCTGCAGATCTGGCTGAAGCAGGTGGCAGAGCTCAGTGACCACCTCCTTGCTGAATCGCAGCCTCCGAAAAAACACTGCTCCTCCGACATATTGAGGTATGAGAACTGTTGGCGGAAAACCCTGGGACGGTAAGGTCTCGTGCGCCGACGCCTGTTGGCCCTCCTCCGTCTGGCCACTGAATTTCCATTTTGGGGCGCCCCAAGGGCGTTGCACTCTGAAATGACGTCAGGAGCTGTGTGCGCAGCTGAGCGGGTGTTGCGGTTTAGCGCCGCCGCTAAATGTCTGCTCAATTTCACGAGAGGTGCAGGTCTCGCAGCGCCCGAGCGCTAGCAGGCTCGCGCCCCACTTATCGCCCTATTAAGGCGCTAACGGGTGGCGCAACCAACTGAATTTCTCCCCCATAGAAGCATAGAAAAATAGGAGCAGGAGTAGGCCATTCGGCCCTTCGAGCCTGCTCTGCCATTCAATATGATCATGGCTGACCCTCTATCTCAATACCATATTCCTGCTCTCTCCCCATACCTCTTGATGCCTTTTGTTTCTAAAAATCTATCTATCTCCTTCTTAAATATATTCAGTGACTTGGCCTCCACAGCCTTCTGTGGTAGAGAATTCCACAGGTTCACCACCCTCTGAGTGAAGAAATTTCTCCTCATCTCAGTCCTAAATGTCCTACCCCGTATCCTGAGATTGTGACCCATCGTTCTAGACCCCCCAGCCAGGGGAAACATCGTCCCTGCATCCAGTCTGTCTAGCCCTGTCAGAATTTTATAAGTTTCAATGAGATCCCCTCTCATTCTTCTAAACTCTAGTGAATACAGGCCTAGTCGACCCAATCTCTCCTCATACGACAGTCCCAGGAATCAGTCTGGTGAACCTTTTCTGCACTCCCTCTGTGTCAAGTATATCCTTTCTTAGGTAAGGAGACCAAAACTGCACACAGTACTCCAGGTGTGGTCTCACCAAGGCCCTGTACAACTGTAGTAAGACATCCTTGCTCCTGTACTCAAATCCTCTTGCAATGAAGTCCAACATACCATTTGCCTTCCTAACTGCTTGCTGCACCTGCATGTTTGCTTTCAGTGACTGGTGTACAAGGACACCCAGGTCCCTGTGTACATCAGCATTCCACAATCTATCACCATTTAAATAACACTCTGCCTTTCTGTTTTTCCTACTGAAGTGGATAACTTCATATTTATTCACGTTATACTGCATCTGCCATGTTTTTGCCCACTCACTCAACTTGTCTAAAGTGCCTTGAAGCCTCTTTGCATCCTCCTCACAACTCACAATCCTACCTAGTTTCATGTCATCAGCAATGGAACTGTCTCTCATTCTGCCAGAACATTCCACACCTAATCTAGAGCCATCTTTTGTCTCCACTAGTCCTATCACCATCTCGTTTCGTTTTGAATACCTCTTAATGTCTCTTCACTTCTTTTGTTCTCTCCCAGCCCTGCCTTTTGATCTATTTCATTTCCTTTCCAGTTTTGAAAAAGGGTTAGACCCGAAACGTCGACTCTAATTTCTCCCCACGGATGTTGCCTGGCCTGCTGAGTTTTTCCAGCATTTTCTGTTGTTATTTTCAAAATATTACATTTGGTTCCCTCATCCAAATCATTGATATATATTGTGAATAAATTCTCCTATTTCTGACTGTAAGGGACCTACATTTGTCTTCACTAATCTTTTTCTTTTTACATACTGGTAGAAGCTTTTACAATCCACTTTTATGTTCCTTGCAAGTTTACTTTCATACTTTATTTTTCCCCTCTTAATCAATCTCTTGGTCCTTTTTTGCTGAACTCTAAACTGCTCCCAATCCTCAGGCTTGCTACTTTTTCTGGCAAATTTATATGGCTCCTCTTTGGATCTAATACTATCCTTAATTTCTTTTGTTCGCCATGGTTGGGCCACTTTTCCTTTTGTGTTTTTGCGCCAGAAAGGAATGTATAACTGTTGCAATTCATGCATTCGTTCCTTAAATTTTAGCCATTGCCTATCCACCATCATGCCTTTTAATGAAGCTCCCCAATCTATCATAGCCAACTCACTCCTCATGCCATCGTTGTTTCCTTTGTTTAGATTTAGGACCCTAGTTTCAGATTGGACTTCTTCACTTTCCATTTTAATGAAGAATTCGATCATGTTATGGTCACTCTTCCCTAAAGGACCCCGCAGAACAAGATTATTAATTAACCCCTTCTCATTGCACAATACCCAATCTAGGATAGCCTGTTCCCTAGTTGGCTCCTCAACGTACTGGTCTAAAAATAAATCTCGTACACACTCCAGGAATTCAGCCTCCACAGTATTATTGCTAATTTGGTTTGGTCAGTCTACATGTAGATTAAAGTCACCCATGATTACTGTAGTACCCTTGTTACATGCATCTGTAATTTCCTATTTGATGCCATCCCCTACATTACCACTACTGTTTGGAGGCCTGTAGACAACTCCCACCAATGTTTTCTGCCCCTTGGTGCTTCTTAGCTGCACCCGACTGATTGTACATCTTGATTTTCTGAGCCAATATCCTTTCTCACTATTGCAGTGATTTCATCCTTTACTAACAAGGCCACCCCACCTCCTTTTCCTTTTCGCCTGTCCTTCCTAAATATCGAATATCCTTGGGTATTCAGTTCCCAGCCTTGGTCACCCTGCAGCCATGTCTCCGCAATCGCAATTATATCGTATTCGTTTACATCTATTTGTGCTGTTAATTTGTCTACCTTATTACGAATGCTTCGTGCATTCAGATACAGTGCCTTTAGATTTGTCTTTTTAACGTTTTTAGACATCTTAACATTTTTTGTACTATGGCCCTATTTGTCTTACCATTTTTTCTTTCCCGGACCCTATTTGTTAGTGCACTCCTTTGTTTGTAGGCTCTGTTCCTTCCTGACACAATCTGGTTATCCTTACCCCAATCACTTTCCTGCACTGCTACCTTGTCTTTTCTCTTTAGCATTCTAGATTTCTCTCCACCGGGAAGAATGCACGTGCAGCAGTACTAGAGATGCTGCCAGCGCTTCTTAAAGGGACACACATTGCTTTCAGGTAAGTTTAGATTTTAGCTTTTGGACTTTTTTTACATTTTGTTGGAGTAGTGGTTTGGTGCAACACATTTAAAAAGTTATTAAAGTGTGCAGGGACTGCTGCTGGGTGCTTGCAAGGCTTTGGACGTTATATGATGGCCTCTGAGAACACCATTTGCTCACAGTCCTGGGGGCTCCAATTGCAGTCCCCCTTGGGCTACATCACATGGAGAGGAAGCAGAGGCAGCAAAGGAGACAAGGGAAAAAGCTGAAGAGGAAAAAGCAGAAGAGGCAAAAACAGAAGAGGAGAAAGCAGCAGAGGAAAAAGTGGAAGGAAGGAGGCAACCCAGACAGCCCATTTCTGGCCAGGATATCCAGGATCTAATCATTCACCTGCAGTATCAGTGAACACAACCCCAATTCCCCATTCAACATTTGTCCCACACCTTACCTACCCACTAATATTGAACATCACAGCATCCTCTTGGCCACAATGCTGAAATAAAGGCCACCACAAAGCAAACTTTCCAATCCAACTTTATCCATATGTGCATCCAATATTACATAAAAAATCAACTAATCACCCTTTTGCATTCACTTAGTAACTGTCTCGCGTGCCTTTGTCTATCCTAGTGATGTTATGCAGTGCTCCTCCAGTGGCTGCAGCAAGGCTGGTGGAAGGCTGCTGACTTTCAGTGGATGACACTGCCGATGGCCTTGCAAAACAACCTTGAGGAGCTGGTGGCCTGGAGTGTGAAATTGAGTTTTCTTCTTCTTCACTCTCTTCTCATAGAAACATAGAAACATAGAAAAATAGGAGTAGGGGTAGGCCATTCGGCCTTCGAGCCTGCTCCGCCATTCAATATGATCATGGCTGATCCGCTATCTCAATACCATATTCCCACTCTCTCCCCATACCTCTTGATGCCTTTTGTGTCTAGAAATCTATCTATCTCCTTCTCAAATATATTCAGTGACTTGGCCTCCACAGCCTTCTGTGGTAGAGAATTCCACAGGTTCACCACCCTCTGAGAGAAGAAATTTCTCCTCATCTCAGTCCGAAATGTCCTACCCCGTATCCTGAGATTGTGACCCCTCGTTCTAGATCCCCCAGCTAGGGGAAACATCCTCCCTGCATCCAGTCTGTCTAGCCCTGTCAGAATTTTATACGTTTCAATGAGATCCCCTCTCATTCTTCTAAACTCTAGTGAATACAGGCCCAGTCGACCCAATCTCTCCTCATATGACAGTGTTGCCATCCCAGGAATTAGTCTGGTGAACCTTCACTGCACTCCCTCTATGGTAAGTATATCCTTTCTTAGGTAAGGAGACCAAAACTGCACACAGTACTCCAGGTGTGGTCTCACCAAGGCCCTGCATAATTGCAGTAAGACATCCTTGCTCCTGTACTCAAATCCTCTTGCAATGAAGGCCAACCTGCCATTTGCCTTCCTAACTGCTTGCTGTACCTGCATGTTTGCTTTCAGTGACTGGTGTACAAGGACACCCAGGTCCCTCTGTACATCAACATTTCCCAATCTATCACCAGTTAAATAATACTCTGCCTGTCTGTTTTTCCTACCAAAGTGGATAAATTCGCATTTATCCACGTTATACTGCATCTGCCATGTATTTGCCCACTCACTCAACTTGTCTAAATTGCCTTGAAGCCTTTTTGCATCCTCCTCACAACTCACAATCCCACCTAGTTTTGTGTCATCAGAAAATTTGGAAATATTACATTTGGTTCCCTCATCCAAATCATTGATCTATATTGTGAATAGCTGGGGCCCAAGCACTGATCTCTGCGGTACCTCACTAGTCACCCTCTTCTTGGTCAACCACTGGCTGGGCAGGCTGAATTTCTTGGGTGTCTGAAATGAGGAAGGCACAAGGGAAGGGTTGTGGTGAGGGTAGGGCAAGAAAGCAAGAGGTGCATGCTTACACCATGTGTAGCTTGTACATCAGAAGATATTGTGGGATAAGGGAGAAGTGGGATTTGAGAAGGAGGATAGCATATGAGGATACCAGCATCTTATATTCTTTCATCCCACCACTGACCAAGGCCTCAGCCATGCCACGAATGGCCAGCACCGTCTCCTCCAAGGGGGTGAGATGAAGCTAGGAATGTGAGGTGTGCCTCGTGTTTGGTAGTGATTGTTGGTGGTGAGTGATGGAGGGGGTCATGCACTGAGCAGTGTGTGAGGCTAGTGGTGCAGTTGGTAGGAGGAAGCTTTTGAAGATGCATTCACTGACCTGGACCACTTGTCTGAGGTCATGAAACTTCTTTGGGCACTGAAGCCAGCTCGTGTGGGCAATACTGCTGGCAGTGACGGCCTCAGCGATCTGGCCCCAGATCCTTCTTTCTGGAGGAACTCCTGGCCCCTGTGGGTAGAGGACCTCTCTTCTAGTGTTGACCCCCTGCACAAAGCTGGAGTTCTGCATCCAAGACCCTTGGTGCCCTTTCCCTGGCCTGTTGAGCTATTTGTAATTAGTGCTGAAGCACTTTTAGCATTTTTACGTGCAAAAGGCAGTTCAGCTTTAAGATGCAGACTGCCTAGTTCTGAAGGATTTTCATTTTTTTCTCTTCAGAAGGCAGTTCAGGGCTAGCGACTGCCTTGAAAAGGAACAGGCTAGCTTTAAGTAAAGGCAGCCTCACTCCAGCAATGCTAACTTCACCCTGCTGAGCCACAGCCTGTCAGCAGCACAATAATCACTAGGCTGTGCGCTACAATTATTTAAATTAGCAGTCAGCACCAAATTGATGTAAGAACATAAGAACATAAGAAATAGGAGCAGGAGTAGGCCAATCGGCCCCTCGAGCCTGCTCCGCCATTCAATAAGATCATGGCTGATCTGATCCTAACCGCCAATCCACTATCACAGAACCATCTCCTGAATCTAACAGAATTAGACACACGAAATAGGAGCAGGATCAGGCTACACGGCCCCTGGGCCCGCTCCGATACCCACAGGGCCATGACCGATCCAAACCTAGACTCATGTCCAAATTCCTGCCCGCTCCCCGTAACCCTTAATTCCCTTTACTTCTAGGAAACTGTCTATTTCTGTTTTAAATTTATGTAACGATGTAGCTTCTACAGCTTTTTGGGGCAGCATATTCCATGGACCTATCACCCTCTGAGTGAAGTAGTTCCTCCTCATCTCAGTTTTGAAAGAGCAGCCCCTTATTCTAAGACTATGCCCCCTAGTTCTAGTTTCACCCATCATCGGGAACATCTTCCCCGCATCCACCCGATCCAACCCCTTCACAATCTTATATGTTTCAATAAGATCGCCTCTCATTCTTCTGAACTCCAATGAGCAGAGACCCAATCTACTCAACCTCTCCTCATATGTCCATCCCCTCATCCCCGGGATTAACCGAGTGAACCTTCTTTGTACTGACTCGAGAGCAAGTATGTCCTTTCTTAAGTATGGACACCAAAACTGTACGCAGTATTCCAGGTGCGGTCTCACCAGTACCTTGTACAACTGAAGCAATACCTCCCTATTTTTATATTCTATCCCCCTAGCAATGAAAGCCAACATTCCATTGGCCTTCTTAATCACTTGCTGCACCTGCATACTAACCTTTTGAGTTTCGTGCGCCAGGACCCCCAGATCCCTTTGTACTTCAGTACTTTCCAGTTTCTTGCCATTAAGATAATAATTTGCTCTACGATTTTTCCTGCCAAAGTGCATAACCTCACACTTTCCAGTATTGTATTCCATCTGCCAAATCTCTGCCCACTTACTTAGCCTGTCTATGTCCCCTTGCAGGTTTTTTATGTCCTCCTCACTCACTACTTTCCCTCCCATCTTAGTATCATCTGCAAACTTTGATATGTTTGTGCTGCCTGCGCTTTCTGAATGGGCGCGGGCTTATCTCACATCGCAGTGCATGCGCCCATTTTTGGGCCTTATTGAATTTCACTCCCTGTGTCTTTTAATAAGTTCAAGGCTTGTGGGCTTTGGCCCAGTCTTCTACCCTGTACTAAGCAAGATCTCATTACATAGTTTGGGCAAGTGAGTGTGCATCATGACCCTCAGCAACCTTGATGCAACATTCATGATGTTGAAGTTAGTGCAGACTAGGGCTCCACTCTGAATTCAACCACTTAGCTTTCTATAGAAATACTTTAAACAGTGATTACAAAGAGATAATGTGTCAAAGAGATTCAGATAAAATAATAAACCGCAAGCGAGAAGCTCAAAATTTTACTAGCCAACATCCGAACTTTGAAAATAGATTACAGCCATAAACATATTCTCTGGTGTTCATTATCATTAAATTTACCCTCTTTGTTTTATGTCAAAGACGTATTCTGTTTCAGGCCAATATTTTTCTGCTAGCAGCTGTTGGTGCAGATGTCACTGCTCTCTATGTCCTTGATGCATGATGACTTTCATAAGTAGATTGTTGATTGTGACATCACAAGAGCAAGCTGATTTAAAAATAATCTGCAGCCATTTGCCAGGAAATTCTACATCTGATATAATAGGGGCGATTTTAACGTGGAGCAGCATCTGTGGGCAGAGAGGAGGGTTCAAGGCAGTAGGTGACCTGGAAAAAGTAATTAGAGCGAGGCCCGGACAATTTTAACTGCCAGGCCTCATTATAATATGATTGGTGGGCTGGCCGGCCGATCGCATCAGCAGCAAGTCACTCGCTCAGTGTAACCACGCAATTTCTGGTGCCACTACGTGAATGCACCTCTTAAAGGGAATTTGAATTCACTGAAGTTGGCTGAAAGGTTTCTATTTTATACAATGCAGGATTAAGTTAGTGATGACTGAGGACTGTGACTGCAAAGGGGTTTGATTTCAGTTTTCCTGAGTGAGGAATGAGCAATTAATGGATCGCTTGCATCTCTAGCCACAAGGTGTTGTGGTGGCCCCCCTCCCTCTGTTTCTCCCTTGCCTTTGCCCAATTATTCCCGATCAGATGAAGAATCCTACTGCTCATCTGGCTCCTCCATCTGCAATCCTCTCTGGATTGTAGTATTATGCAGAATGTAGCAGTCCACTATTATGCTTGAGACTCCCTCCGGAGCATATTGTAGGGCCATCGGACCTATCAAGGCACCTGAACCATTGCTTTAGGAACCCAACTCTGAGCTTCATGATCCTCCTTGTGCTTCCATGGCTCTTGTAATACCTGACCTGTTCAGGTGGGGTTGTGAAAGGGTGTCATGAGCCATGATAGAAGGGGGCAACCCTTGTTTCCAAGAGGCCATCCTTGAATATTCCTAGCTGGTTGGAAACGTGGGGTGACAATTGACTGCGAAAGATAAAAGCATTCTGGCAGCTGCTTGGGAACTGGACACAGACTTGCATGATCCATTTGTTGTGATCACACATAAGCTGCACATTGTTGGAGGGGAACCCCATGCAGTTGACAAAACCTTCTGGGTGCTCTTCAGGTGCCCTGAACTCGGGGGAAGCCTGCCATTGCTGCAAGCACCAAGGCACTCTCATTTTGCCTGTTACCATCAATTGGAAACAAAATGTATTGATTTGCATTGCAAATAGAGCACTGGATACACTAATGGACCACCAACTGCGTGAGATGTCCTCAGTGGCACCCTAGAACGATCCTGAAGCAAAAAGATTCAGGGCGATTGCCAACTGAACAGCCACTGTCATGGCTTAGCACTCTGGCACGGCAGACAGCAGGTCTTTATGCTAGAAGTGGAGAAAGTCAGAAACAACCAGCCTCGAGAACGCAGCCTCCTCAGGCACTGCTCCTCAGACATTTCTAGAAAGGTCACCCTTGACCTGTAGACCTTGATGAGTGAGTAAGGCCTTCAGAGAGTAGGCCCCCTCACCTACTGTCTTCTCAGAAGTCCAACTGCAGTTCCTCCTGCATATTGAGAGTTTCACTGCTGCTGCTGTTCTTCTTCCTTCTCCTCCTCCACCCAGTACAGTGCAGCAAGAGCACCACCCATCATAAGGTTTCACTGCTAATTGAGGAGAACTAACTAAAAGGAAGTAGCACAAATAAGCAATTTCCAAAGTTACAACTCATTCTGACGCCAACAAGCTCATTAACAAACAGATGCCACTGCTCTGAGTGCCTGTAGCTCCTGAGCTCTGCCTGCAAATCCTGCAGCTTGCTGACTCTCAACCAAGTTGAGCAATGGGCAGGACTTCCGTTTCTTCGGGGGAATTTTCCAGGGGGTCAGCGGGCGCGATCGGTAGCGGGTCAGGTGGGAAAGTGTTTTTTTTTGGCAGCGGGTCGGGAACCCAATGTCAACCCGCCGCCACACGCCTTTACCAAATGTCAGGCCTCTCAGTGCTGAGCAGACCCGACACGCAGCGGTGGGGGAGGCAATTCAAGTCATTATGCCCTTGTTAACAACAACAACTTGTATTTATATAGCACCGTTAACGTACTAAAACGTCCCAAGGCGCTGCACAGGAGTATTTTAAGACAAAAAATTTGACATCGAGCCACATAAGGATAAATTAGGGCAAGTGATCAAAAGCTTGGTCAAAGAGGTAGGTTTTAAGGAGTGTATTAAAGGAGGAAAGAGAGGTAGCAAGGCGGAGAGGTTTAGGCAGGGAATTCCACAGCTTAGGGCCTAGGCAACAGAAGGCACGGCCACCAAATGTTGAGCGATTATAATCAGGGATGCTCAAGAGGGCAGAATTAGAGGAGCGCAGATATCTCGTTGTGGGGCTGAAGGAGATTACAGAGATAGGGAGGGGTAAGGCCACGGAAGGATTTGAAAACAAGGATGAGAATTTTGAAATCGAGACGTTGCTTAACCGGGAGCCAATGTAGGTCAGCGAGCACAGGGGAGATGACAAACGGGACTTGGTATGAGTTAGGACACGGGCAGCTAAATTTTGGATGACCTCAAGTTTACGTAGGGTGGAATGTAGAGGATTAACAACAATTTTGAGCTCATCTTTAGAATTTACCAGCTCGCCAACGGGGTCCACGCTGCTCGGGGATCATGTCTGTTAAGCTGGGCGGGAGTTGAATGGCCATGGAATCATCTCATTACTTGACAGCTGCAAATGTGCTATAAAAGCTCCCATCTCACAGCTGTTTACTTTCCAAGCTCAGAAGCTGTTGCTTACTGCATTTGGAAGACAGAGCTTTATGCAGGTTGCAAGTGTTTGGAGCAAACTCTCTATCCAGTGTCACCTCATTGGAACAACCTCTCTCACCATTGACAGATTGCTTCCGAAATCTCAAGTTCACCTGGGAACGATTTATACTCTCTCACCTTGGTCCTCAGAATTTGAGAATCTGACCATGATCAGCTCCAACACCAGCATCACCAGGCACACCAGCAGCACCAACATCCACACCAACCTTCTCCGCAATCACCTGATGCTGCACAGGACAGAGGGCATCAGCACCCAACCACATTGCTGCTTGTGACGCCAGGGATGGCCTCACCATGTCCACATTTACTTCACTTGACGCTGCACCCCCTGGCTGCCACATGATGCGGCAGGTTGGCACCACCCCACACCAGCACCATAAAGCATCCCTACAGTGTCCAAGCCATTCCTTTCACACTCATCAGTATTGCGGGGGGTGCCGTTATGTCTCACCTTTCACTGCAACTTACTAAGCCACTTCCAAAGGTGCACACAAATCTGTCCAAGACTGGAAAGTGTTGAAAATAAAAATGTCAATGTTTGACAGCAAATTAACAGAAACTTCACATGAACATTGGCTAAAACACACAAGTGCCTACCCTTGTGTGTTGTTACTTGGTATGATTGGACTAGGATGAGAGTGAGCATGAGGGGTGGCTAGTGAGATGGGGATGTGCTAATGTAGATAGAGAGGGATGGGTGGAGTTGCAAGGTAAGTTGGTGTGAGTAAGGATGTACAGGAGTAGGGTAGTTTAGAATTTGCAAAATCCAGGAAAATACAGCCTACATTTTAAAACTCCTGAAATGGCCACATTTTTAAGAGCACAAGATGGAGTCGGCAGATCACATGACTCATTTCAGAAGGACATACCACTGCAATACCTTAAAGAAACCTGAGTCACCACCGATTGGAAAATTCCAGACTGACTGCAATTGATATGGTAATAAAGGTAGCAGCAGTAACAAAGTCAAAAACAAAGGCCTAGAAATTGGGTTCTGGTCTTGCCAGGGCTGTAGCGCCGGAAAGTTTGCGCCAGTGGTAATGCGGCAGCGCGCGACGAAAATTCGGGTGCGCCGGGCCCAGACGGCGGCAGGCGCTAAAACCCTCCTTTAGCGCCTCAAAACGGGCGTGAACTTGGGTTTCCTGGCGCTAATCCCCCGCTGCGGCACCCGATGCGGTGCGGCAGGCGGGGGAACTGCAGGCCTCCTCCTCCTGTTAAGGAGGAGCTGCCTGCAGCTGACAACTGTCCGGCGGATTGACCCGACATCTGAGCCCGGCACCTCGGGGAAGTGCCGGGCTCGCATGAGACACTGATCAGGGCCGCGGGGGGGGAATGCAGGAGTCCGGGAAGGGAGGTGCGGGCAGGCGGCCGCCGGGAACGCGGCCGGCCGCCGCTCCACCTTTATGCGCCGGCGCACACTGGGGGAAGACTCTGTTGCCAGAGTCTTAGTTACGCCTGCCACGGGCGAGGCGGGCGCAACTGAATTTCGGCTTGGGGCCGGGTTACCACGGCAACCGGGACGCTGCGCACACCGATGACGTCATCGGTGCCGGCGCAGCGCTACCGGTGCAACGCCGATTTAGGGCCCCAGGGAATTTCTCAACTGGCCATAACTCCGGCGCTAGGCCCTCTAGCGCCTCAAATGCGGCGCTAAGCCTACCGAATTTCTAGGCCAAAGGACTTGCACTTGAAAAGGTCATGTTAATCGCCAGATAAACGTAAACCCATCACTGAAATCACAGAGCGCAGACAAGACCCATTATCTGCATCAAACTCAGCGGGACATGGGACATAACCCATCAGTTTGGTTTCGGCCACGATTAAAGTCGTTAAACTAAAGTACCAGCTTTTGTCAAAGTAGCCGGCTCAAAACTTTGACAAAAGAAAACCCCTGATTTGGCGCCAAAGATAAGGGCAAGGAAACGGTATAACTGTTGGGGGAAAATCGACGGGCAGAAGGTACGATCGGAGGCAGAGAACAACGAGAGGTTAAGGTTAAGTTGAACGGTTCAAGTGGAGAGGTCCGATTAGGAGGTTCGATTACGGTTCGAGGAGCACGGAGGTTCTACAAGTTCGAGCAGGGGAGCAGGTTCAGGAGCCCGTCCCAGAAGGAAGATCAATCGGGAATCCCGGAAGCTACAGGAGCACCAAGGTCGAGGACAGTTTTAAAACCCTGGTGAGCATAGAGGCCCAACTCCACCTAGCTGACCTAGTAGAGGGATACTTTAGAGATGGGAGGGTTTTAATATTAAGGGCTTTGTAATCGGGAGTGTTATTTATCCTTCGTTGTACCGCGCGCTTTCCCCACCCCCGTTTTATTATACCGCAGCTAATGAATTGATGTATTTTAAGGTAGTCAAAGTAATTCTTGTGTGTTAAATTTTAGTTCCCATTGGGAGGCGTGTTAATGATTTTGTCTGTGTTGTTTCTTTGTTCCCTGTGTTTTTATTCTCCTTATAAATAAAGAAACCATTAATTTTAAAACTGACCTTGTCTCACCTGATCCATTTGTCTTCTGAGTCACAAGTTGGGCCAACACATCAAGGTAGTCTGGCAATAAGTCCAGTGTCTAGAATCAGTGAGGGGGGAGCGCTTCGAAACCGCTCACGAGCAGTGTGAAATCAAGAATCGATCTCGCACACCACAAGCTCGTTAAAAAGATCCCTTACAGTAGGGAAGGCAGAATGATGGGGATGTGAAGAGTGGCACAGCAGGATGAGGTTGAGTATGGCTTTGCAGTAACATTTCATGATCTAGCTTTGCGTCACTGCAGCCTGGTCTTCCTGATGACATCCCTGCTTGTGCCCTCCTCTGCAATGTGCAACCAGGCTGCATTGGTCTCCTGGGGAGGTCTCTTCCGCCCATTGGAAGGGAAGAGGACCTCCCTGTGTGCTGTGACTCCCTCCATAAGCATATGGAGGGACTCGTGGGAGAGCCTGGGTGCAGCCCTGCACCTCTGTGCAGTGCTCGTCAGTGTTTGCAGCACCTCAATACTGTAGAACACTGACAGCACAAATGTCAAAGTAAATTTGCGCATGATCCCTTTAAGGAAACTGGCTGATGACGCGTCATCAAATGACATCAGACCCGCTTCCCTCAACTGGACCGGGAAACTCGCTGGGCAGGCTTAACAAGTCCAATCAGGGGAAAGTTATGTCGGAGGTCAGGATGGAGCCAGCAGCGAGGCCGTGACCCACTATCGACCTCGCCCGCCACGGACCCACCGAGGTAGGGAAAATCGCGGCCTTTGGATTAAAATGCCAAGTTCTACTTGCATCATAAGACCACAATTTGCACGAGATTCATGTGGCTCCTGCCCGTCTGTAGCAGCTACCTGAAAAGTCCGTTTGATTAAAATGGCACCTTCAGGACCGGAGCGGTATTGGGATGGTAAGTATACTTGCTTGATTTTAACTCCTTGCACACCCTGCTCCTGCCACGTGGGGTGGGTTAATTATTATAGACCTAAAGATCATTAACCTTATAGAGATACAGCTTTAACTTCTTCATTTAATGAAATGTTTTATATAGAATCATACCATAAATCGTATGAATGCAGATTAATGTATTTCCCTTAGTTCCAATGGTGTCTTCACAGACCGCTCTCATGCAATTCTATAGCACGAGGCTGCACTCTGTAAAACGGAGATAAGCATCGCCAACTATGCTTTTTGTGAATCATGAAGGCACTTGGAGTAAGACAACTTTTCAGTGTGTAAAACTTTTATATTAAGTATTCTAAAATTGCAATCTGCTGGCTTTTGATAAGTTCTCCTTCCCTTGATGACAGGTTGCCAGTAGAATGTGCAGCACACAGTTGCTCGAGTGTAGCCTGCCAATTGCCAAAATATTAATGAATTTACAGTGTCTCACTCAGAATTTTATTTCAGGATTGACAGTGTTTCTAATGGATTGTTATGTTTCAAAGGTTTCATTCATTATAATTTAATTCAGTTGTTAATATAAAATGTTAAAATCTTAATCAAAGTGCAAATGCTTCAAGCATTTTTGTTCATATAATGCTTCAAAGTTGAAAATTTGGTTATTGCACAGAGCGAAAATAACACTGGAAACCTAAATGCAGGATAAGTTAATGCCAATATGGATTTATTTAAATTTAATCCTTTTTAATTGAGAAACTTAGATGAAGAGCCTAGACCAATAATGATTGAGCAGAGTAGAGGGGAACAATTCAACGGCTGTTTTTCAAGCGTAAAATTGGTATTGACCCTCTGAATTTTGCGTCGTGATCTGCCGCACCAAACTGCACTGGAAGTGTGCCTGAGGTCATATTGGCTTGGGTGACTTTTAGTCATCCAGGGCACCCGCTTAAGTATGTAAATTGGGGACCTACGCTGGCTGCAGAACCCAAAATAATAAATTCACGTACAAATGGGCATAGCTTGTGCTCGCATGTTCTGCCTAGTTGAAACAGGTCTTCAGTGGCCCAACCAATGATCCTTAAAGGGATCGCTGGAGGGCTCTCAAAAAAATGCCCAAGAAATTTTCAATTTCTTTTTTTGTGGTCCCAGGAAAGTCCACCTCAGTTCTGCCAAATTCCAGGACTTATCATTTCCAGTATTGTTAAATGCCAGGTATCTAACTCCAACCTAGTATATCTTGCAGTGTATCCTGAGCATTTAAAAAAGTAAGAGAGAAAAGTTCAGTTCTGAGATAAAAGAATATATTATACTAATAACAATAATCAGTTTCAGGAAAAATGTGGCAGTTTTCAAGTATTTGACTAGAAAAAGAGCAAATTGTTGTTACAAAATTACCATTATCAGTAACCTAAGCTAAAGGGACATGAAAGACTGAGAGTTTTTGGTGGCACGTAAGCAAAAAGATTTGAGAATTACTGAATTGGATAGCTTTTGGTGCTATTCATTGTCAAAGATGATTATGTTGCTTGAGCAGGCTGTGAATAAAAACTCATCACGTCCCCAACCTCATTCCATCTTTGTTCCATCTTTGTTCTTCTCAACCTCTCAACACATGTATAAGCCCCACACATCTACACTGACCTTTTCAATAACCATTCAATAGTTCTCGCCCTCTCCTTCTGCAGGACAAGTCAGCGCATAATGCCAGGGAGAGGAGCAAGACCAGGGAGGAGCCACCATCACCATCGCCTCACGCAGGCAGAGAAGAAGTCCTGGAGATCAGTGGCCCAGGAAGAGCCTTGAGTATTGGGTAATGAGAGGCTGACGGCTTACCTACAGGGTGTCTGCTTATTCTTTGTATCCCTTTATCACCTCAGCAAATATGCTCTATCTCTCTCTCTCCCCAGTCTCTCTCTCCCTTCCCCTCTCTCTCTCTCTCCCCCAGTCTCTCTCTCTCTCTCTCTCCCCCCGTCTCTCTCCCCCAGTCTCTCTCTCCCCCAGTCTCTCTCTCTCTCTCTCTCTCTCCCCAGTCTCTCTCCTCTCTCTCCCCCAGTCTCTCTCTCTCTCTCCCCCCCCGCAGTCTCTCTCTCTCTCCCCCCCAGTCTCTCTCTCTCTCTCCCCAGTCTCTCTCCTCTCTCTCCCCCCAGTCTCTCTACTCTCTCTCTCTCTCTCTCTCCCGTCTCTCTCTCTCTCCCCCAGTCTCTCTCTCTCCCAGTCTCTCTCTCTCCCCCAGTCTCTCTCTCTCCCCCTCAGTCTCTCTCTCTCTATCTCCCCATTCTCGCTCTCTCTCTCTCTCTCTCTCCCCGTCTCTCTCTCTCCCCCCTCAGTCGCACTCTCTCTCCCCCCAGTTTCTCTCTCTCTCCCAGTCTCTCTCTCTCCCCCCCAGTCTCTCTCTCTCCCCCCAGTCTCTCTCTCTCCCCCCCAGTCTCTCTCTCTCCCCCCAGTCTCTCTCCCTCCCCCCAGTCTCTCTCTCTCCCCCCCAGTCTCTCTCTCTCCCCCCAGTCTCTCTCTCTCCCCCCAGTCTCTCTCTCTCTCCTCCAGTCTCTCTCTCCCCAGTCTCTCTCTCCCCCCAGTCTCTCTCTCTCTCCCCTCCAGTCTTTCTCTCCCCCAGTCTCTCTCTCCCCCCAGTCTCTCTCTCTCTCTCTCCCCAACTCTCTCCCGCTCCCCCCAGTCTCTCCCTCTCTCTCTCCCCCACTCTCTCCCTCTCCTTCCACTCTCTCCCTCTCCCCCCAAGTCTCTCTCTCTCCCCATCTCTCTCTCTCTCCCCTCAGTCTCTCTCTCTCTCTCCCCCCCCCACCCCCCGGTCTCTCTCTCTCCCCCCCAGTCTCTCTCTCTCTATCTCCCCAGTCTCTCTCTCTCTCCCCAGTCTCTCTCTCCCTTCGCCCATCTCTCTCTATCTCCCCAGTCTCTCTCTCTCTCTCCCCCCCAGTCTCTCCCTCTCTCTCTCGCCCCGTCTCTCTCTCTCTCTCCCCCCTGGTCTGTCTCTCTCTCTCTCCCCCAGTATCTCTCTCCCCAGTCTCTCTCCTCTCTCTCCCCCCAGTCTCACTACTCTCTCTCTCTCCCCATCTCTCTCTACCCCAGTCTCTCTCTCTCCCCCTCAGTCGCTCTCTCTCTCCCCCCTCAGTCTTTCTCTCTATCTCCCCAGTCTCTCTCTCCCTCTCTCCCCCCAGTCTCTCTACTCTTTCTCTCTCTCCCGTCTCTCTCTCTCTCCCCCCAGTCTCTCTCTCTCCTTCCCTCTCTGTCTCTGTCTGTCTCTCTCTCCTTCCCTCTCTCTCTCTCTCTCCTTCCCTCTCTCTCTGTCTCTCTCTCCTTCCCTCTCTCTCTCTGTCTCTCTCTCCTTCCCTCTCTCTGTCTCTCGCTCCTTCCCTCTCTCTCTCTCTCCTTCCCTCTCTCTCTCTCTCTTTCTCCTTCCCTCTCTCTCTCTGTCTCTCTCTCCTTCCCTCTCCAAATGGGGTGATACCGAATTTCTAGCCCTCTCCCTCTCTCTCCCCCCAATCTCTCTCTCTCCCCATCTCTTTATCTCTCTCTCTGTCTCCCAGTCTCTCTCTCTCTGTCTCCCAGTCTCTCTATCTCTTCCCCAGTCTCTCTCTCTCTCTCTCCCCCAGTTTCTCTCTCTCTCTCCGTGTCTCTCTCTCTCTCGCCCATCAGTCTCGCGCTCTCTCTCTCTCTCCCAGTCTCTCTCTCTCCCCCAGTCTCCCAGTCTCTCTCTCTCCTCCTGACTCTCCCTCCTCCAGTCTCTCTCTCACAGTCTCTCTCTCTCTCCATCTCTCTCTCTCCTCCAGTCTCTCCCTCCTCCAGTCTCTCTCTCTCCCCCCAATCTCTCTCTCGCGCGCTCTCTCTCTCTCTCTCGCTCTCTCTCGCTCTCTCTATCTCCCCAGTCTCTCTCTCTCCCCAGTCTCTCTCTCCCTTCCCCGTCTCTCTCTCTCTCTCTCTTCCCCAGTCTCTCTCTCTCTCTCCCCATCTCTCTCCCCCAGTCTCTCGCTCTCTCCCCCTCAGTCTCTCTCTCTCTCTCTCTCTCTATCTCCCCATTCTCTCTCTCTCGCTCTCTCCCCAGTCTCTCTCCTCTCTCTCCCCCCAGTCTCTCTACTCTCTCTCCCCCGTCTCTCTCTCTCTCTCCCCCCCAGTCTCTCTCTCTCCCCCTCAGAGTTGGGGTCACTTGGGCCGGGCCTCACAACCGCTCGGCCAGAGACACAGAGCGGGGGAGCGGCAGCGGCCGGCCGTAAACTGCGCGGCCCTGTAAACTGCTGTTTTACAAAAAAGCCTTGGCAACGCCGGGCCCCCCCAGCTAGTATATATATAAAAGGATAGTGGTGTCTGTCTGTCTGTCTGTCTGTCTGGGCATCACTCAAAAGTTATAGAGCGTACCTACACATATGTTATATCAAAAGAAAGGTTATGATTAGGAGGGTGTCCTAGGTGTATTTACTTTTTGGTCAGACAAAAATTGTTCGGACAGTAGACAAAAAACGTTCAACATTCCGCTCATTAGCGGTTGGCCAATCATACTGGGGAAATCCGCTCATTAGCATTGAGTGACGTGAAGCTTAACCAATCCTACAGGGGGAGCGCGCTGCATCACGGGGGGCATTTCATGGCATGTGTGGGCGGGGCCTAATCCTTCAAACTGAAAAGCAAGCGGTGGCCATTGTTGTTTGTGATGGAGCAACTCTGCCTCTGTCCGACCATGGGCCCCAGTCCCACCCTCACCCTCCTCCTTCTCTCTGCCTTCTCCCCTCTCTCCTGTCACCCCGGCCTCTCCGCTCGCGGGTTGTTTGCATCCACGGTGGATGAGTTGCCTGCAGGCCTCAGGCCTCGAAGCCTCGGCCTCTCCTCGCTAGGCACCGCCCGTCCCGCTGGGCCCGATTCAAACCACCGGCCCGCCATCGCCGCCATCTTGGTAAAGGCTGGCCTCCTCCTTCTCTCCGCTTTCTCCCCTCTCTCCTGTCACCCGGGCCTCTCCGCTCTGCAGGATGTCACTGCCGAGCTCTTTGGGTCGGAGGGAGCGGGAGCTCAGCTCGGGTGATTCAGGCCGGGCCTCAGGCGCTACGTCGCCCACGGGGTCTCCGCCACTTTCTCCCCTCTCTCCTGTCACCCCGGCCTCGCGGAAGTAGGAGCAGCGATGATGGGCCGGCGGGGAAGGAGCTGCTGCTCGGGGCCGCAGTCGCTGCCCTTCGCCCGGAGGCTCGCCTACTTTGACGGCCATTTCGAGCAGCTGTGCTGGGGCCGGCTGCCCGCCTCCGAGCCCGAGTGGCGCCGAGTGCTGGAGCCTCTGCAGCACCCGGGCTCGCTCTCGCTCGGGCCGCCGCACCATGGCGCTGCCCGCCGCCGCCCTGCTCTCGCTCTGCTGCTGCTTCCTCCTCTGCAGCCGCCCCGGCGCTTGCTTCCTGAGCTTCTGTGGTCGGGCTCTGCTCATCCAGGTCGGTATCCGCCTTGACCTCTGCGAGAGGTTGCACTGCCAATGCTTTCAAAATATCTCTCTTCATTGTAGTGGATGTCAGAGGGATTCTAAGAAACGCCGTTAACCCAGCTTGCATTTATCTAGCGCCTTCAACTTCTAACTTCCCCCCCACCCCCTTCCCCCCACACCCCCTTTCCCCCCAGCCCTTTCCCCCCACCCCCTTCCCCCACCCCCTTTCCTCCCCCCACCCACCTTTCCTCCCCCCACCCCCTTTCCTCCCACACCCCCCATTCCCACCCCTTTCCCCCCCACCCCTTTCCTCTTTCCCCACCCCTTTCCCCTTTCCCCCACCCCTTTCCCCCACCCCTCTCTCTCTCTCCTTCCCTCTCTCTCTCTGTCTCTCTCTCCTTCCCTCTGTCTCTCTCTCCTTCCCTCTGTCTCTCGCTCCTTCCCTCTGTCTCTCTCTCCTTCCCGCTCTGTCTCTCTCTCTCTCCTTCCCTCTCTCTCTCTCTCTCCTTCCCTCTCTGTCTCTCTCTCCTTCCCTCTCTCTCTATCTGTCTCTCCTTCCCTCTCTCTCTCTCTCCTTCCCTCTCTCTCTCTCTCCTTCCCTCTCTCTCTCTCCTTCCCTCTCTCTCTCTGTCTCCTTCCCTCTCTCTGTCTCTCTCTATCCTTCCCTCTCTCTCTCTCTCCTTCCCCCTCTCTCTCTCTATCCTTCCCCCTCTCTCTCTCTCCTTCCCCCTTTCTCTCTCTCTCCTTCCCCCTCTCTCTTTCCCTCTCTCTCTCTCTCTCTCTCTCTCCTTCCCACACAGACAAACTAATTTATATATATATAAATTATTTGTACTTTTTTCATAACAATATGCCCTCAAAAAACCCTCGGCACTGCCGGGCACTCCAGCTAGTAGCATTATATAGGATATGCGACACAAAAACAGGCCATTCTGCCCAACCAGTCCATGCCGGCGTTTATGCTCCACTCGAGCCGCCTCCCGTCTTTCCTCATCTAACTCTATCAGCCTAACACTCTATTCCCTTCTCCCTCATATGCTTGTCTAGCCTCCTCTTAAATGCATCTATAATATTCATTTCAACCACTCCCTGTGGTAGCGAGTTCCACATTCTCACCACTCTTTGGGTAAAGAAGTTTCTTCTGAATTCCCTATTTGATTTCTTGGTGACTATCTTATATTGATGGCCTCTAGTTATGCTCTTCCACACAAGTGGAAACACTCTTTCTGTATCTACTCTATCAAAACCTTTCATAATTTTAAAGACCTCTATTAGGTAACCCCTCAGCCTTCTTTTTTCAGGAGAAAAGAGACCCAGCCTGTTTATCCTTTCCTGATAGGTATACCCTCGCATTTCTGGTAACATCCTTATAAATCTTCTCTGCACCCTCTCCAGTGCCTAGATATACTTTTTATAATATGGCGACCAGAATTGTATGCCGTACTCCAAGTGTGGTCTAACCAAGGTTCGATATAAGTTTAGCATAAGTTCACAACTTTTCAATTCTATCCCTCTAGAAATAAACCCTAGTGCTTGGTTTGCTTTTTTTATGGCCTTGTTCACTTGTGTTGCTACTTTTAGTGATTTGTGTATTTGTACTCAGAGATCCCTTTGTTCCTCTACCCCACCCAGACTCGCACCCTTCAAGTAATAAGTGACTGTTTTATTCTTCCTACCAAAATGTAATACCTTACATTTATCTGTGTTGAAATTCATTTGCCAATTATATGCCCATTCTGCAAGTTTATTAATGTCCTCCTGTAATTTGTTGCTGTCCTCCTCAGTATTGACTATCCCCCTCTAATTTGGTATCATTCGCAAATTTAGAAATGGTGTTTTTGATTCTGAAGTCTAAATCGGTAATATAAATTGTGAACAACAGTGGTCCCAGCACTATTTCCTTTCTGCAATTGTGATAGCTACCCTTTACCCCTACTCTCTGCTTTCTGTCTTGAAGCCAGCTAGCTATCCATTCTGTTACTTCTCCCCTGACTCTGCATTCTCTGACCTTGTTCATTAGTCTATTACATGGTACCTTATTGAAGGCCTTTTGAAAATCTAGATAAATTACATCTACTGCATTACCCTTGTCTACTCTCCCTGTTACCGCCTCAAAAAATTCAATGAAGTTGGTCAAGCAAGACTTTCCCTTTTGAAATCCATGCTGACTATTCATTATAATATTTTTGGTTTCCAGATGTTCTTCTATTTTCTCCTTTAGTAGGGATTGCATTATATTTCCTACCACCAATGTTAAGCTGACTGGTCTATAGTTCCCTGGACATGTTCTATCTCCCTTCTTAAATATAGGTATTACATTAGCTATCCGCCAGTCCTCTGACACTACACCCTTTTCTAACGAATTATTAAATGTATGTAGTAATGCCTCTGCTATCTCTTCCCTAGATTATTTTAAAATGCGCAGATGTAATCCATCTGGACCAGGGGTTTTATCTCCTTTGAGTTTGATTAGTTTATTTAATATATCTCCTCTTTTTATTTTAAATGCAGTTATCTCATTACTCATCCAAAAGCAAAGGTCATCGACCTGAAACGTTAACTCTTTTTCTCTCTCCACAGATGCTGCCTGACCTGCTGAGTATTTCCAGCATTTTATGTTTTTATATTTCATTACTAATCTCATCATCCAATGTCATGTCCACCTGTTCTATCTCCCTGGTAAATACTGAAGCAAAGTAATTATTTAATATTTCTGCCATCTTGCTATTGTTGCCTGTGGTATTATCCTGTCCATCACTTTGTGGCCCTATTCCCAACCCGACCTTCCCTTTTTATTGATGTGCCTGTAAAATATTTTACTATTTTGTTTTATGTTCCTTGATAATTTAAATTCATAGTTCCTCTTTGCCTTCCTAATTGTTTTATTGACTTCTCTCCTAATCTCTTCGTGCTCTCCCCTGCTGTCCATGTACTTAATAATGTATGCCTCTTTCCTTACCCTCAACTTTTCCCTTATGGCTTTATTGATCCATGGTGTCTCATTAATGTTTAGTTTGTTCTCTTTTTTTAGCAGAATATATTTTTCCTGGACGCATATGTTTCCTGTATTTTCAAGACTGTCACCTGCAAATGTGCAGCTTCTAGCTGCCATCCTAACTTTGAACCTCTTCTCTTTCCTCTAGGTCCTTCTCAGCAGCAATAGGCTACTACGGAAGATGCTTCGGGGGAGGACAATACTCATGACGATGCACTGTCGGGCGCTCTATCCCTCCCAGGCACTAACTCAGCCATTGGCAATCTACATGTGTTAGATAGTGAGCCAGAGGGGTCTGTATGTGGTGAAATACCCAGCACCATTGAGCAGCAGTGGATACTGGTGTCAGGGAAAGCTCAGGAGAGAATTCACCAGAGAGACAGAGGTCCTCTCCGAGCTCTGCTGAACAGGACAAAGATGAGGTCTTTAGGGGCCCTGCCATGAAAACAAAAATACTGGCCTCACATAAGCAATTGTACAAGGCATTGGAAGACCTGTCAAGGAGTTTCATCACTATGGTTGAAAGTGTGGAGGATTCTGCTTCCAGCCTATGTCATGGCATCAACACTTTGCAATCTATCTTGGAGAGTATGCTCACCTCCAGGGACGCTGCAGCTAGACCCTCACAAAGAGATTCAGTGTCACAAGACTTTGCCACTTTCGTGGAAGCTCAAATGGCTGCCATGCAGACTCTGGGCTCAAACTTGTGCTCAGTTTTGGAGAGGCAGACATCCATCTTGGACAAAATGGTGCAGCAAATAACTAGGGGCTTTCAAGGAGTTACTCATCTTCTGCTGTCTGCTCTCCCGCATTTGTGGAACTGATGAGCTCCAGCTCCATGGGAGTGGCAGTAGCACAATGGGAGCGGTACGCATTGCCCTCTCTTAGGATGTCAGCATATTTGTTCCTTCACCACCCCCTCAACCGATACACGACATGGTGCCAGCTTGTCAGCTCTGCCAGACTACCTGACAGCAACCAGTTTGCAGCTCGGCCCTCATAGCCTCGAGCACCCAGAAGCCACTGGCCACACGCATCTGAAGAGTCCCAACATGAGCAACTGCAGCCTTCTACTAGTTGTGCAGAGGCCACTAGGGGAGCATTTGTGGGAGCTGCAGAGTTATTAAGCTTTCTTTGAAGAAGAGTACTATCAGTTGATCACTTGGGTGAGAAACAAATAAAAGACAATTATTATGTTTGTCATTAAATAAATCACCTTTATCAAATTTGGAACTTTGGTCTTCAGTGTGGTTTAATAGCAGCTTCTGGGTCTGCACTGCCAGTATATCACAGATGTAGATGTTTTCTGAATGGTTTGAATGTTCTTTAATGCAGGATTAAGGAAGTGGTGAAGGATGTATCAAGGAATATTAAGTAGAGAGCCTTTCTATAAGTTTTCAGGGCTAGGGAATGAGCAGGTATGTGGAATCATTGAGCAATTAGCTAGTCCCTCACATCTCTTGCTAGAAGTTGTTGAGGTGGCCATCTTTCTTCCGCTGCTTCCTAGCCGTCTTCCAAGCCTTCCTCAGCTGATGATGACTGCTGCTATGCTGTGCCTTGTTCATATGTAGGCCCTCTTTCTAGTGAGGTTGTGCAATTGTGACGGAATAAGCCATATTTCAGGAGATACACCATAATATGAACAGAATTCTGATATTTATTAATACATGATATACTGGGTTAAAAATCTAAAGCCTCGGAGCCACAGGCTGCAAACAGAAAACAGGCTTCTGCGGTGGGATGGCTTGATAACAAAGTTGTAAAAACCACAAGCTTTTGAAATGGGAATGGGTTATTGACCAAGAAACAATGGCCCTGTTGAAATAGCAGTTTGGCGCTTCCAAAAGGTCTGGAGTTTGGGAGAAACACAATGGAATGACCCAAGTAAAGTGTTAAAAACCAACACGTTGAACAGAAACACAGAAACATTAAAAGAGGCATGTGCCTTTGAAAAAATGACATCAAGTAAAAGAAACACCTGCTGGTCAAATAGTTTTTATGTTAAGCTTGAAATATGGAGTCCCGAAGTCTGATATGCACCCAATTGAGATAGCTAGAAATGCATGAAACACCCTGGTTAAAGTAGTTTTAATTTACATGTAGTAAATATGATACCTGCAGAACACTTTGAAGATATGACTTCAATAGATGACATCAAGCAATCACATGGTTTTTGTATTGAACTTGGAACACCACAGAGTCACAACACCTGCTAATAAACAGTTAAGCCAATATTTAGAATTGAATGGAAAATCTTCGATAAGAATGGCATCAAATAAAGACTACTGTCATAGTGTTTTTATGATGGTTTTTGAGACACCTAAACACAGAGACATAATTATGCATGCAGCAGCTAAATTGACAATAAGATCAGTAAGAATTCAACAGAGAGAATGAATAAAATAATTAGCTTACATCAGCAAAAAACTTCAAAGAATAAACCACTAAAAAGAGTATAAAAGATAGGATTTTCAAATGGGAAAACAGAAGTCGTTGGAGACGGGCAAGTGATTCTCGGCTTCAGAACCACTCTGTAAACCTACAACTCTGAGGCTCGGGTAATCAAGGTATTTGATTTTGATGGATATTCTGGATTAAGAATAAGTAGAAGTGTGGAAACGTAACGAAGTTAAGATTTGAGAATAAGGATCTCTGAAAAGAAATGTAAGCTATTTGTATTTTGAATTAATAATGTCACGACTAACTCAACAGCTGTTAAATGAATGTCAGCTCTTAAATAAATCTATATATTTTGAGAATTGTCTCTCAGAGTATTTCTGTATCAATCTCGCGAACCCAATTTCTGTACACTCTTTTGTAAAGAGTTGCAGAATTCTGGGGAGTATTCCGGACCCTCATAATCTCCGGAAGGCTACAGTCTAGTTAAACTTATTAAAAGTGCTATCTGGAGGATGGTAACATCTTCAGTCATTCCTTTCCTTTAGGGAGAGATAGCCTGAACCTTTAGACCCATTTAAGTGTCTTATAGAATTCGGCTATCTCTAACTTTAGTTGAAGGTGAACGTCTGGGGAATACGCCTGATCTGGGGTAGCCCGAAAAGGGCTAGGACTTGTAATTATCCCTTCATTTGGCGCCCAATGAGTGCGTTAATGAGTTGATACAGAACCTATACTTATAT
Organism: Somniosus microcephalus; assembly: GCF_052327205.1. Lineage (NCBI taxonomy): Eukaryota > Metazoa > Chordata > Chondrichthyes > Squaliformes > Somniosidae > Somniosus > Somniosus microcephalus. The sequence goes on from NC_140989.1 coordinate 308,449,648, forward strand.
TTATATCTATATCCATCTTGTAGATTGTTAAGTATAGAAGGAGTGTTTTACTGACAGTGGTTCTAAGACCCAGATTTAAGTCTCTAGAGATGACAAGACCCTGATCAGGCCTTGTAGAACTTAAACCAGAACTCCCTCAAAATACCATTGAGGTCTAGAAGCTTCTTATAAATTTCATATTAAACCCTAACCGAGGTTAGGTCCTGACGAAATGGCAAACCCTGTCGGAATTGGCCAAGTCTTTTTATTAGAAAATTTAAACGATTGCTTTATTAGGGGAAATAATCCTATCCCTGTATCTCCACAAAACCAAGTGATCATTTTTGAAATAGAAGGCTTTGATGCCGAAGGAGCCGTTAGAACTCATGGCATGATTATTGTTGATCCCCAATACCAGGGGATAGAGGATATCCTGTGGGATAATCAAACAAATACTCCAAATCCACTAAATTCCTTAATGATAAGGTGCACACCTGCACAATTGGGAGGCCTAATGAACGGTGCCTAACAAGGTGGCGGCAACCATGGCCGAATAGCAGGACCCGGAGCAGCCTATGCTCCTGGGGGCCATGGATTCCGGTTGAGGTGGCAAACTCATGATGAAATAAATGACAACAATCTTTGAGAAAACTATAGACAGCTTAGAATCCATTATAATCAATGCCGACAGGCACTAGCTCACTCTTATCTAAATGCTGGAGGCGCAATGATCAATGGTCCAGTACACCAACCCCAGCAACCACAAATTGTGCCCCTAGGCCAAGTAAACCTGAGCTGTATCTACACAATGTGTGGTAGGCCAGGAAACACCAGCCAGGAAAAAACCTGCTTGATTCTAACTAACCTTGATAAATTGGAAACCTGTTGCCATGATTGGAATGCTCAACACCTGAGACAACTACTGCAAATGATATTAAATTCAGACTTAATTCCCCCATTAAACCAGTGCAACAACTGGGTTCAAATATATGCTTATGTTCTCATGGCAACTCAGGGCTGCCATGTAATGGGTTCCATCAAGGAAATACTCACTAATACAGCCACAACTAAAGGGCTGGTAGCTGCCTACAGGTTAGCAAAGTACTTACTCAGGATAATTGGGACATTGTTCACGGTTGCCTGGTCAATCAATATCAAAATACAGCCCTCAAACTTGCCTGTGAGGGTGCTCTAAACAATTATCAAGATAACCAACAAAGATGGGATAATGTCAATCGCATTATCCAATTAAATCATGACCTCTTAGGTCTACCCCAAACTAAACCTATAATGAGATCAGAAACTAGGGATAAAAAAAATGAAGAAGGTACCTTTGGTACTCAGAAAGAAGGACTGTATAGTCCTAAGTCTCAAGTCCTGCCCAGACACAAACTCATGGCTCGGGACCCCCAAGAAGGTATTCCAAAAGGTTTACACCCCCAACCCGCCCACAATATGACACAGATTTCTCCCCAGAAAGATGGAATAGATAAGGGGCTAGACCTCGAAAAGAAAGCAAAGGACAGTGGACTTCCTATGGGGACAGCTTTTACACTGGCCAAAGTTATCAAAAAGCCATGGGAGGGTACCCAGAAAACCAAAATTGGGATCAAAAAGATTCCCGGCAGAACCAACGTCCACCTCAACAGGAGGATCATCAGGAAATTAAACGGTCCAACAAACCACTTCAGGGATCTGGAAAACATGAAATCCCCAAGAGGGAGGAACAAAAATCAGTTAAAATAATTAAAGATAAAGCAGCAAATGAACCTCAGCATCTTGAGGATGATAAATCCCAGCATTGAAGGCCTGGCACCCAGCCAGGGCCTCTTGAATTCCCCTATGCCTTGGCAACCTTGCCCACAAACACACAACCTTGCCCACAAACAAACACAGCTTGATCAAACTTGTCCAGAAGGGGGAGGCAAAGACCTCCTCGGGAAACTAATTAATAAATACTATCCTTATCTACAACACCATCCAAATCAATGTGGAAAAATAGAGCATCTCCCCATCATGGAGGATGATCATACGGAGGAGGGAATCAAACAAATACCTATGAGACCGCTTACAGAATACCATCATGTTATTTACTGTGATGGATCGTCAATGACGATTAAAAAAGAGACATCCCAACGATCCTCAGCTGGGATGGGGATAGTAGTAGGGACTTTTTGAGATTCCTATTCTTTTTATCCAGAAGAATTACTGTCTATACCCCTTGGCTATAAGATGCGCAATATGCGCTGGGGCAGTCGGGAGAGCAGGAGGCCAGTAACTGGTGAGTTTAAAAGCTCACCTTTCGGGGGCTTTTTCTTTCACAGCTGGTGCAGTCGGGAGAGCAGGAGGCCAGTAACTGGTGAGTTTAAAAGCTCACCTTTCGGGGGCTTTTTCTTTCACAGCTGGGGCAGTCGGGAGAGCAGGAGGCCAGTAACTGGTGAGTTTAAAAGCTCATCTTTCGCGGGCTTTTTCTTTCACAGCTGGGGCAGTCGGGAGAGCAGGAGGCCAGTAACTGGTGAGTTTAAAAGCTCACCTTTCGGGGGCTTTTTCTTTCACAGCTGGGGTAGTCGGGAGAGCAGGAGGCCAGTAACTGGTGAGTTTAAAAGCTCACCTTTCGCGGGCTTTTTCTTTCACAGCTGGGGCAGTCGGGAGAGCAGGAGGCCAGTAACTGGTGAGTTTAAAAGCTCACCTTTCGGGGGCTTTTTCTTTCACAGCTGGGGCAGTCGGGAGAGCAGGAGGCCAGTAACTGGTGAGTTTAAAAGCTCACCTTTCGTGGGCTTTTTCTTTCACAGCTGGTGCAGTCGGGAGAGCAGGAGGCCAGTAACTGGTGAGTTTAAAAGCTCACCTTTCGGGGGCTTTTTCTTTCACAGCTGGGGCAGTCGGGAGAGCAGGAGGCCAGTAACGGGTGAGTTTAAAAGCTCACCTTTCGCGGGCTTTTTCTTTCACAGCTGGGGCAGTCGGGAGAGCAGGAGGCCAGTAACTGGTGAGTTTAAAAGCTCACCTTTTGGGGGCTTTTTCTTTCACAGCTGGGGCAGTCGGGAGAGCAGGAGGCCAGTAACTGGTGAGTTTAAAAGCTCACCTTTCGCGGGCTTTTTCTTTCACAGCTGGTGCAGTCGGGAGAGCAGGAGGCCAGTAACTCTTATATAGGTGGAGCTGTTGCTAAACCCGAAACACTACAGTGTAGTGTCTCCCACCCTTCCACCTCCTCTAACCTTTTAGGGGTTAGGGGAAGTTGAAAAGGTAGGTTCAATTTATTTTACTTCAGGAGCCTAACCTAGGTGGAAAAGGTTCCAGGACAGGAGGCGGCAGTGAAAATACAACACCAGAAAACAGGTAGGTGACTGGTTGGTGAGTACTTTCACAAACTTATTCTAAGTAGAATTCAATAATTAAGCTAAATCGTAGTAAATAAAAGGGTATTGTAAGGGTTAAGTCATGGAAGGGCAGCTCGGACCCGTGTCATGCTCCTCCTGTGCCATGTGGGAAATCAGGGACACTGTCCCTGACAACTATGTGTGCAGGAAGTGTGTCCAGCTGCAGCTCCTAGCGGACCGCATGGCGGCGCTGGAGCTGCGAATGGACTCACTCTGGAGCATACGCGATGCTGAGGATGTTGTGGATAGCACATTCAGTGAGTTGGTCACACCGCAGGTAAAGGCTAGCTCAGACAGTAAATGGGTGACCAAAAGGCAGGGTAAAGGCAGGAAGGTAGTGCAGGAGTCACCTGCGGTCATCTCCCTCCAAAACAGGTTTACCGTTTTGGGTACTGTTGGGGGAGATGACTTATCAGGGGAAGGCACCAGCAGCCAGGTTCAGGGCACCATGACTGGCTCTGCTGCACAGAAGGGCGGGAAAAAGAGGGATAGGGCTATAGTGATAGGGGATTCAATTGTAAGGGGGACAGATAGGAGTTTCTGTGGCCGAGACCGAGACTCCAAGATGGTATGTTGCCTCCCTGGTGCAAGGGTCAAGGATGTCTCGGAGCGGGTGCAGAGCATTCTGAAGGGGGAGGGGGATCAGCCAGTTGTCGTGGTACATGTAGGTACCAACGATGTAGGTAAAAAGAGGGAGGAGGTCCTACAAGCTGAATTTAGGGAGTTAGGAGCTAAATTGAAAAGTAGGACCTCAAAGGTAGTAATCTCTGGATTGCTACCAGTGCCACGAGCTAATAAGTTTAGAGAGAGTAAGATAGATAAGCTAAATACGTGGCTTGAGCAGTGGTGCAAGGGAGAGGGATTTAAATTCTTGAGGCATTGGAACCAGTTCTTGGGGAGGAGTGACCTGTACCAAGGGGACGGTCTACACCTGAACTGTGAGGGAGCCGATGTCCTCGGGGTAATATTTTCTAGGGCGGTTCGGGAGGATTTAAACTAATTTGGCAGGGGGATGGGAATCTAGGTAGTGGAAAAGAGGGAAGTCATATGAAGTCAGAAATAGATGGTAGAAAGGTGAGAAGCAATAAGCAAAGGAGAGAAACACAAAGGGCCAAACTAATTCATAATGAGAGTGTGAAAAAAGCAAGCCTGAAGGCTTTGTATCTTAATGCTAGAAGCATTAGGAACAAGGTGGATGAATTAGTTGTGGAAATAGAGGTAAACAAGTATGATTTGATTGGGATTACAGAAACGTGGCTGCAGGGTGGGCAAGGCTGGGAACTTAACATCCAGGGATATACAATATTTAGGAAGGATCGGCAAAAAGGTAGGGGAGGTGGGGTAGCATTGCTGGTAAAGGAGGGGATTAATGCAATGGAAAGGAAGGATATTAACTCGGATGAAACGGAATCTGTATGGGTAGAAATGAGAAATAGCAAGGGGAGGAAAACGTTAGTGGGTGTGATATATAGGCCTCCAAATAGTAATATGGAGGTGAGGGAAGGCATAAAAAGGGAAATTAGAGAAGCGTGCGATAAGAGCACAGCTGTCATCATGGGTGACTTTAATTTACATATTGATTGGACTACCCAAATTAGTAAAAATTCTGAGGAGGAGGAATTCCTGGAATGTTTTCGGGACGGTTATCTGGACCAATATGTCGAGGAGCCGACTCGAGATCAGGCCATTTTAGACTGGGTATTGTGCAATGAGAAGGGACTTATCAGCAATCTTCTTGTACGAGGCCCCTTGGGTCAGAGCGATCATAATATGATCGAGCTCTCAGTCGAGATGGAGAGTGAGGAAATTGAATCAGAGACTAAGGTCCAGAACTTAAATAAAGGGAATTACGAGGGTATGAGACGGGAATTGGGTAAGATTGATTGGGTGGTGTTTCTGGGGGGATTGACAGTGGATAGACAATGGCAAGCATTCAAAGATAGAATGGAAGAATTCCAGAACATGTTTATACCGGTTTGGCATAAAAATAAACCTAAAAAGGTGACTCAACCGTGGATAACGAGGGAAATTAGGGACAGCATAAAATCAAAAAAAAGGGCATATCAACTGGCAAAAAAAAGCACCAGACCGGAAGATTGGGGGCAGTACAGGATACAGCAAAAGAGGACAAAGGGATTAATCAGGAAGGGGAAAATAGAATACGAAAGTAAACTTGCAGCAAACATAAAGACAGACTGCAAAAGCTTTTATCGGTATATCAGGAGGAAAAGACTGGTAAAATCCCAAGTCGGTCCCTTGCAGTCCAATTCGGGAGAATATATAATGGAGAATAAGGAAATGGCAGACCAATTAAACTCATACTTTGGTTCTGTATTCACAAAGGAGGAAGTAACTGGTAAAATAGATGGGGGAGAGCCAGTGGATGTGGTGTACCTTGACTTCCAGAAAGCCTTCGATAAGGTTCCACACAAAAGATTATCATGCAAAATTAAGGCTCATGGGATTGGGGGCAAAGTATTAACGTGGATAGAGAACTGGCTGGCGGATAGAAAACAGAGAGTTGGAATAAACGGCTCGTTTTCGGAGTGGCAGGCAGTGACCAGCGGGGTGCCGCAAGGATCTGTCCTGGGACCCCAGCTGTTCACAATATATATAAATGATCTGGATCAGGGAATTGGATGCAATATTTCCAAATTCGCTGACGACACTAAACTAGGAGGAGGGGTGGGCTCTGATGAGGATGTCAGGAGGCTACAGTGCGATTTGGACAGGTTGGGGGAATGGGCGGATACGTGGCAGATGCACTATAATGTGGATAAATGCGAGGTTATCCACTTTGGGGGTAAAAACAGGAGGGTAGATTATTATCTAAATGGCAATAGATTGGGAGATGGGGAAATGCAGAGGGACCTGGGTGTTCTTGTGCACCAGTCACTGAAGGAGAGCATGCAGGTGCAACAGGCGATTAAGAAGGCAAATGGTATGTTGGCCTTCATATCAAGGGGGTTCGAGTATAGGAATAGGGATACCTTACTACAGCTGCACAAGGTGCTGGTGAGACCGCATCTGGAGTATTGTGTACAGTTTTGGTCGCCCCATCTGCGGAAGGATGTTCTTGCCATGGAAAGAGTGCAACGGCGATTCACCAGGCTGATACCTGGAATGGCGGGAATGACCTACGAAGAGAGATTAAATAGTTTGGGCTTGTACTCACTGGAGTTTAGAAGATTGAGAGGGGATCTCATCGAAACATATAAAATTATGGCAGGCCTGGACAGGCTGAATTCAGAGAGAATGTTTCCAATGGCCGGGGAGCACAGAACCAGGGGCCACAGTCTAAAAATAGCGGGCAAATCATTTAAAACAGAGATGAGGAAGAATTTCTTCACTCAAAGAGTGGTGAGCCTGTGGAATTCCCTGCCACAGAGGGCTGTGAAGGCTAATTCAATAAATATTTTCAAGAGAGAATTGGATATATTTCTGAAGGCTAAGGGGATTAAGGGTTACGGAGAAAAGGCGGGGACGGGGTACTGAACTGGTAAGATCAGCTATGATCTCAGACGAAGATCAGCCATGATCTCATTGAATGGCGGAGCAGGCTCGAAGGGCCGAATGGCCTACTCCTGTTCCTATCTCTATGTTTCTATGTTTCTATATGCTGAAGCCGCAGCATTACGGTATGTTTTAAAGAAAGCAGACATTATTAAACCCACACAGTGGGAAGATATTCTCCGTTCGAGAATGGAGAAAAAGAATTGTCAGGTGATTCACGTAAACGGGCATACCACTGGAACATTACACTCAAGAGGAAACAGCCTAGCAGACGAACAAGCAAAACGTTCAGGCTGCACAATACCCCCTCGAGAGGGGCCTGCCAATGTTAGTGTAATCACTAGGGCAGAATGGGCAGCTAATCAGGATGAGGAACTGATTCAGTTATTAGACCCAATAACAGAGAATCCGCCAGAATGTCCACCAAAGTACTTTTACTTGGAAACCCCTACGGGTATTGTACTAGTTAAGTTGCCCAAGGGAAACTGAGAAGTACCCCCGAGCCACAAACGAGAACAGCTTGTAAAAGAAGCTCACAAGGGCATAAGTCAATCACATTGTAGTGCCAGAATAACATTCTGCAAATTGAATCCCTTATATTGGTGGCCAGCCATGCTTAAAGCCTGTAAAACATACGTGGCAAATTGTGAACCATGCTATTCGACCAATCAGTCATCGCTAAATTAAGCCACCACCACTGGCTCCTGTGAAAGCTGATGAGCAAATGGGAAAATTCTTTATTGACTTTATTTGACCATTCCTCCCATCTTTGGGATATAGACATGTTCTTGTTTATGTAGATGGATGCACTTCCTTCTGCTGGCTGGGCCCACAAAAACTGTTTCGGAAAATGCACTCGCCAGGGCTATTTCTGATATAATTACTGCAGCTGGTGCACCCAAAATCTTACACTCCGATTAAGGCAGAGCCTTTGTATCTAAGGTCTTCAAAGACTATTGCGAACAAAGGGGGATTGGGTTAGAGCACAGCACGCCACGGCATCCGCAATCAGCGGGGCTGGTGGAATGTAAAAATCGGGAAGTAATAAAGCTATTGGTCAAACTGTTGAGAATCAGGGGGAATAAGTGGACCACCATCATTCTGGAAGTACTGCTATCACTCAATAATGTGCCCACATCTGCATCAGGGACAGTGTCCCCTAAAACTCCGTATTATCTGATGTATGGGGTTGAGATGCACACACCGCTTACCCATAGTTCTTTTATTGCCTCTACACACTCTGAGTCCTTGACCCGGCAGCGACAGTTAGATTTAAAAAAAGAAGTAACAGAGGAGATTAATCGAATTGATCAGAGGATAAGGGAAGCAAATAGGCAGAAAAAATTGACAAATGAAGAATGGCAACCCATAGTAGGAGAATGGGTACAGGAGAAGAGGTTCGAGCAAAAACCTGGTTTAAGTCCAAAGTGGAAAAAAACCTGTTCAAATACATTCTGTTATTAACGAAAGAACAGTTCAAATACATATTAAACAGCCGAATGGCAAGCATATTTTTAAAACTGTCTCCATAGACAATATCAAAAGATGTCCTGCAGGATACCGAAAAGGAGGAACAATACAAGGTGCAGTTGTACATAATCTTTCAAGACCCAGCTTGGAGCACGACACAGGAAATGGATGCGATCAAATTACTGATGACGGTCAGTCAGACGGTGTCGCCGGCTCTTCCACACGTTGCTTGGCAACGCATCAGGAATTGGATTTGCGAAAAGCAACAACCGAAACAAGGAAAGTTCAACGAGTTACTTCAGTGAAGGAGGAAGACACCGCGGATAAAGTAGGAATCAACTGAGTGCCTGGTAAGGCCTTAACGAAAACATGCATCTGTACACAGGTCGGATCGAAGGAACAGTGCATCAAGCTTCAAATAGTTTTGACTGACGTTTCCTTGACTCGTATGAATAACTCACCTCTACGGAATGTACAGTATGAATAACTCACCTCTACGGATCGTACATCTGCCGATTGGACATTCTAAGTACATGTTGTTTCGCTCATAGCATGACTATGTACTTATCATCCTTTTAAATTGTGTACAATTTAAAATAAGACAAAATATTGTCCTAGGATGACTTAAAGGGAATTTTCATGTAGCACATGATTGTGCATCTCGTGAAATTAATATGCTATTGTAACCTCATGAGAACCATTGACCAAACTCTGCCCTGATGTTATGAGCTCATCTTTTGGTCAAGAAGCGGGTATGGCAGAATAAGCCATATTTCAGGAGATACACCATAATAGGAACAGAATTCTGATATTTATTAATACATGATATACTGGGTTTAAAAATCTAAAGCCTCAGAGACACAGGCTGCAAACAGAAAACAGGCTTCTGAGGTGGGATGGTTTGATAACAAAGTTGTAAAAACCGCAAGCTTTTGAAATGGGAATGGATTATTGACCAAGAAACAATGGCCCTGTTGAAATAGCAGTTTGGCGCTTCCAAAAGGTCTGGAGTTTGGGAGAAACACAATGGAATGACCCAAGTAAAGTGTTAAAAACCAACACGTTGAACAGAAACACAGAAACATTAAAAGAGGCACGTGCCTTTGAAAAAATGACATCAAGTAAAAGAAACACCTGCTGGTCAAATAGTTTTTATGTTAAGCTTGAAATATGGAGTCCCGAAGTCTGATATGCAACCAATTGAGATAGCTAGAAATGCATGAAACACCCATGTTAAAGTGGTTTTAATTTACATGTAGTAAATATGATACCTGCAGAACACTGAAGATATGACTTCAATAGATGACACCAAGCAATCACATGGTTTTTGTATTGAACTTGGAACACCACAGAGTCACAACGTCTGCTAATAAACAGTTAAGCCAATATTTAGAATTGAATGGAAAATCTTCGATAAGAATGGTATCAAATAAAGACTACTGTCATAGTGTTTTTATGATGGTTTTTGAGACACCTAAACACAGAGACATAATTATGCATGCAGCAGCTAAATTGACAATAAGATCAGTAAGAATTCAACAGAGAGGATGAATAAAATAATTAGCTTACATCAGCAAAAAACTTCAAAGAATAAACCACTAAATAGAGTATAAAAGACAGGATTTTCAAATGGGAAAACAGAAGTCGCTGGAGACGGGCAAGCGATTCTCGGCTTCAGAACCACTTTGTAAGCCTACAACTCTGAGTCTCGGGTAATCAAGGTATTTGATTTTGGTGGATATTCTGGATTAAGAATAAGTAGAAGTGTGGAAACGTAATGAAGTTAAGATTTGAGAATAAGGATCTCTGATAAAAAATGTAAGCTATTTGTATTTTGAATTAATAATGTTGCGACTAACTCAACAGCTGTTAAATGAATGTCAGCTCTTAAATAAATGTATATATTTTGAGAATTGTCTCACAGAGTATTTCTGTATCAATCTTGTGAACCCAATTTCTGTACACTCTTTTGTAAAGAGTTGCAGAATTCTGGGGAGTATGCCGGACCCTCATAATCTCCGGAAGGTTATTAAACTTATTAAAAGTGCTATCCGGAGGACGGTAACATCTTCCTTTCCTTTAGGGAGAGATAGCCTGAACCTTTAGACCCATTTAAGCGTCTTATAGAATTCGGCTATCTCTAACTTTAGTTGAAGGTGAGCGTCTGGGGAATACGCCTGATCTGGGGTAGCCTGAAAAGGGCTAGTACTTGTAATTATCCCTTCAGTTGGCACCCAATGAGTGTGTTAACGAGTTGATACAGAACCTATACTTATATTTATATCTATATCCATCTTGTAGATTGTTAAGTATAGAAGGAGTGTTTTACTGACAGTGGTTCTAAGACCCAGGTTTAAGTCTCTAGAGATGACAAGACCCTGATCAGGCCTTGTAGAACTTAAACCAGAACTCCCTCAAAATACCACTGAGGTCTAGAAGCTTCTTATAAATTTCATATTAAACCCTAACCAAGGTTAGGTCCTGATGAAATGGCAAACCCTGTCGGAATTGGCCAAGTCTTTTTATTAGAAAATTTAAATGATTGCTTTATTAGGGGAAATAATCCTATCCCTGTATCTCCACAAAACCAAGTCATTCCTTTCCTTTAGGGAGAGATAGCCTGAACCTTTAGACCCATTTAAGTGTCTTACAGAATTCGGCTATCTCTAACTTTAGTTGAAGGTGAATGTCTGGGGAATATGCCTGATCTGGGGTAGCCCAAAAAGGGCTAGGACTTGTAATTATCTCTTCACAATATGCAGCAAACCACAATGATGCAGGAGACACTTCGTGGGTATATTGTAGGCCCCAGACCTGTCAAGACACCTGAACCTGTGGTGTGCTCAATAAGGATCCTGGTGGTCCCCTGGCTTCAATTATAGCTGTGTTGCTCAGATGTGGTGGGATTACAGAGGGGTATCATCAGTCACACGTGTAGGGGGTATCTCTTGTTTCCCAGCAGCCATCCCGCTACATTCGTGAGAGGTTCAAATATTGGAGGGGGTGGGTGGTAGACTGGCACAGGATCGTGCATCGTGAAAGCTGCCTGAGCACCTTGCAGAAATATGCATGATCCTGTTTGTGTTATTAATGGAATGCTAGCCTTCTGTATTTATGAATGTTTCTGGCTGGTGTTCTGGTGTGTACAGTCAATGACACCCTGCATGTAGGGGAAAACAACCACTGCCCCAATTCCCTGAGTTTTCTCCTGTTGACTGTTGAGGTCATTTGTGAAGGTGATATCCTGGTCAGCCCTGACAAACAGGGCATCTGTGACCTGTTTTATGCAGTTGTGTACTGCAGACTGCAAGATACAGCTAATGCTCTCTGTAGCAAACTCAAATGAGCAGTGGAAAAGAAGTTAAGGGCTGTGATAACATTTACAGCTACTGGCAAAACATGGCTCCTTGGTCCAGCAGGCAGCAGGTCCTGTTGCAGGAGGCTCCAGTTATCTGCAACACTCTGCCCAGAGAAACACAGCACCCTGAGACACTGCACTTCAGCTAGGTCCATGAAAATGATTTTTAGCCTATACACCCTGTGTGCTGGGTATGGCCTCCTACGAACAGACCCGGCTATCTTCTGATAGGCGCAGATGTGGCTGGTGCTGGTTGCTGAGGCTGCTGGTGCTCCTCTTCCTCCAACTGCTCCCCCATCCAGAAGAAACTAGCAATGATAGAAGTCATGATAAGCACAGAAAGCATTTGGAGGGCGATAAGGAAGAAAAAGTGGGAAAGGCGCAATCTGGAAGCTGGAAACTCTCCTGGCAAACCAGACAGCAAAAAGACCTTATGATCCACTGACCTGCAACTGAGTGACACGTTATATACAGCTCCAGTGGCTTTGAGACACCAAACCCTCCATGTTTTACTGGCCGTCAAGCACTGGGTGGCACTTCTGCGATTTTGAGTGAAAATGTCATGGGGTCCTAATTGTATCTCCTGATTTTAATATATTTATGGGGCCTCTGCCTGCTTGTGGCGGGCATCTTACCCGAAATCAAAAACTGTATAGTTAAAATGGTGGCAGGCAGGAGCCCATTGGGATCACAATGGGAAGTGAGCAATGGCCATTTTTACAACCATCCACATTGAACCAGCCTGGTAAGCAGGGTTAAAATCGGCCTTTTTACCCAGTCTTCATGATTTTTTATGTTAATTTTAATTCTGGGGGAGAATGCCACTGGACACCCTAGAAATGTGTCACCAGAGGCCACAAAAGGAAGGGTTGGGAGCAACAATTACAGGGAGTGCAGACAATTCTAGATTTGCTGCCTATGGCTCTAGCTATCAGTTTCAGACCGTAGAGATTGCACTTTAGAACTGAAAATGACCAGCATGAATCTATCTAATCTAATGCAAGCATCAGCTGAGAGTTACAGTACATTCTCTGTTATGTTTTTAATCAGCAAATGCACACTCTGTACTTAGTACTGATGTAGCACTTATTCCAGAGCTTGAGATTAACACCATGCTGGTTGGAGTCAGCACAGCAATGTTGGGCTTTGTTTACAAGTTAAAAAAAAAGAACAAAATTGTCCCGACATCATCTCATTCAACAATGGCAAACTTGAAATACTCCTGATTCAGGCGATCAGCATGGTGGGAATGTCTATCAGATCTTGATCCCATAGGCCATTTGACTATTGGGAACACTGTAAATGTTAACAACACAGAGTTCTCTGGCCGCGATTTTGCCGACGCTCAGTGGACCCGATTAGTGGCGGGTCAGCTGTGAAATTTTAAATGATTGACAGCGGGTCAGGAACCCACTGTCAAAACGCGCACACCTACATTTCCCGATATCGGGTCTGCCAGCGCTGAGCAGACCCGACAGGCGGCGGCATGGGACCCAATTCAAATCATTAGTGGCTTGTTTACAACCACTTAACAATGCTTTTTTTCCCAGCTTTGTAACTTTCATAGGTCTCCCACCAGTTTCCCACTGTGCCTAGACCTCGTCAATGAAGCTGAGGTGGGAGTTCAGTGGCCATTGAATCAGCTGATGTGTTGACAGCTTCAAATGTCAACTGAAAACTCCCAGCTGATTGAGATATCTTCCCTTAAGCTCTAGCATCTCTAAAATGCATTTCCACTACAGATTTGGGATGCTGCAAGTCTTTACACAAGGCTCCATGCAGTCTGACCTCAATACCTCTCCCACCATAGACAGATCGCTTCTGTCATCTCTACTTTACCTGCCATGAATTCCATCAGCATGGGTGCACTTTATACTCTTTCACCTTGGTCTTCAGAATCTGAACACGATCAGCCGCAACACCAGCATCACAACCACACCAACCTTCTCCGCAATCACCTGACGCTACACAGAACAGAGGGCATCAGCACCCGACCATATTGCTGCCCGGGATGCTAGGGATGGCCTCACCATGGCCACATTTACTTCACTTGACGCTGCATACCCTGGCTGCCACATGATGCACCAGTTGGCACCACCCCACACCAACAACATAAAGCATACCTACAATGCCCAAGCCATTCCTTTCACACTCATCAGCATTGCGGGGGGTACCATTATGTCTCACCATTCACTGCAACTCACTAAGCTACTTCCAAAGGTGCACACAAATCTGTCCAAGACTGGAAAGTGTTGAAAATAAAGATTTTTATGTTTGACAGCTCATTGGCTATAACACACAAGTGCCTACCCTTGTGGTTTGTTAGTTGGTATGATTGCACTAGGATGAGGGTGAGGGGTGGCTAGTGAGATGCGGAAGTGATAATGTAGATAGAGTGGAATGGGTGGAGGTGCAAGGTAAGTTGGTGCAAGGATGTACAGGAGTAGGGTAGGGAAGGCAGAGTGATGGGGATGTGATGAGTGGCACAGCAGAATGAGGTTGTGTGTGGCTTTGCAGTAACATTTCGTGATCTATTGAGATCATTGAAAGGTTTGCACCACTGCAGCCTGGTCCTCCTGATGACATCCCTGCTTGTGCAGCCAGGCTGCGTTGGTCTCCTGGGGAGGTCTCTTCCGCCCATTGGAAGGGATGTGAACCTCCCTGTGTGCTGTGACTCCCACCATAAGCATATGGAGGGAGTCATGGGAGAGCCTGGGTGCAGCCCTGCACCTTTTTGCAGTGCTTGTCAGTGTTTGCAGCACCTCAATGCTTAGAATACTGACAGCACAAATGTCAAAGTAAATTTGCACATGGTCCCTTTAAGGGAACCAGCTGATGATGCATCATCAAATGACATCATCAGACCCGCTTCCTTCAATTGGCCGGGAAATTCGCTAGGCAGGCTTAACAAGCCCAATCAGGGGAAAGTCATGTCGGAGAGGTAGGGAAAATCGCAGCCAGAGATTCTGTTGTTAAAACCCAGAATGGTAAGAACACTAGTTTCTTTTTTACACTAATGTTACATTTAGCAGTGAAGTCAAATGAAAGTTAAACCTAGTCTACGGATTTGATGTTGAATGAAGACTGATTTGAAAAAAAAATTCTGCCACGACCTGGACACATTTATTGAATAGTGTCACATAAACATAAATGATTAATAATTTGTTTGATATATATAGTGAAATGACACATGAAGGGTTAAATGGGAGCCATTTGTTTTGTTCTAAAGCCTCTTATACAGTGGCACAGGGAGTGTTAAAATCCAAGATTATGTGCAAGGATCAAGAAGACCCAGACTGACTTGCAACCATTTAAAAAAATAAATGGTACAATTATTTTTGTAACTACATCATCTGCAGCCACAAAAATGTGTGAAATATCAGCAAATTGATTAAGCAGCTGTGAAACAAACCTCCAACAAATTCAAATACCTGTGAACACTTAGGCATAAGTGACATTCATTTTTAGGTGCATTTAGGCTTCCCTCTTTGTGTCTATTTGATGGTTCATACATTGGTCTTTGATTCTCTATTACATTTCAACCCTGCTATAACTGTTTCATGCTTGTCTCAAATATGATTGCGTGGTGTCTATTCTGTGGGGCTATCTCTCGTGTAATTCTATTTTCTGTTTTATTTATATCAGACTATCCAGTCTTCTCAGTTATATCTATCCCCTTCACGGATCATTGTCAACGTTTATCTCTTTTTACCTGTCTCTTTCAAAGATCACTGCAATTATTTTTTCAGATTTACCTGTCCCTTTCAAAAGGTTATTTTAATTATTTTTCTGGATTTACCTGTCCTGTTCATGGATTGTTCTAACTTGTTATTCTCTTCATCTCTCTGCCTCAAAGATTGTTTCTAAATTTCCTGCTTTCTGTATTACTTTCAAATATATGTTTAGCTTCTGCTTTATTGTCTCTGAAATTGTTCCAAATGTTTCTTTTTGCTTCGCCTGCCCTGTCAAATATTGTTGGTGTTTTGCAGATCTATCAAATTGCCTCAAAAATAACTTCAGGAAAGATAATAACAAAAAAATTGTTTTCAGTGTTTCACACTGTCAAATTACGTATCTTATAGATGTTGGGGGTGAAATTGATTAACGGCAGTAGCGCAAGATGGGCTGTTAGCGAATTGGCAGCCGGTTTTACACTGCGCCCAATTTTCTTTTCAATTAACTGCAACAGAAAAGAAAATTGGGCACAGTGTAAAACCGGCTGCCGATTCGCTACCAGCCCGTTTTACGCCACTGCCGTTGACCAATTTCATCCCCAATATTTTTAAACAACTCTTTTCCTTGCCATTTAAAAAAAATATATATTTTTTTACTGAATTAGGTCTTTCGCAGTTCTAACATAACAAATAGTTTTTATTGCAATACCTTTTATACGGGTTTACATGTTAACTCGTATCACCCACAGAAGCATGAAAAATTAGCTGTTTAACCTGTTGCCACTCAAGATTATTGTAATACTTCACTATGTTATGCCTGCCTTTTTTCCAATCTACTGAAAAAGTCTAAGTTGGTAGATTTTGAAATTATACATACACTCTTATTGTTTCTGCTACTTTGTCCTACATGTAAGACATTTTTAAATAGTAAAGGGAAGAAAGGACAATAGGCCAATCAGGCATCAAGCAGCACTTGCAGGGAGCACTGGTCAGGTAATAATTTTCCATCTTTTATTAACAATTTAATTGGATGGAAAACCAGGCACTGCGGGCCTGCGATTTCCCCACCAGTGTTCCCTGCAAGCGTCACTTCTTGACAGGTGCACTCAATCAGGGAATCAGACCTAACATCTGTCATAAGTGAGCATGTCATTTGCTGGGCTTCTCCTAGAATTGCCATAGAGCAAGGAGTGGAAATTTATCCTGTTAATAACTTTACCAGACAGTGGTAGTGCAAAATGTGAAATCCTGCTTTATGCTCACATGGCCTTTTTATGAAATTATAATTAGAAGCAATTTCAACCCTTTGGTTTTTGACATGGAGGAAAATTACAATATTCACAACATTTGAACAGGATATTAGAATGGCTGCTGAAGCTAAAGGAATATTAAGAATGTGGTAAAAATAAAATCAGCTGTGTCGCTTCATTCATGGCACCCCTTAACAGTCCTTTACTTTTAATTCTCGGTGGTGGGGGGGGGTCACTTAATATTATGATGTGAGTTGGGTGAGTGTTTTTATGACTAGGACAAAGACTAGTGTATTAAAAGGTAAGTTTTCCAAGTCCTTAGAGGTGGCAAAAGTATGTTGCATGATGCGAGTACACATTGGAAGACCTTGGATCCGCAAGTTTCTGAAGCATTCTCCCAGAGGGAAGATCTTACATAGGATTACATAAGATATACGGCACAGAAACAGGCCACTCGGCCCAACCAGTCCATGCCTGCGTTTATGCTCCACACGAGCCTCCTCCAGTCTTTCCTCATCTAAATCTATCAGCATAACCCTCTATTCCCTTTTCCCTCATATGCTTGTCATTCATCGTATGCTTGTTACATGCAAAGATTCACAAAATCTAATCTTAAGAGTTAACTATATGAGCTCTGAACACTTAATAATGTATTTCTGCAGACTTTCCATGAGCAACTAACTAGTTTTCAAAAACCAAGAAGATCTTTTATAAAACAAAATAAGTAACTATCCATCAAAAAGCTAACAAAATAAAAATAATTTGCTTGGAATGAGAGTACTATGTACAATTATGAACACTGTCCAGCATGCATTTATGTTTCATTTAAAATTGTATTCAGTAATCAATATTTAGGTCTGGAATAAGCAAAGTTGGAGATAAACATAAAAGGCTCACTTTTTTCTTGCAGCTTTCTCTGTGAATCAATTCATCTTTTTCTTGTCATTTTGAAACACATGCAAAAAATAGCTCAAAATGTCAACACACCATCAAATTTAGACATAGTCAATTTGAGCCTTAACTATATAACCAGTGAATAGTTCAATTGTTACATTTTTTACTTATGTAAACTGTTCCATTCACAAATTAAAAAGGCTTGTTGTTTTAGACACTAAGGGGGAACCATTCGGTTGCTTTGTGCCTCCCGTTAGCACCCTAAGTGTGCTAATGGGGCAGAAAGCAACTAGCGCCCGGGTGCGGCGATGTTTGCGCCGCTCGCGAAATTGACCAGACATTTTGCGGCGGCGCTAAACACTACCGCCACGATCTCCTGCGCCCGCAGATCATGACATCAGTCGAGCGTGCAATGCCCCAGTGGCGCCCCGGACCAGATATTGAGTGACGCCCCCTGCCTTTCCGCCTGCCGCCAGCAACGACAGGTTGAGGGGAACGTTTTGCAGTCGGGAAGGGACTGGGGGAGCACTATTTAAAGGCAACCGCTTCCTGCCTTTTCTTGTCAGCGACATTTTTGCACCACTCATTCTGAGAGAGAGAGAGACTTCTGGAGAGGTTCAACGCTGTGTGAAGGAGTTTGGGGTACTGAGCAGCACTTTGCAGGTTCATTTTGATTTGACCTTCCTTGCATCGATTTAGAAGAGATTATGGGGGCTGCACTCTGAGATCTTTCCCTGGGCCTCTCCATTGTTCTTTCCAGCAGATTTGATGTACAGGTCTCTCCAGGCCGAGATTCAAGGCTGCAATGAGCAGGGTGTGGATGGAGAGCAAGATCGACCCTCCCCTTTAAGAACTGGCCGGCGCCAGTGTGTCTGTGTTCCATTGCTGACTGACATCACATGAGCTTCGCCAGCACTCTGAGGTAGCGACTTGCTCCTCAGCGTTAGCGCCTTAAAAGAGGTGTTTAGCACCTGATTTAGTGCTCCAATCACCTCCAGGGATGATAGAAGCCAAGTTTGCAGTTGGAGGTGATAATTAGCGCCAGGCACTAAACTTTGTGCCTGGCCGATAATTGCGCCCCAAACGGGGCAATACTGAATTTCTCCCCCTTAAATTTTGAAGTATAGCCAGCTGTCAAAAAAGACAGCTTAACCACAGAAATACACCAGAAAATCAGGACAATGATGAATGGCAAGAAATTGATATAGGAATAAAAAATATTACTTGTCTACACCCTGCTGCCAAATGGGTGCTGGATTTCCACAATAACTCTGCTAAATCCAATGGCCTGTAATTTGCAGTCAGCGGCGAAGCAAAGGCGTTCGCCACTGGCCCTGAAGTAAGCTTCCCACAAAGATCTCGCAAATTCTGTGGTGAGAAGTTTGGCTTTTCTGGCACGTAATTGAAATCAGTGCAAGTTAATGGGGATTCCCAGCAAGGAGCTGGTGTGATGTCAACAAGCTGTCTAAGCAGCCAATCAAAACGTAGAATTCTCACAGACAGCAAACCAGGAAGTAAGTAAGCTCCTTTGATACTAACTTTTTAAAAATGTTAGAGAGAGCAAAACAAAGATGGAGGCTCTCACATGGGAAAAAGGCAAATCTGAAATAAAGATGAACAAATTTTTAATTCATTTTTTAAAGTTTCTTAAAAATTGTAATTTTTACTAAAATGGATACATTTGACACTCCGCAAAATTAAAATTAGTTTTTCAGCTCCAAAACATTTGTTTAGCAGTTAATATGCTGTTAAAACCCCAGTTACACCTAATCCAAAAGGGCCTAACTTTTAATGGGGTATTTAACAGCAGTATTACCACAGAAGAGCCAAAGTTTTTATTAGTTCCCATGATTTGACAGGTTACATTGATTGCCGGCTGTGGGGGGGAGGGGGGCGGGGGCACAGCACAGCCAGTGTTGGAGCAGTGAATGACAGGCCGCAACTTCAGGCTCTTTTAAAGAAAGAAAGACTTGCATTTATATAGCACCTTTCACGACCACCAGATGTCTCAAAAGCGCTTTACAGCTTGAAGTATTTTGAAGTGGAGTCACTGCTGTAATGTGGGAAATGCGGCAGCCAAATTGCGCATAGCAAGCTCCCACAAACAGCAATGTGATAATGACCAGATAATCTGTTTTTGTTATGTTGTTTGAGGGATAAATATTGACCAGGACACCAGGGATAAATCCCCTGCTCTTCTTTGAAATAGTGCCATGGGATCTTTTACATCCACCTGAGAGAGCAGACGGGATCTGTTTAACTTCTCATCCGAAAGGCGGCACCTCCGACAGTGCAGCACTCCCTCAGCACTGCACTGGAGTGTCAACCTAGATTTATGTGCTCAAGTCCCTGGAGTGGTCCCATATTGATAATGAATTGGCTGAATGATCTCTGAGAAGGGCCTGATAGGAACAGGTCTAGATTAGTGTAAAAGGTTACCCTCTTTCTGATCCTCCTTCTCTGATAATTTTTGTATTCCTGACCATATTCTAGCTCTATCTACAAAGAATAGTTTGCTTCTTTTACCTTAATCAGCCATCCATGGCTGCAAATACATGAACTGTGACTTCCTCTTTTGAATGGGAGATAGTCTTATACGGGCAAGACACTCAGTGAGATTGAGCAGAACAACAGAGGCTCTGCTCAAGGGCTGTCTAAAGATGTGACGACTTGTTCAACTTGTTCAGCGCCTCCTAAACCCGCGACCTCTACCAACTAGAAAGACAAGGGTAGCAGGCGCATGGGAACACCATCACCTGCCAGTTCCCCTCCAAGTTACATACCATCCTGACTGGGAAGTATATCGCCATTCCTTCATCGTTGCTGGGTCAAAATCCTGGAACTCCCTCTGTAACAGCACTGCCGCAGTTCAAGAAGGCAGCACACCACCACCTTCTTAAGGGCAAATAGGGATGGGCAATAAATTCTGACCTTGCCAATGACGCCCACATCCCATGAACAAATAAAAAAATGCAGGGAGAACCATGATTAAGAGGAGGAACATGATCACCGAAAAAGAGAGCTAAATCTCATAAGGAACCGTGCAAGTACGGTCCCAAAATAGAGCTTGAAGGATGCTTCCTAGTACTAAAACATACCAAAGGATCTGTTAACAAATCTGTTGTGTCTCAAGGGGTTTTATACCCTTACCTATATAACAATTAAGAAGGACTCTGGGGTGGAGAGTTTAGTTAACGGCCATTTTATTTACAATGTGCTTCTTCACTCAATGCACGACATTTCCCATAGTGCATTGCAAATCACCACTACGGTATCCCATGTGGGACAATTCTAAAACACATTCAAAATACACAACATATTTCCTCCCCCTTAAAATAGAATGTCCACAAAACAGAATAACTGAAAATGACTATCACTTTGGAAGAGAGGGTAGACTGCCTCTACATTCCGCTAACCCTGGGGATTATTCTGCCCCATGCACACAGGTTAGCACTAACTGTAACTAAGGCGCTCTGGAGGCTGCCTTTCTCTTTGGGGGTAACGCCTAGTCTCAAGAGCAGGCTCTGGCTGGCTATCCCGTGACCCTGCAGGCGTGGCTTCCTCCCTCAATGGCACAAGAGTGGATGGTGCCACCGTCTCAGGGTCGGACGACCAGTCCCTGCTGGAGCCCCCAGCAGGTCCTTGATCCTCTGTTTCTTGGGTTACCTGTGGCGACTGTCTTGGCAGTAACTGGTCTACATGCCGTCTCCATGTTCGGTCGTCTCCGGTGCGGACTCGGTATGAAACGGGGCCCGTCTTTTGAATGACCGTAGCCGGGACCCACCGCGCCGGGGTGGTGTCGTTACGTGCAAGGACTTTGACCCCCACGAAAAAGTGTCATTCTTTGGACCTCTGAGCTCGTCTGCTGACTTGATCCTGCTGATTGGCGTGCACCACTACTTCTGTGGACATTGGCCTCAGCAGGTCAAGGCATGTCCGTAGCTGCCTTCCCATGAGTAGGTAAGCAGGAGGCATGAGGCGTGTTTCGGTATTTCAGCAAGAAAGCATTCAGGCGCTGCTTTAGAGGAGCATCACTTCTTGCCGCTTTCAACGCGCGTTTCAGCGTTCTGACAAATCTCTCCGCCAATCCATTCGTGGATGGATGATAAGGCGCGGAGAACGTGTGCTGGATTCCATTGCTCTTGAGGAACTCCTCCATCTCCTGGGATGTGAACTGTGTTCCATTGTCGGTTACGATCTGCTCCGGCAGACCAAATCGCCCGAACATCTCTCTCAGTGTCTCAATGGTTTTCTCCGTAGTGGTAGTGGACATTACTGCAACCTCCGGCCATTTGGAATGGGAGTCCACCGCGACCAGGAACATCGATCCTTCCACTGGTCCCGCGAAGTCCAGATGGATCCGTTGCCACGGTGTCGCCGGCCATTCCCATGGATGCAGTGGCGCTGCTCTTGGTGTATCCCTGGTTGTCTCGCATGATGGGCACGATTTCGCTTCAACTTCAATTTCATGATCCAGACCGGGCCACCAGAAGTAGCTTTGTGCCAGCTCCTTCATCCGGACAATACCACAATGTCCTGAGTGCAGCTCGTTGAGGACATGTTTCCGCAGCTTTGGTGGTATGATCACTCGCATGCCCCAAAGGAGGCATCCTGACGTGACAGACAACTCCTTCCCTCTTGACAGGTAAGGTAGGAGCTCAGGTGGTGCGTCTGACACCCGTGATCCGTCTCCTCGCATCACCCGATCCAGCACCTTGGATAGCGTAGGGTCCACTCTGGTCTCTTTCTTGACCTGCTAGGCCGTGACAGGGGCATTGCTCACCATGTCAAAGTAGAAAATCTTCTGCTCACAGCCTTCAGAGGGCACAGGCAGCGGAAGTCTTGACAATCCGTCCGCATTGCCATGTGCTGCTGACTTCCGGTATTTGATGTTGTAATTGCGAGCGCTTAACATCAGCGCCCAGCGCTGCATCCTGCATGCTGACAGGGAGGGTATTCCTGTGTGTGGACCAAAGATCGATGTCAGAGGACGATGATCCATCAGCAAGGTGAATTTCCTTCCGAACAAGTAGCGATGGAACTTTTTGATTCCAAAGATGATGCCCAAAGCCTCTTTTTCGATCTGCGGGTATTTCACCTCCGCCTTGCTCAGGGACCTTGATGCGAATGCAATCGGCTTCTCTTTGCCTGAGGGAAAGATGTGGGACACGACCGCGCCGACGCCATAAGGCGATGCGTCACAGGCCAGCTGAATCTGCAACGACGGGTCAAAGTGTGTCAACACTCTGGGGTCAGTCAAAGCTGCTTTGGCTTTCTTGAATGCAGCTTTGCACTCCTTCGTCCACGCCCAGGCCTTGCCCTGACACAGCAACTCATGTAATGGCTTCAACAGTGATGCCAGCTGTGGAATAAACTTTCCGTAATAGTTCAGGAGACCTAAGAATGACCGCAGCTGGCCGACATTTGTAGGTGCAGGAGCGTCGGCAATGGCTTTCACTTTCGACGGTGCTGTGTGTAGGCCATCCGCATCGATGACATGGCCTAGGTACTCCACTGATGGCTTGAAAAATTCGCATTTGTCCTTGCAAATGCGTAAGCCATATTCTTCAAGTCTTCCCAGTGTCTTCGTCAGGTTCTGCAGATGCTCGTTGTCGTCCTTTCCTGTGACAAGGATATCGTCGAGATAACATTGTACCCCTGGAATGCCGCTTAAGATCTGGTCCATAGCCTGCTGAAACAATGCTGGTACTGACGTTATACCGAAGGGTAGGCGGCAGTACCTGTAGAGGCCCTTGTGGGTGGTGATGGTGAGGTGCTTCTGTGAGTCCTCTTCTACATGCATCTGCAAGTAGGCTTGGCATAGATCAATCTTGCTAAACTTCTGACCACCTGCTAGACCCGCGAAAAGATCTTCAATGATGGGGAGGGGGTACTGTTCAGCTGAGAGCACAGGATTCACTGTTACTTTGAAATCTCCACTTAAGCGAACCGCGCCATCACTCTTCATCACTGGTACCACGGGCATGGCCCACTCACTGTGCGAAACCGGCACCAGGACCCCTATCTTGACCAGATGCTCCAGGTCAGCCTCCACCTTTGGTCTGAGGGCGTAGGGAACGTTCCTGGCCTTCAGGAATCGTGGCTGGCTGTCAGGCTTCACCTTGAGTTTGACCGTAATCCCCTTCATACTCCCCAATTCTCCGTCAAAGACAGCCGCATGCTTTGTCAACACTGCCGCTAGCCCCGCCTCTTCGACTGACACCGCATTCACTTTTTTCCAATCCAGATGAATTTTCTCCAACCATGGCCTGTCCATCAGGGATGGATAGTCACCCTTGACCACGTAAACTGGCAGCATCATGGTTTGTCCATTAAGCTTCACCTTGACCTCCGTCTTACCCAGCAATGGGACTGTTTCCCCAGTGTAGGTCTTTAAGATGAGCTTGGCCGGCGTCAGTGATAAGTGGTTCAGTTTTTCTTTGAATAGCTTCTCTGGAATCAAGGAGACAGCGGCCCCCGTATCCAGCTCCATTTTGAGCGGTATTCCCTTTAGTATTGGAGTGGCTCCATAGCCTGATGAGCCTCCATTCACCGTTAACACATGGAGATTCAGCTCCCCATCAGAGTCTGTGTCACTGTCTTCCTGTTCTTGTTTCATCATGTGTAGGTTTTTCTTTTTAGAACGCCAGTTGGATGTGTTTCCTTGTTTGTTTTTGTGTGTCTCTGTGTAGGATTGTTTGCTTTGCCCTTTACACACACGTTCAATGTGTCCTTTCTTTTCACATTTCCGACAGGTCAGGTCTTTACACCAGCAGTCAGATGGCTGATGACCTGACCTTCCACATCTGTAACACTCTCTGGCGCCCCTTGCATGCTTATCCGGTGTAGCTGCTACCCTGTGCACTCTTGTTGCAGCCCCCAACAGCTGTGCATCTTTAGCTGCTAACTCCATAGACACAGCGAGCTCCACTGCTGATTTAAGCATCAGTTTGTCAGTCGTGAGCAAGCGCTTCTGTGTTGCTTCACATCTTAATCCACACACAAACCTATCACGGACAGTGTCATTTAGAGTTTCACCAAACTCACAATGCTCAGTTAGCTTCTTTAGCACTGCAACATATTCGGCTATGGACTCACCCTCCCCTTGGTTTCGTTTGTGAAACCTGAACCTCTCGGCAATCAGCAGCGGCTTGGTTGCGAAATGTGTTTCCAAAACTTCCACAATCTGATCATATGTCTTAGCGCCGGGCTTATCCGGGTGCATCAAACTCCGTAACAAGCCAAATGTTTTTGCTCCGATCACACTGAGGAACGTCGCCACTTTCACGTCATCTTTAATGCCATTTGCAGTCATGAAAAATCCGAAACGCTCTGTATAAGCACTCCATTGCTCCGCCGTTTCATCAAATGGTCCAAACGCTCCGGTTAGCATAGCCATTTTGTTATCATTTTTTTTTTCTTTACAGTCCTTTTCCTCCACTTCGTTTCACTGTATCGTTACTCACCCCCTTCTTATTTGTGTAACACACGAACCGCCACCTTTACGAGGCGATTGTATCAGCACTAAACTGCGGGCGCGCCATTAAGAAAAGACAGAAACTTCTTACTTTAAACATCGCCGATTCCAGTGCAAAGTGATGCGCAAGTCCGTCGTCCTCGTCACCAGTTTACAATGTGCTTCTTCACTCAATGCACTACATTTCCCACAGTGCATTGCAAATCACCACTACGGTATCCCATGTGGGACAATTCTAATACACATTCAAAATACACAACAAAATCAAAAAATGTCATCTCAATTCCAAATGACAATACTAATGGGCCAGAATCTTTCACATCTTTCACGACCACCAGACATCCCAAAGCACTTTACCGCCAATGAAGCACTTCTGAAGTGTAGTCACTTTCTTTTTTTACTGTTATAATGTAGGAAATGCGGCAGCCAAATTGCGCACAGCAAGCTCCCACAAACAGCAATGTGATAATGACCAGATAATCTGTTTAGTGATGTTGACTGAAGGATAAATATTGGCCAGGACACCAGGGATAACACCCCTGCTCCTGTTTGAAATAGTGCTGTGGGATCTTTTACGTCCACCTCGGTTTAACATCCAAAAGATGGCACTTCCGATAGTGCAGCACTCCCTCAGTACTGCACTGGAGTGTCAGTCTAAATTTTTGTGCTTAAGTCACTGAAGTGGGATTTGAACCCACAACCTTCTGACTCAGAGGTGAGGGTACTACCCACTAAGCCATGGCTGACACTATACAACCACTGTGTTGTGACACTGTGAAAAGCAACAAAACTTGACAAATTGATAGCGAGATATTGCCTTGTAATGATGAATCTTGTAATGATTCTGGAAAGTATTGAAGATGACTCATTTGAAAATCGAAATCCTGGAATCTCAAGGTACCAAAGACTACCACTCAGCACCAACCATACTAAGAAGCTTTTTCATGTTGACATCCAAGACCTATACTTCAACTTTGACATGGAATAATAATTGATACAAACTGGCATTAAGCATTTGGTTAAGATTTTCATGCTGAAACAGATTGATGACAGCGATTTAGAAGTACTGTCCAAATTGATGCTCACCACTGGCTGACATGACTGGGGGAATTCCCTGATCCTTTGAAATAATGTTACTTCATTATCACCAAGTCAGTGGTGGATTCAGCACCAAAGTGTGAAACTATTACTACATTTTGGTATAATAGCAGGATTTTTATCTCCTTGGTTGTTTATATAATGAGCTAGTGTAACATTGCAAACTTGCAGAAGGTGTAAATCTTCTCAATCCAATTTTCCAAAACAAAATGAAATATAGGTCCACTCATGGGAATTGATATTTATTTTGTGCATTTAAAATAAAACCACAAATTGTAAAACTGAACGTCTGGTTTACCTTTCTGCAATAAAATTAAAAAATATCTGACGGATGAATTGATTGAAATGAATTTAAGACAACGTCTACAATGAAAATAAAAACTATACATACATGAAATAAAAAAATTAGGGCTAAATGTTATTACTAGTACACTGTTATTCAATAGCAGCATGTTTAATGTAATCCCCACTGCTACTGTCCACCACCACAAGTGGCAGCATATCTCCATTACCACATAGAAACATAGAAGATAGGAGCAGGAGTAGGCCATTCGGCCCCTCGAGCCTGTTTCGCCATTTAATGAGATCAAGGCTGATCATCCAAATTCAGTACCCTGGAGCAGTCTGCAACGAGTAAAACTTCTAAACTACTATGACAAATTGATCAAAAACGTTTTTTTAAGTAAAGCCAGACCCTGATGGAACAAAGGTTCCAAACAAATCTAGCCCAAATTTGGGATTATCAGAATTCAGTGGATTCAAGTTTGTTTCATGCTCAAGGTAAGTCCAAGGAAAAGGTGCTACTTCCTCAATAGATTCCAATGTTATTAGACCACAGACTTTCAGACTGCAAAAGTATATTTTCTGGATGTTGAGGCTGGTCAAATAGGAATGGGACAGGTGCCAGGGGACCGCAATATCTGCCCAAGTTTAATGTAGTCAGATCTACACTATTTTAGTACCTAGCAGATTTTCAGTGAGGCCTTTTAGAATGGCCTGAAGTAATCTCACTATAAGGACGCTATAGCTTCACCTAAATTCTACAATGCATTGAAATGAAGCCATCTGCTTAGAATGGGATTGGGTTGGGCACTCCCTTTCCCTATCTAGAATGGGCCTAAAACAAGCTACAGATGCAGTGGTCAATTAACCCCTGCCCGTTGATTGCAATACAGGCAGCACATAAAATCCTGTACCCTAAAAATGTAAGTCATTTATTATACTTGGTATTAAACATAGAAACATAGAAGGCAGGAGCAGGAGTAGGCCATTCAGCCCTTCGAGCCTGCTCCGCCATTCAATGAGATCATGGCTGATCATCCAAATTCAGTACCCTGTCCCTGCCTTCTCCCCATATCCCTTGATCCCTTTAGCCTTAAGAAATATATCCAACTCTTTTTTGAATATATTTAATGAACTGGCCTCCACCGCCCTCTGTGGCAGAGAATTCCACAGGTTCACCACTCTCTGGGTGAAGAAGTTCCTCCTCATTTCAGTCCTAAATGGCTTACCCCTTATCCTTAGACTATGACCCCTGGTTCTGGACTCCCCGGCCATCATAAACATCCTTCCTGCATCTAGTCTGTCCAGGCCGGACAGAATTTTATAGGTTTCGATGAGATCCCCTCTCAATCTTCTAAACTCCAGTGAGTATAATCCCAATTGACACAATCTCTCCTCATATGTCATTCCTGCCATCCCAGGTATCAGCCTGGTGAATCTTCGCTGCACTCCTTCCATGGCAAGAATGTCCTTCCTCAGGTAAGGCGACCAAAACTTCACACAATACTCAAGGTGCGGTCTCACCAAGGCCCTGTACAACTGTAGCAAGACATCCTTGTTCCTGTACTCGAACCCTCTTGCTACGAAGGCCAACATACCATTTGCCTTCTTAACCGCCTGCTGCACCTGCATGCTTACCTTCAGCGACTGGTGCACAATAACACCCAGGTCTCTTTGCACTTCCCCTTCTCCCAATCTATTGCCATTCAAATAATAATCTGCCTTCCTGTTTTTGCCACCAAAGTGGATAACCTCACATTTATCCACATTATAGTGCATTTGCCATGTTTCTGCCCAATCACTGAATCTGTCCAAATTGTACTGGAGTTTCACGACATCCTCCTCACAGCTTACCCTCCCACCCAGCTTTGTGTCGTCTGCAAATTTGGAGATATTACATCCAATTCCCTCGTCCAGATCATTAATATATATTGTGAACAGCTGGGGTCCTAGGACCGATCCTTGCGGTACCCCACTAGTCACTGCCTGCCACTCGGAAAACGACCCGTTTATTCCAACTCTTTGTTTTCTGTCCGCCAACCAGTTCTCTATCCAAGTCAATACCTTGCCCCCAATCCCATGTGCCTTAATTTTGCACGCTAATCTCTTATGTGGGGCCTTATCGAAAGCCTTCTGAAAGTCCAAATACACCACATCCACTGGTTCTCCCTTATCTATTTTACAAGTTACATCCTCAAAAAATTTCAGTAGATTAGTCAAGCATGATTTACCTTTTGTAAATCCATGTTGATTTTGTCCGACCCTGTCACTGCTTACCAAGTGCTCTGCTATTACATCTTTTATAATAGATTCTAGCAATTTCCCCACTACCGATGTCAGGCTTACCGGTCTATAATTCCCCACTTTTTCTCTACCACCTTTTTTGAATAGTGGGGTAACATTAGCTACCCTCCAATCCATGGGTACTGTTCCAGAGTCTATCGAGTTCTGGAAGATGACCAGCAATGCATCTACTATTTCTAGGGCCACTTCCTTAAGTACCCTGGGATGTAGATTATCAGGCCCTGGGGATTTATCGGCCTTCAGTCCCATCAATTTTCCTAACACCATTTCCCTACAAATACTGATTTCTTTCAGTTCCACCCTTTCATCAGGCCCTATGTTCCCCGGCATCTCTGGGAGGTTATTTGTGTCCTCCTTTGTGAAGACAGAACCAAAGTATGAATTTATTTGCCTGCCATTTCTTTGTTTCCCATTATAAATTCCCCTGAATCTGACTGTAAGGGACCTACGCTTGACTTCACCAATCTTTTTCTCTTCACATATCTATAAAAGCTTTTACAGTCAGTTTTTATGTTCCACGCTAGCTTACTCTCATATTCTATTTTCCCTTTCTTAATTAATCCATTTGTCCTACTTTGTTGAATCCTAAACTGCTCCCAATCCTCAGGATTATTGCTTTTTCTGGCCAATTTATATGTCGTCTCCTTGGATCTTATGCTATCCCTAATTTCCCTTGTTAGCCACGGTTGAGTCACCTTTTTTGTTTTATTTTTATGCCAAACTGGGATGAACAAATTCTGTCGCTCATCCATTCGGTCTTTGAATGTTTGCCATTGCCTATCCACCGTCAACCCTTTGAGTGCCATTCCCCAATCAATCCTACCCAACTCGCTCCTCAGACCATCGTAGTTTCCTTTATTTAAATTGAGGACCCTAGTCTCTGAGTCAACTATTTCATTCTCCATCTTAATGAAGAATTCGATCATATTATGATCGCTCCGACCCAAGGGGCCTCGTACAACAAGATTGCTAATTAATCCTTTCTCGTTACATAATATCCAGTCTAAGATGGCCTGATCTCTGGTTGGTTCCTCGACATATTGGTCCAGGAAACCATCCCGTACACACTCCAGGAATTCCTCCTCCACAGTGTTGTTACTAATTTGGTTGGCCCAATCTATATGTAGATTAAAGTCACCCATGATGACTGCTGTGTCCTTATTGCACGCTTCTTTAATTTCCCTTTTAATGCCATCCCCAACCTCCGCCTTACTGTTGGGAGGTCTATATACCACTCCCACTAATGTTTTTTTCCCCTTAGTATTTCTCAATTCTACCCATACAGATTCCACATCATCAGAGCTAATATCCTTCATTACAATTGTATTAATCCCTTCTTTAACCAGTAGTGCTACCCCTGCTCCCTTTCCTTTTTGCCTATCTTTCCTGAATATCGAATACCCCTGGATGTTGAGTTCCCAGTCTTGGCCATCCTTGAGCCACGTTTCCGTAATCCCAACCAAATCATATTCGTTTACCTCTATTTGCGCAGCCAATTTGTCCACCTTATTACAAATGCTCCTCGCATTAAGACACAAAGCCTTCAGGCTTGTTTTTTTAACGCTCTTAGAACTATTAGAATTATTATTTACTGTGGCCACGTTTGATTTAAACCGTTGATTTCTCTGACTGCCACTTTTGTTTTTCTCCTTCCTATCTTTTGCTTTTATCCCTGTTTCCCTTTCCTCTGTCTCCCTGCTCAGGTTCCCAACCCCCTGCCATTTTAGTTTAAACCCCCCCGAACAGTGCTAGCAAACCTCCCCGCAAGGATATTTGTCCCGCTCTGGTTCAGGTGCAACCCGTCCGACTTGTACAAGTCCCACCTTCCCCAGAAGCAGGCCCAGTGATCACATTTATCACATTTGGCAATTGGGTCTGCAATGTGGTTTAATAGCAGCTTCTGAAATGTCAGAATATCATTGATATAGAAGTTGTCTGAATGGTTTGAATGTTCTTCAACACAGGATGAAGGGAGTGGGACGGAATGTAATAAGAACTATTATACAGAGGGGCTCTGCCTGAGATCTTAAGGCAGGGGTGTGAGAAGCTCAGAGAATTGCTGAGCTGTGAGCTGACCCCTAACAACTCTAGCTGCAAGGTGCTGATGTGGCCCTCTTTCCTCATGCATCCTCTCCTTCCCCCCAGGATTTCCTCTACTGATGACTGCTGCTGCTGCTGCTCTTCCTCCTCCAAATGCAGGCCTCTATGGATGGCAGTGTTGTGCAATACGCAGCAGATCACAACGATGCATGACACTGTATGAAAATATTGCAAGGAGCCCCTGAGCGGTCCAGACACCTAAACCTCTGCTTGAGCATTCCTATCATATCATATGCTCTATAAGGATGCTGGTTGTGTCCTGGCTTCATTTGTATCTGTGCTACTATGGCGTGGTTAGGTGGTGCAGGAGTGTCATCTGCCAGATCTGCAGGGAGTACCCTTGTCCCCCAGCAACCATTCTATCACATTCCTCACATGGTAGAATAACAAGTGAATGGTAGAGTGCCTGAGCATAAAACCACAGTGGCAGCTCCCTGGGTATCTTGCATAGACCTGTATGATGTTGTTCCTGTGTACGACCTCTAGCTGCACATTGATAGAGTGATATCCTTTTCTATTTACAAATGTTGCTGGCTCACATTCCGGTGGCCTGATGGCCATGTGTGTACAGTCAATCACACCATGCACATGACGGAAGACAGACACTGCTGCAAAGGCACAAGCTCTGTCCTGTTGATGTCAATGGGAAAAGTGATGTACTGCTCAGCCCTGGCAAAGTGCATTGGTGCGTGAACTGCAGACTGGGAGATGTGGCTGATGTCCCCTGCAACACACTGAAAGGATCCAGTGGTGAAAAATTCAGGGCTGTGGTGATTTTTGAGAGCCAATAGCATGGCCTGGTCCAGTAGGCAGCAAGTCCTGTTCCAGGAGGTTGCAGAGGTCTGCGAAAGCCTGCCTGGAGATTTGCAGCCTCCTCCTGCACTACTCCACAGATAGGTCCATGAAGGTGACTGTTGGACTGTAGACCCTGTTTGCTAGGTATGACTTCCTGTGCGCAGCCCCCCCTAACTTGTTCTCTTCTAAGAGGCCCAAATGCTGTTGACAGTGGATTCTGAGGCTGCTGCTCCTCCAAGTCTTACTCCATCCAGAACAAGGAAGCAAGAATGGCTCTCATAATAAGTAGAAAGCTGACTAAACGGTTGTAAGGTTAGGCAGCTCAAGGCCTGGAACTACTGGTTGTAGCTTACGAAGCACAAGCTCCAATTAGTCTAAACGAATTTAGGCATCAGATTCGGAAATATGTGCAGGAGCCTCATTTCAATATTGATCCTGTGCTCATTTCAGGCAGCTGCCAGGGCCACTTAAAAAAAAGGCCCCACTCATTTTAGCACTTGCCCAAATGTCCATGCAAGTTGGGTACAAGCCTCTGCCCTGCTAAATTGGTTATCCTTGTGCCCGTTTCACACGTGGAAAAGGGGTGCAACGATGTTGCATTTAGACCCTCATATGTTTCTTCATGGTTAATTCATTAATGTGTTGGGATAGGTATAGCTATTTCAATTAGGTTTTTAGTTTGATTGGGCATGCACACATTTAACAGCTGACACTGGATCAAATAAAGTTTAATGGCTCATGAGCCATTTGTTTCTAAAGTGCACTGATGTGGGAGAAAGCATCTCTGACAAACCAGTGCAATTTGAAAGGAAACTTCCAGCAATTTAGAAGGAAATCTCTGCACAGAGACTGGTCTAATGTCTTCCAAGGCATATCAGAGTGCAATTTCCCAGCACTTAATGCACATGACTTGTCAATCAGGTGATTGTAGAGGCTGAGAAACACTAGCTATTCTCAGTCTAACTGCATGCAATTCAACCAAGCAAATTTGCAAAAGCTGACGAACAAACTTCAAAAAAGCTGACACAACCCCGAACAAACTGGCAGTGTAATAGATAGCCAACAACTCAAAAACAGCCCTGAATATAGTCCTATAACCACAGCTATTGCTTTAAGGTGACTAAATAATTCAATTCTGTTTTTATTATATGGGATACCAGGGGGAAAAATTTGGTGGTTTGCGCCAAAATGCCCTTGGAGCTAAAATGCCCTTGAGAGCTTTAATGCCACCTGATGCCGGTTTCAGTGCTACATGCCATATCGGTGTTGCCGGTAGTGCTGCCGCTGAACGCGATCGCCGGGGACCTCGCCATCACGGAGATCGTGACCTCAGTGAGTGTACAACGCTCACCTGACGCCTGATCTCCCAACTTCGTTATAACCAATGAATTTACCGGCTGGAGAAAACAATGACAGCTTCAGGTGGCATGCAGCAGCAGGAAGTCAGCTCCAGCGACACTATTTAAACGGATCATCACCAATCACTCGGACCTGACAGGTTTTTGAAGTTTGAGTGGCTCTGTGCTACTTCCTGCTACTGGAAGAGTTTTCTTTATTCATTTCAAGGTTCTTTGGTATCAGGGAGTGTTGTGGCAAGTACAAAACTCCATAATTATTTCTGAAAAGCTTCAACCTTGCTAAAAATCATGAGAGCTGTACTGACAGTGGACCTCGCCCTCCAGGATCTACGGTGGAGGGAGCGGAGGCAGCCAGACAATCAGCCTTCTGAACGGGCTGTCCGTGACTGGCTCATTAGACTCTGATTCACATGAATGAAACCCCAGATCCCCTTCGCTCACCACATCCCCATCATACAATCCCTGTCTCATGCGATATCACAGCGTCCTCCTGGGCGCAAAGGTGGAATAAGAGAGATCACAAAATATTCCAAACACAATTAATAAATTTATCTATAAACATATCACACATATCACATGAATTCTTATAACTAATGACCCTTGTGCCTGCCATAGTTAAACAGCTGTCATTGTGTGTAAGGTGTGAGATGTGGGTGTGAGTGTTTCTAGGTAGAGTTTGTTTGTGAGTGGGTGCTGGGGGTATAGTGCATTGAACAGTGTGTGAAGCTTGTGGTACAGTTGGTGGTATGTAGCTCTGTGTGTGGGTCCTGGGGACCAGAGTGCTGCCCGTGACATGGTGTGCCACCTCCCTCCACATAGTGCAGGACACTTGTGGAGAGGGCCTCCTGCCAGCTGACAGGTACAGAACTGCCCACCTTCTCTCCACTGCTAAACCCAATGGGCTGGATTTTGATTCTGGAGGCGTGTAGGAGGCGGGACTATAACTTTCGGGGTTGTAGTCCCGCCTCCATCGAGTTGTGGCCAACCCACGCGATTTTCATTTGATTAACCTTGTTGAGCCCGCCAGCAGGCTCAGCAGGCCAATTAAGGGCCACCCGGCAACAGGTGACTTCACAGATTGACATTTCATCTGTCAAGAACTTTTGACAGGTGAAATATCAGTGTTTGACAGCTCTTTGAAGCTGTCAAACACTGACAATCTGTACACTAAATTAATTCCTCCCTCTCAGGCTGATTTAGAGATCTCTCCAGAACAGAAAGCTGAATGTTCAACTTTTGACAGCTCGCAGCCATTCTGCTTTCTGTGCCGGTGAGATGAGGGACTCCCGAGACCTGAAGAAAGGAAGGCTGTAAAGGTAAGTAAAGGTAAGTAAAACTTCTTTAAACACTTTACACACACGAAACACACTTACCTCTTCACTCATACACCCATCACTCACCTGAACACCGGACATCTCGAACCCTCCAAGTCCTTCAGCCCGATGGCCTGCCTTGCTAACTTGGCGTGGTTTGGAGCCATCGGGAATCCCACACTTCAGCAATAAAAATAGGGATTAGGCTAAAAACTGCCTGTTAACAGGCAGTTAATTGGCACTAATCCCCTTCCCACCTCGGGGAGGTGGGTCCCAGCACAGGTTGGGTATCTGCCTCCTTTGAAACTGGCATGGAGGTGGGTTGGGGCGGGATGGGTTCGTACGCCCCCGATTTCGAGATTTTAACCCCCCAACATGCCTCCAATCCTGCCTCCGCGGCCCAATGAAAATCCTGCCCAATGCCTCCAAAGATTCATTGGAAAATCTCCAGGCTCTCTCCCTGGGGTGGAGATCTGCCATCAGGATTTGTAAATAAGAGCTCCTTCTCCTTGTTCTTCTTCTTATGGTGTTGAGACAGCTGCACACCCAACAATGCTGAGAATGAGGTGCATCAATGAACCTCCCCTTTAAGGAGTGAAAAAAGCCTGTGGCAATCATTAATTATGTTTAGACTGCCCCGATATTGGTCCATCTTTTGAGTGTAGCTTTTAGACTAGAATCATGACTGCAATCATTTTAATGAGGGTGAGGACAAATTTTGCGTGCAGCCTAGACGATTTTCAACTGGCGCTACTTAACCATTTTTAGTCTAAACACTGCCCATTTTTCAGC
This sequence comes from Somniosus microcephalus, assembly GCF_052327205.1. NCBI lineage: Eukaryota > Metazoa > Chordata > Chondrichthyes > Squaliformes > Somniosidae > Somniosus > Somniosus microcephalus. The sequence continues at coordinate 308,484,679 of NC_140989.1, forward strand.
TGTAATGAATTTCTAGCCCCAGGACTTTTAGCAGTGTTTTGGGATCTCATTTTGCCATTTTTCTGTGAAAACCAAAACCCAAATGCCTTCCTTATGACATGTAAAAACAAGTAATTACACTGAGAGTTGTAATGAGACCTGAGCTTGTTGTAACTTAAGCTGCAGGTAATTCCAATATCTAATCACTTGTAGTGCAGGGAAAATCCAAAGTACATAAAAATGCATTTTTGCAGTGGAAAACAGAAATCTGGGTATGCAAGCGTTGAAAATGTGAAATTTGCTTCTTAGGTGTTCTAGGGGTATGACCCGTTCCACAGGAAGGTTTGATATTTATTTTAGACTTTTTTGGTACATTATCCAGAAATTTGGATTTGTAATGCAATGCTGCCTTTTAAGCGAAGAATAATTTATTCTGAAGGGTTACAGATATTTGAGAACAAGCAGATCTCCTATGACATTGCTCACAGTGAGTTGGCAATATGCGTTTTATAACAATATACTAGCCGAAGTGCCCGGCGGTGCCGAGGGTCTTTTGAGGGCATGTTGTTGTTGGAAGAGAGAGAGAGAGCGACTGGGGGGGAGAGAGAGAGCGACTGGGGGGAAGAGAGAGAGTGACTGGGGGGAAGAGAGAGAGTGACTGGGGGGAAGAGAGAGAGCGAGAGACTGAGGGGAAGAGAGAGAGCGACTGGGGGGAAGAGAGAGAGTGACTGGGGGGAAGAGAGAGAGCGACTGGGGGGAAAGGGGAGGCGGGGGAGGAAAGGAGGAGGGGGGAGGAAAGGAGGAGGGGAGGAAAGGAGGGGGGAGGAAAGGAGGAGGGGGGAAGAAAGGGGGAGGAGGGGGGAGGAAAGGGGGAGGGGAGGGGAGGAAACGGGGCAGGGGGAGGGGAGGGGGGCAGGAAAGGGGGAGGGGGAAGGAAAGGGGAGGGGGGGAGGAAAGGGGGGAGGAAAGGGGGAGGAAAGGGGGAGGGGGAGTGTTAGATCCGTGTGTTAATGGAGACACGGAATGCAGGAGTTGATTTAACAAGTGTTTACTGAACAAAGTCTGGAGGTGAACTAACTACACAAGACGCTACACAGGCTTATATACCCGAGTGGTCACTACTGGTACTACAGTATACAGGGGCTTCAAAAACATAGTTCCTCTTAAAGGCACATACACTACAATTCCTCCCCTTTTAGATAAATAGTACATAACATTTTAAGTAATCATTAAATAACATTTTTACAAGAACAATAATATACACATTTGCTGAAGTTAATCAATTACAAATTCAGTCTCTCTGGAGGCTTCCTGACTCGGTCCGGATAACGCCTCGGTGGTGTAGTAGGTTCTTTTGGCAAGGTCGATTCGGCTTCAATGCCAGTGTCGGGTTCATCTGGTTCCAGTATCACCGGATCGGAGGTAGATACTATGGGTATCTCTACTTCATCACTAGGCATATAGAGTTGTGGTGTAGGTTGTCCTTTTTCGGATGACTCTATGATCTGGTCAGCATGGCGCCTTATTATGCTTTCTCCAATGTCCACAGTATACATCAGCGGTCCTAGTCGTGTGCAAATAGTTCCAGGCTGCCATTTCTCGATACGGTAGTCCTGGGCCAAAACTGGTTGACCTATCTGGAAGGTTCTAGTTGGCCTTTCATTCATGCTTTGAAATTGCCGGTTCTCTACGTCCCTTCTGACGTTTGGCTTGACCAAATCCAGCCGGCATCTTAGTCTTCTATTGAAAAACATCATGGCGGGGCTTTGGTTTGTAACCACGTGTTGCATTCCTGTACGCAAACAAGAAGTTATCTACCTTATGTTGTAGATTTATGTCTTCATTACCCATGGCCTTTATGGCCTTCTTGAAGGTCTGGACGAACCTTTCAGCCAATCCATTGGTGGCGGGATGGTATGGGGCGGACGTGTAGTGCTTAACCCCATTGCTTTTTAAGAACTTCCTGAATTCTTCGGATACAAATTGCGGTCCATTATCAGAACAAATCTGTTCAGGCAGCCCATTCCTGGTGAATATGGTCCTTAATACTGTGATGGCTTTTTCCGTGGTGGTGGAGGACATCTTTATTACCTCCGGCCACTTGGAGTGTGCATCCACCGCGATTAAGAACATTGAGTCCATAAATGGACCAGCAATGTCGATATGTACCCTTTGCCATGGAGATGAGGGCCACTCCCATGGATGTAGAGGGGCTTGTGGTGGGGCATTTTGGACCTTCTGGCATCCTAGACAGCTCTTGGTCATTTCTTCGATGTCTCCATCGATACCTGGCCACCACACAAACGCTCTGGCTATGTTCTTCATTTTCACTCCACCCAGATGCCCCTCGTGAGGCTCATTTAGCACTCTATCCTTGAGTTTGGGTGGAATCACCACTCTGGATCCACACATCAAGGTTCCTCGGCACACTGACAGCTGTTCTCTTCTTTGCGAGAATGCTGGCAACAGTGGTTCGCCATGTGCTGGCCATCCCTTCACCGTTAAATCGTAGACTCGTGAGAGAGTCGGGTCATTTCGCGTTTCCTTTTCAATGGTAGAATTTGTCACCGGTAGACATTCCACTATGGTCGAGTGGAATATCTCCACTGGGTCCACTGTAGGCGCCTCTTCCACCGTTGGCAACGGTAGGCGCGATAACCCATCAGCATTCCCATGCTGTTTTGTTCCTTTGTACTCTATGTCATATTGGTGGGCCCCTA